>NC_056625.2:76228847-77428847 GCF_002870075.4 Lactuca sativa
AAGCAGTGGTATCAACGCAGAGTACTAGAAGAACCTTATGGAAAGCAGCAGCTGGCTGAACACTCAAGCGAACGGCGGTCGACGGAGGTTAAATTTCAGTAGTCCTGCTGTCCTAGCTCCGACGGCTAGCAAGGAGGTGAGAGGGTGTATGGTACAAATGTGGCGGCAACCGGAAAAGAGCACAACACAACAACGATTTAAGTCTTAACAGGCGGCGTTCTCCAGTGAGCTTTGAGAAGTAGCTTTTCGACGGCTGGAATAAACTTTGGATTATTTGTTCACTTTTTCAGTTTAATTTCTTAAACTTAAACCTAGGTTAAATTGTTGTAAATTTGATTAGATTTTGGTTTTTTATAGATTTTAATAGATATTTAGTTTCCTTATTTTATAAGTTCCCAAAGAAACAAGGATTCTTTTGATTTTGTTATTTATCTTCCGAAAATTTTGTTGTAACGCCCGGGTTTCAGGGCTAAGCATTTTTGTCAATGTAATAGTCTAGGTCAACTCTTATAACTCTTTTTGAAGTAATAAAGATGAAATATTTGAGTATTATGTGAATTATGTGTGTTTATGTGCTTATAATTTAATTATAAATGTATAATTAATAAATAATAAAAATAAGTGTCAAAATTAAAGTGTGAGATAAGCCCGATATCTCTACATAAAGTTGTATAATATGTCTCAAGGTCTCCGTGCATATAAGGAACGCCGAAATCCGAGTTATAACGAAGAAGTTATGACCCGTCGAAGTTTCGCGACAGAACCGACACGATACCGGGAAGCGTGAATAGTGAATTTACGATAGAGAAGGATTTAGACTTAGCGATCTAAACGAAAGTCGTAGAATATGTTAAACTAAGAACATCGATAAAAAGAACGCCCAAATCTGACTTCGTATGAAGAAGTTATGATTTTTTGAAGTTTCGGAATAGCAGTGTATAGCCCGAAATTCGATTATTAGATCGAGCGGTTTTTAGCCGACACGACCTGAACGAGAATCGAAGATCTCGTTAAGAGTAGCGTAACGAGAAAAAGATGGGTGAAAACGGATGTCGGATGAAGAAGTTATGAGGATTTAACGGACCAATCGTGTCCCGGCCCGTTAATAATATAAAATTTAAAATCGAGCCAAAATTAGTCGACAAAGTCTAAACGAAAGTTGTAGAGTACGTTCCCACCTTCGCGTGGATATAAAGAACGTCGAAAACGGAGGTCGTACGCAAAAGTTACGAATTTTTAAAGTTGAAGTATGAAAATGCGATGTCTGTTGCGAGGTTGATGACGTGGCTGCATCTGGGCCGCCCATCGCTGATGAAGGAACGCGCTTCGGATGATGACACCTGCTCTCGCTGTACGCTCCGCGTACGAAGCTAGTACGCCCCGCGTACCCTCGCCCTTATCTCTTCCGGAGTGCAAGCCAGCTGGTCCGAGGTGGCGCCCTTATCTGATGGTTACGCCCCGCGTAGGTCCGAGGTACGCCCGGCGTACCGAGGCCTCGCACTATAAAAGGAGGCCGAGACTTCGTCATTTTTCACACATTTTTCACTTCTCTCTCTAACTTCTTTCTTTCTCTACAACCCCAAAACACCTCTAAACCCTAGTTAAGCCCCTTAGCACCCTAGGGAAGCCCTGAGGCTCCCAGAGTCCCGAGAAAAAGGAGTTTTTCGGTTTCGAAACGCCGCTCCAATTAAGTCCCGGTTCTCGATAAAATTCGCTGTAAGTGTGCTATGCTTACGCAATTTTTAATATAGCTTTCAAATAATTATAGGAATGTTATTAGGTCCTTAAAATAATTATTTGGGCTATTATTATGAGTTATATCGAGTATTATTAACGCTTAATAATACTCGGACTAATTAATTTGTCGCGGTTATCGTTAAACTAAACCCTAGTGGTATCGATACTAGGTTTTATCGAAGGAATATCGTTTTGAGAGTATCGAAGCATTGTCCGAGTGCTGAGTCACCACCTAATCAGGTGAGTGCATAGTTACTTTCAGCTTACACATAGATATGAAGTATTTTATATAAATTACGTGCTATGTGTGCATATTATCTGAATACTTGCTATCTATGCTGGATGAACATTGTTATACATGTTTTCAATGATTTAAACTGTATATGTATTTTATATCTACGAAAATGTTGGGGTAAAACATGGGTAGATGTAATAGGTAATGTGTGATAAAATGATGAGAGGCCTCGATGTTGATGTTGTTAATTATGTCATCTAGCGGAGTATGGATGACGACCACGAACTCTTCTAGACAGTCCAGTGGAACACAAGCAGGCTCGCAACCTGTAGGTGTTTGTGAACGATGTGTTCACCGGTGTACTCCATCCCCCACATGGTTGCCTTTAGGACGTTTATTGCCGAGGAATCCCCTTAGCAGTAGTGTCCGTCCCGATGATGATCCTTAGGCTAGGTCCCTTATGATAGGTGTTTAGGGACGTAAAGTGAGGATAACGGGAACGGGTAATCGGGTTATTGTTGATTGATGAAATTAATAAACTTATTTATTGGGGGTTGAAAACCCTATGTGCTCACCAGGCTCCCAAGCCTGACCCACTCAGTTTTATGTATTACAGGTAGTGGCGCATGAGCATAAGATGTGATGTTTTGGACGAGGGATTACGGATATAGGCCTGTAGATATGAAATAATGTAGTAAGGCTTATATTGTACTATTTATGCTTTTGATCTGTACGAACATGACATCCCAAGTCTTTTAATGAAATACATTTCTATGGAAATTCTTTTGATAAATCTTTATCATATTTTTGTTTTGGGACAAATTCCGCAACACTTTCATTTAAAAAGTAACTCTGATTTTTAAACAAAGCATAAAGAAACCGGTCTTTTCTGGCCGTGATTTTAGGGATGTCACAGTTGGTATCAGAGCATTAGTTTAAGCGAACTAGGAATTTGTAGGATTTCTAGACTTAAACTTAGAATGCTAAGCGATGATTGTGAGGTGTGAGCACTAGCTTATTTTAGGAATTGTGCCTAAAATGCTTTTATGTGCTAAATGCTTTGTGCATGATATGCTGTTATTTGTTCGGATCTATGGTCTGTTGCCGACCGGATCTGGAAACCTTATGTTTTAGGATTCTAAACGTACAACTACGATATTAGAACTAGCATGTAAATGTTTCGGAGTGATAAGGACGATTTAAAACGTCTATCCAAAATAAAGATCTAAATTCACCTTATTCGGTGTATAGATCAAGATGGCAAGGACCCGTAGCGGAAACGTGAACACAAATGGAGGTAGGAACCAACCCCCAGTGGTTCAGCAAATACCTGTTGTTGAAGAAGTTGCACCTGAGCCAGTCACCATGGCTAGAGTGCAAGCCATGATTCAGGCTATGATAGCTGAACAAAGGGAGGAAATGAGACGGATGCTCCACGAAAATAGGGACGAACCTACCATACATGTTGAACCGACGGAGCCAGTTCCCGAGCCATCTGAGGAAGGGAACTACAGCCGCCAAGTGAGTCAAGTAGGGACTCAAGGTGAGCAAAGGGATGGCCCAGAAGGGAGAAACAACAAGGATGGGCGGATGTACAAAAATTTCTTGGGTGCGAAACCACCAAGTCTCTCGTGAAGCCCAAAGCCTGTTGAGATTATGGACTGGATCTCCGAGATGGAGATGGTGTTTGAGAGCTGCGACTGCAGCGAGAAGCAGAAGACTGTCTTCGCTGTGAGACAATTGAAAACTGGAGTCTTGAGCTGGTGGAAGCTATTGGCAGATACAATGCCACGAGGAGAAGCTCTGAAAATGTCATGGGATGAGTTCTTGGAACAACTGAAGGCGCAGTACTGTTCAGAGATAGACCTGATTGATCTGAAGAATGAGTTCCAAAATTTGAAGAAGGGGAGAATGAGCATCGATGACTATGTTGCTGCATTTACGGAAAAGATGAAGTTGTTTCCATACCTAGTGCCAACCGAACTTTCCAAAATTGAGAAATTCGCAAACGGACTGTCGGCTGACTTTGGCCCAACAGTCAAGATGGCAACCACTCTGAAATCAGCTGTTCGAGCAGCTAAGAACGTGGAGACCCAACAAAAGGAAAGAGGTCTGGAGAGGGCTGAGGTTGGTGAGAAACGGAAGTTTGATGGATCCTCGAAGTCCAACAAGAAGAGTAGATTCTCGAAGTCTGGTTCGAGGGGAGGAGGATCAGAAGCGAAGTGGTGTGACAAGTGCAAGAAGAAGCACTCTGGGAAGTGTGACGGAGGGGTCACTTGTTACAAATGCGGAAAGCCTGGGCACTACACCAATGAATGCACCCTCAACCAGAAGGCCTGTTATGGGTGCAATGAAGAAGGGCACATTTTGAAGGACTGCCCGAAGAAGAAGGAGGCAGGAAGACCCAACATACCACCGAAGTCGAATGCGAGAGCCTTCCAGATGACGCTCGAGGTTGCAAAGGAGGCAGCAGACGTCGCTTCAGGTACCTTTCTTGTAAATGGTTTGCCTGCAAATATACTATTTGATTCCGGAGCCAACTACTCCTTTGTGTCGCATAAATTTGGTGGGAAATTAGCATTGCCTGTAGAAAAACTAGATAATGCCCTGATTGTAGAAGTTGCCAGTGGCAAATTCGTACCTGTTAGTAATCGCATTAGGAACATCGTCATTGACCTAAACGGAAACGAATTCCACGAAGAGCTATTACCCATAGAGTTAAACGGTTTCGACATCGTTTTGGGTATGGATTGGCTTAGCGCTAACGATGCTGAGATTCAATGCCGAAAGAAGATAGTAAGGGTAAACCCACCCGGAAAGGAATCATTTATGGTGTATGGGGACAAACGCAGAGTGAATTCTGGAATCATCTCCCTGATGAAAGCCTGGAAATGTTTGTCCAAAGGATGTGCATCGTACTTGGCATTCGTAATCGATGCCAAGAAGGAGAAGAAAGAGGTGCAGAATATACTGGTTGTGTGTGATTATCCGGAAGTCTTTCCCAAAGATCTTCTCGGATTACCACCTGATAGGCAAGTGGAGTTTCGTATAGACTTGTTACCAGTAACAACACTGATAGCAAAGGTGATGAGATTTAAAACACAATAGCTTTTAATCTATAATGATCGATTAGATCTTGAACAAGTGTGTGAAAGTGAAACTGTAAGAACGCAATGTAAATATCAAGGAAGAACGCAATATTAAGAACAAACAGCTTGAATCAAACGTGTTGAATGATTTAAATAAAATCCTTAGAAGAGCTCGATTAAGAACATCAACTGTAAAGGATTAGAAGATTACAAGATTGCAAATACGTAAAACTCTGAAGCGCTAAAACAGAAATCTTGAATCTTAAATCTTAACCTAATATGCATGCAAGCGATAACATATATACTGTACATAAAAGGCTCTCGGTTGGACAGGCCCAAACCGGAGAATACTAGGCTAATCTACGAGCCCAAAAGACGCAATACACAATAGAACTTCAGCCCAACAATCTCCCCCTTTGCGTCAATTTGGAGCGAGACCATTACTTCGTACTTGGGCCGGCAGCTGAAGCTGGTACCTTCTTCTTCACGGTACTAAACAGACACTTGGTTATTGAAAGGATGGTCTGTCTAAACCGGATGTACCAGTTGATCATATCTTCAAAATATTTGATGTCATCAGCCGAATTATCCTTACACCGCTTGACGATAGATAGAACGTGTTCCAAGCAGGGAGTGGTGTAGAGGTGCTTGTCTGCTAACGCGAACAGACATTTCTGTCCTTCGGCTCTGGTGAACATCACAGAGTTTCGCCTCGAATCAATCTTGCCCATTTTCATCGTGTTTAGATCACTGGCCGATCCCACAGGCTTGACTTTCGGTTTCTTCTTAAACACGGTGGCAACCTCCTGATCCATTAGGGCCACCTCCATGATGTAGCATGCCAGCATCCTTTTGACATGGTCTAAGATGGGACCATATTCAGCTTCGTTTGTCAGCAAGATGTTGTACAAGACTATCCAATCATGAGGATTCAGATTGGGCAGATCCGCCAGAGAGATCATGTGGGCAGTTCTTGCAGATCCTCGGATTAGCTTGAACTTGACGTTGGTGAATCTCCCCACGGCAAACGGTTTCATCACCCGAACACTGACAATCTTCTGGGCGCTCCATGTAAGGAATTGAGGGCGAGCGGCCTCCAGATAAAAGTCAATGAGCTCCCTGTCAAGCTCATCGTTCGGATGCGGGACTTCGAAAATGTTGGAGAAGGCGTGGAAGATGAACGCCTTTCGAGTCAGCGGCATATCAAATTGCGAATCGACCGAGTTGATGCAGTCGAATGATATCACCGGCTCGAGCCATAGTATACTTGGGGTCTCTATGGCCTCCTTTATCAGTCGATCCCTGGTCCAGGCAGGGAAGAGCAGCTTTCGGCTCTCAAGGAGATCGTTGGCTTCTTTTTGTTTACGTTCGGCTTCTTCAGCTTCACGTGCCACACGACTGACATCGTCATCAGTATTGCGACTGTTTTTCCTCTTTAACATGTCCGCAATAGTCTCCTTGTCTTCATCTTCATCTTCATCTCCACCCTCTGCAATGTTTTTGCCCTTGTCTTTCACACCCGAACCCGAGGCATGACCAGTTGGGGTTGGTTCGGTTGTGTGAGTTGCATTTGAGGAAGGAGGTGGTTTTGATCCTTTCTTCTCATCTCCCCCTTGTTTCGGAATGGACACGAAACTGGGTAGGCCTTCAATTTTACTCAATAGAGCCATAGCCGGAGAGAGTTTCTCAGCAAGGGTACGTCTTACCGAGTGGTTCAGAATGGGATCATGTGCTTCCAGGATGTTTGACAGAGCAGCGTGGACATCCGAAGTGAACTGACTCTGATTCCATCATACCTAGTCCTTGCAAGATTTTATTGAATGAGGCTTCTGGAAGAGCTTTGGTGAAGACGTCAGCCAGTTGATCAGTGGTTCTTACGAAGTGAACTTCAACATTTCCATCTTCCACATGATCTTTGATGAAGTGATACCTCAGTGCTATGTGTTTGGTTTTAGAGTGTTGCACCGGGTTATGACAGATCCTAATTGCACTTTCAGAGTCGCAATATAGAGGGATCTTCTTCATATTGAGTCCATAGTCTCGAAGTTGACTCTGGATCCAAATCACTTGTGATGTGCAGGATGCAGCGGCAATGTATTCCGCTTCAGCAGTAGACAGCGACACACATGTTTGTTTCTTGGATTGCCAACTGACCAACTTCCCATCAAGAAATTGACAGCCACCGGTTGTACTTTTGCGGTCGAGTCCACATCCTCCAAGGTCTGCATCAGAATAGGCTTGAACGAAGAAGCCAGAGTTGGATGGATACCATAGACCCAAGGAGGCGGTTCGCTTGAGATAGCGTAGGATGTTCTTCACTGCCAGCATGTGAGGTTCGCGTGGGTTAGCCTGAAATCGAGCACAATAACATACTGAAAACATGATATCAGGCCTGCTAGCAGTTAGATACATCAGTGAGCCAATCATTTGACGATAGAGCGTGATGTCGACAGCCGGTTTATCCAGTGAAGGGGTAAGTTTGGTGCCGAATGCCATAGGGACTTTGACTTTGGAGTCTCCCATCATGCCAAACTTTGCTAGGAGAGTCTTTGTGTAAGCTTCCTGATTGATAAAAATGCCTTCGGGTCCCTGTCTTATATTTAAACCAAGGAAAAAATTAATAGGACCCATTGAGCTCATTTCAAACTTAGTCTCCATCAACTTTCTGAATTCAGCTGTTAAGCTGGGATTCGTAGATCCAAAGATGATGTCATCGACATAAATTTGAACGATCATAAGGTGGTTACCTTCCTTTTTGCGAAAGAAGGTTGGGTCAACCGAACCTTGTTTGAATTTGGACATCTTTAAAAATTTTGTAAGCGTTTCATACCAGGCTCTCGGAGCTTGTTTGAGGCTGTACACAGCTTTATCCAGAATGTAGCAATGATTTGGATATTTTTCATTCATGAACCCAGGAGGTTGCTCCACATACACCGTTTCTTCAAGTTCTCCATTGAGAAATGCGCACTTGACGTCCATTTGGAAGACCTCAAAGTTTTTGTGAGCAGCATAGGCCAGAAATATTCTAACCGATTCTAGCCTAGCTACTGGAGCGAACGTCTCTTCGTAATCTATCCCTTCCTCCTGACAGTATCCCTTGACAACCAGGCGAGCCTTGTTCCTTACGACATTACCTTCCTTGTCCATTTTGTTTCTGAAGACCCATTTAAGACCAACAACCGAAGCATCTGGAGGAGTTGGAATGAGGCGCCAGACTTTGTTCCTTTCAAACTCATTCAGTTCGTCTTGCATCGCTTGAACCCAATCAGAGTGATCGAGGGCAGTGTTCACTGTCTTCGGTTCAACTTTTGATACAAATGAGTTAAACATACAGAACTCAACTTTTGAGAATAAGGATGTCTGTTTTGCCTTCAGTTGAGATCGGGTCAAAACCTTTTCAGATACATCACCAACTACTTGAGAGATAGGATGATCTCTGGTCCATTTTGTAAGAGGAGGGTAATTTGGATCAAAGGATGGATCTAGTTCAGCGTTGATCATCTCTTCAGGTTCAGATTGGCTATCAAAATCAAGCGTCGTATCATCATGCTCCCCCTCAATTGATGAGTCTTGAGAAACATGAGGTTCAGGGGTTTCTTGCGGTGCTGGACTTTCAGGTATTGAAGCACCTTCGTTTGGAGGGGCACCTTCGGTTGAAGTAGTAGAGCTTGGCTCCCCCTGGACTTGTGAGCTAGGCTCCCCCTCGACAAGAGAATTTGGCTCCCCCTCGACTGAAGCATTGTTGGTTGGAGATTCTCCTTCATGCATTCTTCTTGCAGCATCTTCGACAATCTGCTTCATATGATCTATTTTGTTGTCGGCTGCCCCTGCTTCTGAGAGAGAAGCTTTTTCCGGTTCATCAAAGAGTTCCAGAAAATTCTCGTACAAATTGGCGATTGGGATTGTGACTTGACCAGTTTGAGGGAAGATTTCCCTGGCAGTGTCATTTATGGCCTGTAGCTTTTTGACATAACTATCGTCGAAGGTCACGTAGTATGTTTCTTCAATCCTTCTTGATCGTTTGTTTAGGACCCTGTACGCCTTTGAAGTGAGTGAGTAACCCAGAAAGATTCCCTCGTCGGCTTTGACATCAAACTTGTTACGGTGTTCTTTAGAGTTAAAGATGAAACACCTTGAGCCAAAAACGTGGAAAAATTTCACATTGGGCTTCCTGTTGTTCAGTATCTCATATGGTGTGAGCGTGAATCGCTTGTTGAGATAGGACCTGTTTTGTGTATAACAAGCAGCAGAAATAGCGTCAGCCCAAAAATAAAGAGGTAAGGAAGCGAAACTTAACATAGTTCGGGCAGCTTCACACAGAGATCGGTTTCGTCTTTCGACTATTCCGTTCTGCTGTGGTGTATAGGGAGCTGAGAAATTATGACTTATTCCCTTTTCTGCAAGAAACTCTTCAAACTCCTTGTTCTTGAATTCGAGACCATTGTCGCTTCTGATGTTCCGAACGACCTTCTTGAGCTGGACTTCAATTTGCTTGATAAATACTTTCAGCTTTTGAGTCGCTTCAGATTTGAGCTTTAGAAAGAACACCCATGTAAATCGTGAAAAGTCATCAACAATAACAAGAATATACTTGCTACCACCGATGCTTTCTATAGATGAAGGACCACACAAATCGATATGAAGCAATTCGAGTGGTTCACCAACTTTTGTGTTGATTATAGATGGGTGACTTTGACGACTTTGCTTTCCCATTTCGCATGCAGCACATAAATGCTCTCTGTCAAACTTGAGCAATGGAAGACCCCTAACATGACCTCCAGTGACAAGTCGATTAGTATCTTTGAAATTGAGATGAGAGAGTCTTCTGTGCCACAACCAGCTTTCGTCGGATTGAGCTTTTGATAGCAGACAGATTGCTGGGTTCCCTTTGATGGGTTTCATGTTCAGCGGAAACATTTCACCCTTTCGCTCTGACTTCAGAATCACTTTCTTTGTTGTTTTCTCTATGATTTCAGAACCTTCATCATCGAATGAAACTTTGAGACCTGTACCTCCAACAAGCTGAGATACACTAATGAGGTTGTGTTGAAGTCCTTCCACATAAGCCACCTTTCTTATGGTAAAATCACCATTCGTTATCATCCCATATCCCTTTATGGTACCGTAAGAGTTATTTCCAAACTTAACGTTGCCACCATTTGCAAGAGATCTGTATTCCCTGAGTTCCTCCTTCCTTCCTGTCATGTGACGCGAGCAGCCACTGTCGATGTACCATTCTTCGTCAAACTGCTCGTCACTTATAACCTGCAAAAGTTAAGCAGATTTAGGAACCCAAAGTTTCTTGGGTCCATGTGAGGATTTCATGGGAACAGGAATAGTTAGAGAGATATCAACAAGATATGTTCTTTTAATCAAAGTTGTTTCATCTTTCTTTTTAATGGTGAAAACTTTTATTTTGTTAAGATTAGGTTGGTTTCCTTTAGGCTCAGGCTTGGATTCATCGTCCTTTTGCTTTCCCTTCTGTTCAGCTGATGAGTGAGATTTTTGAAGAAAAGTGGGATTAGCGTTAGAGCAGGATGAAGATGAATGAGTAGGAGTAGAATGACGAGGAGAGTTAGATTGAGAGAATTTGGATGGGGATTGACGTGTCATCCTTGCTGATGACTCTAGGTGACCCTTTTGCTTTTGATCGTCGATGGGTTTAACCTTTAAGTCTTGTTTTCTTCTGACTTCAGAACCGAACCTCTGAGTTCGGTTGGAGTAGTTCTTGGAACCGAACCTTTGGTTTCGGTTGAAATCCTTTTCAGAACCGAACCTTTGCTTTCGGTTGGTATCTTCATGCGAACCGAACCTTGGCTTGCGGTTGGTATCTTCTTGCGAACCGAACCTTGGCTTTCGGTTGTTGGAATCGTCATGCTTTCTTACGGGATTATTTTCATACTTCAGATTCTTCTTCTTGTGTGAATAGTATGCATTCTGGGAGTGCCAGAATTGTTTCCTTTCAGAAAGGTTTTTCCTGTACCTTAGGTTCCTTTCTATCTTTCTATCTCTCATCTGTTTGGGTTGATGATGAACGTTCGCTTTCGCTTTTGATGTCACCTTGGCTTGTTCCTTTTGATCTTTGGGAGTTTTTCTTTGAGCTGAGGGTGCAGTGGGAATGTTTGACGAAGACTCAGTTTGCCCTGAGGAAGTGGAAGGAATATCTGATGAAGTTTTACTTCGAGCTGTTTGCGTTGAAGGAATGTCTTCTTTTGCTGAATGATCATCCTCTTGAGGAGTGTCTTTAGTACCACTTGAGCTTGGTTCACTGAATCTATCAGGCTTGTTCAAAGGTTCAGGTATGTATCTCCCTTTCTTCATCCAAGAGGTTCTTTCAGATAGGCCAACGGTTTCGTTTCCATTGTCAATAGGAGCTTCCCAGAAGAACTCATCACAGCCATCAGCATTGTCTTCATTAACAATAGCCGTGAGTTCAGCTGTCTGATGTTCGGTTACTCCAGTCACTTTGTATACCTGATTCGGAGTGGTTCTGACCTTTTGATAGACAACAGCCTTTTCTACTAATTTCGGGGACTTTTGTTGGGACAATCTAGCGAATTCCACAGAATTTTCAGAAATAAGATTTTTGTGGTTTTCAGTTTCGCTTTTCCCAAATTCTGAGCAGTCAACCGTATCCTCTACAGAAATTTCACTCATGTTTTCGTCCTCATTAAGCTCAGATGCATTTTCAACATCAATTTTATTTTCTGAGCTTACTTTGGCATTTAGAGAGTCAAATTTTTGTAAGGTTTCGGTTCTCAGTTTAAGTCTATCATTTTCGTCCAATAGATTTTTGAGCATGTCCTTATGGTCTTTGGATTTAATGAAGGACTCAATTTTGTCCAGTCCAATTTGATAAGATGGGTTGACATCATCAGACGAAATCACACTTTCACAATTGTAAGCTTCTGCATCGATTTCATCCTCCTTAAATTCTAGGAATGGTAAAATCATACGGTGGATCTTTTTGCCTATCTCACAGTCCAAATGCAGCTGAGTAATATTGGAATATAAACGTTTAGCTATTAAACAAAAAACATTTCGTTGTTTTAACAATTTCAAATTGTCTCTCTGCAAATAAATGTTTTCGTCTTTGACTTTAATTAATTCCGACTCTTTTAACTCAATCCACATACGCCGCTCCTCACTCTTCGACGCCACCCTGCTTAATTGATCAGTCAGGTTAGAATTGGTGACTCTAGTTTGAGTTAAGCTACTATCTAAATGAGAAATTCTTGTGTTAACGCCTTTTAGTTCTTTCTCATATGAGGATGATGGTACTTTAGATGAAATAAAAACAGATTGTACCTTCTTTATCAGTTCATCAAGCTCATTGAACTGTTGGCTGAGTGGTTTGGCTGTGAAGCACATATCTTCCTGCACTTTCGGTCCAGTGCTTCCTCCATCGGTGTTGTATCCCCTCATTTGAGATGCGCTTGACACCATGAAGCATTTTCCACCACTGCTTTCCTCCTTAGCCATGTAAGCCTTTCCATGAGTAGGCTTCCTCACTTCTTCGTCTTCTGAGTCAGTAGACCAAACTTCGGTGCTACCGAACTCATCATTATTAACCGAACCCTGCACAATAAGAGCATTAATAGAAGGGTTAGCGGTAGACTTATTCTTCCTTAACTCGTCCAACCTCTTCTGCAGTACAGCTTCCTCATCCTTTCCGTCATCCTTTTCAGCCATCTTTTTAAGGACACAGTCCTTAGCATAGTGGTTCTTGCCACCACAGTAAAAACAGCTTACTCCGGAATCGCCATCTGCCTTCGGTTCCTTCTTGGACTCCTCAGCCTTCGGTTCATTGTTTGCCTTCTCAGAGCTATAACTCCCCTGCCAGTTTCGGTTTTTGTTGCTGGGGAACCTCTTCTTTATGAACCTCTTAGGATTGGATACCATCATGGCATAATCCTCAGTTGTGAGGTCATATTCTTCCAAGTTGAGCTCTTCATCCTCCTTCACGGATTTACTTTTAGATAGGAGGGCCAACGAACCAAGACTAGACACCACGTTCTTCTCTTGAACTACAATCTTCTCTTGGGACTTTAGAATACCCACCAGTTTCGCCAAAGAGTATGATTTAAACTGTTCATGGGCTTTGACTGTGGAAACTACTGCTCTCCATTCCGATCTCAGTCCGTTCAAGAAGGTAACCTTTTGTTCGATGAGCTTCCTTTCAATGTCGTGTTTGATCATCTTGCTGAGAAGATGATTGAAGCGATCAAACGTCTGGGTCACGGTTTCTTCGGCTCCTTGCCTGAATTCTCCAAACTCAGATAGAAGCAAGGTTTGGATTGAGTGTTCAAGATCTTCGTCTGTTGAATACAGTTCGCGAAGTCTATCCCACACTTCCTTCGCCGTAGTACATGAGCTAACTAGTCTGAATGTGTCGGACTGAAGGGCGAATCTGATCAACCTTAGTGCCTTAATGTTGCACTGGAATTTATCTTTCTCATCCTGTGCAAGATTCGTCACGTCCTTGAGCAAATCGTTGTATTCTTTTTGCGTCTTAAAAACTCTGGATGTCGCTGAATGAGAAAATGGTCCATTGATAATGGCTTCCCATATGAGAAAACCATTGTCCTCCGATCCAATCACATAATCTTCAAAATGATGTGCCCATACTTCATAGTCGTGGGTGTATAAGATTGGAATCTTTGTCGTCGAACCAATGCTGTTGGAAATATTAATAGGGTTTGATTGCGTTGCGTCCATAATGATCGTAATAACCTGTTCAAAGATCAGACTTGTAATAAAGCAAATTAGGGCAAAACAATAAATACTAAGATACGTCAATTAAGATGACGGCTCAATAAATATCGATGATTGCGGAAAACCCTAATGATAATCTTTTTCACAGAAAAGAAGTGTATAGATTACACAGCCTCCTGCTCTGATACCAATTAATGAGATTTAAAACACAATAGCTTTTAATCTATAATGATCGATTAGATCTTGAACAAGTGTGTGAAAGTGAAACTGTAAGAACGCAATGTAAATATCAAGGAAGAACGCAATATTAAGAACAAACAGCTTGAATCAAACGTGTTGAATGATTTAAATAAAATCCTTAGAAGAGCTCGATTAAGAACATCAACTGTAAAGGATTAGAAGATTACAAGATTGCAAATACGTAAAACTCTGAAGCGCTAAAACAGAAATCTTGAATCTTAAATCTTAACCTAATATGCATGCAAGCGATAACATATATACTGTACATAAAAGGCTCTCGGTTGGACAGGCCCAAACCGGAGAATACTAGGCTAATCTACGAGCCCAAAAGACGCAATACACAATAGAACTTCAGCCCAACAAAAGGCACCTTACCGATTAGCACTGACGGAGATGAAGGAGCTCATGACGCAACTTCAGGAGCTATTGGACAACGGTTTCATTCGACCTAGTTGATCACCCTGGGGAGCTCCGGTGTTATTCGTGAAAAAGAAGGATGGAAGTATGAGAATGTGTATAGACTACCGAGAGCTGAAATAAGGCAACGGTGAAGAACAAGTATCCATTGCCGAGGATTGATGACCTATTCGATCAGCTGCAAGGTTTGAGCTACTTCTCAAAGATCGATCTTAGGTCAGGATATCATCAGCTTAAGGTGAGAAAGCAGGATATTGAGAAGACTGCATTCAGAACTAGATATGGACACTACGAGTTCTTGGTTATGTCATTCGGGCTAACCAATGCTCCCGCAACATTCATGGATTTGATGAATAGGATTTGTAAACCATTCCTCGATAAATCCGTGATAGTGTTCATCGATGACATTCTCATCTACTCGAAAAGCCAAGAGGAGCATGGCAAGCATCTACGGGAAGTATTAGAAGTGTTGAAGAAGGAGAAGCTTTTTGCAAAGTTCTCCAAATGCGACTTTTGGTTACGGGAAGTCCAATTCTTGGGTCATGTTGTTAACCAGGAGGGAATAATGGTTGACCCCGCAAAGATTGAGGCTGTAATGAAGTGGGAACATCCAAAGAGTCCCACATAGATTCGAAGCTTTCTAGGATTAGCCGGATATTATCGACGATTTATCCAAGGCTTTCCTTCGATATCTGCTCCATTAACAGCTTTGACTCATAAAGGAGCTACGTATACGTGGAGTGAGAAACACGATGAGGCATTCGAGAAGCTAAAGAAGAAGTTATGTGAAGCACCGATACTTTCTCTACCCGATGGAGTCGAAGATTTCGCGGTTTATAGTGACGCTTCTGGAGTCGGGTTGGGTTGTGTTCTGACCCAAAGAGAAAAGGTGATAGCATACGCATCTCGACAATTGAAAGAGCATGAAAAGAACTACCCCACTCATGATCTGGAGTTGGCAGCGGTAGTTTTTGCCTTAAAGATATGGAGGCATTACCTCTATGGCACGAAGTGCAAGCTCTTCACTGATCATAAGAGTCTCCAGTATCTCTTTAATCAGAAGGAGTTGAACATGAGGCAACGACGCTGGCTAGAACTTCTCAAGGACTACGACTGTGAGATACGTTACCACCCAGGTAAAGCAAATATTGTTGCTGATGCTCTCAGTCGGAAAGTCAATCTTGAAAGGAAAAGGCCAAGAGCGTTAAGAATTGAAGTCGTCTCGACGATTGTGGAAGGTATCAGGAAAGCTCAAGAAGAAGCTTTAGAGAAAAATGACCGAAAGGAAGAACGTTTGGGAGGAACGTTAGTGTTCGGTATAAACAGTCGAGGACTGAAGGTATTCCAAGATCGAATTTGGGTACCTAAGACGGGTGGAATAAGAGATCTTCTGATGGAAGAAGCACACAAGACCATATACTCGATTCATCCCGGTAGCACTAAAATGTATAGGGACCTAAAACCCTATTACTGGTGGCCGACGATGAAGCTCGATGTTGCAAAGTATGTGGCCGAGTGCGTAACATGTGCGAGGGTTAAGGCACAACATCAGAAACTGTATGGGAGTTTAGAACCTTTACTTGTACCCATGGGTAAATGGGAAGACATCACCATGGATTTTGTGACTAAACTGCCCAGGACGAAGAACGATCACGACATGATTTGGGTAGTCGTGGATCGTTTCACCAAGAGTGCACACTTCATAGTAGCCAACGAGAAGTGGTCTATGGATAAGCTCGAAAATGCTTATGTGAAGGAAATTGTAAGACTTCACGGTGTTCCTCTTACGATTGTATCAGATCGTGATAGTCGTTTCACATCAAGGTTTTGGAGGAGTCTGCAAGAGGAACTGGGTACGAAATTATGTTTGAGTACGGCTTACCATCCGCAAACTGATGGTCAGAGCGAAAGAACGATTCAGACGTTGGAAGATATGCTGAGAGCATGTACCCTTGAATTCCAAGGGAATTGGGACGAGCACTTACCTCTGGTAGAATTCTCCTACAACAACAGTTTTCACTCGAGCATCAAGATGGCTCCTTATCAAGCCTTGTACGGACAAAAGTGTCGTACGCCGTCTTATTGGCTTGAAGCCGGAGAGAAGCAGTTTATGGGCCCCAAAATAGTCCATGAGACTGCTGAGAAGTTGAAGGTGATTAGGGAAAGAATGTTAGCAGCTCAGGATCGTCAGAAGAGCTATGCTGACAAGAAAAGACGACCAATAATCTTCGAAGTTGGGGATTCCGTTTTGCTTAAAGTCTCACCGTGGAAGGGACTTATACGATTTGGGAAACGAGGAAAGTTCAGTCATAGGTTTATTGGACGGTTCAAAGTTCTTCAGAAGATTGGGAACCAAGCTTACAAGCTGGAATTGCCCGAAGAACTCAATGGTATTCATAACACCTTCCATGTGTGTTATTTGAGGAAATTCACGAGAGATGTTCCCGACATAATTCCAATCTCAGAGTTAAGGATGGATGAAAATAAAAGGCTGATCGAAGAGCCTGAGGCAATTGTTGACCGTAAGACTAAGAAGTTACGACGCAAGATGGTCGACTTGGTGCTAGTCCGATGGAAACATTCGAATGGGCCGAATCTCACTTGGGAAACAGAGGATGACATGATGAGTCGCTATCCACATCTGTTTGCTGATGCATGATTCCGGGACGGAATCATCCTAAGGGGGAGAGAATTGTAACGTCCGGGTTTCAGGGCTAAGCATTTTTGTCAATGTAATAGTCTAGGTCAACTCTTGTAACTCTTTTTGAAGTAATAAGGATGAAATATTTGAGTATTATGTGAATTATGTGTGTTTATGTGCTTATAATTTAATTATAAATGTATAATTAATAAATAATAAAAATAAGCGTCAAAATTAAAGTGTGAGATAAGCCCGATATCTCTAC
Organism: Lactuca sativa; assembly: GCF_002870075.4. NCBI lineage: Eukaryota > Viridiplantae > Streptophyta > Magnoliopsida > Asterales > Asteraceae > Lactuca > Lactuca sativa. Next base: position 76,246,187 of record NC_056625.2, read on the forward strand.
ATAAAGTTGTAGAATATGTCTCAAGGTTTCCGTGCATATAAGGAACGCAGAAATCCGAGTTATAACGAAGAAGTTATGACCCGTCGAAGTTTCGCGACAGAACCGGCACGATACCGGGAAGCGTGAATAGTGAATTTACGATAGAGAAGGAATTAGACTTAGCGATCTAAATGAAAGTCATAGAATATGTTAAACTAAGAACATCGATAAAAAGAACGCCCAAATCTGACTTCGTATGAAGAAGTTATGATTTTTTGAAGTTTCGGAATAGCAGTGTATAGCCCGAAATTCGATTATTAGATCGAGCGGTTTTTAGCCGACACGACCTGAACGAGAATCGAAGATCTCGTTAAGAGTAGCGTAACGAGAAAAAGATGGGTGAAAACGGATGTCGGATGAAGAAGTTATGAGGATTTAACGGACCAATCGTGTCCCGGCCCGTTAATAATATAAAATTTAAAATCGAGCCAAAATTAGTCGACAAAGTCTAAACGAAAGTTGTAGAGTACGTTCCAACCTTCGCGTGGATATAAAGAACGTCGAAAACGGAGGTCGTACGCAAAAGTTACGAATTTTTAAAGTTGAAGTATGAAAATGCGATGTCTGTTGCGAGGTTGATGACGTGGCTGCATCTGGGCCGCCCATCGCTGATGAAGGAACGCGCTTCGGATGATGACACCTGCTCTCGCTGTACGCTCCGCGTCCGAAGCCAGTACGCCCCGCGTACCCTCGCCCTTATCTCTTCCGGAGTGCAAGCCAGCTGGTCCGAGGTGGCACCCTTATTTGATGGTTACGCCCCGCGTAGGTCCGAGGTACGCCCGGCGTACCGAGGCCTCGCAGGACTATAAAAGGAGGCCGAGACTTCATCATTTGCGCACCTTTTTCACCTCTCTCTCTAACTTCTTTCTCTCTCTACAACCCCAAAACACCTCTAAACGCTAGTTAAGCCCCTTAGCACCCTAGGGAAGCCCCGAGGCTCCCGGAGTCCCGAGAAAAAGGAGTCTTTCGGTTTCGAAACGCCGCTCCAATTAAGTCCCAGTTCTCAATAAAATTCGCTGTAAGTGTGCTACGCTTACGTAATTTTTAATATAGCTTTCAAATAATTATAGGAATGTTATTAGGTCCTTAAAATAATTATTTGGGCTATTATTATGAGTTATATCGAGTATTATTAACGCTTAATAATACTCGGACTAATTAATTTGTCGCGGTTATCGTTAAACTAAACCCTAGTGGTATCGATACTAGGTTTTATCGAAGGAATATCGTTTTGAGAGTATCGAAGCGCTGTCCGAGTGCTGAGTCACCACCTAATCAGGTGAGTGCATAGTTACTTTCAGCTTACACATAGATATGAAGTATTTTATATAAATTACGTGCTATGTGTGCATATTATCTGAATACTTGCTATCTATGCTGGATGAACATTGTTATACATGTTTTCAATGATTTAAACTGTATATGTATTTTATATCTACGAAAATGTTGGGGTAAAACATGGGTAGATGTAATAGGTAACGTGTGATAAAATGATGAGAGGCATCGATGTTGATGTTGTTGATTATGTCATCTAGCGGAGTATGGATGACGACCACGGACTCTTCTATACAGTCCAGTGGAACACTAGCAGGCTCGCAACCCGTAGGTGTTTGTGAACGATGTGTTCACCGGTGTACTCCATCCCCCACATGATTGCCTTTAGGACATTTATTGCCGAGGAATCCCGTTAGCAGTAGTGTCCGTCCCGATGATGATCCTTAGGCTAGGTCCCTTATGATAGGTGTTTAGGGACGTAAAGTGAGGATAACGGGAACGGGTAATTGGGTTATTGTTGATTGATGAAATTAATAAACTTATTTATTGTGGGTTGAAAACCCTATGTGCTCACCAGGCTCCCAAGCCTGACCCACTCAGTTTTATGTATTACAGGTAGTGGCGCATGAGCATAAGATGTGATGTTTTGGACGAGGGATTACGGATATAGGCTTGTAGATATGAAATAATGTAGTAAGGCTTATATTGTACTGTTTATGCTTTTGATCTGTATAAACATGACATCCAAAGTCTTTTAATGAAATACATTTCTATGGAAATGCTTTTGATAAATCTTTATCATATTTTTGTTTTGGGACAAATTCCGCAACACTTTCATTTAAAAAGTAACTCTGATTTTTAAACAAAGCATAAAAAAACTTGTCTTTTCTGGCCGTGATTTTGGGGATGTCACATTTGTTAACAGTTTCCTAATGATCTAGAAACCAGGGGGCAAAGAGACCATTCTAGTTATTTTTTTCAACTTGATTGGCTATATACATACATTAGGACAGCCAAAAGCGGGGGGGGGGGGGGGGGGGGGGGGGCATGGCCTCCCCTGGCCCCTATGAGGGTCCGTCACAGGCATACCTGGACAACAAAATCCCTTACTTACATGTGGGACTAATTTTAACCTCCAATAAAAACCTTTTTAATTGAAAAAGTTTCATACAAATTAAAACAAGGTTTTACTCAAACCTTTCTTTGAAGTTCCAATTATTCAGTTTTTACTTTTCTGTATGTATATTTTTTTAAGATATAGTCACTCAAACACTCAAACTAAATAATCCCTTTAATATATGTTTCACAAACTCAAAACAAACTTTGGTTAGACTTAAAGTGTGGTTGTTACCTTTAATTCAAACAAGTCAATGAAAGTCAACGTGTTAGGACATAAATCATGATTTATACCTTGCTTTTAAAGTTCTCAGCTTAAGACTCAAAACATTGTGATTTCGGCAGGTACTTGGACCGAAGTCACCATGTGATCTCGGTTAGTACTGTTGGAATAGTGTCTAAGGCTGCAACTATATTAGGCAAGTATTTGACCCGGTTGTGCGTGGTCCTTTTGGGTTGCCTTCACCATAGCAACTTGATAGGATGATTTATTAAGAGAGAGTAAATATTATTAATATATTATGAGAATAATATAAAGAATAATATATTGTTATTTGATTAATATAAGTCAAAGAATTAATTAGAATTAATTTGGTGACTTAAAGAGATTAATTAAATAAAGGGGTATAAACTGTCAATTGTTTGATAGTTAAGATTTAGACTGTAAATCCTTATAGATAGAGATGGGACGAATTCTAGAAGCTAAAGGATAGCTAAATTCGTCCAAGGCTTATCTATGGAAAGGATTTGGATAGCCTTAAGAGAAGATTATCCAATTAGGGTTTAGGTTGTAACCCTTAAGGAATCTACAAGTATAAATAGACCCCATGGCATAAGGAAATCGGCACCTCTCCTAAAGTAAGAGAACCCTGGCCGATTTCCTCACCTCTCCTCTCTCCTAAATCATCTTTCTTGCTATTGGTGTTTGTAAGCCATTAGAGGAGTGACATTTGTGACTCTAGAAGCTCCAGGACCACAAGATCAACAAGGAACTCAAAGGTATGGTTCTAGATCTGTTTCAATGTTGTTATTTAACCTAATTAGCCATTAGAAGTCTTGGATTCAAAGCATGTTTAATTAGAAAGCCTAGATCCAAGCATTAGGGTTTTGCATGCGTACATAGGAAAGTTCTTATGGCTAAAACCCATCAGTGGTATCAGAGCCTAGCTTGGTTTTCTTTAAATTGTTGCTTGATTAACTGTAACAAACCTGCAAAATTCGATTTTTTGGTTTCTGAGTCATGGACTCGGCGAGTTCCAAAGTGGACTCGGCGAGTAGGCCTGACTCGGCGAGTCCCTTTGTGCACTCGGTGAGTCCAGGTGTCAGGAATGGCCAAATTCGGGATTTTTTCATAATTATCTTATGGAAACTTACCTTAATCATAATAGATCAATCTAAAACCGATTTTTTGATATATATGACTATTATCTTAATCTAGTTAAAGGTATTTATCATCTAATAAAATATTTAATTTCCTTATATGATAATTAATTAATTATTTTAATTATTTTTGGTAATTATCTTTCAAAGAAATCTTGAATAAAATCAAATATAGATAATTAGGATATCAATTGTTAATTGGAATTATTTGTTATTTGATCCTCCATGTTTTAAATGTTTAAAACTTGCCCTCAAGTTTTGAAATTTATATTTGTGATTAAAAGTTTTAATTTAGACAACTTAAATTTCAAACCCTAGATTTTAAAAGGTTTAAAATACAACCCTATACTACTATGATATTACTAGAATTATATATATATATATATATATATATATATATATATATATATATATATAACTAAATGCTAGTCTTACCGTTAGTAGGCCTCATTCACGAAGCCGATCTATAAGGTGGGTATAAGGTTGCGGCCTACAAAATGGCGCTTAATGGGTGTACACTCACACCCACCGCTTGCTTGATTGGTGGAGGGTCGTTAGCCGAACGGGTAGGATAGGGCAACCTCATCCTCTCATTAAAAGTATAATAAGTAATACAAAGTAACTACACATTTTTCTAAAAATTCCCAATCTTAGTTACTTTAGGAAAAGTGAATTGATGCAATCCCATGAAATTACACTTTGCACCCTTGCTAAAAAGTTAGTGGAGCGTGTGTGGTTTACCGGCACACTAATTGGTTCTAAGCAAAGGTGGCAAAGGGTGATTCATTGTTTATCATAGTTCGATGGAGCGTGTGTGGTTTACCGGCACATCGAATAGGTGATAGTTACAATGAAAGCACCATGTGAATTTGCATGGTAATTCACACCCACTTTGTGATCCTCGGTATCCCAGTCACAAACAAGAGGGGCATATCGAGATTTAAACATGCCATTGAATAGTTTCAATGAATCATCCGAACCTAGGAATTCTCAATACACTTAGGACTAATAGTTTAAGTTTTGTGATGGAGAATTAGTGAATCGTCATTCACTTATTCTAGTATGTAAATGTTATTGTTGAATACTAGCCCTAATTTTTTTATTTGGTGATAATTAGGGATTCATATTCTAATCTATCTTTGTCCTTTTCTTTTGTAGATGTCGAACGCAAACAACGCTGCTGCTAGTTCTTTCACGTTGATGAGCCTTTGCCAAAAGGTCACCTTCGATGGAACGAACTTTAGCGAATGGATAAGATACATTCGCACCATTGCTCGCTATGAGGATAAGGAGTATGTCCTCGATGAGAAGCTCGAGAAAATCAACCCCGAAGTTGCTACTCCCGCCGAAATCACCGCCTTTGAAACTCATGAGCGAGATGCAACGAAGGTACATTGCATCATGATCGCCACCATGAACTCCGAATTCCAAAAGTCCTACGAGGACATGTACCCGTACGAGATGCACCAAGACTTATTGGAGAGATACCATCAAAACGCGAGACAAGAGCGTTATGAGATTTTCACCAACATGATTTCCGCTAAGATGGGTCATGGAGAATCTCTTACCGTGCACCTGCAAAAGATGCAAAGGTATGTCGACCGCCTTCGCAAGTTAAACGTTGACTTCGGTGAAGACATGGCAATCGACATGGTGCTTCACTCTTTGCCTCCGATGTACAACCAATTTAGGATGACCTACCACATGAACAAAGAAGAGGTCACCCTAAGCAAAATCCAAGGTCTCTTGAGGGTCGCTGAGAGCAACTTCAAGGACAAGTCTGTTGCACCTACTCCCAATCCAACTACTGCTCCTGTCTTGGCTATTGGTCAAGGAAAGGGAAAGAAGAGGAAAGCTTCATCGAAGAACTACCGCAAGGTCAAAGCCCGAGATGGTGCCTCTTCTAGTGGGACCAAAGTTGATCCCGCTAAGCCCTGCCCTAACCCGAAGGAGGCAGAGTGCCACCACTGCCACAAGATAGGACATTGGAAGAGAAGCTGCCCAGAGTACCTGCAAGCGATCAAAGAAGGAAAGATCAAGCCATCTTTCGCAGGTATATATACAATTAAATCTAACGATTCTAATCCTGCTATTTCTTGGGTTCTTAATACCGGTTGTGGTTACCACATTTGTTCTAATGTGCAGGGACTAAGAAGAAGTAGGGATGTGGAGCAAGGAAGGATCAATCTAATCATGGGGAACAGAAGATCGTCGTCTGTGACCAAGATTGGAGTGTATTCTTTAGTGCTTAGGAATAATTTGGTTTTAGATTTGAACAATTGTTGCTATTCGCCAGAAATGGCTAGAAACATCATTTCATTTCATGGTTTATATAGACAAGGATTTAGATTTTCTTTTAATAATGAGAATGGTTCTATTTTATCTTATCTAGATGGTGTCTTTTACTTTGAAGCTATACCATGCAATGGAATTTATGAAACTGTTATGATTGTTGATAACTTAGGAAATGATGTTTTGAATATAGATTCTTCCACTAGTATGGATAAAGCATCCATGTGGCATTGTCGTCTTGGACATGTCAACAAGAAACGCATAGCCCAACTCCAAAAGGATGGAGTGTTGGAGTCATTCGACCTTAGGGAAGATGACACATGCGAGTCTTGTTTGCTTGGAAAGATGACTAAATCACCCTTCACGAGTACGTGTGAAAGGGGTGAGGGTCTATTGGACCTAATACATACCGATGTATGTGGACCGTTTAGATCAACCACGAAGGATGGGAACCGCTTCTACGTGACTTTTACCGATGATTATAGTAGATATGGGTATATCTACTTAATCTAGCAAAAGTCAGAAACCTTTGAAAAGTTCAAAGAGTTCAAGAATGAAGTGGAGAATCAATTGGGCAGGAAAATCAAGATGCTTCGATCCGATCAAGGAGGAGAGTACCTAAGTCTTGAATTCCACGATTATCTCAATGAGTGTGGAATAGTTTCACAATTGACGCCTCCTAGGACACCGCAGTTGAATGGTGTGGCAGAAAGGCGTAATCGAACCTTATTGGATAAGGTTCGCTCTATGATGAGTCGTGCTTCACTACCTATCTCTTTTTGGGGGTATGCCTTAGAGACTGCCGCCCATATCCTTAAGCGAGTCCCTACTAAGAAGGTTGCCAAAACACCTCACGAGATGTGGACAGGGAAAGCTACCTCGTTAGCACATATCAAGGTTTGGGGTTGCGAGGCTTTCGTAAGACGAGATACTCACGACAAACTTGAACCTCGAAGTGAGCGATGTATTTTCATCGGCTACCCGCAGACATCCTTTGGATATCTCTTCTATAGACCGAAGAACAATGTTGTCTTCGTTGCAAGGAGAGGAGTTTTCCGAGAGTGAGAACTCATAAGCCAAGGAGACAGTGGGAGGCAAATCGAACTTGAAGAGATTCAAGAGTCGATAGATGAAGGAACCTCTACCGCTGGCACTCAACCCGATGAGGAAACTTCGGTTGAACCGATTGACGAGTCCTTACCTCTTAGACGTTCCGATAGAGTTAGAGTTCATCCCCAGTTTTATGGTTTTCATATTACTACCGAAGGGGACACGTATATTAGTGATGGTACACTAGTAAATCTTGATGAACCTAATAGCTACAAGGAAGCCATGGCAGGCCCGGAGTCTGCAAAATGGAAAGAGGCAATGGATAGCGAGATCCAATCCATGTATGATAACCAAGTTTGGAATTTGGTTGATTATGTGCCCGGACGTAAGACCGTTCGGTGCAAGTGGATCTTCAAGAAGAAGACCGACGTGGATGGAAACATGCACACATATAAAGCGCGATTGGTTGCGAAGGGCTTTACTCAAACTCCCGGAGTTGACTATGATGAGACCTTCTCGCCAGTTGCGAAGATTAAATCTATTAGAGTGATGCTAGCTATTGCCGCATTTCATGATTATGAGATTTGGCAAATGGATGTCAAGACCGTTTTCCTTAACGGGAAGTTGTCTGAGGATGTTTACATGGCTCAGCCAGAGGGGTTTATGGATCTGAATCATCCGAATAGAGTGTGTAAGCTTGAGAAGTCCATTTATGGACTTAAGCAAGCGTCTCGCAGATGGAATCTTTGCTTCGATGAGAAAATCAAAGAGTTTGGATTTGTACGATGCGAAGACGAGTCTTGTGTATATGTCAAAGCCAGTGGGAGTGTAGTAAGCTTCCTCGTTCTATATGTCGATGACATATTACTCATAGGAAACGACATCCCGACTCTGCAGGAGGTTAAGTCCTGGCTCGGGAAGTGCTTCGCTATGAAGGACCTCGGAGAGGCTTCTTACATTTTGGGAATAAGGATAGTAAGAGAAAGAAGTAAGAGACTAATTGGACTTAGTCAAAATACTTACTTAGAGAAGGTACTAAAACGTTTTAGTATGGAAAACTCAAAGAAGGGAGAATTACCGATACAAAGTAATGCCAAGTTGAGTAAGACTCAAAGTCCGAGTACTGAAGTTGAGATAGCGGAAATGAGCCGAGTACCATACGCTTCCGCAGTTGGCTCAATCATGTACGCTATGACTTGTACTCGCCCTGATGTAGCCTTCGATTTGAGCATGGTTAGCAGATATCAAGGGAATCCTGGCAGAGCACATTGGATTGCAGTGAAGAACATCTTTAAGTAGCTTCGGAGGACGGAGGAATGGTTCTTAGTCCTCGGAGGGGGTGATGACTTGAAGGTGCGAGGGCATAGTGACACCAGTTTTCAGACCGACAGGGACAACTACCGTTCGCAGTCGGGCTGGGTCTTTACCCTAAATGGAGGAGCAGTGACATGGAAGAGTTCCAAGCAGGAAACCGTAGCTGATTCAACATGCGAATTAGAGTACATTGCAACGAGCGAAGCGTCGAAGGAGGCAATATGGCTAAAGAACTTCATCGGTGATCTTGGAGTTGTACCTGCCATAAAGGATCCCATGGAGATTTTTTGTGATAACGAAGGCGCGGTTGCCTTGACCAAGGAACTGAGGGATCATGGTAGATCAAGACATATCGACAGGAAATATCACTTCATCAGACATCGTGTAGAAGAAGGACAACTCGTAGTGAAGAGGATATCATCAGAAGATAACCCAGCAGATCCGCTTACGAAGGGACTGAGTAGGGTTAAGCACTTGCAGCATGCTAGGAGTATTGGGCTGAAGGATGATATTAACATAGATTAGATAGTATTAGAAACGTGTAATAGATAAATGTAATTAACATTTCATGATTAAATAAAGGAGTTTTATTTATGAGTAATGTTACTATCTTATGTTAATTATTTAACTATTGTTTCACTTTGCATGTTTTGACTTCCAGAATAATTGAATTTATTAGGAATAATCGAATTGTTCAAATTGTCCACAATCGTTCATATGTTGGAAGTAGATATGAATAAAGATTGTCATGAATTGGTGTGTAGATTGTCTAAATGGTGTTAGACATAGCAAAGGGTTGCTGCAACGTTCATGAGTGCTTATGAACTAGTTTTGAGCATTGGAACAAACCCGCGCTTGCTGGTATCACCTTATGGAATATGATATAAAAGGGTGATCGCAAGACGATAATATCATATAGTCTTAAAACCTAGATATATGGTTTGTTATTTGTCAATTGATTGTACATTGATAATGCGAAAACGCATCAGTAACTCGGTGCTATAAAACGCATTGTTGTGTATAGTTGGTTAATGAATAAGTAAATGCATATAAGTCGAAGTTTATCTGTAACTTTTATCTAAGAAGGTAAAAGCGATATCTCGGCCGCTCGATGATTTGATTTGACTTATGTGTCGGGCCCGGTCAGAATTGAATTGATGTGTTCGATTAAGTTCTATGTCAAATAAATCAGAGATCGAGAAACCTAAATGCTTGACTAACCGTTCCATAGGATTGTCAGCATGATATCTAACAGAGGACTGTACATTCCCTTATCTAAAGGACAAGATTGATTAGATCAGAGTTTGACAACGTCTTTGAGAGCTACGATTGCAAACCGAATTGTACTTGTGTATATAGTTACTAGACTTATCCAAGTGGGAGACTGTTGGAATAGTCTCTAAGGCTGCAACTATATTAGGCAAGTATTTGACCCGGTTGTGCATGGTCATTTTGGGTTGCCTTCACCATAGCAACTTGATAGGATGATTTATTAAGAGAGAGTAAATATTATTAATATATTATGAGAATAATATAAAGAATAATATATTTTTCTTTGATTAATATAAGTCATAGAATTAATTAGAATTAATTTGGTGACTTAAAGAGATTAATTAAATAAAGGGGTATAAACTGTCAATTGTTTGATAGTTAAACTTTAGACTGTAAATCCTTATAGATAGAGATGGGACGAATTCTAGAAGCTAAAGGATAGCTAAATTCATCCAAGGCTTATCTATGGAAAGGATTTGGATAACCTTAAGAGAAGATTATCCAATTAGGGTTTAGGTTGTAACCCTTAAGGAATCTACAAGTATAAATAGACCCCATGGCATAAGGAAATCGGCACCTCTCCTAAATGTAACAACGCAAATTTTCAAAACAAATTTTTCATTTTAAAAATAAGTATTTCCATCCAAAACAAGGCATAAATAGTTTAAGTATTATGTCAATACAAATAGTCTAAATCCCAAGATCATAAAAACATTCTTCAGTGTGTATCGATCACGCCGGCGCCTTCCCACGGTCCTCGCTAGTACCTGAAACACATGCATAACAACTGTAAGCATAAATGCTTAGTGAGTTCCCCAATATACAACTTACGCACATACGCCTTTCCAGGCCCTGACCTTCCGGTCCATGTGTCTCAGGGGACTTCCGTCCCTGCTCGGTAAACCTTCCGGTCCTACCCACGCCGACCTTCCGGTCCATCAAACAACATATCGCCTTCCGGCCCATAATATAATCGCCTTCCGGCCCATGACGTACATAGCACACATATAACAATTAACTTATCACATATAGCATACATATCACATATCATATCCGACCTTCCGGTCACACAGTCAAACCCTTCCGGGTACAGTATAGTGAGAAGACTCACCTCGTGAATGCTGAAAGTTAGCAAATCCTGAAATTACTCATGCACAATCCGACGAGCTACGACCTCCCTATAACATCACATATCTCATTAACACTTACATCTTCTAAGCGTGACTATCCCTAAGAAGTCAGACTTAGGTCAGCTCTGGTCAACGGTCAACGGTCAACAGTCAACTCGACCGGACTGGGCGAGTGCCATGGCGACTCGGCGAGTCTAGACGTCCTCCAACTCACTGAGATTCCCTATCTACTCGTCGAGTATCCTCCTCGACCCGACGAGTTACTCCTGGAAGAATCGCGGGGCCACCCGACTCCACTCGCCGAGTCTGAAGAACAACTCGGCGAGTCCCAGTAAATCTTCAAGCTACTCACCGAGTCTGAAGAACAACTCGGCGAGTCCATGCCATGCAGACGAGCAACTGCTTCCTGAATTACGTATGGTCCCGAGATATACAATCATGGGACTTTCTGGACTTCTAAACATCTTATTACTGGGGTATAAACGTCTGGGTAATAACATAATAACCCATCTAATCACTAAATGGGTTTCATAAACCCTAGATTCGTATACACATCAAAATAACAGAATTGATCCGAGTATTACCTGAAAACGCACTCTCTGTGTCCCCCAAACCTCAGGACTCGATCCTCCTTGATATTCCTTTGGCCAATTTCTTCTTCTTCTTGCCTAACAAGTTCCTCCAAGTTCCAATAGCTTTCTCTCCTGCTCTAAACGTCCACAACGATTAGGGTTCTTCTCAATCGACCAAAAGACGGAAAATGACGGCCTAAGAGGCGTTATATACGATCCAAAACCAAACGGTTAGGGTTTCCGCTGAACAGCGTCGACTCGCCGAGTCCATATCTGGACTCGTCGAGTCCAGTCGCGATCCCGCGACCAAGTCTGCGATCCTACTCGGCGAGTCTAGGCTCCAACTCGCCGAGTCCCCTCTTAAATTATCCTAAAAAAACATAATTTAATAATACCTGAGATTTCGGGCTGTTACAACTCTCCCCTACTAGGATTAGACTTCGCCCTCGAAGTCTCACTCTGCAAATAGTTCCGGATGCTGCTCCCGCATCTCACGTTCCGGCTCCCAAGTCATTTCCGAACCTTTCCGGTGTTGCCACTGGACTAACACCAGAGGTACCTCCTTGTTCCTCAGAACCTTGATCTTCCGATCCCTGATGGCCACTGGTCTCTCAGCATAATTCAGGCTCGCATCCACCTGAATATCCTCTAATGGAACCACTGCCGACTCATCGGCTATGCACTTCCTCAATTGCGACACATGAAAGGTGTCGTGGATCTCTCCCAACTCCGATGGCAACTCCAACCGATAGGCTACCCGGCCTATCCTTGCAATCACCCGAAATGGCCCAATATACCGGGGCCCCAACTTGCCTCTCTTCCTGAATCGAATCACTCCTTTCCAAGGAGAGACCTTCAGGAGAACGAAGTCGCCGACTTGAAACTCAAGCTCGGATCGGCGCCTGTCTGCATAACTCTTCTGTCGGCTCTGGGCGGTCAATAACCTCTGTCTAACTTGCTGAATCTGCTCTGTCATCTGAAGCACAATCTCTGTGCTACCCATCACTCTCTGTCCCACCTCTCCCTAACAAATGGGGTTCTGACACCTCCTACCATACAACAACTCAAAAGGTGGCATACCAATGCTCGAATGATGGCTGTTGTTGTAGGAAAACTCCGCTAAGGGTAAATATGCATCCCAGCTACCCCCGAAGTCTAACACACACGCTCGAAGCATGTCCTCCAGCGTCTGAATCGTCCGCTCGCTCTGACCGTCTGTCTGGGGATGGTATGCGGTACTAAAATGTAATTTAGTACCCAGCTCCTCATGAAATTTCTTCCAGAACCTGGAAGTGAAACGCACATCACGGTCTGAAACAATCGAGATCGGCACCCCATGCCGAGATACCACCTCTCTCACATATATCTCCGCCAACTTCTCCGCTGAAGAACTCTCACTGATGGCAAGGAAGTGTGCACTCTTCGTCAACCTATCCACAATCACCCAAATTGCATCAACTCCCTTAGCAGTTCTCGGCAATTTGGTGATGAAGTCCATAGTGATTTGTTCCCACTTCCACTCGGGGATCTCCAATGGCTGTAACTTGCCATGCGGTCTCTGGTGCTCGGCCTTAACCCTACGACAGGTCAAGCACCTCTCAACGAACCATGCGACGTCCCTCTTCATACAGGGCCACCAATACTCCTTCCTCAAGTCCAAATACATCTTCGTAGCACCGGGATGGATCGAGAATTTCGATCTATGAGCCTCTTCCATCAAAGTAATACGTGTACCGCCCACGAACGGTACCCAAATCCGGCCCTGAAATGTCATAAGTCCTCGACCATCCTGAACGAACTCTGAAATTAGCCCCACAACCCGCTCTTTCTTCTGCATTTCTGGTCGCACCGCTTCGGCCTGTGCCCCACGAATAGCATCCAATACAGGAGTCATCACAGTCAGTCTCAAGCATACATCTCGCAATGGAGTGCTCTCCGCCTTGCGGCTCAACGCGTCGGCCACCACATTAGCCTTACCTGGGTGGTACAGGATCTCACAATCATAATCCTTGACCACATCCAGCCACCTCCTCTAACGCATATTTAGATTGGGCTGATCCATCAAATACTTCAAGCTCTTATGGTCCGTGTATATCGTACATCGAACCCCATACAGGTAGTGACGCCAAATCTTGAGAGCGAACACTACTGCTCCCAACTCTAAATCATGCGTAGGGTATCTCGCCTCATGAGGCTTCAGCTGCCTCGACGCATAAGCTATCACATGACCCCTCTGCATCAACACCGCACCCAATCCCGAAATCGATGCGTCGCAATATACCACAAAATCTTCCATCCCTTCTGGGAGAGCTAATACCGGGGCTTCGCACAACCTCTGGCGAAGTGTCTCAAAGGAGGTCTGCTGCTCGGGCCCCCATGAGAATGCAACACCCTTTCGGGTCAATCTGGTGAGCGGCACTGCGATCTTGGAGAAATCCTTAATGAATCTCCCATAATATCCTGCCAACCCAAGGAAGCTCCTGATCTCTGAGGGTGACTTCGGCACTTCCCAACTCATCACTGCCTCAACCTTGGCCGGATCGACCAATATCCCCTTCTGATTAACAACATGTCCTAGAAATTGGACCTCCCGCAACCAGAAGTCACATTTGGAGAACTTTGCATAAAGCTTCTCCGACCTCAATACCCCAAGGACTTCCCTCAAATGTTCCTCATGCAGCTCTCTAGATCTCGAATATACCAGAATGTCGTCAATAAATACAATCACTGACCGATCCAACATCGGCCTGCATACCCTGTTCATGAGATCCATGAACACAGCCGGGGCATTGGTGAGCCCGAAAGGCATCACCACGAACTCATAATGCCCATATCGCGTCCTAAACGCTGTCTTCTGGACGTCCCCATCCCGTACTCTCACCTGATGGTACCCTGACCTCAGATCGATCTTGGAAAACCAAGACGCTCCCTGCAACTGATCGAATAAATCATCGATCCTCGGCAACGGGTAACGGTTCTTGACCGTCAACTTGTTCAACTCCCGGTAATCAATACACATCCGGTGTGAACCATCCTTCTTCTTGACGAACAGAATAGGTGCTCCCCACGGCGAGCTGCTCGGCCGAATGAATCCCTTCCCCAGCAACTCCTGGAGCTGCGAGGACAACTCTTGCATCTCTGGAGGTGCAAGACGATAAGGCACCTTAGCAATAGGCGCGGCCCCCGGAACCAGATCGATACCAAACTCTACTTGCCTCACAGGAGGTACTCCCGGCAGCTCCTCGGGGAAAACATCTGGAAACTCATGCACCACAGGGACCTCCTCAACTGATTTCGGTCTCTCGGAAACCTCCCGCGTATCCATCACATATGCCACAAAACCCTTACAGCCCTGCTGTAGACACTGCCTCGCCCTAGCGGCCGAACAAAAAGCTGATCCCGAACGGGTACCCTCGCCGTACACCGAAAGAACTCCCCCAATATGGTCTCGTATAGTCACCAACTGACGCTCACAGTCGATGACAGCGCCGAATCGGCTCAACCAGTCCATGCCCACGATGACACAGACATCACCCATCGCAATAGGAATCAGGTCAATCGGGAATTCAACCCCGAAAATCTCTAGTACACATCCCCGAAGAACCTCCGTGGCACAAATCACTTTCTCGTCAGCTATAGAAACTCTCAAAGGTCGACTCAACGACTCACGACTAACGCTGATATTCTGACTAAAGGCTAAGGACACAAAGGACCTACTCGCACCCGAGTCAAATAACACTAAGGCAGGCACAGAGTTCACAAGGAAAGTACCTACGCATATAATAACATAAGCATAACACCTCGACATTTAAAATAAATACATGAATTACAACATACCTGCCACGACATCGGGCGCAGCGCGGACCTCTTCCGCAGTCAGCTGAAAGGCTCTTCCCCGAGCCCTCGGGGCCTCGGCCTTCACCGGTCGAGTCGCAGTAGCTCCGGCAGCAGGTGCAGATCCCTGAAGAAGCTGAGGGCACTCGGCCTTCCTATGGCCTGTCTGGTTGCAATGAAAGCAAACCGTAAATCCCTTGGGACACTCCCTAGCAATGTGCCCCTCCTTGCCACACTTGTAGCAAGCACCAGATCGACACGCCCCCTCATGACCCTTGTCGCACTTCCCGCAAGTGCGGCCCTTCGAACCTCCTTTGCTCGCATCGGCGGACTTTACCCGCTTGGCTGCCGGCTGGAACTGAGCCGGTCGCCGGTCCACCCGCTGAGACTCGGCCTCCTCCCTGGCCTGGGTCTCCAACTTGATCTCACGCTTCCTGGCATTCGCCTGAAGCTCAGCGAAAGTATGGTAAGTGGAGTATGACACAAACTCCCGGATATCCCTCCTCAACACTCCCAAGTACCGGCTCATCCGAGCCTGATCAGTGGACACCAGCTCGGGGCAGAACATCGCCCTCTCATGAAACTTCCGCGTGATCACCGCGACAGAATCAGTACCCTGCTTGAGGGTTAAGAACTCCTAAACCAATCATTCCCTCTCCACCGGGGGAACGTACTCATCTCTGAACATGGCAGTAAACCCCTCCCATGTTACTGCTGTAGTCTCTGCCAAAGTGAAGTTCGCCGTCACGAACTTCCACCAGTCCTTCGCTCCTAGGCGGAGCTGGTTCAAAGCGAACCGTACCCTCAGGTGCTCCGGGCATGAACACGTGTAGAAGCACCCCTCTATGTCCGCGATCCACCTCATCGCAGCAATCGGATCCTGCGTCCCATCGAACTCCGGTGGCTTCGTGTTGCTGAACTCTCGGAACAGCAACGAGTCACCTCCTTGTGGCCTAGCAGCGGCCACAGCTGCGGTAGCTGCAGTGGTTGCAGCCTCAGTCAACGCGGCGTACCGCTCATCGAATGTCTCCATCAGGGTGGTCTTAATAGACCCAAACATCTCCGGAATCTCAGCCCGGATCGCTGCCGCCACCTCCTCGTGAATCATCTGACGAATATCCTCGTCACTCACACCGCTCGAACTCGCTCCGTGGCGCGGTCTAACCATGATGTCTCTGAAATACAACATAAAACTATCAGAGACTCCACCGAGCATAATCGTACCCGATACGCAACCCTACTCAGTCCCCGATATCCAGGGATTCTTACTTGGGTCTCCCACTGACCCGGTGTCCTCGGTAGTACGGGCCCAATACTACCGACCACACCGCATCAGCGTTCATCCCAAGTCCTCCTCCCTAAACTCCGGATAGTGAGTACTCTACTGCTGATATGCACTATCTACCCGCATGCTAGCAACGCATCTCATATAGGCAAATTTCCCTAGACTAAGGCATCACAAATCAGGCCACTCTAGTCCTATCATGAATACCTAGTCTACTAGCATGCATAACAATTCATATCATATAATATTGTAAGGTATTTTGGGGATCTTTACCGTTCGGGCGCTGACTAATCGTACACACTGCTTCTTTCTTGCTTACCACGAAACCATTTACAAAAGTTTATGCCTTTATTTAAAAATTTTTCCTCAAATCCTCGGTTTGAGTTCAGCTACTCCCGAAGGTGCACCCGAATCCCTCAAACCAAGGCTCTGATACCAATTGTAACAACGCAAATTTTCAAAACAAATTTTTCATTTTAAAAATAAGTATTTCCATCCAAAACAAGGCATAAATAGTTTAAGTATTATGTCAATACAAATAGTCTAAATCCCAAGATCATAAAAACATTCTTCAGTGTGTATCGATCACGCCGGCGCCTTCCCACGGTCCTCGCTAGTACCTGAAACACATGCATAACAACTGTAAGCATAAATGCTTAGTGAGTTCCCCAATATACAACTTACGCACATACGCCTTTCCAGGCCCTGACCTTCCGGTCCATGTGTCTCAGGGGACTTCCGTCCCTGCTGGGTAAACCTTCTGGTCCTACCCACGCCGACCTTCCGGTCCATCACACAACATATCGCCTTCCGGCCCATAATATAATCGCCTTCCGGCCCATGACGTACATAGCACACATATAACAATTAACTTATCACATATAGCATACATATCACATATCATATCCGACCTTCCGGTCACACAGTCAAACCCTTCCGGGTACAGTATAGTGAGAAGACTCACCTCGTGAATGCTGAAAGTTAGCAAATCCTGAAATTACTCGTGCACAATCCGACGAGCTACGACCTCCCTATAACATCACATATCTCATTAACACTTACATCTTCTAAGCGTGACTATCCCTAAGAAGTCAGACTTAGGTCAGCTCTGGTCAACGGTCAACGGTCAACTCGACCGGACTCGGCGAGTGCCATGGCGACTCGGCGAGTCTAGACGTCCTCCAACTCACTGAGATTCCCTATCTACTCGTCGAGTATCCTCCTCGACCCGATGAGTTACTCCTGGAAGAATCGCGGGGCCACCCCGACTCCACTCGCCGAGTCTGAAGAACAACTCGGCGAGTCCCAGTAAATCTTCAAGCTACTCGCCGAGTCTGAAGAACAACTCGGCGAGTCCATGCCATGCAGACGAGCAACTGCTTCCTGAATTACGTATGGTCCCGAGATATACAATCATGGGACTTTCTGGACTTCTAAACATCTTATTACTGGGGTATAAACGTCTGGGTAATAACATAATAACCCATCTAATCACTAAATGGGTTTCATAAACCCTAGATTCGTATACACATCAAAATAACAGAATTGATCCGAGTATTACCTGAAAACGCACTCTCTGTGTCCCCCAAACCTCAGGACTCGATCCTCCTTGATATTCCTTTGGCCAATTTCTTCTTCTTCTTGCCTAACAAGTTCCTCCAAGTTCCAATAGCTTTCTCTCCTGCTCTAAACGTCCACAACGATTAGGGTTCTTCTCAATCGACCAAAAGACGGAAAATGACGGCCTAAGAGGCGTTATATACGATCCAAAACCAAACGGTTAGGGTTTCCGCTGAACAGCGTCGACTCGCCGAGTCCATATCTGGACTCGTCGAGTCCAGTCGCGATCCCGCGACCAAGTCTGCGATCCTACTCGGCGAGTCTAGGCTCCAACTCGCCGAGTCCCCTCTTAAATTATCCTAAAAAAACATAATTTAATAATACCTGAGATTTCGGGCTGTTACACTAAAGTAAGAGAACCCTGGCCGATTTCCTCACCTCTCCTCTCTCCTAAATCATCTTTCTTGCTATTGGTGTTTGTAAGCCATTAGAGGAGTGACATTTGTGACTCTAGAAGCTCCAAGACCACAAGATCAACAAGGAACTCAAAGGTATGGTTCTAGATCTGTTTCAATGTTGTTATTTACCCTAATTAGCCATTAGAAGTCTTGGATTCCAAGCATGTTTAATTAGAAAGCCTAGATCCAAGCATTAGGGTTTTGCATGCGCACATAGGAAAGTTCTTATGGCTAAAACCCATCAAGTACATGGACCGAAATCACCTTGTGGACTCAGTGGTACCTGGACAAAAATCACCAGGTGATCTCGGTGGTGCTAGACCGAAATCACATGTGATTTTAGTGGCTTTATGAGGTTTTCGGTGGGAAAGAAAAGTAGAAAAGAATTGACTTCGTGACATGAGGTTTCATCCTTTCTAACACAAAATATTACCCAGCATATATCGAGACTATTATCCAACAAATAACAAAGAAAACATCACATCATCCCCCCCACCCTTTAACCACAACCGAAAACTCCTCAACCCCCCCCCCCCCCCCCATCTTCAAAGTTCTTCATTTTCTCTCAAGAAACAAGTCCAAATCTTCCAAGGAAAATTCCTCCAAGTTGGTTCTTAGAATTTTTGGTAAGTAGTTCTTGTTAATCTAGTGTTTCTACATACTTTCATGTTAGTTTTATCTCATTTACACACATTATCATGTGTTAAAACTCATAGGATAATACCATCTTCAAAGAGTTCATCAACCACTTTCAAGTGTTCTAGGCACAAAAATCTTCACCATCATCTCTTCAACCAACCACAACCACACTCTAGGTGAGTTCATACCCTCATATTTTCAAGTTTTTCATGCTTTAGGGGGGAATATAAGCAATATATGGAATATTTACATAAATGTTTGCATGTTTCATTCATTTTTTAAATATAAAGCATTATTTGCATGAAATATGGTTATCACTAGTTCTTAGAACATTCATTTGTGGTTTTTTAGGTTTGAGATGTAAATCTAAGAAAAACAAAACATAAACTATGTTATATATTCATAAGAAAAAGTTATAATTACAAAACTACAAAGACAAAGATTTTCTTTGGGCAAAATATGGCTTTTCTTGCAAAAATGGTTACAAACTAGTTATTATGCCATTTTTGTGGGATAAAACGCAAAATATATTCTGGTCATACATTTTGAAACTCGAAAAAATATCAAAGAGTTAGTTTTACAAAAAGAAAACTCTAGAATCTATCTTTTTGTGTAGAAATGGATTTTTAAACAAAAATGGACATAACAAGTTTATGACATCATTCTGTGAGTTTTAACTAAAAATATATGGTTTTTAGACATATGAAGTTATTATGTGTTAAAATCCCAAAAGGGAAAGAAACAAGTTTTATCAAGTTTATATTTTCCTAGTTACAGGAAAATATCGTTAAAAAGTGGCAAAAACTAGAAATGGACTTTTCATACTGATTACACTTACTTGTGTTAGATATAAGTTTTTATGATATAATTTGTTAAAAACATCTAGACAAGATAACTGATACGTATTTATATAAATGTTTATCTAAATAGATTTAACAAGGCATTCATAATAAACTATAATTAGTATAGTTTAGGAATCATAGATACTACTCTATCATTTTGGACGAATCATATAATTACTTAAAGGTATCAACATACTTACACTATATGGCCCTATGGAAGGATAATACTTTCAATAAGGGTCTCATTACACAAGACGTAAACCTGTTAATATAATTTTGTGATACACTAGCTTTACCGTACCGACTAGAGTACACACTAAAGTCCTGAATTATAACCAAAATCTTGGTAAGAGAGCATGACACTTATGTATAGATATGTACTAGACTGAAGACCCCGCACCTAAGCTGTTAGCTACAATTAGACTTGGAGGTCTAGGGTGAGAAATGTCTACATTCCGATGCCTGAAGAACGTCGTAGCAGGCCACTAGTCGCTAGGATGGTTATGATAACTCATAGGGGGTGTTAACAATACATTTGGTTTATGGGGTTAACATACAATCAAGTAGTTTTATACAAAGATAAAACTTCATTATACTATTTTCTAGTACAACACTACTTACATTTTGGTCTTTGGGGTTAAGACTCACAACTCATTTTAAGGAAAATAATGGATTTTATGAAAGCACACTCTATCATTCATACGAGGAAAAGTTACCGAGTTTTCACATACAAGACTGTTCTGAACTCACCAACTTAATTGTTGACACTTTCTCAAAACGACTTGTATTCTCAGGAAACCAGTAAACAGGTAACCAAAAGGATTTTGAGGAATGGGACGTCACCACATCACGTTATTTACTTTTGACATATGTATTTAAAATCAAGTAAATAATCTTTTGTGCACAATTTAAACTTCTTAATTATCAATACAATGGTTGTATGGCTTTGATCACTATTATACATTTTTTATGATACTGTACATGAAGTCATCCACCCCCAAACATTTCCGCCGTTCTGGTTTAGGGGTGTGACGGATTGGTATCGAAGCATTGTTTATAGTGAACTAAGTATATCAAATCATGTAAGATATACAATTATAAATACAATCGGGCTAAAACACTCTGACTAAGGAGTATACTTTTAAAATATAACAATATTTTTTTAAAAGTATACGTACATGCATACATACTAGTACTGTGTCATAACAAGAACCATATAAAAGTATTATTATAATTTCAACAGTACGATTAAGCCTAGTCGGTTATGTAATCATATCTGGGATAAATATACCCTGATTAACTATATTTATACGAGATATGACTAACATGTATTTAGGAATGGTTGTGGTGGGAAACGAATCTAAAACTTACCAACCCTATATACCAAGAAACTCTAGAATCAAACATCAAGTATAAAATACTATAGGAGTATTTTAGAATACTACAGAGTCACACACTTAAACACTTAATGTATTTCTCATATCCTTATTCTTGCACATACGTCATGGCAAGATTCCATATGCCTGGAGACCACTATTTCCCTAACCAGGGAAATAACGGTTGGATCAAGGAGGATCCCGAAGAGGATCCTAAGGAGATAATGGCGGAAGACCCCAAAGACGACCCCGAAGAGGATCCAGAGGATGAGGAAGAAGAAGACGAGGAAGGTAGAGGAGGAATCGATCACAGAGACCGAGGTCATAAATCCTCCTTATGTCACTCGGATTCCCACACATCGTCTGGGCTACCAGGGACAAACGCCTCGTTGCATGGAGGACCTGGAGAGGTGGAGAAAAAAGCAACACCAGTATTCCCCATACGGCATGGAGCGAGGTTTCTATAACCTCAGTCATGGAGGTCCGGCAGACAAGGCCCTCCTTGTCATGGTACAGCGAATCGAGCATCTTGAGGATCAAACTAGGGCGTCAACGAATCAGATATTGGAGTTGGGGGCTGCTACATAAGTCACTGACGCACAATCTCAACGACTGAAGAGAGATTACCTCCAGACATGTAGTTTCATTGACCGCCTCCAGGATGAGCTTGTTGGATTAGGTGTCTAAGCCTGTAACTATAATTGGTATGTACTTGACTCGATAGTAGCATGGTCCATTTTGGGTTGCCTTCACCAGAGCAATTTGGTAGGATAGATATTTGCTAAAGAGGTTATTTGTGATTTATTAATAAATTATAATTATAATATATTGATTGAGAAATCATATTATTTAATTACTATTGATCAAGAATTAATTTGGAATTAATTAATGATCAAAAGTGACTAATTCAATTAACAGGGACTGATTAGGTAAATTAGTGATATTTATAGTTTAGGCTAATGATATGTATTCATTAGGATGGACTAATTCCATGTGGGAGTGCATGAAGAGTTAGTCCAAAGGGCTTATCATATGGATTATTGGATTAATGGCACAATGAAGTGAATTAGGGTTTACAAGTTAGAACCCTACGAATTCTACACTATAAAAGTAACCCCTAGACTCCTAAAATCGGAACTAGTGATCATAGATGAAACCCTAGCCGAATTTGGAGCTTCATAACCTCTCTCTCAAAGTGCTCCTCTTTCTTTTGGTGTTTGTGAACCATTTGAGGTGCTAAGCTCTTGAAAGGCCATGTTCTACACACTACAACAAAGATGTAATCATCTAACTAGTTTTTATGTTTCAAATATCAATGTTGTATGCTAGTTAGGCTTCATGCTTTGGAAAATGAAAATATGCATGTATAACTAGAGAAAACTTAGATCCAAAGCATTAGGGTTGTTTGTGCACCATAGGAGTGTTATAGTACTTAAAACCCAACAGACCTCACCACCGCTCGAGTGGAAACGAGGGAATACCACGAGAAACACTCGACGCTCGAGGAGAGGGTGATCGCGGCTGAACGGCGGATAACGGAGATTCATGCCTCCATGACTTCATCCCATGGCCCACAGGAGACCACCCGTCGCGAGTAAGGCTTATACTACTCATGTTTTGATTAGATTTACGAGTAAGCGTTAGTGCTACTCTTTCTTGTAGACCTTCTTAAAGGTCAATTTTCACAAATCTATTTACTAGTACCATATTATCAATGAAATGGGCATGCATTTTATTTCATTGGGTGTTGCTATTTGTTATGCAATTGTTTACTTATTATAGTAAAATTCCATTTATGAATTGCTTGCAAATTTCAATAGCAATGAGACTTAACACATATATAATCAAGACATTATGTTATGGTAATGCCTAACTCATAACCCTTATTAAAGATTTATCGTCATTCTACCTTTAAACTTTATGACTTATCGTCATGCCCCCTTTAAACTTTGGGATATTTCTGTCAAGTGAACTTGTAAAATAGTAAAGATTCAGTTTTTTGGACATTAAAAACATAGCTTTACTCGTAAAAAATTTAGCTTTTGCACCCTTTTGGTCATTTTGACCATTTAGGTACATCTTTGGCAAGTTGATCACAAAGAACAAATATTTAATTTGGTCAGGTCCTAATAAAGATGTTTGGATCGTGTTGGTCATTTTGACCATTTATGCCTTTTTTTGGGATTTTCTTCAAAATGACCATTTGGACCAATTTGGTGGTTTTATCCGGTAAACAGTAAAAAGTTAGTTTTTTTAACATTAAAAACATAGCCTTACATGTAAAAAATTTAGCTTTTGGAGCCTTTTGGTCATTTTGACAATTTCGGTCCTTTTTTGGCAAGTTGGTCAAAAAACCAAAATAGTCAATCTAGTCATTTTATTCAGCTTAATCATAGACAAATCATGCTTTAGGTATTCAACATTTTCACATTACAGCTATTGGTCATTTTAAGTACTTATGTCTTTTTTGGGCATTTTGTTCAAAATGACCATTTGTCCAATTTTGGTAGGTTCGTATAGTAAAACATGAAATATTTAGTATCT
Source organism: Lactuca sativa (assembly GCF_002870075.4). Classification (NCBI taxonomy): domain Eukaryota; kingdom Viridiplantae; phylum Streptophyta; class Magnoliopsida; order Asterales; family Asteraceae; genus Lactuca; species Lactuca sativa. The sequence continues at coordinate 76,270,165 of NC_056625.2, forward strand.
AAGTTATTTGAAACTTGGCATTACAAGTATAAAGTTTAGCTTTTGCAACCTTTTGGTCATTTTGACCATTTAGGTCCATTTTTGGCAAGTTGGTCAAAAAGACCAAAATGGTCAATTTGGTCATTTTGTTCAGCTTAATAAAACTAAAATCAGAATTTTGGTTTTTTTAAACATCCCAATTCTAGTTGAAAGTTTTTTTTTCTAACCATTTATGTTATTTTGACTATTTAGGTCAATTTTTGGTTTGTTCATCAACATGACCATTGGGGTTATTTTTCTCGGTATGATCAGCGGTTAAAACAAAATTAAACAACAATAGTTTGCTCATTTGCAACTTGGTATTTCAAGTTTTTTTTTCTCTTTTATCGTTTTTAGTGTTAAATTACTGATTTGCCCTTGTGCTTATGCAGATCTTCACAACCCCGGTAACCTCCTTCCACATACCCTTCAACCTCTCAAAGTACATGCATTATAGACCATAATTTGTGTTTTGTTGTTTGATGCTCGATACCCCAAAGTTCGTTTCCTGAATGAGAAAAAAAGTTTCTTGGAAATTTGCTCGAATTAGTTCATGTGAGTTGGAAGTTGGTAAAGTGTCAATTGGTTGATGTTTATTAATTAGAATTAGAGCTCATTTGTCTCATTGGCAAAAAATTCTTCAAATTCTATGAATTAGAAATTTATACTTTTCTCAATTCTTTGATGGCATTTAATTCGATATAATTTATTTTTTATTCAAATTCTATGAATTTATAATATTTTATTTCATCTATGATCAATTAAACCATCACTATATTTACTTTGACTAATTTATAAAGATGTCTAGAATTCAACTATTAAACATTGAGTATCAATGGCAAAAAAGTACTTATGGACACATGTCTTTTTTCTGTTATTACAACAAAATATTCACTTTTAGAAACATTATAAAATAGAACATGACGGTATAATACTTATACGCACAAGTTTTAATTTCTTCTATCATGAAAATTCTTCATTTCCGACACACATAAGAATTAAATTGTAACCATGAAATACTAATAGTCATGCGTTTCTTCTTTTTTCACGACAATTGTTTACTTTTAGTCGCACATAAAAATTAAACCATAACCATGCAACATTTGTAGTTCAATGTTTTTTTCCATTAAACCATAACCGTATAATACTTATGGTCCTTGTTTTTTTTCCTTAAAACATGGTCATAGAATACTAAAAGTCACATGTTTTATTTTATGATTATTAATATTTTTTACTTATAATCACACGTATGAAATGAATAAATGTCCACAAAATAAATAAAAGTCATATATTTTTTTTCTTTTATCATGACTATTGTTAACTATTAAACACACATAAAAGATCAATTCCTGATTATGTGTTTTCGAAAGTGGCAATAAAATACCCATAGTCACATGTTTTATATTTAATCATATTTTTTTTCTTTTACACACCTAATAATTTAATCAGTGACCATTAAATACTTACAATCATTTTTCTTTCTTTTATGATGATTATGTTTTACTTTTATACATAACCCAAATTCATGTAAAAAGTAACAATAAATTACTTATAGTCACAAGTATTTCTTTTTTTCATGAACATGATTTACCTTTTAGCCACACATAACAAGTTTAACAGTGACTATAACATACTTATACTTATATATTTTTTTTCTTTTATCATGAAAAACTGAAACATCCCAAAAATACAGTACTAAAATTTCATTTAAAAACATTTAAGAAAACCATAATTCATCAACACCATAATAAAATCACAAGTCATGTATCCCCAAAACATCATATCAAAATAATGTATCAAAATCACGTGACAAAACATCAGAGTCTAAACATCTCAGACTAAAAATTGTGGTGTGTGTCATGGAGTCATTCCGAGATCTTTCCCTTACTAGTGTTGGAAAACTACTTATAGTCAATTTTTTTGTTTTCGGTGAAAGTTTTAAAACATGCATATCTAATTCGTTTGAAGTCGGATTGACATGTGGTTTTTTCCGACTTGTAGTTTATAGTTTGTACATGAGTTTAGACTATAATTTTGTCATTTTTGGTGTAACACCGAATTTTTCAAACAATTTTTCGTATTTTTAAAAACACACTTTTATTCATAAATATTATAAAAATGTCTTTGTATCACATATCAATCCATAGAAACACAAACCAAGATCATAATGTATAAAAACTCATCATGTGTGTACTGATCATGCCGACACCTTCCCACGATCCTCACTGGTACCTGAAAAACATAACACCACACTGTAAGCATAAATGTTTAGTGAGTTCCCCAAAATACCACATATAACACATAATAGCCACTCGAGGCTATAACTATGTGGACCCTCTGGTCTTAACTCTGTGGACCCTTTGGTCCTAACTCTATGAACCTTACGGTTCTAACTCTGTGAACCTTACGGTTCTAACTCTGTAAGCTCTGGAACATACACGAAATGTATCACATAGAAATAATGCAGTGTACCACAATCACATAGATAACATACAAGATACTCTGTCATATAACTCTAATTACCACTCTAGGTAAAGTATAGTGAGAAGACTCACCTCGGATAACTCAGTAAATCTTGAACTCAGTAAGATCTAGTCTAGCCCCCGCCTAATCACATGGAATAAGCACTCTAATCAATACAACTTTCAAAGGCTTGACTAACTCCCTTCTAAGTACTCTAAGAAGGGTAAAAGACCATTCTACCCTCATAATGGCTCCAAGAGCCCAGGCATTGACTAATCCCTAAAAGTCAATGAAGTCAACGGTCAAACTTTCACTAGACTCGTCGAGTGAACTCGGGCGACTCGGCGAGTCCACACTAGCCCTTTGATCCTTCCAAGCCCCACTTGGCATGACGAGTCCCCAATTCACTCTTCGGGTTACTCAGCAACGAATCGCGGGGCAACCCCGACTCGATTCGTCGAGTCCGCTTATGAACTCAGCGAGTTGCTCCCATGACAACACTCATCTGACCTCCTGAGGTCAAATCTGCTTCACTAATCTATAGATCTAGCTCCCCCATAACCAATAACCACGTAAAGGTCGAATCTTGCTACACATGCATTGCTCCCAAGGCTAATTTTGGTGAAATCCCTTCTAACATGGCAACCTATGTCCATTTGCTCCATAAAACCACAAAGAGCAGAATGGTTCAGGCTCTCTGGACCTCAAAAGGTCCAGATCTAGAGTTTAGCACTCAATGGGACACTATACTCATTTAAAAAGCCATAAAAGGGTATAGAAAACCCTAAATTTGATGCCCTTAAGCAAAACAGAAGGATAGGATTGAATAACTACCTCAAACTTGAAGATCCAAGCAGAAAACCCACTGAAATACAATCCTCTTGACCTCTCCTTGCTGGAAACACTTTCTCCTTTGCAAATTCACACCAAAAATGATCAAAATAGTTCAATATCTCTCACAACTCGCTCAAGCTCTCTAGGGTTTCTCTCTCAGGACTGGTAGCCATAAATGGAGGCCATAAAGGCCTTTAAATAAGGAACAGACCCCGAGAATTAGGATTTCAATCCGCAGCACGAACTCGTCGAGTCCACCCTTTCTGACTCGTCGAGTCCGTTCACTAATCCAGTCAGCAATTGCGGTCCTACTCGATGAGTCTACGACTCAACTCGTCGAGTCCCTCTATTTTACTCAAAATAAATGATAAAATATAATACCTGGAAATCTGGATGTTACAATTCTCCCCCACTAGAATCAGACTTCTCCCTCGAAGTCTTACACCGCAAACAACTCTGGATGCTGCTCACGCATCTCCAACTCCGGCTCCCAAGTCAGCTTGGACCCTCTCCGATGTTGCCACTGGACCTACACCAGGGGAACCTCTTTGTTCCTCAGAACCTTGGTCTTCCGATCCATAATTGCAACTGGCCTCTCAACATAGTTCCAGCTGACATCCACCTGAATGTCCTCCAACGGTACCACCGCAGTCTCGTCGCCTATACACTTCCTCAACTGAGACACGTGGAAGGTATCATGAATCTGACTCAACTCCGCAGGTAGCTCCAGACGATATGCTACTATGCCTACTCTCGCAGTCACCCTGAACGGACCGATGTACTGGGGCCCCAGCTTGCCCCTCTTCCTGAATCGGATCACTCCTTTCCAAGGAGATACCTTCAGGAGTACGAAATCCCCCACTTGGAACTCAAGCTCGGTCGTCGCCTATCCGCATAACTCTTCTGGCGAATCTGAGTTGTTAACAACCTCTGTCTAACCTGTTGTATCTGCTCATTTGTCTGAAGCACTAAATCTGTGCTGCCCATCACTCGCTGCCCGACCTCTCCCCAACATATGGGAGTCCGACACCTCCTCCCGTACAATAACTCAAAGGGAGGCATGCCGATACTTGAATGGTGGCTCTTGTTATAAGAAAACTCAGACAACGGAAAATACGGGTCCCAACTTCCTCTGAAGTCCGACACACATGCTCGCAGCATGTCCTCGAGCATCTGAATCGTCCACTCACTCTGTTCGTCCGTCTGTGGGTGGTATGCGGTACTAAAATGCAGCCTCGTACCCAACTCCTCATGGAATTTCTTCCAGAATCTGGAAGTGAAACGCACATCTCGATATGACACGATAGAGATTGGTACTCCATGCCGCGATACCACCTCTCTCAAATATAATTCTGCCAGCCTTTCAGCAGAAGAGCTCTCACTGATTGCAAGAAAGTGAGCGCTCTTTGTCAGCCGGTCAACAATCACCCAAGCTGCATCGACACCCCTCGCAGTCCTCGACAATTTGGTGATAAAATCCATGGAAATCTGTTCCCACTTCCACTCGGGTAGGGATGTCAAAAAGTCCTGTGGGACCCCGATCCCGTGGGGGCCCCGTCCCGTATGGGGGGATTTGTTGAAAAAAATCGGGGACGGGGGCGGGGACGGGGGCAAGGTTAACCCTCGTTTTAATTTCGGGGGCGGGGCGGGGGTTGGTAGTCCCATCCCGAAACCCCCGTGGGGGCCTCGTTAATAAATTATATAAATTGACATATATTAATTATATGAATATAATAAACAATAAAATGATTTTTACGTACAAAAATTCAACAAATAAAATGTTTTTAAGTTGTTTGTAACATGTAAAATTATTTTATAAATATCTATTTGTTACCTATAAAATAGTTTCTTTTAGCCCAAACAAAAACTTATTTTAGCCCAAATAAGTTAGCCAAAATCAATCGGGGGTGGGGTCAGAAGGGGAATTCGGGGGCGGGGGCGGGGGAGGGAGAACAGGAAAATTTTGGGGGCGGGGGCGGGGGATGCAATCCCCGTCCTGTTTGTCCCCGTTGACATCCCTACACTCGGGAACCTCAAGTGGATGCAACTTGCCATGCGGACGCTGGTGCTCGGCCTTCACCCTGCGACAGATCAAGCACCTCTCTACGAACCACGCAACATCCCTCTTCATACATGGCCACCAATACTCCCTCTTCAGGTCCAAATACATCTTAGTGGCCCTAGGATGGATCGAGAACCTCGATCTATGCACCTCCTCCATCAGAATGGTACGTGCCCCGCCTTCAAACGGCACCCAAATCCGACCCTGAAAGGTCATAAGCCCACGGCTATCAGCAACGAACTCAGATATATGTCCGATCACCCATTCTCTTTTGCGGTTCTCCGGTCTCATAGCCTCTACCTGGGCCTCCCGAATGGTGTCCAACACCGGAGTCATCACTGGCAATCTCAAACAAACATCTCGTATCAGGGCACTCTCTGCCCTGCGAATCAGGGCATCGGCTACAACATTAGCTTTTCCCGGGTGGTACAGGATCTCACACTCATAATCCTTTACCACATACAACCATCTCCTCTGGCGCGTATTCAGGTTGGGCTGATCCATCAGATACTTCAAGCTCTTGTGATCCGTGTATATGGTACACCGGACCCCATACAAATAGTGACGCCAGATCTTGAGGGCAAACACCACAGCCCCCAACTCCAGATCGTGGGTAGGATATCTCGTCTCATGAGGCTTCAACTGCCTCGATGCATATGCTATCACGTGACCTTTCTGCATTAGAATCGCACCCAATCCTGATATCGACGCGTCACAATACACCACAAAATCCTCCATCCCCTCCGGAAGGGCTAATACTGGGGCTTCGCATAATCTCTGTCAAAGTGTCTCGAATAAGGCCTGCTGCTCTGGGCCCCAACTGAATGCCACAACCTTCCGGGTCAACCTAGTGAGAGGAACAACTATCTTGGAGAAATCTCTGATAAATCTCCAATAATAGCCGGCCAACCCCAGAAAACTCCTGATCTCTAAGGGGATCTCGACACCTCCCAACTCATCAACGCCTCAATATTGGCCGGATCGACCAATATCCCATTCTGGTAGACGAGGTGTCCTAAGAACTAGACCTCTCGTAACCAGAAATCGCACTTGGAGAATTTGGCATAAAGCCTCTCCGATCTCAGAACTCCAAGGATCTCCCTCAAATGCTCCTCATGCTGCTCTCGAGATCTCGAATACACCAATATGCCATCGATGAATACGATCACTGAACGATCCAACATCGGTCTGCACACCCTGTTCATGAGACCCATGAATGCCGCCGGTGCATTGGTGAGCCTGAAAGGCATCACCACGAACTAGTAATGCCCATAATAAGTCCTGAACGCTGTCTTCTGGATATCCTCCTCACGCACTCTCATCTGATGATATCCAGACCTTAGATCAATCTTGGAGAACCAAGACACTCCCTGCAACTGATCGAACAAATCGTCGATCCTCGGTAAGGGGTAACGGTTCTTGACCGCCATCTTGTTCAGCTCCCGGTAATCAGTGCAGATCCGGTGTGAACCGTCCTTTTTCTTGACAAAAAGGATCAGCGCTCCCCACGGCGAGCTAGTCGGCCGAATAAACCCCTTTCCTAGAAACTCCTGAAGCTGCGAGGATAACTCCTACATCTCTGGAGGCGCAAGGCGATAGGGCGCCTTGGTGATAGGTGTTGCCCCCGGAACCAAATTGATACGGAACTCTACCTGCCTCTCGGGAGGCACACCCGGCAACTCCTTGGGGTAAACATCCGAGAACTCATGCACTATCCGGACCTCATCGACCGACCTCGGCCTCTTTGTAGCTACTCTCGTATCCACCACATAAGTCACAAACCCACTACAGCCCTGCTGCAGGCTCTGCCTCGCTCTAGCAGCTGAACAAAATGTTGACCTAGAATGGGTTCCCTCGCCATAAACCATAAGAACTCCCCCACTAGGGTCTCGTATGGTCACCAACTGCCGCTCGCAGTCGATGGCCACTCCACGATGACACAGACATCTTTCATCGCAATCGGGACCAAATCAATCGGAAACTCAACGCCAAAGATCTCGAGTACACATCCTCGAATCACATTAGTGGCATACACCGCTCTCTCTTCAGCTATGGAAACTCGTAATGGTCGACTAAACGTCTCTCGACCGATACTGATGTGCTGACTAAAGGCTAACGACACAAAAGACCGACTCGCACCCGAGTCAAATAACACCAAAGCAGGTACAGAACTCACAAGAAATGTACCTACGCATATCATAATATAAGCATAACACCACAAACTCAACATAATAGATGAAAGAATACATACTAGCCACCACATCTGGCGTTGCGCGGACCTCCTCTGCTGTCAACTGGAAGGCTCTCTCGCGAGCCTTTGGCGCCTCGACCTTCACTGGCCGACTCTTTTCAGCTCGAACGGCAGCAGGGGCAGATCCCTGAGATGCTCCCTGGGCTGACCCCCGCAACTGCAGACACTCGGCCTTCTAGTGTCCGGTTTGGTTGCAGTGAAAACAGACTGCAAACCCCTTGGGGCAATCCTTGGCCATGTGCCTCTCTTTGCCACACTTGTAACAAGACCCTGCTCTGCAAACCCCCTCATGACTCTTGTCGCACTTGCCACAAGTGCGGCTCTTCTGGTTCCCTGATCTCGAATCAGCGGGCTTGGCCCGCTTGGCTGTCGGCTAGGACTGAGCCGGTCGCCGATCCCTCCCCTGAGACCCCGCCTCCACCCTGGCCTGAGTCTTGAGCTCAATCTCCCTCTTCCAGGCCTCTTCCTGAAGCTCGTGAAATGTCCGGTACGATGAGTTCTCCACGAACTCGTGGATGTCTCTCCTCAGAATACTCAAATACCGACTCATGCGTGCCTGCTCGGTAGACACGTGCTTAGGGAAGAACATCGCCCTCTCATGGAACATCCTGGTGATCACTGTAACAGACTCGGTACCTAGCTTGAGGGTCAAGAACTCCTAGGCTAAACATTCCCTTTCCACCGGGGGAACGTACTCATCACCAAACATAGCGGTGAACCTCTCCAAGGTCACCGCGGCAAGCTCTGCAGAAGAATAGTGCGTTGTCACAAACTTCCACCAATCCTTCGCCCCCAAGCGAAGTTGGTTCAGTGCGAACCGAACTCTCAGATGATCCGGAAAAGAACACGTATAGAAGCATCCCTCAATATCAGAAACCCATCTCGTCGTAGCAATTGGATCCTGCGTCCCATCAAACTCTGGTGGCTTTGTGTTGCTGAATTCCCGGAACAGCAACGAATCACCACCATGAGGTCTGGCAGCAGCAACAACTGCGGTAGCTACAGTGGCTGCAGCCTCAGTAACCGATGCGTATCTCTCATCAAAAGTCTCAATCAGCATGGTCTTAATAGACCCGAACATCTCTGGAATCTCTGTGCGGATAGCCGTAGCAACCTCCTCATGGATCATCTGGCGGAGCTCCTCATCACTCAGCCCGCTGGTCTCTGGTCTGTAGCGTGTCCCAACCATGATGTCTCTGAAATACAACATAAAAATATTAGAGACTCGCTCGAGTGTACACACACTCAATATCCCATTCCAAGTCGATCCTGATGGGTTTAAGCCATAAGAACTTTCCTATGTGCACATGCAAACCCTAATTCTTGGATCTAGGTTTCTCTAATTAAACATGCAATGTTTCAAAGGCTTATTATTCTACATCTAGTGTGAACAATTAAATCATAGCATATGAAATCAGATCTGGAAGAATACCTTAAGTTGGTTGCTTGAATCTTCTTGTTCTTGGAGCTTAGAGTCACAATTGTCACTCCTCTAATGGCTTACAAACACCAACTAGCAATAGGATGATTTGGAGAGAGAGGAGAAGTGAGAAAATCAGCTCTAGGGTTTCAATCTAACAAGAGTGGCCGATTTCCCTCACCCATAGGGTCTATTTATACTATGAGCTACTAGGGTTACATCCTTAACCCTAAATGAATAACTTAGGCCCTAAGCAATCCAAAGATCCTTCTAGATATGAGGCTTGGACGAATTTTAAGATATCTAACCCAAAAATTCAGCCACCCTAATATCCATAAGGATTCTTAGCCCAAAAACACAATTATCACACATTTGACAGTTTATGCCCCTTTATTCAGTTAACCTCTTTCAGTCACCAAATTAATTCCTAATTAATTTGTGACTTACATTAATCAAATAATATTATTATTCCTTTAATATATTATTCTCATAATATATTAATATAATAATATCTCTTCTCTCTTTATAAATCACCCTGTCAAGTTGCTATGGTGAAGGCAACCCAAAAGGACCATGCACAATTGGGTCAAGTACTTACCAAATATAGTTACAGGCTTAGACACTAATCCAACAGTCTCCCACTTGGATAAGTCTAGTAACTATAAATGCAAACACAATCCTATTAGCAATCATAGCTCTCAAAGACGCTGTCAAACTCTGATCTTATCAGTATCATGTCCTTCAGATAAGGGATCGTATAATCCTCTGTTCTAGATATCGTGCGGACAATTACATGGAACATTGTCATACTTATTGTCCAGCAATTTGTTTCTCGATCTCAGATTCATTTGACGTAGAATTTAATTGAACACATCAATTCAGTCCTGTCCGGGCCCGGCACATAAGTCAAATCAAATCATTGAGGGGCCCTGATATCGCTTTTACCCTCTTAGGATAAAAGGAACAGATAAACTTCGACTTATATGCATTTACTATTTACTAATCAAATCATACACAACAATGCGTTTTATAACATCAAGTTACTGATGCGTTTTCGAATTATCAATGCACAACCAATCAGCGAATAATAAACCATATATCTAGGTTTTAAGACCATATGGTATTATCGTCTTGTGATCACTCATGATAAATTCCATGAAGTGATTCTAGCAAGCGCGGGTTTATTCCAATGCTCAAAACTTGTTCATAAGCACTCATGAATGTTGTAGCAAACTTTTGCTATGTCTAATACCTTTTAGACAATCTACACACCTATTCATAACGGTCTTCATTCATACCTACTTCCAACATATGAACGACTGTGGACCGTTCGAATAATTCAGTTATTCTTAATAACTCAATTATTCAGAAAGTCAAAACATGCAAAGTGAAACAATAGTTAAACAATTAACATAAGACAGTAGCTTTACTTATAAACAATACTCCTTTATTTAATCATCAAATGTCAATTACATTTATCTATCACATGTTTCTAAACTATCTAATCTAAACTAATATCATCCTTCAGCCTAATGCTCCTAGCGTGCTGCAAGTGCTTAACCCTACTCAGTCCCTTCGTAAGCGGATCTGCTGGGTTATCCTCTGATGATACCCTCTTTACTACGAGGTGTCCTTCTTCTACCCAATGTCGAATAAAGTAATATTTTCTATCAATATGTTGAGATCTACCATGATCCCTCGGTTCCTTGGTTAAGGCAACCGCTCCTTCATTATCACAAAAAATTTCCAAAGGCTCCTTTATGGCAGGTACAACTCCAAGGTCTCCAATGAAGTTCTTCAACCATATCGCCTCCTTTGACGCTTCGCTCGCTGCAATGTACTCTGATTCACACGTTGAATCAGCTACGATTTCTTGCTTGGAACTTTTCCAAGTCACTGATCCTCCATTAAATGTGAAGACCTAGCCCGACTGTGAACGGTAGTTGTCCCTGTCGGTCTGAAAGCTGGCGTCACTATACCCTCGCACCTTTAAGTCATCACTCCCACCGAGGACTAGAAACCATTCCTTGGTCCTCCGAAGGTACTTAAGAATGTTCTTGACTGTAATCCAATGCACTCTGCCAGGGTTCCCTTGATATCTACTAACCATGCTCAAATCAAAGGCCACATCAGGGCGAGTACAAGTGATAGCATACATAATCGAGCCAACTGCAGAAGCGTATGGTACTCGGCTCATCTCTGCTATCTCGACTTCGATACTCGAGCATTGAGTCTTACTCAACTTGGCATTACTTTGGATTGGTAACTCTCCTTTCTTTGAGTTTTCCATACTAAAACATTTTAGTACTTTCTCCAAGTAAGTATTCTGACTAAGTCCTATCAGTCTCTTACTTCGGTTTCTCACTATCCTTATTCCCAAAATATAGGAAGCCTCTCTGAGGTCCTTCATAGCGAAGCACTTCCCGAGCCAGGACTGTTGAGAGAAAAAAATTGACACACACTTGAACAAAAATGGTTAGAACAAGTATATAGCGGAATAGTTAATCTCGAAGGATCTGTTAGCTCAACAATAACATTTATAGTTAGAGGTTAGTGAGTTAGATGTGGAAAGTAAAGTAATGTAAATGACAACAATTGTTATATCAAGAATACACGTAAGTTGATTCATAACTTGGAATGCATTCAAACCAATGTTAGTAAGTGAGATCAAACTTAGTGAAGAAGTCACAATGACTTGCTCCGAAGAGAGATTATGATCAGATATGATAGTAAGAAGTGATAGAGGAAAGGAGAGGATAAGGCGTAAAGATACTTGAAGTTGCGTATTTGATTCAGAATAAGTGAGCTCTATTTATAGAGACACAAACATTACAAAGGATAACTTCTAGAAGTAGCCATTCAAGGCATACTGGTCAATAGAAAGCATAAAGAAAAGACAAAGTAGACTAAGTACAAAAACTTGTTGTCTTCAGACTTCGGATGACTGCGGTAGAGGCTTCATTGCGGTAGCGAGTTGGCTGCGGTTCCGGGAAAGTTCAAGAGGGTCACTTTCAGTGTTCTAACAATTTCCCCCTAAGTGACCTCTTTAAATTTTATCACTTATCAAGACGGAGATGCTTGATTAAGATCCACCAAAACTTCCTGACACTTTCTAACCAAGTAATCCTCCTTAGAATTTCAAACTTCACCCTCCGGAGTGGTATATTTTGACTTTTCAACTGTGGTCTGATAGATGTCAAGCTACTTCTTTGTTAGACGATGAATAGCAGAGGTAGGGATGAAATATTAGACATTATCGGTTTTTCTTTTGAAGATAACACCGAGTTCAGGAAAGTTGGATGCACCTAAGGGTCTTTCTTCAAAGCCTTCGGAGGGCATCGGTGCTGGATCAAGTGGAGGAAGTTCATGCTTCTTCGCAATGATGGGATAGATATCTGCATCGATTTTAGCAAAATCACATACAGTATCTATTAGAAAACTGTTGACTCTATCAAGTGCAATTTGCATCTTCGGATATTTCTCTGCCTTGCCCTGGAACACTCTTACAATGAGAAAAATTTCCTCCGGATTCATGCAAGGAAAATCAGCTTGGTTCTAGACATAATCTTGTTCCCTTCGGGTCAGAGTGTACTGGAAAAACTCTGTCTTCATAAATTTCCTGGCTCTGTAGTTCACCACTACGGATGGTCGATAATTTGACCAAATGTGCTCAAAGGGAGAAGCATGCTTTACATAGAATTGAAAAAGTCTCTCAAATTCCATAGGCAATCGTTTGGCATCTGGAAGGCTTTGATCAAATGGCTCAAACACAGTGAAGTATATGGCATTGGGAGAGATGGGGATATCCCAGTAACCATCAGTAGGAGGCTCAGCATATGTAAGATGAGTAATGTAGTCTTCGTCCAGCAGTCTTCGGTGGGGATTAACCCAAGAATTGATAAGAGTTTCATCCATGACTGTGTCAAATCCGCATAGCCTCCAGATCTCTTCACAAAGTTTGGCTGCCCTCCAGTCTTTCCTCCTTTGGGCTGTGGTGGGAGAATCTGTTGAGCTTGGAGATGACATATGCTCCTCAAGATGTTTGAAGTGTGAGGGAGTTTCAGGTTTCTCTGGAATGTGAGGCGCAGAGTGAGATGATGGTTGTGGTGAGGGAACTTTGCCAGTGATGATGGGTGGAGTTTGATGTGGTGAAATTGATTGCTGAGATTGATGATCGTGATCTGATTGATGAGATTGATGGGCTTGATCTTTTTCACCACTTCCCCCTCTTGAGGAAGTCCAAGCCGGAGCTTCCTCAAGCCATGTCTAAAGGCCATCAATTTTGGAGAAGGCCTCCTGAAATTGAGCCTTGATAGCGTCTGTGAGTTGTTGATTGGTTGGAGAGGAGGATTTGAACAATAGGCGATGAATCTTCTTAGTGAGTTGAAGGATTTCAGGGTCATGGAAGTTGGTTGTTAAGGATCATTGAAGGCGGTTGATGGTGGAGTGAAGAACCGAGATGGTAGACTCATAAGCGGTATGAGTTTCATCTATTATCTTTTGAGGCTGAGAGGCTTGATCTTTGATAGCGGTTTGAAGATCATTTTTTATTTCAGTGACTTCAGAGATAAGGCGTTCAGTGGCTTCCATGAAGTCTTTGTGGTATGCTTTGCGATTGATATCAAGGGATCGGATTCCCATTTCGACTTTTAAAGATATGCGCTCCACAGCCAGTCGTTCTCTTGCTTCTAGTCTTTCTATCCTTTCAATCAGCGATTGAGGTCCGGGAACATCCTCTGGTTGCGGTTGAGTTGGTTTGACCGCAGCCAGGATTTGATCGACTTTTGCCTGGAGAGATAGAAACTCTTTTTAGGTGACTGCGTTCTTCTTCTTCTTCTTGGGCTTTGAGGTGGAGTGGTGAGAACCACTTGATTCTTCACCTTCATCGAACATCATGAGATCTTCGTAAGAAGGAGAGGTTTTGTTTACTTCTTGTACATCGTCGTCATCAAGAACGAAGGTAGGAGCTAAGCTGATTGCGATCTCAAGACCTTAGTCTTGTGACGTTTCAAGAACCGTAGTGGGAGGAACTTGGGAGGTATGTTGGGCCGCAGTTTCTGCTTGAGCTTTGAGGAGAGAATCGACCATCTGACACATCCAGTCTTGAATATGAAGAATCCCAGATACAGCATAAGCATTGTTGATGGCATCAGCCCAATACTTAGCAACCATCTGAATTTCATGTTCCTTTTGCTGTTGCTGTTTGATTTGTTGATCCTTTCGGGCTTGGAATGCCCTTCGAAAGGCAGCATATTTCTTGATTTCGGCATCAGTAGTTGGTTGATACCGACTCCATGAATCACTTGAATCATCTCCTTCAATTCTTTGAGTGCGCACCAAGGTGTCCCTTGGGTTCATGGATCCTTGCACATGTGTGCTCACCGTGCCTAAACCACTTGTAAATGATGGAAGCAGAGTAGGATTTCCAGAGGTTCCTTGGTCTCCGTGACCCGTGGTCACGTTTGGCCTCGGCTCTGTTCTGGCATGAGCAAAAGAAGTTCCCTGTGGATGGATTGGTGTTTGAAGTGTTTGGGATATGTTCAAGAGGATGGAGTCTAACTCCTCGGGAGAAAAGACATGCAGCCGGGAAGCCCTGGAGACCTTAGGGCGATGTCCAGATTTATCTGCTTGAGATATAATTGGGGGGCTATCTCCACGTTCAGATGATGATGATGATGATGATGAAACAAGCTCACATGATGAGCTTGAGTGGTATTCGATGGTGGTATTGAATGGAGTTGCGCAATCCCAAGGACTACCTTAGCCTGTGGAGAGACTAAGGTATCAGTCCGGTCACGCATTTGGCTAGAGGTATTGGTGGTTTTTCTTTTCTTGAGGATTGATATTGGTTGTCTATATTCCTCAGAATCACTATCCGATACAGTGGTGGGTTTGCTTTTGCGTTTCTTGGTGGGTGCGGTTGGTTTGGGAGCATCCTTCTGTGGTGTTTTTTGTTTCTTTTTGGATGCCAACTGCTTTCTTCTTTAAGAAAAAATGGATAGAGTAGTGGCAGGGGACTGCGGTACCCTCAAGGATAATGGTTGCGGATGGAAGAGGCGGGGTAGAAGGGTATGGGGCAATACCCTCCGTAGCCTCAATATGGTCTGAGACATTAGTAGTCATAGGACCAAGAGTTGAGAGAATATGGGTGGGAAGCTTGCGGATTGGTCCAAAAAGAGTTTGATCGGATGAAGGATTGTACCTTTCGAGATCTTTTGTAGCGAAAAGATTGATGTCTTTGCCCATGGGGATGTTCGCATCGACATGAAGATCCAGGATGTAAAGTGACCAGAACTTAGCAAAGGTGAGTTATGTTGGGTTTTCCTTGCGGTGTTCCTTAGGGATGTATTGAAGGAAGTCGTCCCATAGGATTTGCCTGTAATTCACATCATGTCCTGTAAATATGCTCCAGACCAACTCAAAGAGCTTAAGCCCCATATTATCGGTTCCTCCGGTCCTGCCTGATAGACTTCGGATGATGAAGTGGCACGCATATTGCCACACTGCGGGCAGTTGATTTTTCTTGAATTCTGTAGTGGTGTTGATTATGATGGCATGTGCGGAATATGAAAGATCTAGTGAATCATCATGTAAAATCAAGAGCACAAGGAGTAAATAAATCTTTGTAAGCTCTTATTAGATCTAGAAAGAATATACAAAATGGGTTTGTACAAATTTTCTCTCCCTAGTCTAACACTCCAAATGGATTCACTTACATAATGTGAGTCACTCACTTCCTATTTATAGGAAAGACTCAACCCATTTACACATACAAAGGGGAAAGCCTACAACACTACATCCAAGAGTGACTTTGCACCCTAACATTCTCCCCCTCAAAGTTAGGATTAGATGTCCGGCTTTAATCTCCAACGAGCTAGCGCGATTAAGAACAAACTCCCCCTCGAAGTAACACCGGTCTTCAAATCCGCAAATGAATATTCGACAAACCCGAGAAGCTTCGAATACCCATCATATTCTCCGATACCCTTAATTCTTTTTTGGTATCCCATTTGGTACAGAGAAGCAGTGATATCCGCCATTGATGTAGAGAAGAACTTGATCGAGGGATGAACCAGGAGATTGATGGACCTTAGAAACTTCTTGTTGGTCAGAATGACCAATGCATCATTCACAAGATGGAGATGCACTTCTTGAGAGGTTTTGGAGTGGGCGATATGTCGAGAATGCACATTTAAACAAAGTGGAAATTGGTACGATTTCTGTAAATGCATCAAACGGTCTAAACAGAGGGTGATTCTTGAGGAACTTGATCATGAGCTTGATGGGAGCATTGTATGAAGGATGATCTTCAAATACAGCTCTGAAAAGAGAAATATACTTTTTCGATGCGCCAGATTTCACCATTGTGAGAAAAGAGAAATAGAGTTCTTGAGAGTTATGGAGTTTTTTTTTAAGGTTGAGATAGACAATCGATAATCAGAAAGCGTAAAGGATTAATGGGGGAAGAAGATGGGTATATAAAGGGGGTGAAAAGGTTTTACCCTAGGTAAAAGGTAAGGAGAGGATAAAACGACGATTGGGGTTTTTAGGGGGAAATCAATGAATTATGGATTGAATCTTAGCCATAGATAACAAAAACGGGTTGAAAAAGATTTTGGGAGATTTCCAAAAGGGGTTTATATTTAATGTAAAGACGGACGCATGTTTATACGTCATGTAGTCGTGGGGGTGATGGGAGAGGAAGTGGTAACGGATGGGACGTGTTTGGGAGAGGAAATGACAAATTAAGGATGAGTTGGATGGAAATATGCTCTTTTTGTCATCATCCCTAAAATAGGTCTGATAAAAGGTTTTTTTTTTGAAAGAGAAGAGGACAGTTTCAATGAGAATGTTTTATTTTATTTAATGAAGGATCATTAAATAGCACACAAAGTGTTTTTATTTATGAGTTGAAAACAGCAGTTGAGAAATTATCACGGATGAAAATTTCATTGCGGTTGAAGATATGATTTTGGATGAACAAAGAAGGACTGCAGTGAGGAACTGAGAGGAAAACACTTTGAACAAAAGTTAGTAACAACAGACCATTAGGACCCCTAAGAGATACAAATGACATATGGTTGCGGTACCTAGACTGCGGTACCAAAACCATCAATCATATGTAATTCTCAGTTAGAACCGCAACGGAGACCAATGATGGTCTGCGGTAGCTAACATTTCAAAAAGAATTGCGGACCTGGATTCATCATTCCCAACATTTGTAGGAATACATTGAATTATGTAGAGTCAAGTGCTTTTGTAAAAACATCAACAATCTCTTCATGAGTAGGAACAAAGATGAGTTCAATATTACCTTTCAGAATATGATCTTTAATGAAATGATACCGTAACTCAATATGTTTTGTCTTGGAGTGCTGAATAGGATTATGAGAGATCGCTATGGCACTTTCAGAGTCACGGTAAATTGGTATCCGCAGCATTCTATACCTGTAGTCTAGTAATTGTGTCTTCATCCAAAGGACTTGAGAACAGCAACTGGCTGCAGCCACGTATTCTGCTTCTGCGGTAGATAAAGATACACAACTTTGTTTTCTCGAGGACCAGCTGACAAGTCTTCCTCCTAAAAATTGGCAACCACCAGATGTACTTTTTCGATGAAGTTTGCATTCGGCATGATCTACATCAGTAAATGCTTGAAGACTGAAGTCATTGCCTGCAGGGTACCATAGACCCAGAGATTTGCTTCCTTTTAGGTACCGAAGAATTTGTTTGGCTGCGGTCATGTGTGACACTTTTGGATCAGCCTGGTACCTTGCACACACACCAGTTGCGAAGAGAATGTCAGGTCTGCTTGCGGTGAGGTACATCAGCGAACCAATGATACCTCTATAAGTCTTGTGATCCACAAATTCACCAGAGGGATCAACAAAGATCTTATATCCGAAGGCCATAGGGACCTTAGCAGAAGAACAATTGTCCATTGAGTATTTCTTCAAAAGTTCAGTGGTGTATTTCTCTTGATGAATGAATACTCCTTGTTGAATTTGTTTGACTTGGAGACCTAGAAAGAAGTTAATCTCTCTATTCATGCTCATTTGAAATTTTTTTGTCATGAGCTTAGCAAATTCATCCACCATTCCTTGATCAGATGACCCGAAGATGATATCATCCACATATATTTGTACAAGCATAAGGTGAGTCCCGTTTGCTTTTCTAAATAGTGTGGGATCAATCACTCCTCTTTTGTATCCTGAAGAGACTAAGAACTTAGAAAAAATTTCATACCAAGCTCTAGGGGCTTGTTTCAGACCGTAGATAGCTTTCTGAAGCTTGTAGCAGTGATCAGGGAATTCGATACTTTCAAATCCGGGAGGTTGTTGAAGATAAACCTCCTCTTTTAATTCCCCATTAAGAAAAGCGCTCTTAACGTCCATTTGGTGAACTTTGATGTTTTTGTGAGAGGCATATGCTAAGAATATTCTGATTGCTTCCATTCTAGCTACAGGAGCGTATGTCTCATCACAGTCAACACCTTCCAGTTGACTAAAACATTTAGCAACTAGCCTTGCCTTATTTCTGATGACTGCACCAGATTCGTCTAGCTTGTTCTTGAAAACCCATCTTGTACCAACAATAGTATGACCTTGTGGGATGGGAACAAGTTGCCACACTTTGTTTCTTTTAAATTTTTCCAGTTCTTCTTGCATTGCAGAAATCCAATCTGGTTCCAATAAGGCTTCTTTGATAGATCGAGGCTCGACTGCAGACATAAATGCTGCATAGTGACAGTGATCAGATAAATCCTTGGTAGATCGAGTTTGTATACCTGCAGACGGATTGCCAATAATTTTACCTGGTGGGTGATCCTTCGTCCATACATGTAAGCGAGGCATCAGATGATTAGCAGCTGCGGTAGAAGGAATGTTTTCAATATCAGAGGTTGCTTCGAGTGAGGAAGGAAGTTCCCCTGGATTTGAGAACACCCTGCTGAGTCATCCTGACTAGTTGGAGTGAGAGAGACATTTTCTTTGATAGGTTCCTCCTGGATTGCTGAAGGGAGTTTATCTGGAACCTGAGAGGGTTCCCCCTGGACTGCGGATGGGAGAGTTATAATTCTTGGGTCGGATAGAGTATCAATATTCTCTATGAGTTCATCATCCGAATCCGAGGATACATTTGATGGAAATGCTTCTCTACTGCAGGAACTTGAACAACATCAAGTACTGGAACCTCGATGGTTGCGACTAGATCTGGAGTAGAGCTTTCCCCCTCAACCGGAGAGGTGGAAGTATTGAGAGATACTGCTTCGGATGGAGATGGTCCAGAGATGTCATCATGTTGTTGTTGAGCTGCGGGAGACACAAGAATTTCTGATAGTTTTGTCATTTCAACAGGTTCAAAGAGATCATCATAATTGACTTCTACTAGATTTAAAGGGCCAGAAGATACAGGAATGTCACATTCCATGATTGCGGTGGTTTCAGTGGATGAAGGGGCATCGCGGATGTGAGAATCATCGAATTTCACATTGAAGCTTTCAATGATCAGCCTTGTACGTCTGATAAGCACTCGATAAGCAACCTTGTTAGTGGAATAACCAAGGAAAATGCCTTCATCAGACTTAGGTGCAAATTTATTAAGCTGATCTCTGTTGTTGATCACGAAACATCTACACCCAAAGATATGAAAGAAAAGAACTTTCGGATTGCGGTTGTTAAGACCTTCGTATGGTGTTTTGTTGAGACGTTTGCACACAATGCTTTGGTTTTGGACAAAGCACGCAGTTGCTACAGCTTCAGCCCAGAAGTAGAGAGGAAGATGGGCGAAGTTAAGCATGGATCTAGCTTCTTCTACTAATGTACGGTTTCTGCGTTCGATGACACCATTTTGTTGCGGAGTGTAGGGTGTTGAGAAGTTAGTGAACTCAGTTCCATTATCACTGTGGATGCGTCTGACTGGAAACTTCATCTGAAGTTATATTTCTTTGATGAAGTTTATGAGAATCTGCGGTGTTTCTGATTTGAGTTTGAGAAAGAAGACTCATGTGAAGCGAGTGCATCATCAACAACAACCAGTATGTATTTCTTGTGATGGAGACTGGATACTGTTGAAGGACCGCAGAGATCCATGTGTAATAATTCCAAAGGTTCTGAAATAGAAGAATCCATTATCAGAGGGTGACTTGCTTTGACTTGTTTTCCACATTCACAAGCTGGACATAGAGTATCGTTGCTGAATTTGAGAATAGGGAGACCGCGGATAAGTTCTCCAGTGACTAGATTGTTGATGTATCTGAAGTTGAGATGAGCTAGCTTGCGATGCCATAGCCAGCTGACTTCGGATACAGCTTTAGAAAGAAAACACAGTTGCGGTTTACCAATGATGAGAGAAATATTCAGAGGATACATTGTGCCTTCGGAGCGAGACTTAATTAAGCAAGTGCTTCGGTCACCCGTCATTATGTAACAGAATTGATAATCAAATTCCACTCGATGGCCTGCTTTACATAGTTGGCCAACACTGATGAGATTGTGCTTAAGACTTTCTACATAAGCAACCTTCTGAATGGAAAAGTTCCCCGTGGTGAGAACACCGTAGCCTCGTATGATGCCATTTGCATTGTTTCCAAAGGTGACATTTCCACCATTGTATATAGGCCTGAAATCCCGAAGATATTCTAACCTTCCGGTCATGTGCAAGGAGCAGGCACTGTCGATAAACCATTCTTCTTCTTGATCCACCTTGCACAATGCCTACAAAAGTTAAGTGGTTAATTTGGGCACCCAAGTGAGTTTGGAGCCCGAGGTCACATACGATGTGTTAATGGATGCATGATGCGAGGTGGCAGGGACAGGTTTTAAGTCAACTTTCAAACCTAGTCCTGGGTGTTTGAAGATCTTTCGAGTTTTGTGAGATTGTGAGTAATTATTAGGATTGACCCTGAAATCCTGGGTGTTGGAAATTCTTTGAATTCTTTTACATTGGCATTGACAAGAGAACTTTTGGTCATTTTTTCTGGCATTTGACCTGTTCTGAGTTTTTGAAGAAAATGTATGTTTTTGTCCATTCCGAGGATTGTCAGATTTGACCTTTTTGTTTGTGTGTTTTGAAAAGGTGTTTTGTGCAGGTCTGGCAGGTGTGAAGGCGCGTGTAGAGTTTTTATGATGTGATTTCTTAAACGTTTGAGATGACCTTTTAGGTGCCGGAGTTGGCAAAATTCCTTTCCATTTTTAGGACTTTGACACTGAAATGGTTGGAATAGGTAAGATACCTTTCCATTTTGGGTCATTGATAGAATAGATTTGAAATCCATTTGAACGAAAAAACTTATCCTTATGTTTGGATATTTTTTGAGTATTGTCAGAAACAGTGAACCCCTTTTTGTTTGTTTTCTTGGAATCAGTTTTCTTGAAATGATAATTTGAAAAAGTAAGCTTCTCAGGATTTTTTGATTTAGGACATTTCACAGATTTCTTGACTTTTGAGCAAATTTCTCGTTGCTTGCCATGAGAACGAAATTCTTCTTTAAAAACTCTTTTTGTTTCGGTCTTAGGAGAACCGCAGTCAGTGATATTTAATTGCGGTTTCCTAGAATCTGTAGATGATTTTGAAAAATAGTGACTCGATTCATCTGAACTTAAGAAGTTGGGACTTTGAGAACATTGACCAAATTCAAAATTTTCAATTGGTAATTCATGATTAATTGGCTCAATGGTCACAGAACTCTTGACTTCAATCAGTGGAGTAGTGCTTTGGACTACCACAGAGTATGTCTTGGTGAATACTTCTTTGGGACAACTGATACTAGGTAATGAGACAGGTTGCGGTATGTAACTGCAGTCAGAGATACTGCGGTCAAACTGTAAGGATGGGAAGCCTAAAGAGACTTCAGGACTTTCAATAACAATTTCCTCATCAACTACGGATGATGTCTGAGAATCTGTGTTGTTGAAATTAGGGGTGAGCAAACCCAAACCAAAAAACCAAGAAACCGATTAAAACCGACGAAACCGAAACCGAAGCAAAACCGACGGTTTGGGTTTGATATTTTTAAAAACCGAAAAATCGGGTTCGGTTTCGGTTTTTACCCAGAAACCGACCCATCCAACCCGAGAAACCGACCCATACTTAAAACCGACATACCGCCCCAAGAAACCAACCCATCCAACCCAAGAAACCACCCATACTTGATTGTGTTTTGGTTGTACTAGACTATTTCGGGCTTTGGTTGTAACTTGTAATAGACTATTTGTTGTAAGGCTTACGTTTTTTGAAGTATTTAACTTCAATTTGGTGTTTTTTAAGTATTTAGCTTGTTTTTTCGTTTATATAAAATGGGTTCAAACCCAAAACCCATGGGTTTAAACCCAAAACCCATGGGTTTAAACCCAGAACCCGTGAGTATATGGATTGAACCCAAGAAACCGAAAAACCGACCAAACCGAACCCAGAACCCGAGAAACCGAACCGACCAGAAACCGATCCTATTGGGTTCTGAAAACCAGAAACCGACCATTTATGGGTTGGGTTGGGTTTGGGTCCAAAACCGACCCAAACCAACTCATGCACAGCCCTAGTTGACATGAGTAGAAGATTCAGGGAGAATTTCTTCTACAACACAAATATTACTCAAATCATGAAGTTTTCCAAAGTGGGTTTGGATATCCTCAGGAAATGTTTTGTTATTGATTGGAAATAAGAAGTTGTGGTCTGATGGGACATAGAGACGTTCCGGTGTGAACCGAGGTGATGAGTCCGTTGCGGTTGCGTAACCATTAGGCCAACCCTAGTTAAAAGTGTTATCAACATTCTCATTATTAACAAGATTTTCAATGGCCTCAGTTTCATTAAACAACTTTTCAATTAAAAGATTTAAACGTACAATTTCATTTTGTGCTAGATCTCTTTGATTTAAGGCTATTTCTAATTGAGTTTCACTAAGCATTCTAGCATCTTTTTCTAACATTAAATCCTTCTCTAACATTGCCATTTTGAGTCTTTTATTGTCCAAACGTCCTCTAACATGGAACATCTTCTGCGAAGCGATGTTCTTCTCATCTAGGGCTTTATTGTAGTCTGTAAGGACGACAGCACAAGTGTCATTGAGTGTATCTATGAAAGGTTAACAATCATGCATGTTGTAATTTAAAGTTTGAATCATGAGTTTTACCTGTTCCACAATGTTGAGAGTTCCATCTTTAGCCATATAGCAATGGTTCCTTTTTAGATTGGTTTAGCCATATACGAATTATATGTGGTGGTCACTAACTCAGTCACTAAAATGCAAAAAAATTAAACTGCTTTTGCTTCATATCATAACAACTATTTAGTGACTAAAAATAATGGTCACTATGTTAACTATATAGTGATTAAGAACAATGGTCAATATGTTAGAAATTTAGTGACAAAAAAGTGGTCACTGTATTGAAGGTTTAGTGACCAAAAATAGCGGTCACTACTACTCTTGTTCAAAACTAGAATTTAGTGACAAAAAAGTGGTCACTGTATTGAAGGTTTAGTGACCAAAATTAACGGTCACTACTACTTTTGTTCAAAACTATACGCTACTCTTTAAAGTAAATGTAATGTGGAAAAACAATTAATGACCACTCAATATTGGTCACTGATGAATTACAAGAAAAAAACAATTAGTGACCAATAAGTAGTGGTCAGTGACTATATATATTTGAAAAAAAAAATTGAAAAAAAAAACACATTAGAAAAGGTACTATTTGTATTTATATTTTGAGACTTTCTTAGGTACAATTAAGGAGACTTATTAACCGCACTACCAAAATGTCAATAACATATATTGTATGTCAAAATCTAAAAAAAAAGAACAAAATTGGTATTCTTGCAATAAATGGTTTCTATATTAATTGGTAAATGAAGTTACAATTAAAATGAGAATCAAAAGAACACTATTGTAAATTGATGATAAAATTGCTAAGGCTTCTCAAAGCCATGATATGGAACTTCAAAATCATGTCCAAAGTTAATCCTCAAAATATATATAATAAAAAATTGTATGCTGGAAATTGTCGGAAGCTTACCTCAAATGAAGAAAAAATAATACCATGTCGACTAAAATTGTACCTAATTTAGAAAAAATTGTCTAATTTTGTCGGAAGCTTATCTCAACAGTTAGAAAAAATTGTATGCTGAAAAATAAGTTTATAAATTGACTTGACTAATTTTGACCAACTAATTTGACCAAATTAATTATACATATAAGAGAAAATGACAAAAAATAGCCATTTACACTAATTACATTCCAAAAATAGCCAAAAAAATAAATAAATACATAAATAAATAAAAAACCGAAGTTGCAAAAATAACCATGAATTTCGCAGATGGAATAGTCCATCTGCGAAATGGGCTTTCCATCTGCGAATGTACAGCAGCTAAAGCACAACTGTGCTTTAGCTGCTTGTACATTCGCAAGTGGTTTATTTATATTTTTTCTCTATATATTTTGAAATTGTAGGGTAAAATCGTAGATGGAATAGCCCCATCTGTGATTTACTCTGATTCCATCTATGAAATTGCGGTTATTTTTTAATTTTAAATTTTTTTTTTGTTTTTTTTTTTGAAGTTTAACTATGAAATTAATTGGTTTGTAGTTCGGTTATATCTAAACGTACATCACCAACATCAACATAATGCTCGTAAACATGCTTTTTTTCATTTTTTTTACTTGAATTTTTTTCTTTTTAGTTTTATCTACCATACGCCTATTCATAACTTTAACTTCATGTTCGGCAACATTATTTCGTAGTCAAACAAATTGATTTCATAGTCAAACTAAAAAAAATTAAAAAGTAACCGCAATTTCACAGATGGAATCAGAGTAAATCGCAGATGGGGCTATTCCATCTGCGATTTTACCCTACAATTTCAATATATATAGAGAAAAATAAAATTAAAAAAAATAAACCACCTGCGAATGTACAAGCAGCTAAAGCACAGTTGTGCTTTAGCTGCTTGTACATTCGCAGATGGAAAACCCATTTCGCAGATGGGACTATTCCATCTGCGAAATTCATGATTATTTTTGCAACTTCGGTTTTTTTGGCTATTTTTGTAATGTAATTAGTGTAAATGGCTATTTTGTCATTTTCTCTACGTATAAAGAGGATAAACAAAGCTGACTAATTTTGACTACCGATAAAGGGTACTGTGCCCTAAATCGACTCAACACATCTTTTTTGCCCGGAATCGATACACATCTCCAGTCCATCGCTACCGACCCATCGTCGTCGGACCATCGTCGCCGGTCCATCGCTGTCGTTCCATTGTCGCTCCACACCCTCCCATTAACGCACCTTTGTTCTCCACTCAAAGTCAAACTCGAAGCCAAACAAGTACTCCATACTTGCATGATCAGATAAGTCAATCGATTTAGTGACTATCAACTTCTTTTTATAGGCTTAACTGAGTTTACAATCACATTGAATCAAATTGAATCACCTTCTCATATATACACATGTATGCCATGATTTGTGCTATTTGACTAACCTTCCTTTCCCATGAATTTTCCACCAGCCCTATAACATGATGTGATGCCATATTTTTCCTACTATTTCTTGTTCTTGTGTTACATTTTTGGATAATATAATAATATGGAATCAATTAGGTTTTCTTGATAAATTGAGATTTTCTGCTTTTGGACCATATCAGTGAAGACTTTGGCTTTTGTTTCTCCCTTTCTGTTAGAGCTTCCCTCTTGTTAAGCTCTTTACTCAGTGAATCAAGCTTTTTCCTCCTTTTCTGAATTGTTAACAGGAAAGTCATCTACTTTACTGTTCTTCCAATTCCAAGATAGATTTAAACAGTTTATATTATGTTTCTTTTTCAAGTTTGCACTCTTAGCTTGAAATGAATCTTTCACATTTGTAAGACCCTTTATGCTAAACTCTCCTCCTAAAAGATTCAACTCTTGTAACTCGCTTACTTGGACTCCCCTGGCCCATAAGAAACGTGCTGAGTCTTCTTAGGTGGCGTAACTGTCCCATGCCAAGTGGCATATGATCAAGAGAGCAACACCTGTGGATATTCAAATCTCTAAGATTTCTCATGTACCTGATTCCTTCAGGTAACTCAGACAGATTTTCACAAAAGGTCAATTTTAGGGTTTGTAGGTTTTGGAGTTGAACAATGGAGTTAGGTAAATCTGTTACCATATCTGAACTTGACCCTAAATGCAAAACTCTGAGATACCTCTGTTCGAATATGTAATCAGGGGTAGGAATTCTTGAAAAGCCTTCAAATGTAATGAGTGAATGTAAGGATTTTGCTTTTTCCATTACTTTATTTGATAGATATATGATGTCATTAGAAGATAAATGAAGAACTTCTTCAGGGAATTTTAGTATTTCACCAGACATTATGCTTGAACATTCGTACTTCATAACAAAAAGTGCAGTTTTTATATTATCTTCATACTTTGAGCTTAAGCAACTGCATAACAATCCAACAAAAGGGTCTAACAATGACAACACTTCCTCTTCGTTTTCTTTAAGTTTCATTTTCTTGATTAGTTTTCCTTAAGTTTCATTTTCTTGATTCGTTTTCTTTAAGTTTCATTTCCTTTTTTGGTTTTCAAGTTGCTGGGGGTCTGCTTTTTTGTCCTGGTGGAGTGCTTTTAGAATTGTGTCTGCAAAACGGTTTTTAAAAGTTCAACCCAAAACTGTGTCATAATCTGTGTAGGCTCTGTAGTTGTACCATTTGTTCCCTGGCCCTGTGGGTGGCTTTCCCTTTCAAGACCCAGAAACTTTCAATGCCATCTCCTTCATCTGTTTGTTTGTTTGCTTGTTAATTTCTTTCAATTTATTATTATTCTTAAAAAATGATTTAGGTTTAAATAGTACATATATTATCATGTACAAATGTGGAAAAATATGAATTAATAGCGAGGGGTATTCAATTATGGGTCTCGTGTCGCTTTTACCAACATGGAATTGGATGTGTGTCTGTCTTTTCCACACATCCACTTGTTTTGTAGGGTATATATCACATGGAATATAACAAACTTTAAACCATTCTCAATGAAATTTATTTTTTTGAACTCTAAGGGTAAAATAGTCATTTAGTCTCATTAGAAAAGAAACATATATATCAAAATTTCATACATATCATCATGAGCTATTGGAGGTGTATGAGTGTTACATGGAATATAAAAGAACTAGAAAAGATGTTGAGCTTACTTGAGTACACAATGAATCTTTATATCTCTATAATATTTTTCTAAGTGCATCACCTTGAATAACAGAATCTCATATCTTCATCATTTAAATGTGTTTTTTTTCTTTTTCTTAAGGCCTGGGATCTGTACAATCATGTCTTTAGAAGGATAGATAAGCAGCTTCAATCCCTTACAACACTAGACCTGCAGGCAAGCAACTTATTTCATGCATTTACTTTTTTTTGTGGCTTCTTTTTTGCAATATGAAGGAAGGAATACTCAAAGTTGGTGTTTGATTGTTTTCCTTTCGTGTAAATGCAGTCAGTTTCTCCAGAATTAGTAGAGTGTCGCGACTTAGAGCTTGTTGTTCCTGGAACTTATTGTGCAGGTATAATAATAATAATAATAATAATAATAATAATAATAATAATAATAATAATAATAATAATAATAATTATAGTAATGATAATAATAATAATAATAATAATATTATTATTATTATTATTATTATTATTATATGCTAGATCATCCAAATCAATATAGATTTATGATATAATGTGGCCTTAGGATGTAGTGTAGTGTATAAAACTTCAGTTAAATGAAAGAAACAAAGGGCAAGTTTGTGGGGATTAGGTTTATCGGTAAAAAGTACAAAACTGATGAATACTTGCTGCGGAAATTAAAACAAAGGGCATTATTGTCTTTTTTGGGTTACTGTTAAATGCAACAGGTATATTCAAGATTCTATAAAACATTGTGACTATGGTTAGCAGGGGATTAGAAAGAGATGGTTTGATGTTTTAAATATCTGGTACGATAAAAATTCTAAGAGGTATTTTGGTCTTTTATGGAATTTAACGGATCTAAGACCTGGTGTAACTATAATTTTGGTCCTCTAATTATGTTATTCTTGATTTAGGATGTTGCTTGATGGGTATTAGTTTCATTAGAAAAAAGTATAGCATAGGAGGAATGATATAAAAGATAGACAAAACTGCAAAAATGGTCCCTGTGGTTTCTCATTTTACGTGGTTATGGTCCAAACGTTTGAAAAGTTGCAGATTTGGACCTTTTCAACAAGTTTTGTCATGGTTTGGTCCCTCATCCGTTAAGCTCCTTAAAATGACAATTTTACCCCTAGGGACCATTTTCACAGTTTTGTCTTTTAATATACTATAAGGACCATTTTTGCATATATTCTTTTTTATTTTAATGAAGGATTATATATTAATAGATATTATTT
Source organism: Lactuca sativa (assembly GCF_002870075.4). Classification (NCBI taxonomy): domain Eukaryota; kingdom Viridiplantae; phylum Streptophyta; class Magnoliopsida; order Asterales; family Asteraceae; genus Lactuca; species Lactuca sativa. The sequence goes on from NC_056625.2 coordinate 76,298,601, forward strand.
TTAATATATAATATTATATATTAATAAATATTTTTTATTGGATTAATTTATATTAGTTGATTTTTTTTAAAAAATTGTTGGAGTAATTCTTTTTTATTAAATTATTATATATCAATACATATAGTTTTTAATATATAATATTTATATCATAATAAATATTATATGATTGGATTTTTAATTTTTTTAGTTAATTTTTGTAATTTTTAATTATTTTTTATTGTATTATTACTTTTAATTTATTATTTTCTTCATATACTAAATGTTATGTTATTGGATTATTAATTTATTTTAGTAAATTATTATTTTTTGTCAAAGTAATTCTTTTTTATTGAATTATTATATATCAGTACATATAGTTTTTAATATATAATATTTATATCATAATAAATCATATATTATGAGATTATTACATATTACGAAACATTATTTTATTGGATTTTTAATTTCTTTTAGTTGACTCTTTTTATAATTTCTTTTTGTTGGAGCAATTCATTTTTATTAGATTATTATATATCAACAAATATTATTTTTAATATATAATATTTACATCATAATAAATAATATATTGTTGGATTATTAATTTTTATAATTTGTTTTTTTTAATTATTAATTTATTGAAATATTACTTTTAGTTTATTATTTTTTTTAATATAATAAATATTATCTTATTGGATTATTATTTTATTTTGAATGCATACTATTAATTGTTTTTAATTTTATTAGTTTCACCACAAAGTCGCCAAAATACGTAAAAGTGTCGATTATCATCGTCAAAAATTAGCAGGACTAACTCCAAACACCTTCATCGAAGGTTCAATAGATACCATACCCTATTCCACTCAGCGTTGTTGGTAGCCACCTGAGACAACCTCTTCATAATCCACTGGAATCCTTCGTATCTCACATAATACGCAACAAACCCCGATAACATTTATAAGTGGTGGTGGTGACCGAGTGATGGTGGTGGAATTTTCTCAATGGTTTCTCAGTATAAGTTAGATGAAATGAAAGTGTTTAGCAACGATCCTAACGATTTCGATGATGAGATACCACGATTTTGCGTATCACATGACTTTGTGGTGGAACCAATAAAATTAATAAGAACTATTATTATAATCCAATAAATTAAAATTTAGTATATGAAGAAAATAATAAATTAAAAGTAATAATCTAACAAAAAATAGTTTAAAAAAAAAAGAAATTACAAAAATGAACTAAAAGATAATAATAATCCAATAATATAATAAATATTATATATTAAAAACTATATGTGTTGATATATAATAAATCAATAAAAAGAAATTACTCTAACAAATAAAATTAAAAAAATCAACTATAATAAATTAATAATCCAATAAAATAATATTTATTTATATATAATATTAAATATTAAAAATAACATTTATTAATATATAATACTTCAATAAAATAAAAAAGAATGTATGCAAAAATGGTCCTTATGGTATGGTAAAAGACAAAACTGTGAAAATGGTCCCTGAGGGTAAAATTGTCATTTTAAAAAAGTTAACAGCCAACCAGTTAAACTTAACGGGTGAGGGACCAAAACCACAATAAAACTTGTTGAAAAAGACCAAATCTGCAATTTTTCAAACGTTTGGACCATAACCACATAAAATAAAAAACCATGGGGACCATTTTTGCAATTTTGTCTAAAAGATAAGTTTTTTGAGTGAAAATGAGATGTTACAGTTAAACCTGAACTAACAAACACCACATAGACCATTCTACCCCTATTCAGAAATTGACAATTTGATTATTATTTTGACATTAATTATTTGTGATTATGTTTTTAGCTTGTGGTGGGATAGATAATACATGTGAGTTATCTTATATATATTGCTGGCATGGTCAATATTGACTTGGGAAGATTGCTTATAGAGGCTGCAAACAAATGAGACAGTTATTGCAGAAAAAAAAAAGTTGTCTTGAAACAGATCATGTTGTTTGAATAACCTGAAGCATTGAATCTTTTTTTTTTGGTTTTCTTTTTGTGTAATTTGCTGGAAAGTTGTGTCAAGGTTTTGTTGAGGACATGATGTAAGTCTGCATAATTATTGAGACAGTGCCAAATAGAAAATAATTTTTCCCCATATTTTTGTTTTTATAATCTGAGAACCAATTATATATTTTTGAATTGTTCATAGGATATCTTATCATTGATTAAGTTCCATGTGGGTTAAATACAAGAAATAGCAACAAAAATCAGCGACGACCTTTTATGGTCACACATAGGATGGACCGGTGACGACTTTCTATGGTCACTAATCGGACAAGATAGTGACGACTTTTTATGGTCACTAATTAGGTAAAACAGTGACGAATTTCATTGATTAGTGACTACATTTAGTGACAAAAAGAGTTGTCACAGATTTAGTGACCAGTCTATTTTAGTCACTATTTAGTGACTATTTTATATTTTAGTCACTAATCAGTTTTTGTGACGGACCTATAGTGACGAAAAGTGACGACCAAAAATTTGGTCACTAACTCATTTAGTGACGACTACTTCTATTGTTAGTGACTATTTCATTTTCGTCACTAATTGGCATTTCTTTGTAGTGTGTGTGTGTGTATATATATATATATATATATATATATATATATATATACTAATAAAAGAGTAGTCCTTTTGCCAAGTGTCATAATATTAGAACTCCTAATTAATATGATGCCACTTGTCATTCTATTAATTCTCTATTTTAAATTCATTAAACCTCCTAATTAATGTGATGTTATTTGTCAACCTATTTATTCTTTATTTTAAATTTTAAATTTTATATTATTGTTTTCATTAGTTCACAAATAAAAAGAGTCTAATATATATCCACATATTTATTTGAATCAATAATTATAATTTTACATAACTAATAAAAAAATCTATTAATTAATAATGTATTTAAAATTTTATATAAAATAATTGATTAATAATTTTGAATTTTTTACTATGAATATTTAATTAATTTTGTAATCGTGGTTTCCACGGGTTATAAACTAGTGTTCTAATAAAAGAATATTTTTAATCTCTTTTTGACATGTGTCATCATATTAGGCCTCCTAATTAATGTATATTTTTTTCTTCTTATGTCATGTGTCATCCTATTAGACCTCCTAATTAATGCATGCCACTTATCAACATATTAATTCTCAATTTTAAATTTTAAATTTTAAATTTCCCACTCTAATTACATTAAATTAATAACATTAAAATAAAAATTATAATAAAATTAATACAAATTATAAGGTGATATAATTTCACATATTTATTTAAATTAACGATTATAATTATATATAACTAAAAAAAATATCACTTAATTAATAATTTATTTAAAAGAATTGATTAATAATTTTGAGCTCTCACTATTAAAGTTTCATTAATTTTGTAACCGTGGTTTCCACGGGTTATAAACTAGTGTGTGTGTATGTGTGTGTGTATATATATATATATATATATATATATATATATATATATATATATATATATATATATATATATATATATATATATAGGGTGGGGTTCAATAGAGAACCATAATTAACCAACGAACCAATCGTGAGCATCGGAAATCATAACGATCAACGGCCAAGGAAATAGATGTACAATTTTACATTGGACGCACACACACCGGATTATACCAAAAAATCCACCATTTACAAAAAAAAAAAAAAAAAAAAAAAAAAAAAAAAAAAAAAAAAAAAAAAAAAACCACCACTTTTTTTCGTATAAAATTTTTTTTAGGCCATGTTTTTATCAAAAAAAAAAAAAAAAAAAAAACGAATATACCGTTGTTCACGATTTTTCGTCATCTTTCCATAGAGATCCATAATGATATATAAAAACGAACTTTTTTTTTCGAAAAAAACTCACTTCATTTTCTTTAATGAAAAAGGTTAAGGTCTATTTTTTATAGAAAAAAATTAATAAATATATCAAAATTCATATTTTTTGTACATTTTAAACATAGATTCATATTCATGTTAAAATGATATTTCAGTTCAAATTCATATTGTGAACTTGTTCAGATTCATATTGTAAAACTGTTCAGATTCACATTGTGAACCTCCTCAGATTCATAGTGTTTATAATAATAAATCAGATTCACAGTGTGAATCTGAACTGATCAAAAGCGTTTTCACATTGTGAATGTTAAATTTTGAAATATTTACAGTTTAGATTCATAATGTGAATCTACACTGATCGAGTTTTTTTTTTTTTTTTTTTTTTTTGTGAACCTTCTCAAATTCACAGTGTGCATAATAGTAATTCAGATTCACAATGTGAATCTGAACTATTCGAGATTTTTCATATTGTGAATGTTAAAAATTGAAATATTTACAGTTTAGATTCACAGTGTGAATCTACACTGTTCGAGTTTTTTTTTTAATCGGTGTTGATGTTTATTAATATGGTACAAAAAATTAATATTTTTGGTATGATTAGTTTTTTTTTATAAAAAAAAAAGCTTAAATATTGAAAAAAAAAATTAATAATAGTAATTCAGATTCACAATGTGAATCTGAACTATTCGAGATTTTTCATATTGTGAATGTTAAAAATTGAAATATTTACAGTTTAGATTCACAGTGTGAATCTACACTGTTCGAGTTTTTTTTTTAATCGGTGTTGATGTTTATTAATATGGTACAAAAAATTAATATTTTTGGTATGATTAGTTTTTTTTTATAAAAAAAAAAAGCTTAAATATTGAAAAAAAAAATTAAGTGAGTTTTTTTCGAAAAAAAATTCGTTTTTTATATATAATCATGGATCTCTATGAAAAGAGGACGAAAAATCGTGAACAACGGTATATTCAGATTTTTTTTCAATAAAAAACTTGGCCTAAAAAAAATTATAAATGAAAAAAAAGGAAGTGAGTTTTGTTATAATCCGTTACATGTGCGTCCATTATAAAAATTTACAACCTTTCATTTTGCCGTTGATCGCTTTAAATTCCGACGCTTTGGATTGGTTCCTTAGTTCCTTGAATAATAATTGTTTTCTCTCTCTCTCTCTCTCTCTCTCTCTCTCTCTATATATATATATATATATATATATATATATATATATATATATATATATATATATATATATATATATATATATATATATATATATATATATATATATATATATATATATATATTCAAAAGAGTAATAACTTAATATATAATCAAATTCATACATGCAACATAAAATGAAAGAAATGACTTGAACCATCGTCATAAATGGAAAACAAAATCCATTACTGACATGTGGGACTACTCTTAACTGCCAACAAAAACCTTTTTAATAGAAAAAGTATCTTACAAATTAAATTAAGGTTTTACTCAAACTATTCTTTGAAGTTCTAACTATTCCGTTTTTACTTTTCTATGTATATTTTTTAAGATATAATCACTCAAACACTTAAACTAAATAATCCCTTTAATATAGGTTTCACAAACTCAAAACAAACTTGGGTTAGACTTAAAGTGTGGTTGTTACCTTTTATTCAACAAATCGTTCTTGGCCATAAAAAATATGCATTATGGCTGCCAAACCATTTAAAATCATATGTGCCTTGTGAGAACAAAGTATGATGGATGAATGAAGGGAGTTTTACCTAAATTTAGAAACCAAACCACAAATTTTGAAAAATAGCATATCAACAAGAAAATCCATATATAAATCTATATACCAAGGTAAGGTTATCTGTTAGAAATTAGGGAATAGTAAGACTTGGAATTCTGAGAATTGTGTAAAACACTTTCAGATAAAAGCATTTGGGTAGTACTCCCAATATTCTTTAATCGGATAAGACTCAGAGAGACAAGAATTTAGAATGCTTTGATGATAGTTTCGTCTGTTCCAGAAAATAAGACCAAAACCGAATTTATGATCTTTGTCTGAAAAACTGTCATATGATAGTTTCAAACTGTCATAAATTATAAAAACTGACATAAAACGGAAGTTTCGATAAGGGTCAAACAATGGTCAATTCTCTGAAAATACGATTTTCTGATGCATATATATATATATATATATATATATATATATATATATATATATATATATATATATATATATATATAAATTCGCGCTGACCTGGCACCCAGCCAGGGGATTTGCCCCTTGGACCCCGTCATGGGCTGCCGCCCCTTGGACCCCGCTACCAGGGGCGCTGCCCCCGGACCCCCGTTCATTTAGGGGCTTCGCCCCTAAATGACAGTGTACTTTGAAAACTTGATCAAACTTAAACAAGTGTGTACTCCACACCTTCCTTATTTGTTTAATATTTATCAAAATCACCTTTGGTCAACAAAGTAATCCCATTACACTCAAATAATATTGATGACAACAAATCACCAACATTATCAAACTGACTAATATTACCCACTTACCCATAACAGGTACAAAGGTTCGTATGAATAATAAGCAAACACCAATCCAAGTGTCCAAGTTGACTCAGTTTGTCTAGACTTATAATTGTCATCCTTTTTACAAACTTTCATTTTACATAAAAAAAAGCCATTACCAAGTCTTCACCAGTAACGTTTAAACTAACAATAATTTTTATCACTTGCACTCAAAAGGATGTTAGTGTAGAATATAAGAATGTACTTTCATTTGATTTGCATAAATTCAAAATAATGGCCATTAAATTTGTTATTTCAAGAAAATATAGCAATGTACTTTCTTTCATGTCTGTTAAAACTATTAAGATGACAAAATAAGGGTTGATTTGCAGTAATTTAAAAAAAAAAAAAAAGGAACCATTAAAAGGACATGGTCAGTACAAATGGTGTCATCTTTAAAAGGTATTATTAAGTAGAACATAAAACGAACTAAATAATATTACCCATTACATGCACAAAAGTCAGTCCTCAAAAAAAATGGATTAAACAATTAATAATGATGACCTTTTAGTAATCTATTGTTCTGCTAATGATCACTACAAAAAAATTAAAGAGATATGCAATTAGTCACCAAACACTGTGTCTATGTGTATACACTATGGTGGTGTTTGTTTTGTAAGTGGTAAAATGTCTTTAATCTTTTCAATGTCTGTGGAAGAAGATGTCGACCAAAAATATTTTTCTATGCCTTCATACAAGAAGTCTTTATACAAAAGATTGTTTATTTTCAATATCTTTACCAAATGACCCAAGTTTACCAATATATATGAAGTCTTCAAAAAAAAATCCAAATTTTGTTTTTATTTTTGTAGCCACTAATTGCCATGAAGGGAGTTGCACCTGAGGGTTGTCTTTTTTGTCATTTTATCAAAGGGCATATTTGTCAAAACACCAAAACTACACTAGGGAGAAACCAAAAACGAGAAATGATACTACAACCAAGACACAAGAAGCAGCAGCACCAGACACATATAAAACAAATTAGAACCTAGAGTTCCAACTTCACCTTCATGGACTTGATAGTTTTGGATGTAATTTAGTGTCAAGCTCCGAACTTGGTTGGGGTTTGCCTTCCATAACTGGTGAAAAGCATCACAATCTGACTTAATTTTAACCTAAATTGTTTTAGTTCTAAGTTCCATATCTCTCTAGGTTAGAGCTTGAATGAGAATTACTTACTCCTGATAACACAATTTATAGATCGATCAATATCCTCCATTCCCACCACCTAATAATTTAATAATCTTACTATTCATAAAGATAACAAATATTATCTACTCATAAGATTTATAAAGTACTGTTTGATCATGTGATTCATGTTTAATTAGATGTGCATGCCTTATAGTAGTCATGATTTTATTAAAGATATTGAAGAAAAAAATACCTGCTATTTGGTGTATTTATTTTATTTTCCAAATATCTCAGAATCCATTATTAATTGATGGATTATTATTTACTCCTTTACTATACTAATAACACCTATTATTTTTATATATTAATAATATACGCAGGGCTGACCCTGAGTGTACGCAAGGTATGCAAACAGGACCCCAAAAAAATAAGGTAAGACATTGAACAAAGTTATCTAGTGCATTATCATTTATGTAAACCAATGTGAACGTCTTTAGTAGTATATGATTTGGATAATAGACTCGCCTTTTGTTCCCTCCTATTGTTTACAGGGTATCGAATCTTGCTTCCCCATCATCTACTCTATTTTTTTACTAACTAGTTGAGAGATCCATGTATTACGAGGATTAATTTAAAAAAAATAAATACAAAGGTTAAAATATTTGAGAACTTTAAATTTTAAAGAAAATAAGAAAAATAATAAATTATTATAATTGAAATGTTTTTTATCTTTTAAATTAAAATAAATAAATAAAAACTATTGCCCTTTAATTTGAAATTTTTTAAATTAAAAGGTAAGTTTATTAATGAAATTGATATCCATTTATTAACATATTTACTAAAATCATTATATTAAAATATTATGTAAATTTAATAAAATAGAAAAAATCATAAAATGACATGTGGAAAATAAATAATTCAAAATGATCACAAAATGACATTTAGCAAATTGAATGAAAGTGTGACATGTGGCAAAAAATACCTATTAGAATACATGAGTTTCACTTAATTTTCATTAAACCTAATTCATGAGCCATTACTTTTTTTTTCTCTAACGCAATTCATGAGTCCATTAAGTGGATTTATAAAATTATGTCTTTTTTTTCCTTTAGGAGGCCAAGTCACACTAAAAAAAATCCATTTTCCCGATGGTCAGCAAGTTGCGAACATCTTTCTTTTTTTCTAACCCGCTTCCTATTTTGTCTACGAGTTTCAATGTTTCATTTTTAATTTCAAATTATTCTTTGAGATTCTTGTTCCAATTTCACGTTTAATTACTCCAGAAATAGAAATGCTCAAGTAGTCTAGTGTCGTGCAAGTGTGTTGTATGCCGATTCTACATTTCAGTCTTCTAAGAATGTTACTCATCATGTGGCAAATTCCCATCGAAAAAAGTTATGTGGTAAAAAGGGGGGTGGGAAATAGTTTCTGGCATAATTGTTTTACTTAGTATGTATATAAAAAAAGATTCACTTTGTACTTAACTCTATTTCAGTTTTGCTCACTGATTTCATGAATTCTTTGTATTTGAATGCATTGAATTGTGAGTTCTTTTACTAACTCCAAGCACTTTGAGTAGTTTAGGTTTTTTTAAGCTATATCTTATTACTAATATCGAGATTTTCATGTGAATATGATCTTATATTACCGTTGGAAAATTTAGTATAAATACTTATATTTTTACTAATTTTGCACATATATAAATATATACATATGTTGTATATATAATTAACTCTAAGTGGGTTTGTGTTCTCCTCCGTAAGAACATCGAAATGATAAATTATATGTATAAAATGAAGTGTATGTGAATGAGATACCGGTACTCAAATATGGGTATTTGAGAATAAATCTAGCAAAATAGATGAATGTGGGAATGAGTCTCACATTAGTAGAAAGACCAAAGTCAACAAAGTTTATAAACTTAAATGCATGAAAGGTTTACAAGCTTGTGTTTATGACTTTACTATAATTCCTACTTGTGCGTGCCGGGTTGCTAAATTTGACAGCTTTGGTCTTTATTTTGAATTTTGTAACGGAAACATTAATTATGTAATTAATGACATTTATTGGCACTCAATGCACAATTAATTCCTTAATATTGAATTGATTTGTTTCTCTTAAGTTTCAACTATAAAAGGAAACATCTACCATATCATTTGACACACAAATGAAAATACTATTATTCCTCAATGTTGAATTGTTTTGTTTCCGTTACGTTTCAACTATAAAAGGAGACCTATACCATCTCATTTGACACACGAATGAAAATACTTTTCTTCCCCCTCCTTCTCTATACACCTGCTTCCGACGATTCTTTCAGGCAAGTGGAAATATCCGACAGTACACGTATTGTTAAGGTTGTTGTACCCTGGGAACAGACGGCGAATCTGTTTAAGGGAATCGAGTCCAACTCGAGCCTCAATGACCACGTTTGCTACTAATATTTTTCTTACAGAAAAAATTCAAGTGGAAAACGAAGAACTTACACTAATAGTCTTAAACATGAAAATTTCAAGTGTTACAACTGTGGCCAACCGGATCACAAGGCTTCAGAATGCCCACAACCTAAGTGGGAAAACCGTCAAGCAAACATGGAGTTGGTGGCCATGATAACTGATCTCACGGCTATGCTTTCTGAAGTGAATCTCATGAATACAAATTCAAAGGAGTGGTGGATTGACACGGGGGCTACTCATCATGGGTTCCATAATAACAGTGTTTTCAAAACCTACAAGGAAGTTAAAGATGGTGAAACCTCTACATGGGAAATGCAGCTACCGCGGATATCAAAAGTGTTGGTGATGTCATTCTAAAAATGACTTCGGGGAAAGATGTGAAACTTAGGCATCAAAACAAGCTCCAAAACAATGGCATCAAAAGTTTGATCAAGTCATGATGGAAAGTGACTTTAGAATCAATGAGTGTGATAAGTGTATCTACGTGAAAAACACCACTAATGGTTATGTCATCCTGTATTTATATGTTGATGATATGCTTATCATTGGTAGTGATGACAAGATAATAAGATCCATGAAGGGTATCTTGAAATCCAGGTTCGACATGAAAGATATGGGTTTAGTGGATCTGATTCTTGGAGTCAAGATCACAAGAACCCAAAGTGGCTTGATTTTAAGTCAAACACACTATGTGGATAAGAATCTTGATAATTTTGCTAAAGGAGATACTAGCATAGCTAGAACTCCAATTGACACTAGTCAACATCTACGTAACAATAGAGGTGATGGTGTTAATCAAGTGGAATATTAAAGAATTATTGGTAATTTGATGTATCTGAACACTGGAAGAGTATTACTAGGTTGCTAAGGTATGTGAGATACATGCGAGAATATGGCTGCATTATTGTAGACATCTAGCGGTTATCGAAGAATACACATATGAAAATTGGATATCTGACATAAAAGATTCCAGATCTACAAGTGGATATGTGTTTACACTTAGAGGTGCTGCTGTAGCCTGGAAATCATCCAAGCAAATAGTTGTATCCAGATCCATGATGGAATCTGAATTTATCGCTTTAGATATTTGTGCTGAAGAGGCGGAGTGGCTACATCAATTTGTAGAGGACATTCCCGAATGGCCTATGCCGGTAACGGCCATATGTATACATTGTGATAACCAATCGGAAATTGGTAGAGCTCAAAGTACAATTTATAATGGGATATCAAGGCACATTAGACAGTTAGACATAAAATGATACGACAACTAATCTCTACGGGGGTAATCACGGTTGATTGGGTGAAGTCAAAGGATAACGTTGTGGATCCTCTTACAAAAGGCTTGAGTAGAGATGTAGTTTATAAGTCGTCAAGAGGAATGGTACTAAAGCCCATGAATGAATAAATTCACACGAATGAATCCTTACCCAGAAGACTTGAGATCCCAAGATCTAGGTTCAAAAGGACAACCTAATTGTATGAATGAATAAATTAACATTAATTCCTAGTCCATTCCTATATGTAGTTACAAAATTAGGCTAAACATATGGTTTTTAATGATTCTTGGAATCACCTATGTGAGAGAGAAGTGGGGTCGCTTCGAAGGGAATTATGGGGGCACAATTTGTAAAGCTCTTGTAGAACCAGGTTAGTGTTCATGACCATAAACGAACACGTATATGAGGATATGACCTTCTCAGGGAGAGTCCTGTGAGAATTACATTGTCGTCTCCCAAATGGCAGCTTAATTCAAAGACATCGAGATCTACTAACTGTTAGGAGATTAAGTGTAATTCTTAAGGGAGGGTTCAAAGGGTAATACCTACCTATCCTATGCAGGATTCAACTATTGAAAATTTCGTTTGGAAATTAGATGTGCAGAGATTGATCTCCATTCATGTAGGGGTGGGGGGGAGCTTTATTGGTTCCGCAGTATGCAACAGATGAGGAAATGAAGACGTTGAGTTATCATGATATACTACGGGATGATATCAGGGAGGTTGTGAGTATTTCAGAGAGCGAGACCCTGAATGATATGATTTCTAGAGCCCGGGAGCGGTAGATCGATTTGGAGCACATTAGGAAGAGGAGACCAGATCAGATGCATAGGTGGAGGGTCCCAGGAAGAGACCCAAGACCTCTGATCAGCGTTTGGGAGGCTAGTAGGGCTGGGGTCAGTGAAGCACGTGTGGGAAACTGCATGATTGAGATTATCATTCAAAGGGTCTGCCAAGAATGGCAAGGTTGGTCACGTCAGTAGGGATTGTCCTCAGGGGGCAAGTCAATTATGTTTTCACTGCGATCAGGTGGGCCACAAGAAGGCTGGTTGTTCGATGTTGAGGGGAGGAACAATGAGTGCGCCTGCTCCGACTACTTTTACGATTACTAATGGACAAGAGGGTAGGGTAGGAGCCCCATCAGAGAGGATTCGGGCTTTGCAGTATCAGACAGGGGAGGTCAGGACTCCAGCAGGCGACATTGTAGGTATGTATCTTTTTCTTTCTTTTTGGTTTTATTAGTAATTATGTTGTTGGAATCTTACATTGGTTTGGTTAAGCGTATCTTTTGTTCATTTCTCTGATTATGTTTGGGTATATCTTCAAGAAATGTTATATGTCATTTGCATGCCATGAATCATTAGTGGTTTTGTGAGGGGTTGTTTCTCTTATAGCGGGTTTTGAGTGTTCAGTTGTTATTTTGGTTCATAGTTAAGATTAGTTCAGGGTATTATGTTGAAGGTTTATGGTTAGGATTAAGTAGGCCAGTTCTCAAGTATCACTAGGATTCAGTGGTTTTAGCATATGTGCTTGGATTGGATTTTAGGGGGTGCCGAGGGAAGTAGTATGTTGCTGAGGTTTTGGTTGAAGCATCCGTCCTTTGGACTTCAAGATTTGAGTGTGATATTATTTTAAGAATCTGTGGTTATCAGTTTTGATGGAATTCGGGAAGTGTTCATCTAGTCTTCAGGGGTTGTGCAGTGTTTTGGGATGGTTAGTGATGGAACACTAGCATCGGTAAGCGCAGGTTGTCAGCAGATCAATCATTAGAGGGTAAGAAGGATTGGGAATCCTTCAATTCTCGTGTTCTATGAGAACTTAATCGAATCAAAGTAGGGGAGAATCGTTCAGGTATTCAGGAACAGAAACAGGTGTGAAACTAGGATGATTTTCGCATCCCCGTCAAGGAGGAAGGCGACCCAAGTGGCTGTCTGGATTAAGGATTGTGTGAGTTGGGAGTTTGGGATACTTCCCAACAATGGGTTTGCGTCTTCTTGGTGTCTGATAGCAGGCTTTGGGGGAACCAGGTTAGGGTTCCAGTAATGACCCAAGTTCGGCTTGGGTGTTTGGTCAAGTGCCTGCTCGACTCTGGATGTGTTCAAATTGATAAATTAGTGGTAAGGAATTGGGCGGCGGTTGTGGCAAAGTGGAAGTGTTGTAAGACTGCGGGATGGCTCGTAGCATTCACTAGTTAGAAGTTAGAATAGAAGTGTTGTAAGAGTTCGGGGTGTCCCATAGCATTCACTAGTGGTTAGTTAGTGTGGGAGTGTTGTAAGACTATGGGGTGGTCCGTAGCATTCAACGGTCCCTGTGCAACGGTGAGATTGTGGCAAATCTATTATTTGCTCACAGATTTCTTCAGATGGTTTAGACTAGGGTGGGTCTGCTCGCAATGTTGTGGGAGGACCACAACATGTTTGGAATCGGGAAATGGTAGGTTATGGTAGATCATATATGAGGTAAGACTATAGTTGGTCTAGTAGTGTTCAATTTAGCATCGGGTTTGGTGTCGATATGGTTCGGGTAATTATTACCAGTCGAGGTTTTCTTTCGGAAGTGACTTGGGGTGACTCTGTGGGTGTCTATTGGCTCAGCAACTGGGTAGGAATCCGTTATTTCAGATAGTTGGTAGGCAAGTTGGGACCAGGAAGGTCTCAGCTGCTTTTGGAAAGCATCTAGGAGGCAGCGTGATGTTTCAGGCAAAATTATGAAGGGTTTTGAGCATTCTAACACTCTTAAGGTGTACATGCAACCCTAAATACCTTGGATCTATGTTTTCTCTATTATACATGCAAATATCAATTTTCAAAGGTATTATTCTAACTAGTATAATATGAAGTACATATAATATAAATTCTAGTAGAATTACATACCTCTTTGTTGTAGCTTGATTCCATGGAGCTTAAGAGCCCAATGCCTCAAGTGTGACACCTCAAATCGTTCACACAACATCACCAACATCTTGGAATAACTTGAGAGAAAAGGTTCTTATGCTCAAATCGGCTAGCCCTCATGTGTACCCACACTAGTGCCAATTTCTTGAGCCATGGGGTCCGTATATATGGTGGCTATTAGGGTTACACCATGTACCTCATGTCTTTCCATATTCTTCATACTCCATGGGTTAAAACCTCCATGGAGTATCCATGGGTTACTCCATGGGTTTAGCCCAACATGAAGAACTATGGATCATAAGCCCACATATATAAGAATGAATGATTTACACAATCAATCCCCATATATTTAATTAGTCTCCTTTTGATCACAAAATTAATTCCAAATTAATTCTTGATCAATACTAATTAAATAATATGATTTCATATCAATATATTAGAACTTATAATATATTAACAAATCATAAATATCATTTTCTCACAAAAGTCTATCCAAATTGTTCCGATGCCATGCAACCCAAATGGACCATGTCAATCGGGTCTAGTACATACCAATTATAGTTATGCACTTAGACACTAATCCAACAGTCCCCCACTTGGATAATTCTAAAACTATTATTGTGTGTGACTTCAAAACCCGACTAGCAATCATAGCTCTTAAAAGCTGCTGTCGAACTCTGAACAAATCAGTGACGCGTCCATTAGATAAGGGATCATATATTCCTCCATTCTAGATATCATATGGACTAAGATATGGATTATAATCATTCTCTCTGTCCATTTGTTGTTTCTCGATTTCTGATTTATGAGAACCTACTAATTGAACAAATCAAATCAGTCCTGGCTTGGCCAAGCACTTCGGTGTGTCATCACTAAATCATCGAGGGGCCCACATATATCGCTTTTATCCCTTCAAGGGTAAAAGGAATGGATAAAGTTTGACTCATATGCTTGTTCTACTACTTGTTGAATAATACACAAAGGCACGTTTTATAACATCGAATTACCAATGCGTTTTCGTACAATCAATGTATAACCAACTCATAGGCAACAACTCATATCTCTAGGCTTGAAAAATATAGAATATTATCGTCTCATGATAACTCATGATAAAATCCATGAGGTGAGTCAAATGAACGTGGGTTTAATCCAATACTCATAACTTATGAGCACTCATGAATGTTGCAGAAACTCTTGCTATGTCCACTACCTTGGACATCTACAAACCAGCTTCATGACAGTTTTGATTCGTATCTACTTCCAACATACGACCAACTGTGGATGGTTTGAATAACTTAGTTATTCAGGAAGAACGACCTAGTTATTCTGGAAGTCAAAACATGCAAAATGAAACACAAGAATAATCAAATCCAATATGGTCTCAGAACTTATGAATATAAATAGAACACCTTTTATTTATAACCATATTGATTACACATTATAATGTTTCAAATTTATCAACTTAATACTTGAATTAAAACACTAGTTGTCCCATGCTCCAAGCATGTACACTATGTTTTCTAAACACTAGTTATACCATACACCAAGTATGCACACTATGTTTTTCTGAACACTAGTTATGCCATACACCAAGTATGCACACTAAGTATGTCTATGATCTTTACATTGTGAAATAGATCGATTGAACATAATTCCAATGATTCTCATTTCACAATCCCAAATCCTTACCGCAAATGCAAGAATTCCAAATTCCTACCATTTACCAAAAATTTGTTAGATTTTAAACTTATATGCATTGACCCTCTTGTAATGATTATGCACAAAGCCACAAAGACTAGTCAACAAACATTATTGAGTATTCCAATAGAGATCATTCCATGGAAACAAAGTCTCAAATTCAAAGTACATTGCTTTGAACATCCTTCTTGCATTAAGTTTCCTAATGTAACACCATAAATTTTCAAATAAAATTTTCATTTAAAATCTCATATTTCTCATAACATATTTCACATAAATCTCATTTCTTTAATTTACAAATCACAACTCCATAATTTTTTGATTAAAATCCAAGATCTTCAAAAGATAACTCTTTCACTAGTGTGTGTACAATCAAGTCGGTGCCTTCCCGCGATCCTGAGAAAACCTGAAACACATAACACGATAAGCACAAAGCTTAGTGAGTTCCCCAAAATACCACATATATCACATTAGCCACTCGAGGCTATAACACTGTAAGACCCTCCGGTCCGTGTGTCTCAGTGGGATCCTCCAGTCCCATGGCTCGTTGGACCCTCCGATCCGGTCTGGTTGGGACCCTCCAGTCCCATGGCTCGTTGGACCCTCTAGTTCGGTCTAAATAAGAACCCTCCGGTCTCATAGCTCATTGGACCCTCTAGTCTGATCTCAACATCACATAATATAA
The DNA here is from genome assembly GCF_002870075.4 of Lactuca sativa. Lineage (NCBI taxonomy): Eukaryota > Viridiplantae > Streptophyta > Magnoliopsida > Asterales > Asteraceae > Lactuca > Lactuca sativa. The sequence goes on from NC_056625.2 coordinate 76,315,156, forward strand.
CATAAATATACATATCAAATATACAAAGCACAACTCAAGTAAGCACATAAGACCCTCTTGTCACACATAACTACCACTCTAGGTAAAGTATAGTGAGAAGACTCACCTAGACATCAAGCACGCATTCCCGTACTCAAATCTCAAACTAGCCACCGCCTACACATAGGGTAGTTATCTCAATAAATACTTGATTCTCGACTCTAAGCAACCAAAATTTATTCTTCTCTCTTTAACTCTTGAATTGGGTAAAAGACCATTTTACCCCTTCATGGTCTCTATTACTCATGTTGACCAAACCCTAAAGTCAACAGAAGTCAAACTCGAGTCAACCGTCCATGTTTGACTCGACTCGTCGAGTGCACTCTTGCGACTCTTCGAGTCCACTCGTTTCCTTAGAAGTCTCAAGAAGGTCCAGCTCAACTCATCGAGTTGACCCCCAACTCGCCGAGTTATCGCACAATCAAACCCATCGGGACAAACCCTAACTAACTCGTCGAGTCAGGCCATGGACTCGACGAGTCCCTTCAATCTGATTCCTCATTCAGACGATTTCAAACAGATCTATCACTCCAAACACTAGATCTGTCATCTCAAGGCTCAATAAGCACGTAAAGCTTCGATCTTTACGTTTATGCATGATGTTATTGCTCCAAAATGCTAATAAAAGCCCTTCATGAATGATTAAGCCCAAAACCCTCATATGGATGAATACAGTTGGGACACCTAGACTCTAACGACCTCACAAGGTCCAGATCTGAGGACTAGACTCTTTGATAACTCATGCTACTCAAAAACCCAAACAAAAGATGGCAAAAAGCCCTATAACTCCATAGATATGAGATCTATCCAAAATAAGAAGAAAGGTGAAGACTTCATACCTTCCTCGGGAGCTCTGTAAAGGAAATCACTGGATCCAACAGCCTCACCTCCAACTTCTTCCTTGATAACTTCATACTCTTCCTCAAATGATGCACAAGAACCACAATATGAGCTTCTCTCTCACCCTCTAGCTCAAATAGCAATTAGGGTTTGCTCTCAAGGGTGTAGGGTAACTGATGAGGCGGAAATGGGGGCATAAGTTCCCTTATATAGGCCCCAAACCCGGGAAATTAGGGTTTCTCTGCCCAGCACCAACTCGGCGAGTCTGCCTCCCGACTCGTCGAGTCCATTCATTAAATCCCACACGGCAACTCGACCCTACTCGGCGAGTTGGACTCCCAACTCGTCGAGTCACTCCATAAACCTCAAGAATTCAATCATACGATAACATACCTGAGATTTCGGATGTTACACCTATTCTTACACAGATTTAATGAATAACTTCCACCTATGGGAACATTTCCATGTTCCCATTTTGACTATCACTCCTGAATAAGAATTGCCTCTTTTCAGAATATGTCCATATGGTCCTTCCAAAATTAACACTATACATCCAACTATCCCTGAGCAACCAATCTTTGGTAAACCTTAGATTGTCCTCGACAATTGCTTAATCAAATTAGTCATATCTACTTCTAGTACTTTTTCCCTCTTAATGCTCTAGGCATTTGGAAAAATTTAGAACAGATGAATATTATAGCACATGCACTCAACCCTATATCCGAAGCATATGGGACACAATTCATGATGTCTCACATAAAGATATGACACTAGACCAGTCTTTCGCTATAATATTTCTATTTCTATTTGCCATGTTCTCAAAATTCAGATTATGAAAAGGGATGCCGTAATCATAATCGAATTTTAGAACGCAAATAATGTTCCCATATATAGAATTTCCTTACGTTGAGCCATTCCAACATAAAATTCATATATATATATATATATATATATATATATATATATCCTTTGACGAAAGATGATTAAAACCGGAATCTAAGCTTTTAGAATTGAAATGAAGTATAATTTCCTCACCCATAATTATAGCAAAACAACTTTTTCCCAGTTGAAACTTTTGTTTTCTATAATTAACATTGCTAACTTGCAACACTTACCATAATTATCATGCTCCCACTAACATGAGAATTATCAGCATAACACTTATGCTCCTACTAGCTTTGACATGTACTTAGAAATCAGCTGAACTTCTAGAAATCAATACTTTGTTGACTTTCTTACCAAAGTTCAGATTTCTGATACGAGAAGCTTTGATAAAACTTTATCAAAATCATACACCTTTCCTTAGATAGCACACTTGTGTGTCTAAAAAATTTCAGAACTATGAAAAGGGATGTCGTAATCATAGTCTTAATTGTTTAGACCTTTGCCATTCCTCACAAGTCCATGTTAATATGTCGGTTAACCACACACGCTCCACTAACGACTTTGAGAATGCAAATATCACAATTTCTATCTACTTACACTACTAGAAAACAAGCCTTTAATGACGCGCAAACTGTTGGATTAGTGTCTAAGTCAATAACTATTTTGGTATGTACTTGACCCGATTGTGCATGGTCATTTTGGGTTGCCTTCACCAAAGCAACTTGATAGGATGAATTATGGAGAGAGAGGATTAATTATGATTTATAAATATATTATGAGAATAATATATTAAAGGAGAAATCATATTGTTTAATTAATAGTAGTCAAGAATTAATAAGAATTAATTTTGTGGCTAAAAGATATTAATTAAATAAAGGGGACTAGAATTGTCAATTGTGTGATAGTTGGATATTGGACTAATGGACTCCATAAAGGATGGAGTGGACGAATTCTATGGGGAAACCCATTAGAAATTGTCCAAGGCCTCTAAGGAGGGAGTCCATGGGTTGCTTAGGGCTCAAGCAGTCAAATTCGGGTTTCCTTGTTATATAACCCTAATAGCCTCACTATTTAAGGATCCCTATGGCACCAAAAACGTGGCCAACTGATTCCTTAGGGTTTCTACACGTTTTTTGGGTTCCTCCTCTCTTATCATTCTTCATCCTCTTGCTCTTGGTGTTTGTGAGCCATTAGAGGAGTGACACTTGTGACTCTAAGCTTTCTAAAGCCATTACGAAGGAGGATTTCAGATTGTTATTGCTACATAACAATCAAGGTAAGATCTAAACCCTAATCTTATGTTAATATGATTAATTGTATGCTAGATCTAGGGTTTATAGCTTTGGATATTCAATTTCATGTTCATTAGACAAACTAGATCCAAAAGCTATTAGGGTTTGCATGTACATCATAGGAATGATGTTTTGCTCAAAACCCATCAGTGGTATCAGAGCCATGGCTGTTTGTTTGATGTATTTGATGCTATTATGAATTATCCTTGCTTAAAGATCGAAATTTAGGGTTTCTGAGGGCTGAACTCGCCGAGTCCATGGTGAACCCGCCGAGTCCATCCCTAACTCGACGAGTTAGCTGGTCAGAAAGAGGGAAAATCGGGATTTTGTGCTCTTTTGGTTGTGGGATAGTTACCAAAACGTTTTTATTGATATAAGTCAGATTTTTATGATATTGGGTGATTATCTTTGCCAAAATTAAAGATAAATTCATATTAGTTAGATAATTATTTCCTTATATGATTAGATTTAATTATTTGAATTATTTGGTGAATTATCTTGCAAGAATTTGGACTAGGTCAAATTAGATAACCACCAATTAATTGTTAATTGCCTTATTTGAATTTTGTGATCTAGAATATTCTTGACAAAGTTTGGAAAAGTTTCAAATTAATCCCTTTAGGTTTTATAATTTAAATTTGAACTTAAAAGTTTTGTTTTTGAAATTTAAATAAGTTAAACCCTAATGTTTTGAAATGTTTCAAAACTTGCCCTCAAGTTTTGGAATTTAAAAGTTGATTAAAAGTTTAATTTAGATATGTTAAATTCTAAAACCCTAGTATTGTTTTGAAAAGTTCAAATCACACCCTTATGGTTTTATTAATTAATTAAGGTGTATAATTAAAAGAGATTTAATAAATCCATAAAGTTTTGGTTCACATTTAGTTAAATTAAAAGTATAATTTATTAAATTAGACCACCTAGTATTTTAAAAGTGTAAAATACACCCTATACTATATATAACATTAAAAGTCTAGTATTATATATGTATGAGTAAACAGTCAGTCTTACCATTAGTAGGCCTCATTCATGAAGCTAGTCTATAAAAGATGTTTAAGGAAATTGCCTATAAAATGGTGATTGAATAGGTATCCACTCTTACCCACCACATTCTTGACTAGTGGACGGTCGTTAGCCGAATGGGTAGGATAGAACAGAAACCTTCCATTATAAGTATAATGAACTACAAAAGTAACTAAATGATTTTACAACATTCCCAATCTTAGTTACTTTGGGCAAAAGTGAATTGACGCAATTCCATGAAATTACACTTTGTGCCCTTGCAAAGACGTTAATGGAGCGTGTGTGGTTAACCGGCACACTAAATGGTTCTAAGCAAAGGTAGCAAAGGGTGACTCATTGTTTGTCATAGTTTGGTGGAGCGTGTATGGTTAACCGACACATCGAATAGGCGACTGTAACATTGGGGGCACCATGTAAGTTTGCATGGTTATTCACACCCTGTTTTGTGATCCTCGGCATCCCAGTCACAAATCGAGGGGCCTATCGAGATTTAAACATGCCATTGAAAAGTTCAATGAATCTCAAAAGATCTAGGAATTTTCAATAGATTTAAAACTTCAATTTCTTTTTCGTTTTTCATGGTGGAAATTGGTCAATCGTCATTTACCTACCTTCAAATATTCTGCAACTGGATTACGACATCCCTCTTCTAGGTTGTAGAGTATTGTGTTGGATCCTAGCCTCGATGTTTCATTTGGTGTCACATCGAGGATTCTAATCAACTTAACTTGAATTTTCTCCCGTTTTGTAGATGTCAAAGTACGACAACTATGGTCTTCCCAAATCCCATGGAACAAGCTTTCCAAATGAGGATGATGTTCCACGATATGATCGAGGAACAAGAGATCATGCTTCACTTCCTCCACCTCCTCCAATTATTCTCCCTAACCTACAAGTTCGAAGGCTTGAAAAGTCCAAGCTCACTCAAGCCCTTTTGGCAAGTAAACATGGAAAACCAGTGTGTGTACACGTCTTAGAGATAAAGTCACACATTGATAGATTAAGGATGTTGGGTGTCGAGATTTCAGGTAAGTTGGCTGTTGACTGGGTTCTTCAGTCGCTTCCTGAATCATATAGAGAGTTTGTTAGAGAGTACTATATGACGGATCGTGACGTGACCCTCATTGATTTGATCTATATGCTTATAGCTGCTGAATCAGCAATGATTTGGCGAGCTGGTCGAGCCTATTTGTCTGGTAAATCAAACTCCCAAACTTCAATGGATATTGAAAATGGTGACATTGGAGATCCAGAAAAGGTAAATTCTGATATAGTTCGTTGTGCCATTCCAAAAGAGTCCACTTGCTTCTATTGCCAAGAGAAGGGGCATTGGAGACGAAGCTGCCTTATTTACCTAAGAGATCTAAGAGATGGGAGATTCAAAACGTATGGCTCTACTTTAGGTAAAATCCATTAACTAACTCTTTTAAGTTCCTATTCTAGATTCTTGATACATGATGTGATAAGATTACATTTTGATGTTTTGTGGGATCGAAGAAAAGAAAGGAAGCTTAAGGGAAGAAGTGAGCTGAATCTAATCGTGAAGAAATGGATTTCGATCATATTGCTTGAAGATTAGATTCTTAAGCTACTACTTGGAGTTAGAATAGATTTCTTAGGAATATGTAACAACATAGTTTTTCAGTTGAATTGCATTGTAAGGAAAATTTTTTCCGTAATAAAATAAATTTTGATTTTATATTATTTATTTATCCTTGCAATGGCGTGTATGAAAAATTGATGTTTGTAAGTTTCTATTATTAGCAATAATGGATTTGATTCTTAATTATGTTATTCGTGGAAAGGTCAAGAATTTACCAAATAGGGAAAGTTTCTCATCGCCCAAGTTTCAATTGGACAGAAACTTGGAATCATACAACTTGGTTTCATGATGAATGAGAAATTTGATATTTGGAAATTAGACTAATTCGTTGACAAAGTGTCAAGTGAAGGACTAGGAGATCGAGTACACAAGGTTGTGTGTTGATCAAGTCCACCACAAGAGTAACAAAGATATTCGTCATGATTTACTAAGGTTAAGTAAATATGATTATACTTATGAGATTAAGTGTAATTCTCATTTGATTGAAAGAGTTTCAATAAATAGCAGAACGAATAAAGAAGAATCAAGTAGGCAGAAAGATAAAAGTTTCTCTATTCTAAGAAGAAGGGAGAGTACCTTTTATTATGTTTTATGATAGGTCTTAATGATTAAGAACCATATCTCAATTGATCCTCTAAGTGAGTCTTAGTACAATTGTATGTCTAAGAAGAGAAATCAAAAATTGAAGAAATGGTTAAATCAAGAAGTCAATCATACTTCGTTCCAAAAACAAGTCTCAGAGTTAAGATTGTGAATTGAGTGACAAGTCTCAAGAAGGTTTATAACATTCATCAAATGTGGAATTTAGAAAAGGTTTTCTTATTCTTGCACATTTGAAATTGGAAAGTTGTGATGTCTTTGATAAGACAAAGACCAACTAGGACCAATTTTGTAAAGTGTTTTGTCTTGATAAGAGCTACATTAACTCTTGAATATTTGTTTGTCAAGAAATGTTTATTGACAAGAGAATCTTATATGTCAAGGAGTCAGTGGGAGTCTCAATGTTCTTGAAAAGCTTCAAGAACAAATCAAGAATAAACCTTCTCAATCATCACTAGCACACAACTTGAGGTTTATGACCTATCGTGTTGACATTATTGTGTTTCTGTGCCATTCCAATTGAGTTAATTATGCATGTGAGTTCTATGAGTTCTCATTTGAACGCATAAAAGGTAGGCACCTTGATCAATGAGAAGTACATTGATATGAAAGGGTGAGCTGCTTAACTACTTGGAAGACATGGTGGGCACTCGTGTTACCATAAGGCAAGAAATCAAGATTGAGAAAGTTCAGTCCATATGAGTTTGGATTTGTCGCAAACTTTGGTTTTGACAAATTCACATGGATAGGAACACATACACCATAAAATCTAAATGTCATATGATTCCCTCCTTCATGAAAATGACTGTGAGGAAATGCTTTCACTAAGAGAGATTTTAAGAAGATAGTGATTATGAAAATTGTACTCTCGAATTCGATTATGGTAACGGTATCCCTTTCCATAATTCGAATTGTGAGGTTTAGCAATTAGTCTGAATTGTTTAGACACACATATGAGCTATCTAAGGAAAAGGTGTATAAGTTTAAGAAGCTTAGATAAAGGATTATCAAAACATTAGGTATTAGAAATATGAACTTCAAAAATTCAATAAGTATTGTTTTCTGGAACTTCAGTTGTTTTCTAAAACATGTCAAAGCTAGTGGGAGCATAAGTGTTATTCATGAAACTAAAATAACAATGCATTCTTCTACTGATTTTGATTTTTGCGACATATTCATCTTCCGAGTATAGCAAAGGCCAAAGGGCCCCAAATTTTTGGCTCACTTTGAGCCCCCTAAATGGTTGAGCCGCCCATGGCATAAATGTTGTGCTTGTATGATTATTAAGGCAAGTATTGCAAGTTAGCAATATTAATTATAGAAAACAAGAGTTATACTTTGCAAAGTCGTAAGGGTTGAAAAGTTGTTTTGCTATAATTAAGGGAGAGAATATTGTACTTCGTTTCAAAATCTAAAGCTTAGATTGAGAAATTTTAATAAATTTAGTCAAAGGATACATAGTGTGTTCTTAAATTTCGATTATGATTACGGTATCCTTCTTCATAGTTCGAATTGTAAGAACGAGACACATAAAATATTATGGCAGAAGATTGATAAAATATCATATCTTTATGTAAGACATTATGCATCGTGTCCTATACGCTTCGGGTATAGGATTCATTGCTAGTGCTATTATATTTGACCATTCTAAAATTTTCCAAATGTTTAGCGCATTTAGAGGGAAAAAGGACTAGAATCGGTTTTAACTAAAATAATTAAACAACTTTTAAAGGACGATCCAAAGCTCGTTGAGGATTGGTCACTTGTGAGTAGTTGGAAGTATGGTATTGGATGACATTATTATGAAAAGATAAGATTCTATTAAGAATGAACTGAAAAATATGTAAATGTTTCCATATTGGGAGTTGGATATTGAGAATCTATGTCTAGATTAGAAACTTTTATGCAAGAAGGACGTTCAATGGAATGTACTTTGAGTGAGAGACATCATATCTATTGAATTGTTTCTTATAGAGATTGTCCAAGTCTTGATGATTTTGAGCTATGACTTTACGAAAGAATCATTGCATAAAATGTTAGAATCTAGCATAAGTAACAAGAATTTGATATTCTTATACTTATGATAAGGATTGAGAGTTGTGAAACGAGTATGATTTGAAATGTGTTCATTTGATCTATTTCACAAAGTAAGGACCGTAGGTAAACATTGTGTGCATGCTGAGAGCATGGGACAAGTGTAGTAATAATTCAAGTAAGAAGTTGATTACCCGAAACAACAAATAATCAATAATCAATATGGTGATTAAATAAAATGTTTTATTTATACCCAGAGTTTGGGGCCATATGGGATTAGTATTATTCTTGTGTTTCACTTTGCATGTTTTGACTTCCTGTATAATAAAATTGGTTCAGAACAATCAAAATTATTCGAACGGACCACAGTCGTTCATATGTTGAAAGTAGGTATGAATGAAGACAGTCATGAATTGGTGTGTGGATTGTCTAAAGTGTATTAGACATAAGCAAATGTTTTATGCAACGTTCATGAGTGCTTATGAATATGATTTGAGAATTGGATTAAACCCACGCTCACTTGGATCACTTCATGGATTTTATCATGAGTGATTGGTGAGACGATAATATCTTATATTCTTGAAACCGAGATGTGTGAGTTGTATCTTGCGAGTCGGTTACACACTGATAATATGTAAACACACCAGTAACTTGGTGTCATAAAACATATTGTTGTGTGTGATTCGGTAAGTGAGTGCAAGAAAGCATTGAATCAAAGTTTATTCGCTCCTTTGATCCAAAGTGGGATGAAAGCGATATTTGTGGGCCCCTCGATGATTTAGTGATGACACATAAGTGCTTGGCCAAGCCGGGACTAATTTGATGTGTTCAATTATAGTCTGTTGTCAGTCGTCATAAATCGGAAATCGGGAAAATAGTATAGAGAGAATGATTTCAATCCATGTCTCACATCTATGCGATATCTAGAATGGAGGAATATATGATCCCTTATCTAAAGGACACGCTTCTGATAAGATCAGAGTTGACAGCGGCTTTTGAAAGCTACGATTGCAGATCAGGATCTGAAGTCATACGTAGAATTGTTATTAGACTTATCCAAGTGGGAGACTGTTGGATTAGTGTCTAAGTCCATAACTATTTTGGTATGTACTTGACCCGATTGTGCATGGTCCTTTTAAGTTGCCTTCACCAAAGCAACTTGATAGGATGAATTATGGAGAGAGAGGATTAATTATGATTTATAAATATATTATGAGAATAATATATTAAAGGAGAAATCATATTGTTTAATTAATATTAGTCAAGAATTAATAAGAATTAATTTTGTGGCTAAAAGATATTAATTAAATAAAGGGGACTAGAACTATCAGTTGTGTGATAGTTGGATATTGGGCTAATGGACTCCATAAAGGATGGAGTGGACGAATTCTATGGGGAAACCCATTAGAAATCGTCCAAGGCCTCTAAGGAGGGAGTCCATGGGTTGCTTAGGGCCTAAGCAGTCAAATTAGGGTTTCCTTGTTAGATAACCTTAATAGCCTCACTGTTTAAGGATCCCTAGGGCACCAAAAACGTGTCCAACTGATTCCTTAGGGTTTCTACACGTTTTTTGGGTGCCTCCTTTCTTATCATTCTTCATCCTCTTCCTCTTGGTGTTTGTGAGCCATTAGAGGAGTGACACTTGTGATTCTAAGCTTTCTAAAGCCATTACAAAGGAGGATTTAAGATTGTTTTTGCTACATAACAATCAAGGTAAGATCTAAACCCCAATCTTATGTTAATATGATTAATTGTATGCTAGATCTAGGGTTTATAGCTTTGGATATTCAATTGCATGTTCATTAGACAAACTAGATCCAAAAGCTATTAGGGTTTGCATATACACCATAGGAATGATGTTTTGCTCAAAACCCATCACAAACAATGACACTCGCTGATAGAGGATGCGCATTTGTGGGTGCCTTAAAAAATAATGTCAGTTTTGCAAAATTTGAAGGATAGAGGACACACATTTGTGTGTGTCCTAAAATTAGTGTCAGAAAAAGAAAAAAAGGAAATGCGGAGGGCGCCTTTCATAAAATGTGTGTCGTCTAAGTGTGTCGCTTTATAATTTTTCAACGCATTTTTTTAAGGCAGGATTTCATCCGCCTGTTCCCAAAAATCAACCCCCCCCCCGCCTCTTCCAATTAGCAAGAAAAAGGCCTAGGCCTTCGTCTTCATAGCAGCATCGCACTGCCATCCAACCTTCGATCTCGCACCGCTAATTCTCTCTGACCATCTTCTCCATCCATTCTTTCATGTGGCACCGCCAAGTGTTTTCGACCATCAACCTTCGATCTCGCATTGCTTTGTATTTCTTTCAGTCGAGATCAAATCATTCATGTCACAGGTGCTCATGCTTCACGTTCGTATGATAAAACCCTAACCGTAAAAACAATCATTCTTTAGGTCGAGAGCAACGATTCCATCAAGAATGTCAAATACATGATCCAGGTTCCTTTTCCTCCTCTATTCTTACGTCTAATTTTGATTTTGAAACTTCTCATCTTCTCCTCTATAAAACCCTAACCGGATGAACCAGATGTAGCACATCCCAAACTGGTGATTTAACCGAACCCGATAGAGCCATTGACGAAATCTTTGGATTCGGTAAACAAGGACTCTTTGTAATCGTGCAACTTTCTTCACAAGGGATCGCTCCCGATGCTTGCTCTCATTGTCTTGTCGAAACGGTGGTGGTGGTGGGATTTTGGTTCTAGGTCAGATAATCGATCCAACCATGGTGTATACTCCATTAATCCAGTCACAGTAAGTTCTCTTTAGCTTATCTCTTATCATAAAACATTAACAATGCTTCGATGATTTTAAGACTCCAAGACTATCTTCTTCAATAGAACTCGGTGGTAATTTATAAATTCATATATAACACTTTAAATTATACATAAATTAGGAATACATGAACGATTATAATCTTGAAAAGTTGCAAACTAATGATCTCTTTTCTATAGGGTGGGGCTCCACTGTGGTGCATGGGGTTTCAGAAAATTTGTGGACAGGGAATTACCATTCTAGGAGGTATATATAATAAACAAAAATGTCAAAAAAAAAAGATTACTTTTTCATTAATTTTAACTTGTATTGTTATTAATTTGATGCAGATCTTGTTTTAAAAGATAGGATTGTTGTTTATGATCTTTGTAACACCGTGAATTTCAAAATAATTTTTCGCAATATAAAAGAACATTTCCCATTTAATTTCATAAAAACATTAAGTTTCAAATTCCAATCTGTATCATACAAATCCCAAGATCACATAAAACATAACAAAAGTCCCCTGCGTGTGTACAGATCAAGCCGGCGCCTTCCCACGATCATCGCTAGTACCTGAAACCACAACACTAACACTGTAAGCATGAAGCTTAGTGAGTTCCCCAAAATACCACACATAAAACACATATTAGCCACTCGAGGCTATAACTCTATGGGTTCGTGCACCCAACTCTGTGAACCCTCAGGTTCTGACTCTAGGAACCTTCCGGTTCCAACTCTGTAAACATGCACATCAGAATTCTCATAGAAATAATGTAGTATAACACGTAGCATACACATAGCATACATACACTAACACATAACTCTGATTACCTACTCAAGGTAAAGTATAGTGAGAAGACTCACCTCGTGAATATCCAAGGCTAGCAAATCCCGAAGTCACTCGTGCTCGATCCGCCGAGCTACAATCTCCCTATAACATCGTACATCTCTTATTAACACTTTATCTTCTAATTTTGACTATCCCTAAGAAGTCAAACATAGGTCAACTCTGGTCAACGGTCAACGGTCAACTTGACCGGACTCGGCGAGTGCACAAGGGCAACTCGGCGAGTCTAGACGTATCCGCCGACTTCATAGGATTCCCTTCTAACTCGTCGAGTGCTTCCCCTGACTCGACGAGTTCCACCTGGGAGAGTCGCGGGGCCACCCCGACTCAACTCGCCGAGTTTCAAGAACAACTCGGCGAGTCCCATCTTGACTCGACCATCTGCCAAAACCTTTCCAACTCTCTGCGACTCACTGAGTCGCCCATAACTCGGTCAGGACTACACACTGGGTGTCCTCAAGGACGATCTTCAAGCGACTCGTCGAGTCTGTTCATCAGACTCGGCGAGTCCATGCCATGCACCAGCTAAAACTGGCCTTAGCGGTCAGATCCGTTCCATCCATTCATAGATCTGGCCTTCCCAAGCTTATTTGTCACGTAAAGTCTCAGTCTTGGTTGCCATGCAATGCGTACAAGGCTTATTTTGGGGAAACAACCTCTAATATGACCACCCTAGCTTCTAACTCAAAAGGATGGACATAAAGCTAGTCATATGGGGTCTCCTGGACCTGCTAAAGCCCAGATCTAGGTTCCATATCTCCATGGGACCTTTCATACTTCCAATTTAAGCCAAGAAATACAAGAAGAAACCCTAGATTTGACACATCAACACAAAACACGAAGTTTGGCTCTGAAAGTTACCTCAAGAAGGCTCCCTTGAAGAATTAGCAACAGATCCACGCTCCCCAACTCCTCAAGATTGATCCTCTCCCTCCTTTCTTGCAATATCACACAAAATGGTGAACAAATGGCCTCCAAATACACTCACAAGGGCTCACAGACGAATGGGGGCTCTTAGGGTTCAAGGTGGCCGCAAATGAGGGCCATAAGGTCCTTTAAATATGGATTAGGACCGGGAAATTAGGGTTTCATTAAACAGCGCAGACTCGCCGAGTCCATATCCTGGACTCGCCGAGTCCAGACGAATCCCGCGTCCAAAAATCGCAACCCTACTCGGCGAGTCTGGGCTCCAACTCGCCGAGTCCCCTCTCAAAACACAAAATAATCAAATCAATAATGATACCTGGAAATCCGGGCTGTTACAACTCTCCCCCACTAGAACTAGACTTCGCCCTCGAAGTCTCGCTCTGAAAATAGCTCCGGATGCTGCTCCCGCATCTCGCGCTCCGGCTCCCAGGTCATCTCCGATCCCTTCCGGTGTTGCCACTGAACTAACACCAGAGGTACCTCCTTGTTTCTCAGGACCTTGATCTTCCGATCCCTGATGGCCACAGGCCTCTCAACATAATTCAAACTCGCATCCACATGAATATCCTCTAATGGAACCACTGTCGACTCATCGGCTATACACTTCCTCAATTGCGACACGTGGAAAGTGTCGTGGATCTGTCCTAACTCGGCTGGCAATTCCAAACGATAGGCTACCCGGCTTACCCTTGCAACCACGCGAAATGGCCCAATATACCGGGGCCCCAACTTGCCCCTCTTCCTGAATCGAATCACTCCTTTCCAAGGAGAGACCTTCAGGAGAACGAAGTCGCCGACCTGAAACTCAAGCTCGGACCGGCGTCTGTCTGCATAACTCTTCTGTCGACTCTGGGCGGTCAATAACCTCTGTCTGACCTGCTGAATCTGCTCTGTCGTCTGAAGCACGATCTCTGTACTGCCCAACACTCTCTGTCCAACCTCTCCCCAGCAGATGGGGGTCCGACATCTCCTACCATACAACAACTCAAAGGGTGGCATACCAATGCTCGAATGATGGCTGTTGTTGTAGGAAAACTATGCCAAGGGTAAATACGCATCCCAGCTACCCCCGAAATCCAACACACATGCTCGAAGCATGTCCTCAAGTGTCTGAATCGTCCGCTCACTCTGACCGTCTGTCTGGGGATGATATGCGGTACTAAAATGCAATCTAGTACCCAACTCCTCATGAAATTTCTTCCAGAATCTAGAAGTGAAACGCACATCACGGTCCGAAACAATCGAGATCGGCACCCCATGCCGAGATACCACTTCTCTCACATATAACTCCGCCAACTTCTCCGCTGAAGAGCTCTCACTGATGGCAAGGAAGTGAGCGCTCTTCGTCAACCTATCCACAATCACCCAAATTGCATCAACTCCTCTGGCAGTCCTCGGCAATTTGGTGATGAAATCCATAGTGATCTGTTCCCACTTCCATTCGGGAACCTCCAATGGCTGCAACTTGCCATGCGGTCTCTGGTGCTCGGCCTTAACCTTGCGGCAGGTCAAGCACCTCTCAACGAACCATGCGACATCCCTCTTCATACAGGGCCACCAATACTCTTTCCTCAAATCCAAATACATCTTCGTAGCCCCCGGATGGATCGAAAACTTCGACCGATGAGCCTCTTCCATCAAAATAATACGCGTACCACCCACGAACGGTACCCAAATCCGCCCCTGAAACGTCATAAGCCCTCGTCCATCCGTAACGAACACTGAAATCAAACCAACGACCCGCTCTCTCTTCTGCATCTCTGGTCGCACAGCCTCGGCCTGTGCCCCACGAATAGCATCCAATACTGGAGCTATCACAGTCAATCTCAAACATAGATCTCGCAGTGGAGTGCTCTCCGCCCTGCGGCTCAACGCATCGGCTACGACGTTAGCCTTGCCTGGGTGGTACAGGATCTCACAATCATAATCCTTGACCACATCCAACCACCTCCTCTGACGCATATTTAGGTTGGGCTGATCCATCAAATACTTCAAGCTCTTATGGTCCGTGTATATCGTACATCGAACCCCATACAAGTAGTGACGCCAAATCTTGAGAGCGAACACTACTGCCCCCAACTCTAAATCATGCGTGGGATATCTCGCCTCATGAGGCTTCAGCTGCCTCGACGCATAAGCTATCACATGACCCCTCTGCATCAATACTGCACCTAGCCCCAAAATCGATGCATCACAATAAACTACAAAATCCTCCATCCCTTCCGGGAGGGCTAATACCGGGGCTTTGCACAACCTTTGGCGAAGTGTCTCAAAGGAGGTCTGCTGCTCGGGACCCCATGAGAATGCGACACCCTTCCGGGTCAATCTGGTGAGCGGCACTGCGATCTTGGAGAAATCCTTAATAAACCTCCGATAATACCCTGCCAACCCAAGGAAGCTCCTGATCTCCGATGGTGACCTCGGCACCTCCCAGCTCATCACTGCCTCGACCTTGGCCGGATCGACCAGAATCCCTTCCTGGTTAACGAGATGTCCTAGGAACTGGACCTCCCGCAGCCAGAATCACATTTGGAGAACTTTGCATAAAGCTTCTCCGATCTCAATACCTCAAGGACCTCCCTCAAATGCTCCTCATGCTGCTCTCTAGATCTCGAATATACTAGAATATCATCGATAAATACAATCACTGACCGATCCAACATCGGCCTGCATACCCTGTTCATGAGATCCATGAACACCGTCGGGGCATTGGTGAGCCCGAAAGGCATCACCACAAACTCATAATGCCAATATCGCGTCCTAAACGCTGTCTTCTGGACGTCCTCATCCCGCACTCTCACCTGATGGTACCCCGACCTCAGATCGATCTTGGAAAACCAAGATGCTCCCTGCAACTGATCGAATAAATCATCGATCCTCGGCAACGGGTAACGGTTCTTGACCGTCAACTTGTTCAACTCCCGGTAATCGATGCACATCCGGTGTGAACCATCCCTCTTCCTGACGAACAGAATAGGTGCTCCCCACGGCGAGCTGCTCGGCCGAATGAATCCCTTCCCCAGCAACTCCTGAAGCTGCGAGGACAACTCTTGCATCTCTGGAGGTGCAAGACGATATGGCACCTTAGCGATAGGCGCGGCCCCCGGAACCAGATCGATACCAAACTCTACTTGCCTCACAGGAGGTACTCCCGGCAGCTCCTCGGGAAAAACATCCGGAAACTCACGCACCACTGGGACCTCCTCAACTGATCTCGGTCTCTCGGAAACCTCCCGCGTATCCATCACATACGCCACAAAACCCTTACAGCCCTGCTGTAGACACTGCCTCGCCCTAGCGGCCGAACAAAAAGCTGATCCCGAACGGGTACCCTCGCCGTACACCGAAAGAATCCCCCCACTAGGGTCTCGTATAGTCACCAGCTGACGCTCGCAGTCGATGACTGCGCCGAATCGGCTCAACCAGTCCATGCCCACAATGACACAGACATCACCCATCGCAATAGGAATCAGATCAATCGGAAACTCAACCCCGAAAATCTCTAACACACATCCCCGGAAAACCTCCGTGGCACAAATCACTCTATCATCAGCTATGGAAACTCTCAGAGGCCGACTCAATGCCTCACGACTAACACTGATATGCTGACTAAAGGCCAAAGATACAAAAGACCGACTCGCACCCGAGTCAAATAACACTAAAGCAGGTACAGAGTTCACAAGGAAGGTACCTACGCATAATACAATATAAGCATAATATCTCATCATCAAAAATAAATACATGAAAGGAAACATACCGGCCACAACATCGGGCGCAGCGCGGACCTCCTCCGCAGTCAGCTGGAAGGCTCTCCCTCGAGCTCTCGGCGCCTCGACCTTCACAGGCCGACTCTCTGTAGCTCTGATGGCGGCAGGAGCAGACCCCTGAGATGCTCCGCGCAACTGCGGACACTCGGCCTTCCGGTGTCCGGTCTGGTTGCAGTGAAAACACACCGCAAACCCCTTGGGGCAGTCCTTGGCCATGTGCCCCTCCTTGCCGCATTTGTAGCAAGACCCTGCTCGGCAAACTCCGTCATGACCCTTGCCGCACTTTCCGTAAGTGCGGCCCTTCTGGCTCCCTGGTCTGGGATCAGCAGGCTTGGCCCGCTTGGCGGCCGGCTGCGACTGTGCCGGTCGCCGATCCCTCCCCTGAGACTCCGCCTCCTCCCTGGCCTGAGTCTCAAGCTCGATCTCCCTCTTTCGGGCATATGCCTGAAGCTCGGCAAATGTCCGGTACGAGGAGTTCGCAGTGAACTCCCGAATATCCCGCCTCAAGATGCTCAAGTAGCGGCTCATACGTGCCTGCTCAGTGGACACGTGCTCAGGGCAGAACATCGCCCTCTCGTGGAACATCCTCGTGATCGCTGTAACAGACTCAGTACCCTGCTTGAGGGTCAGAAACTCCTGAGCTAAACGCTCCCTCTCCACCTGGGGAACGTACTCATCCCGAAACATGGTGGTGAACCTCTCCCAGGTCACCGCAAAAAGCTCAGCAGGCGAATAGTGCGCCGTCACAAACTTCCACCAGTCCTTCGCTCCCAAGCGAAGCTGGTTCAGTGCGAACCGGACCTTCAAATGCTCAGGAGACGAGCAAGTGAAGAAACACCCCTCGATATCAGATATCCACCTCATGGCTGCCACTCAGTCCTGAGTACCCTCAAACTCTGGTGGTTTTGTGTTGCTGAACTCTCGGAACAGCAACACATCCCCACCCTGCGGCCTCGCAGCAGCAATCGCTGCGGTAGCCGCTGCAGCAGCAGCCTCAGAAAGAGCGGCATAACGCTCATCAAACGTCTCGATCAATGTGGTCTTTATAGACCCAAACATCTCCGATATCTCTGCCCTGATGGCCGCAGCCACCTCCTCCTGAATGATCCGGCGGATCTCCTCCTCACTGGTACCGCTGCTCTCGGGCATCAACCGTGTCCTCACCATGATCTACCTCTGAAATACAACATACGATAAATTAAAATCCCCACGAGTATGCTCACACTCGTCAACTCTTTCTTTCTTGATTCTTGGCATTCCAAAGATTCTTACTTGGGCTGCACACCGCTCCGGTGCTTCCAGTAGTACGGGCCCAATACTACTGTCCACACCGCACCAGAATACATTCCAAGTCCTCCTCTTCGGATCCCAGGTCTCAAGTACTCTATCATGCGTAGACCACTCTCTAATAAATCTCTCATAAGTCTCTCGCCGCTACCTACTCACTCTCAAGCATCTCATAGCAGCTCACCTCTCCCTAGGCTAAGGCATCACAAATCAGGCCACTCTAGTCCTTATAGCAATACCTAGCCTACTCTAGCATGCAAATACATCATACATAATATATAAAGGTATTTTGGGAAATCACCGTTCGGGCGCTGACTGATCGTACACACATCTCTTGCTCTGCGTTTTTCAAAAGTCCTTTACTCTTTTTGAAAATATATCTCAAGTCCTCAGTTTGAGTTCAAATACGCCCGAAGGTGTATTCGAATCCCTCAAACCAAGGCTCTGATACCATCTTGTAACACCGTGAATTTCAAAATAATTTTTCGCAATATAAAAGAACATTTCCCATTTAATTTCATAAAAACATTAAGTTTCAAATTCCAATCTGTATCATACAAATCCCAAGATCACATAAAACATAACAAAAGTCCCCTGCGTGTGTACAGATCAAGCCGGCGCCTTCCCACGGTCATCGCTAGTACCTGAAACCACAACACTAACACTGTAAGCATGAAGCTTAGTGAGTTCCCCAAAATACCACACATAAAACACATATTAGCCACTCGAGGCTATAACTCTATGGGTCCGTGCACCCAACTCTGTGAACCCTCAGGTTCTGACTCTAGGAACCTTCCGGTTCCAACTCTATAAACATGCACATCAGAATTCTCATAGAAATAATGTAGTATAACACGTAGCATACACATAGCATACATACACTACCACATAACTCTGATTACCTACTCAAGGTAAAGTATAGTGAGAAGACTCACCTCGTGAATATCCAAGGCTAGCAAATCCCGAAGTCACTCGTGCTCGATCCGCCGAGCTACAATCTCCCTATAACATCGTACATCTCTTATTAACACTTTATCTTCTAATTTTGACTATCCCTAAGAAGTCAAACATAGGTCAACTCTGGTCAACGGTCAATGGTCAACTTGACCGGACTCGGCGAGTGCACAAGGGCAACTCGGCGAGTCTAGACGTATCCGCCGACTTCATAGGATTCCCTTCTAACTCGTCGAGTGCTTCCCCTGACTCGACGAGTTCCACCTGGGAGAGTCGCAGGGCCACCCCGACTCAACTCGCCGAGTTTCAAGAACAACTCGGCGAGTCCCATCTTGACTCGACCATCTGCCAAAACCTTTCCAACTCTCTGCGACTCACTGAGTCGCCCATAACTCGGTCAGGACTACACACTGGGTGTCCTCAAGGACGATCTTCAAGCGACTCGTCGAGTCTGTTCATCAGACTCGGCGAGTCCATGCCATGCACCAGCTAAAACTGGCCTTAGCGGTCAGATCCGTTCCATCCATTCATAGATCTGGCCTTCCCAAGCTTATTTGTCACGTAAAGTCTCAGTCTTGGTTGCCATGCAATGCGTACAAGGCTTATTTTGGGGAAACAACCTCTAATATGACCACCCTAGCTTCTAACTCAAAAGGATGGACATAAAGCTAGTCATATGGGGTCTCCTGGACCTGCTAAAGCCCAGATCTAGGTTCCATATCTCCATGGGACCTTTCATACTTCCAATTTAAGCCAAGAAATACAAGAAGAAACCCTAGATTTGACACATCAACACAAAACACGAAGTTTGGCTCTGAAAGTTACCTCAAGAAGGCTCCCTTGAAGAATTAGCAACAGATCCACGCTCCCCAACTCCTCAAGATTGATCCTCTCCCTCCTTTCTTGCAATATCACACAAAATGGTGAACAAATGGCCTCCAAATACACTCACAAGGGCTCACAGACGAATGGGGGCTCTTAGGGTTCAAGGTGGCCGCAAATGAGGGCCATAAGGTCCTTTAAATAGGGCTTAGGACCGGGAAATTAGGGTTTCATTAAACAGCGCAGACTCGCCGAGTCCATATCCTGGACTCGCCGAGTCCAGACGAATCCCGCGTCCAAAAATCGCGACCCTACTCGGCGAGTCTGGGCTCCAACTCGCCGAGTCCCCTCTCAAAAGACAAAATAATCAAATCAATAATGATACCTGGAAATCCGGGCTGTTACAATCTTGGTGGTCAATGGATTGGTTGGGCAAATTTTGGTTCTTGGAGGTAGTATTGCTCAACCTCAACATGTATATGAGCTTTGCTTTTCACATGGACAGGATACCCTCTCTGATGCTTGTGATTTTACCAAAACTAAAGCAACGGAAGGGATTTCAAGAAAGTTATGTTATCTCAGCTCCATATAATATATTCCCAGCATTCTATGGGCTAATATAGTAATATTTCACCTTTCAACAGGCCATCAGGACACTTGTATCCAGAGGTGCTAGATGTGCTTCTTAATCAGAGAGGTAATATTACTATTTTAACCTTTGAGATTGTGAAACTTTCAATAATTCTTAAATATTGGTGGTTAAATTTATTATTTTTGGGTTAATGTTGCAGATTTGTAAATGAAATTGTGTTCCTATCGGTTTGATTTGAATAATCTTTGCATTCTTGAACTTGGGTAATCAGATTCATTTTTGGAAAGATACTAAGGATTGGAATTAACTTATTTAGATAGGGCATATATATCTACCCTAGTAAATGAAAATGACTTTGCCACATGTCATCTTCTCATTCATTTGGACACATGACATTTTCTAGAAATTTTAAATTTTTCTATTTTCCACTTGTCATTTTATTGTATTTTTGATTTTATTAAATTAAAATCCACATTTAATATATAAGGTAATATATATGTAAGGTATTTATTAGAAAATGGTTTATATATGTAATGTATCTAATGCATTAAAGTCTCATTAATTTTAATAATTCAAAAAATTTCTTATTTTTCTTATAAATTTAAAGTTTTCAAATTGTTAAAATTTTATATTTAATTTTTTTTAAATAAACCCATGTAATACATGGGTCTCACACCTAGTGTCAAAATATGCTAATTTATTTTTTCAATTTTATTTCAAAAAAAGTCGTCATTAATTTACAAGCGGTAATTTTTTTGATTGAGTATAGTTTTGTACATGCATACATGAATGTAAGGTGTTATTGAACTAATTTGACATACTTGTATTTCATATTTTTTTTACAAGTGGCAACAATGTTTGCAGTGATGTTAGATACTGATTACATGACAAAACATGTGTTCAAACAAAATTTCTGGAATGATTGGAGGACAATATTGGGAAGGAATCACACAAACCAGAGTTTAGAGGATTGTGATTTCAAACCAATATACGATTGGCATCAAAGGGAAAAGGAGAAGAAGAAGCAAATGAGTACAAAAATAAGTTTATATATATAAATTTTGAGGAAGTTTAGATTAGAATATAAAATAATTATTGGTATAACTTTTTATTTTTTACACTTTTGCAGGAGAAAAAGGCGATAAAAGAAGAAAAAATGAAGCTTGAGGAGAAATATATGTGGGCAATAGTTGATAGTGTTAAAGAGAAGGTAACTTTGAATAACATATCATGAAATTTTATATTATCTTTTTAGTTTTCTTTGAGGTCATAGCCTAAAAAGATGATTATTAATTAATTTTTTCAGGTTGGAATATAATCTAGACTTAAGGGTATTTTGGTAATTATGTTAGAATTCTGGAAATTATATCACTATTTAATTCATTGCCTCCACTGTACTGCTTGTCTGTTTTATTGCAATCACCAATGAGATCGGGAATGCATACGGTACCACTAATACTATTTTCAAGTTATTTCTTTTTCTTAAAAGACATAAATTCCCTTCAACTTCAATTCCTACTTGTTTAATTTAATTAATCATATTAGTGTTACAAATGAAATGCACAGTTATGCCAGTTAGGATACAACCTTGGAACCGTTAGAACACCTACCATTTTCCAGTTGTCCATTCCATGATTATTTTTGTGTGTATAAAGTATGTTCCAGTTCCTGTTGTCCCTTAGAATGAGCGGTTTCAGTTTCGAATGAGATCACTACACAACAACTTATAAAAAGGGCAAAAAAGTCAAAAACCAAAATAGTAACTTGGATTTGAATCTTACAAACATTGAAAAGTTGATATTTGTAGTTCTCAAATTGTGTTGATTTGTGTGTAAATGTAGCAGGGGACAAAGTCCTACCGAAGGTGGGATAGGGGGTGAGGAGGTCAGCTAGGGGCGGGGGCAGCAACAACAAGGAACGATCAAAACGTATCGACCTTAAATCCTTAAGTAGTTCTATTATTATTATTATTATTATTATTATTATTACTATTATTATTATTATTATTATTGTTATTATTATTATTATTATTATTATTATTATTATTATGCTTTCTAATTTTAATTTTATTTTCCTGTTCAATTAAGATGGCTCAAGGAAAAGGCTTGTCCTGCTCATATTCTTTCCCCCACTCATCTATCTGTAAGTTATCTTAATATTTATATTTCTCCTTTAAATAATATTGTTGTTATCAGGCGGGCGCTCTTGCACCATTAGTATGGTGGCTCTCACAAGGAATGCAAAGGGCAGGTGCACCTCCACAACAAGCTAGACCAGGTGTTAGGACAACATATATCATCCCTCCAGCTGCAAGGCAAGAACATGAAAATCCTCCTTTGCTAGGTATTCCTTCTCTCTCTCTCTCTCTCACTAGTAGTTTTAGTCACGTTATAGCATCCTACTTTCATTTCCGTTCCTTTTAAAGCATTGTACTTCCATTTCTTTTTCTGTTGCCGCATTGTATTAAAAAAACTACTCAATCATAGCAATGTTATTTAAACATAAAGGAGTTCATTACTATGATTGAGTGGATTTTTAAAGGTTGTTGTTTTAATATGAAAAAGATTGAAACTACAATGCTATAATTGGGGTGATTTTTTAAAGTGCCATATCTAGATAAGAAAAAGAATTAAGGTACGAAGTTGTAAAATAGAGAAATGAAAGTAAGATGCATAATAAAGAAATAAATTGAAGTTGTTTGATATTTCTTGCAGTTAGATCTTCATAATATTAACACACGGCAATTTATGCTTTGATAATTTCATAAGTAAATTATATCAAAAAAAATATTACTAAAATAATGATCTGGAACACTTCTTGTATAAAACTATACATAATTGGTGTGTTTTATTATGATTACAATAGTAATCTGAGTTTTTTGAACAAAGCAGTTTTTTGATACTTCTGTTTATGGTAGTGGGTTTCCACGTGCAGCTGATGAAAGACCATCACCATTGGTATGTATAGCTTGAGCGCATCTGTGGCTTAATCTTGATAATAATTCAGTTTTATATTATCTTATTGTCAAGTTTGTTTAGTAAAAAGAGTAAACATGGTATCCTTATCTCAGTTGCAGTCAAACCACAAGCTTTCGGGGCCAATTCAGTTGCTGAGACATTTTATGAATTCAAACACCTTCTTCTTGTGTATAAGTTCAATAGCAAATTCAGTACTTTCTTGTGTATAAGTTCTATTAGAAGACAAACATATTTTTGAACCCTTTGAGATTTATCCATTTGTCTACTATTGGAATGATTATTTGTATGACATTAACTTTTGTGCAATATGTTATATTTTTTGTATATGGTATTTTATTTTCTATTATGAGACATGAAATGCAAATTTAATTTGAAAATTAGTAAATCTATAAATAATTTTTTTTAAAAAAATTTAAAATTACAATACGCAAAAATGTGTGTCATCTTCATTTATGACATGGCCTTTCTTGACAGCGGCTTTAATGATACGCATTGCGTGTCATAAATGCGTGTCATAAATGCGCGTTGTAAATGCGCGTCATATATAGAGGACGCGCAAAAGTGCGTCGTCTCTCGTTATGACAGGGCCTTCCTTGACGCGCATTTGTGCGTCGTCTGAGCGTTTTACGACGCGCAATGAGCGTCGTAAAATGTTGTTTTTCTAGTAGTGTTAAAATCACTTATTGAAAGCGTTTCCTCACCATCATTTTCATGAATCGGAGAGAAACCTTATAACACTTAGATTTTATGGTGTATGTGTTCCTATCCATGTGAATTTGTCAAAACCATAATCACAAGACAAGGTTAGTAGCAAATCCAAACTCATATGGATTGAACTTGTGCATTCTTAACGTCTTGCCACCTGGCAGCACAAAGGGCCTGCCATTGCTTCCAAGTTGTTATGCAACCGATTGAGAACTCTCAGAACTCATATACAAATCCAACTTTAACTGAAATGGGACAGAAATAGGAATATGTCAGCACGATAGGTTATAAACCTCATGTCGTCTACTAGTGATAAACTACAGGTTTTTATTCTTGAATAGATCTTGAAGCTTTTTCAAGATCTTTAAGACTCCCACTGTCCTCTTGACATATAAGACTCTCTTGCCAAATATTCAAGAGATAGTGCGGATTCTTTATCAAGACAAACACTTCACGCAATTGGCCTTAGTTAGTCTTTGTTTTATCCAAAACATCACAACTTACCAATTTCAAATGTACAAGAATAGGACACACTTTACTCTTACATTTGACTAGTGTTAATAATCCTTTCTTTAAGATATGTCGCTCGAGTTACAATCTTGGAGTATGACTCTAAGAATTTTTTTTTAGAACGAAGTATGACTCATCTTCTTGATTTAACCATTTCAACAATTCAATATTCCTCTTCTTAGTCATAAGAATGCACTAAGATGTCCTTAGAGGACTAATTGTGATATGATTTCTAAATCATTAAGATGATCACAAAACATGATACTAAAGTACTCTCCCATCTTTTTAGATTTGAGAAACTTTTATCTTTCTGCCTAATTTGATTCTTTTCATTCGTTATGCCATACATCGAAACTTTTTCTAATGTTTTAGAATTATACTTAAACTTGTAAGTATAACCATATTTACTAAACTTTAGTAAATCATGACGAATAGTCTTATCAATCTTTTGTGGTGGACTTGACCAGTGCGCAAGAATGGGTACTCGATCCCTTAGTCCTTCACTTGACTCACATGTACATATATGTGAACAAGGAATTAGTCTTAATTTTCCAAAGCTGAAAGTTCTCATTCATCATACTATACAACTTGCATGATTACCAAGTTTCGGTCCAATTGAAACTTGGGTGATGAGAATCTTTCCTTATTTGGTAAATTTAGACACTACCACAAATGAAAGAATCAAATTCATATTTCCATTATTGCTAGAAACATATAAACATCAATTTTCCATAAATGTCATTGCAAGGAGATAAAATAAAATAAAACAAAATTTTTTATTTATTTATAAGATGCGGAAAAATATTTTTCCTTACAATGCAACTTTAAATGGAAACTATAATATTACATATTTCCTAGCAATCTAACATAACTCTCTAAGTAGTAGCTCAAGAATCCGATTTTCGAACCATGCGATTGAAATCCATCTTCGCGATCAGATTCAGGATACTCATTCTTTAAGTTCCTTTCCCTTTGCTTGATCTTGCCATACATCAAAATGCATTAAGAATCTTCAAATAGGAACTTAAGAGAGTTAGATAGTGGAATTACCTGAAGCAGAGTCTAACTGTTTGACTTGACCTTCTCTCAGATCTTTCAGGTAGTTAGGGCAGCTTTGCAACCAATGCCCCTTCCTTTTGGCAAGACAAACATATGGAATCCTTGGTAATGGTACATAGGACTATCTCATACTTAGCCTTTCTCTTTACCATTTGGTAAACCGAGTTGACTATGGTCGATCCCTTTCCATTGGGAAGAGAAATCTTTTCTGGATATCCAATGTTACCAATTGTCAATATCCATTAAAGTCTGGGAAGTTGATCTTCTTAATCAAATTTGCTCTAACAGTGCTCCAAATCATTGTTGATTCAACAACACTAAGCAAATAGATAAAATCATTAAGGGTGATGTCATAGTCTTTTACATAGTAGTCCCAAAGGACACTCACTATGAGACTTAGAAAGTAATTAAACAACCAACTTTCTCAAGACTTTGACACCCAACTCTCCCGGATTGTCAATATGTGAGCACACATAGACTTTGCTTGCCAATAGGGCTTGAGTGACTTTGAACTATTCAAGAACTTGTGGATTAGGGAGAATAATTAGAGGAGGTGGAGGGAGTGAAGAATGATTTCTGGGACATCATCTTCATTAGGAAAGCTTGTTCCAAGAGTTTTGGGAAGATCATAATTGTTTGAACCATACATCTTTTGCGAGATATTCAAGATAGTTGATTTAAAGTCCTTAATATAATACCCAATATGAAATATTAAGGTTAGGACCTAACACAATATTTTATAACTTGGAAGAGGGATGTCGTAATCCAAGCTATATAATATTTGAAGGTAGGCGAATGACGATTCATCAATTTCCACCATGAAAAATGAAATAATTTATTAAGTTTTAATTGGATTTGAAACTCCTAGATCTTTTGAGATTCATTGAACTTTTCAATGGCATGTTTCAATCTCGATTATGCCCTCTCAAATTTTGTGACTGGGATGCCGTGGATCACAAAACAAGGTTTGAATAACCATGCAAATATACTTGGTACCCTTAATATTTACCCCTCAATCGATGTGCCGGTTAACCACACGTGCTCCATCGATACTATGATAAACATTAAGTTACCCTTTGCCTACCTTGTTGAATTAATCTAGTGTGCCGGTTAACCACACACGCTCCACTAACCGACTTAAGAAAAGTGCAAAGTGTAATTTCATGGGTTAGCACCAAATTCACATTTTACTAAGTAACTAAGATTGGGAATTCATAATAGTTTAGTTACTTAGTATTTATCATTAATACTTTTAATGAAGGGAGAATTCTAGTCCTTGTCCTACCTGTTCGGCTAACGACCCTCCACCAGTCAAGGAAGCAGTGGGTGAGAGTGGACACCCATTAAACTGCCATTTTATAGGCAATAACATTATACCCCCTTATAAACCGACTTCATGAATGAGACCTACTAACGGTAAGACTGACTATGATCTTATACATATATAGATTATTAACTTATAATACTATAAAGTATAAGGGTTGAATTTTAACTTTTAAAATTCTAAGGGCTTAACTTGGAATTAAAGTATTCATGAGGGGAAACTTTACAAATTCCAAAACTTGAGGGTAAGTTTTGAACTATTCAAAAAAATTTCAATTCCATAACTTATGTGTTTAAAGTAGTTTTAATGAAAAACTCTTCAAGTTCCATAACTTGAGGTCAAGTTATGGAGGACTTTAAAACATTTAAAAATGAGACACTCCATTTTTCATAACTTATGGAAATCTTATGAGTTTTAATAATCATAAATGTGACTTTTCATATAACTTGAGGACAAGTTACAAAAGCGCATATTATGAAAAACTTTTAGATTAATTTGGATTGAAAACATATTATCACATAACTTTTCTATTAATCTACATCAACTCATAAGAACAAGATAATTCAAATCAAACACTTTTCATGTAATTATCCTAACCATTAAACTAATACAAAACATGAATCTATTGACAATTATCTATGAAATTGGATTAGCATGAACATTACCACATCAAAAACAGGTTTACAAGTTCAAAAACAGCTTAGGGTAATGTTCCTAGTCCAATTCCAGCCAAAACCTCGAAAATATGTTGTTTGGGGGTCCAACTCGTCGAGTGCATGAGCCAACTCGACGAGTTGGATGATTTTATGCATGGACTCGGCGAGTCCATTAGTGGACTCGGCGATTCCATTGTCCAGAACAACAGAAAATCTAATTTTTCAGCATTTTTTAGCAACTTGCATCAAGTATAATTGAAAACAAGCGTAAGGCTTCTTGCCACCTTTCCGTGGATATAAGGGTCGTTAGAAACGGACCTAAAATGAGGAAGTTATGGTAACTTGAAGATATTGATAGAACTGACCCTTGGTGAAAAAAGTTCACAAGTTGGTCCCATTCGTGCATGGAGGAGGGCACGTGCCTGGGTGTGTTCGCCCAACGTAAGCTGGGGGTATGCCAAACGTAATGAGCAGAGTGCCAAACCCTAATTTTTAGAGTTTGGGCACTATTTAAACATCTTTACGAGCTCAATGATATTTCATTTCTCAGCCTCCTTTACCTTCTAGCCTCATTTCGGATATCCTAACCTTATTTTGAGTGTTGGAGAGGTCTAAGCGTGCATTTTGGTGTGTTTTTGCTCATTCTCAAGAGAAGGGTGCTTGGTACTAGCTTATGGTTCAAAGGAACACTTCTAGATCCAGATTTTTGGCTTCATTTCCAGCTTATTCAAGGTATAAAGTTCTTATCTTGACTTATTCTTATGCTAGTTTGAGTTTAGGGCAAGATTAAGGGTTTTTATGGTGTATTAAGTTCTCCTTGTAATTTTGAGCCACTCTAGGAGCTTGGAGTGATAGATATTGCCTCTTCTGATGTTTCTAGTTCATAAAAATGCTTGTTTGATGTTTAAAAATGGTCCATGCATGTTCTAGTTGGATTAGAATGGGTATTAATGGATTAAGTGGTTGTTGGTTTCCATTGAGTCATGCAAATGCATAAAGGTGCCGACTTTATGCATTAAGAGCTTTATTTTGAGGTCCTCTGAAGTTTGGGTGCAAAGTGCTTAAGTGGTTAAGCCATAAAGTCAAGTTTGGATTAAGCTAGGTTCCGCCCCCATACCTGGCCGTACACCCAACATACTGATTTGAAATTACGATCTGGATTCATCGAGTACGCCCATCGTAGCTGAGCATCCGCCCTGCGTTCGACGTGGTGTTGGGCTTCGCACATTTGGGCCACCTTATTGGACTTGTTTCTTGGGCCTTTAGGCTATCTGAGATCAACTATTGGCCTAAGGGAAGTTTTGGGCTTTGGGATAAGGCCCATATGGGGTTTAGGCCCAATTTGGAAAATTGGGCCATTAGTGGGCCTTTATGGATATTTTGGTTTTGGGCCTTTTGTTTTTTGGGTTTGGGCCTCAATTTTGATTCAATTTGGGACAGGGGTAAAATGGTCATTTTACCTCAAGTATGGATTATGGATCATTGTTTGGAACCCAATTGCTAATTAGGTGTTATTCTGGTATTGATAGCTCGGAGGAGTCGTCAGGGCAGCAGCGAGGGATTTCTCTCAGTGAGCTTCTGTATTCGAGGTGAGTCTCTTCAATGTTCTATGGGTCGAAGGCACCAATACCGGCCCATTTGGTCTATGTAATGTAAGAAGATCTGGGGGTAACCCTTGGCACTTTGTATGAAAGACCAGGAGGCGAGTCCTGGCAATCTGTATGCAAGACCAAAGTCTGAACTCTGGCAATTATTAGTTAAGTAGTTGTAGATTGTATGCTAGTTGTCTTTATGATACTTTGGAAGACTAGGAGGTGGCTCCTGGAACTTGTCTGTAAGGCCCAGGGTTTTGGCCTCCGGCCTGGCACGGAAGACCACGAGGCGGATCGTGGCATAATGGCATGACTATGGTTGGCACATAGCACTTTTATTGATTGATAGGATATGTATGATATGGATGGATCATTTGATATGTTTGGTATGTGGTATTTGGGTAACTCACTAAGATTTGTACTTATAATTTGTTGTTTATGGTTTCAGGTACTTCCGGTTCGAAAGGGAAGGGCCCGGCTTGATCACAGCGTATGCACCCGTGTTTTCCGCAATATGTGATTATGGGAATGAACTCTGATAATTATTTTATTTTGAAATGCTTTTAAATGTTTGGATAAAGCTACATTAGTGTTTTGATTATAATAAAAATGCAATTTTTACCCTTGATTTTCGAGATGTTACACTATAAGGTATGGTACCCTTTACTCCTAGTTACCCAGCCCGTCTCACCTGTTGATTCTATACCAATGATCCCTTGATATCTAACCTGATGGATCACAATAAGAAATGAGTAGACGATACTGCTTTGGGGATTCATTAGCAGTACAAGTCAATAAAGGCAACCATGAAGAGGATAGAGTATCCGAATGAATACACAATCCTTTTCGCTTGATAAGTACGGTTCATTAACACATAAAGATTACAAGTCTTCTAGTGTACCACAATATTGTCTAAAATAGTCAGTGGTTTTCATTTACACTCTGCTAGATGACTAGTCTCGATAGTACAATAATATAATTTTAGTCGTGACCTCACACCACTATTTTATCTTTCACACCCCTTCACCACCAAATATAAATATAACAAGTATATTGTTAGATGCCATTTATGCATCTTATACGGTAGTTTTTATTCTCATTTAACATCATATTTTGTACATTTGCATGTCATTTATTTAAATAATGTTTAGCTCATATATTTCGTTAGAATTCTTGTACTACTCATGTTTTATGTCAATTTCCAGATAGTTTGAGTGGAGCAGTGCTTTGGGAGCAATTGGATGCGCGTTTGGAGCTTAAAATGGAGCTTGGAACTTATGGAGTATGTTGAGGAATGCTTGCAAGATGCTTTGGTCAAGAAACATTCGATCGAATTGATCACACGCAGATAGAATCTGTAATTTAAAGTTAAAGGATATTGCAGACAGCTTTGACCCCCTGTCAGTATTTTAACCATATCTCATGAACCGTAACTCTGATTGACAAGATTCCAAATGATATGAAAAGTAGACGAAATTTTGGACGTCTTAGGAAAAACAAGCAATCGCAACTCTGGTCCATGCAATCACATGGAGCCTTTATATGATCGCAACTTAGATTCGAGGTTTTTTAGTTCCAAAAATTCATTTGGAAGTGAAAACTCGAAACATGCGATCGAAATGTATGAACATGCGATCGCAACTTCCCTCTATGAGATCGCAGGTATCCCAAAAAGTGCCAAAATAGCATCCTACTTCATTAAAAAGGCTTGTGACGCGTTTTCTCAAAACATGCGTTCGCAACTTTGAAACATGCGATCGCATACGCGTTGTTTTTGCTGCTGGATGTACAAACAAACCCTAATAACCTTCCAGTAACCTAAGTTGGCAATTCCAGATGTACAAACAAACCCTAATAACCTTCCGACGTCGAACAAAATGCATTATTCCAGCGTATTCAAGTAAATTATTTATTTAAGTCTATTTTTATTTTCAAGCGGTTAAGGATGATCTTGCGGCTCCATTGTTGGGGGTGGGGGGGGGGGGGGGGCAAAAGTGATGCAAAGAAAAAAAAAAAACAAAAAACAAAAGCAAAAACAAAACATTTTAAGTAAAATAGGGAGGGTATGAAAATGTCGTCCGGAGTAGGGATGAAAGTGGGTCCAAACCCGGACCGGATGGACCCGGACCCGGAAAACCCGGAACCGGTTAACAGAATTTTATAGAACCGGAAACCAGACCGGTATATAGGAACCGGTTCCGGGTATGGTTCCGGGTAAGGTGGGTCTAGAACCGGAAAACCCGGAAACATCAAAGTGGGTAGGTTGGAACCGGATAAAGTGGGTTTAGACCCGGAAAACCTGAAAAAACCAGAATTTTTTGGTAATTACTTACTACTAAGTGGGTTGAACTTTGAAAATTTTCATATTAATATCCCGACTTTGGGGGGCTGTAACTTATTGAATACGAAACCACAATTAACAAAATTAGAGTCTAAAATCATGTACAAACTCTAAAATACACTCTGGAAAACCCCGCATGTCAATCCGAATTTAAACGAATGAGATATACTTGTGTTAATATTTTCACATAATACAAAGTACAAAAACAAATAGCTGAAAAGTTGAAAATTTTCAGTTTTGATATCCCGACTTCGGAGGACTGTAAATCATTGAATGTTAAACCAAAAATGACAAAATTATAGTCTAAACTCATGTACAAACTGTAACTAGAAGTTGGAAAAAACCACATGTCAATCCGACTTCAAACGAATTAGATATGCATGTTTTAAAACTTTCACCGAATACAAAAAAACTAAAAAACTAAAAACTTTCAGCTTTGGTATCTCAACTTTTGTGGACTGTAAGTCAATGAATATAAAACTAAAAATGACAAATTTGTAGTCTAAAATCATGTACAAACTCTAAACTACATGTTGGAAAAAGCCGTATGTCAATTGGAGTTGAAACGAATAAGATATGCATCTTGTAAACGTTTCACAAAAAGTGGTTCCGGCCCTAAAAGTGGTTTCAGTTCCAAAAACCGGTTCTGAATTTTAGACCCGGTTTACCCGGACCCAATGGACCCAAACCCGGATAAAGCCAATTTTTAAACCCGGAACCGGACCCGGTTCTATATATTCCGATTCTAACGAGTCCGGTTCCGGTTCGGTTCCGATTTCGGTCCGATTTTCCGGTTCTAAATCTCATCCCTAGTCCGGAGTGAGGGCTCACCCCATGGTATAGATCAAGGAATTTGGAATTCCATCGTGGACCATTTTTGTACGGAGAAGCATGTAAAGTATTCTATTAAATATTGTTCGAAGCAAACAATCAAAAATCACATATGGACAGAGCACCTTAACTCAATTTGTAAAATAAAATTATAAAAGAGCTATTTGTTAAAAGCTACTTGAATTAGTTTTTTAGATATGAACTTTTTGTTTTAGCCAAACCTATATATATATATATATATATATATATATATATATATATATATATATATATATATATATATATATATATATATATATATATATATATATATATATATATATATATATATATATATATATATATATATAATCTTACTACCAAAAGAATTATTTTTTTCGAAAGCTTTTTCTTAAAATTTTTAAACACCTAAAAGTTGTGTGCAAAACAATCTCTTTATCTTGGACCACATTTTAACCTATCAAACTTCATTAGTTCTCGTATGATAACAAATTAAAAAGAGTAATATTATCATATTTTCAATTAGAAACAATGTCGTTTTTTTTATAAAAAAATTTAGTACCATCTAATATTGATGCTACTTAACGGTGTTAACGGGACGATTCAGTTTGGTTATTAATAGAATTATGAATGGTATCTACGGGGCGGGTATCTCATGTGCATTAACCGAAACCAAACCGAATTCGCAAAAAAATTGAACCGAGTTGAACCGTATAAAGGTGGATAAACATGGTTCGGTTTACAGGTACACTAAATATAAAAAAAAATCAAATTCAATCAAAACTACAAACTGCGTTCCAACGATTTCTTTCTGAAAATTAGTAAGTCCAAGAATTTAAAAAAAAAAAAAAAAAAAAAAAACATAATGAAGTTCAAATAACATACGTTATAGTTGGTATAATAAGTATAATAATAAAAAAATACAAGAAAACATGACGAAGTGTAGAACTGCCAACCTGGAATTGTCCATCTTGATTTTTGTTTGGGACATTAGGCTAACAGATCAAATGGTTCGGTTCGGTTATCCGTGGATACCTAAATATCCAAACCAAAACCGACCCGTTGATATCCGGGATTTTTCGGTTTTTGTTTTTGACAGTTTCGGTTTCAGATCGACCGGTTCGGCTCGGTTTTTCGGTTTTGTTGCACACCAACTACTTGTGATATTAAACACTCCCAAATATATCTTTGTAAATATGCAACCAAGTTGTTTGTACAAGGATGCAACTATGTTTTACCCCAAATTAAAAGCAATTTCATTAATTATTATGTTCTCGAAAAGGTCTTAAGCGCCAATTAGTCTATTATGTTAAAATATGTCAATTATATTGCCTTCTATTTTACATATAACATGCAACAAAAACAAAAAAAGACGTAACATAATAAAAAAGTTTTTCTACAATATGGTAGCAAAACATGCACACTAAATTAATTATTTAGTTCCAAAGTATTCATACGGTATATCATGACTTTGAAACAGACATACTTAGTTTTGAAGCAGGCGAGTCTCTATTTCTTTGGTAGCCTTTCTGTAGAAGTCCATAAGTGTATCCGGGTCTGGAACATCAGGGCTCAGCTTCTCATACTCGGCTGTCCATGTTACAAGGTTTTCTAAGCCGTCAGCCTCTACACGAATATTCACAACCAAGGTCTCATATAAGTTCGCCAGATCCCCATCAAGTAGCTTATAGGTGATAGACTTCTTTTCTGAGTCGATGTCAACGATTTGAGTCTTCGCTAAACAGTCTTTTCCATCTACAGCAACGAAATCATCCAAAACATTGATTTCAAGTAAAGATTGGTATATATCCAATATTTTGCTTCATGTTTCTTGTTAACAGCTCATAATAAAAGGTGGAGATATATTAGAAAATATATGTTTGCATTACCAAGGAAATAGTTCCATACGAGAACACAGCCAACGATTCCAACTTGACCTCCCAAAGTTTGACAATTTTTGAAGGTTGTCGGGGTCAAGCTGGGAATTTGGAGTTGGAGTGACTTCCATAACTCATGAAAAACATCACCATCAGACTTGATCTTCACCTTAGCAACCCTTTTACCACTAAGTGACTTCCCTCCTTGTTCCATTGTGTGTGTGTGTGTGTGAAACTTGAACAACACAAAGATGATAACTACTTGCTCGTACATTTACCAATTTATAGATATCCTCCCCTTCCCCACCACCAGTAATTTAATCACCGTCTATATTGTGTTTATAAAATATTATATACTCGAAAGATTTCAAAACTCCAGTTTAATCATGTGATTCATGTCTATCTGAACATGAACATGTTAACACTCACATTTTTGTTAAGAAAATTACGAGGTTTAATTATGTAATTAACGACTAATTGAACATGCACATGTTAATCGTCGTAGTCTTATATTATTAAGAAAATCACAAAGAAAACTATGTTAATTGGTATAGCTTTCGCATCTTTAGTTTCTAATAAACACTTCAAACATGTATGTAAATGAATGAATTTATATCGTCTATTAGTCCAAAAGTGTATGTCAAGAACCTTGTGCTTCTACCTACAGGAACAGCAAACAAAGAGAAACGGGAGAAAGCAGAGGATGACAGGAAAATGGAGAATATTTTGGGGCAACATGTTCTGCTGGGTTCTTAAATGAACTCAACTCATTCGTAATCATCCAAAGAAAAGACAGATTGGTCCCTGGCCAGGGTTGATGCTATTGCAATATTTTAGTTAGGCTTTAGTTGTAGGAATTTCTTATTTCTTTTCTCTTCCTAGTTGTCTAGATAGTTGTTTTGGGGATTGTCCCTTAGCATTAGTTTTTCTGAAGTGTTTTTTCTTCGCTCATGATTCCCTGTACTATTGTGTCCATTTTTATAATCTACCTAGGTTTGTGGTATTTATAGACCTGGCAATAGAGCATATTTGGAGCGGATCGGCCTTGATTTAAATCCATTATGCAATTAATTATTATCGTACAATGAGTGAGATGGCAAACGAGCAACAAGCTGCGCCGCTAAGCCTTTTTGTATGGTAAAGTTAATTCTTTTAAAGACTATATCCGAAGATCTAGGGGATATAACATTGTTATGCATGATCCGTTGTACTCTATTAAGAAGCTCTACCGCATCCGACGCAAGGAAACCAAACGTATCAAATGCAAATGGTATGAACACGTGTTGATTTTCCATGCAGTTTTCAAATGTTGATCCAAATTCGATCTATAACTCGCAGGGTTTTGAATAATTAAACGTATACCCTTGTCTACCGGATCAACGAATTTTCAACTCTTTTTCCCGAACCATTTAAAATATTAAGATTAAACTATAATTATGCATTACAGCACATATAATTGCAATTTTAGAAAATAAACTTGATTGTGGAACGTCGATGTTAGAAAATCCTTCTACGAAACGATATAGATCTAAGCCTTTTGTTCTTGTTCTTGGTTATCGACTACGACTGTAATACTAGTTCCCCATATTTATTTGTATTGGGAGTCGAATGGAATTCAACCTATAAGAACTGGGAAGTGGAAATGGAACGGTCGAACTCCTCAAGTATTGTACATAGTAATGTATCAGTGATAAATATATAACTTATAAATAATAAATTTATATTTAAAATTTTAGATGGGACAGGTCATAAACAAAGCGGATCAATAGTGATCTATACCCGACCTTTTAAATAAAAGAGTTAATGGGTATGAGTCATTAATGTGTAAACGAATCATAAAATATGATCCAAACCCTATAACTTTGTATGGGTTTGGAGTTGATCACGGTCAAAACTCGTTTCATTGCTAAGTCTACCAATTTACCAAAAAACAAACAAACAAACAAAAAACTCTTGCTTATAGACAACATGAAAACCCATACTAACTTCTATGTTATCTCTACTAATTAATTGAGTTGGATTGTCGCATCATCATTATATGTTTCATATAACTCTATTAATTTTTTGTATAATGAATTGCACTCTAAAAAATTCAATAGAACATATTTAAATAATTATTTAAGTATTAGAAAAAAAATCATCAAAAGTTTAATCACCACTGAACTCCGAATTCATTGAATTTTAATGTGACATCTCACCATGATAGAGTTTCATCTATTGAATGACAACTAGGTTTGTCACCTCATTCAACTATCACATTAAACTCTCTACTATGGATGCTCTAAAGACTAATACTAAAAAACGAATGATTCAAAATGGTTTGAAACTTTTGGGTTGTTCCAACATTTTCCTCTTTAATCCAAAATTGGTTATGTTCTATATCCTAATTGTTCTCACATTTCTTCAAACTTGACTCTAGCCAAATACTTTGTGATGAAATCTACAATTTGTTCTTGGTTGCTCATGTGACATTCCCTATTTTCCAAAACCGAATAAAAAAAATTTCTTTATACCTTCATAATTGTTAGTGTCAAATATGTTGTAATGTGTCGAAGTTATTTTAGTCAGTTTCGAAAGTCATCTTATCTATTTACTAAGGCATAATAGTTTCGAAGTCATGATGTTTAGTCCTTAGTATTTTTTGTATACTTTCTGATTCTCCTATAAATAGGAGTTGTACTCAGGGTAAGATAGAACTTTTCAAGTTCTTTCTGTCTAATACTCTCTGTGTATTGAAAGTATAATTGAGTTATAAACAAGATCTTATTTACTCTTCATGTTCATACTACTTTGATTGCTCTGATTACATTCATACTCGATTAACTCGCTTCTACAACTGATCAGAGCAGGAATCATACTGCAATGATCTAATTTTCATTTTGTATCAATCGTAGTTTGAATCTCATCTTGGATTCAAAAATTTCCGCACATTTGATACTGAAAATCATCCTAGATCTTTAGTTGTGATTTGATTCTGCAACGAGTTTGTACAATCGAGTGATCTTCTTATTCTTTCTGTTCAATTCATCCATTAATTCTCAAATTTCTGAAGTTTTTCTGAAAATTCATCCGTACATCCATGGCGAATTTCAACATGAACATGATGACATAGTATTCTCATCTCCTTGTATCATCTACGAAGATTCCAATGGTGATTCCGGAGTATTACGATCAGTGGGCTAATCGAATGGAGGATTACTTGAATGGCATAGATGAAGAGCTATGTAAATGCATTACAAATGATGTAATTCCACCTTCCTCTATTAAAGCATAGGTACTTCTTCATCAACTCCAAGTGTTACTGAACAAAATGAAAGGTTTAAGAAGTATGAGAAGAAATGCATGAGAGAGCTTCGTGGTGCTCTTCCTCCTATGGTGTATAATCATGTACGCACTTGCATAACTTTAAAAGAGATCTAGAATACGTTGAAGGAAAAGTACCAGGGGAGTGAGAAGACCAAAATCAGTTCTGTGAAACAATGTCTGATTGAATGAAGAGAATTCAAGCAGCAAGATGGAGAAACAATTGAAATACATTATGATTGTCTGAACGAGCTTATCTACAAGTACACAAGGTATGGAATCAAAAGGACTAACATGGAATACAACATTACTTTTATGATGGGTCTTCGAAAAGAATGGAGGAATGTAAGCTTGATGATTAAGACACAACATGGCTTCGATTTTTCTACCTTGAATGATGTTTACAACCAGCTAAAAACTCATGAAACTGAAGTGAACGAAATGGAAGAAGAGTCAAGGATCAGTTTAGGTGGTCCATTAGCTCTTGTATAAAGGTCAGTAGTAGAGAAAGTGAGAAGGAAGTTGTTGAGAATGAAGGTTCGGATGAAGAAGGTCTTATCTTCAACTCAACCGATGAAGTTGTTGCATTTTACTCCAATAACAAGGTGAAGAAGTTTTACAAGAAGCCATTTAGTGCGATGATGAAGTCTGGTGAATCGAAGGGAAGTTATTCTGGGAAAGTTGGTGAGGAGAAGAGATTTGAGAAGAAAGAGGTAAAAGCTGAGGATTCGAAACAAGAGAAGAAGCTGAAGGGTGACTCGGGTATAGATTGTCATTATTTTCATGGAGCAAACCACATGGAAAATGATTGTATGCTGAGAAAGAAAGAATAGGAAGAACAAAGTGAAGGATGAGGCCTATTATTCTGAGAAGATGGAGGAAGTCAGGAAAAAGTCGAAAAATCTTTCACTTGTGGCTAGAGGAGAAGATAAAGATGAGGGAACGTATCAGATATGGTCATCAGGAGATGATGAAGAGATGAGAAATCCAACCCATGGGGACATGTATGTAAGGTACGAGGATGTCGAAGAATAGAATGTTATAGGTAGGTGCTTCATTTTGAAGTCGAGAGATAATACACCAATGACTGCAAAGGTACATTCTCTACTTCAATCTTTTAACATTCCTTCATCTGCATATAATTTTGTATTAACTAAGTTTGATGCTTCTGTTACTTATGTGAATAATCTTGTTATTTTTGCTAGCAATGAAGCTAAGAAAGCTAATACTCAGTTGCTAGAAACTCAGAGAATCCCGGAAACAAAGAAATCTATGATAGATTGTTTAGAGCTATAGATAACAAATATTATGATAGATAGGGATAATCTTAGCACCGATAAGAAGATTCTATTGAAACAGGGAAACATCTATTGTAATACTGTTAAGAGGCTCTATGGAAAATTAACTGAATTACATCATTCGTGTGACATTAGTAGAGAACACATAGGAAGTTTATACCATTCTTAGTTTTCGAAAGGCAAAAAGTAGATGAAACTTCTTATGATTGCGAGAAGAATATTTCAGATTTTGATAATGTTCCAGATAATTGATATGCATATGGAATTGTCAAAATTGATGAATGTCTGGATTCTAATGAATTAGTTGACATTGTGAATGACACCTTAACCAAAAACGAACAATTTCAAATTTTGAAAAGAACTAAGAATTCGAAATCTGACAATCAATCTAATTTTGCTGATATTGAAGATAATTCTAACAATTTTAACGAAATCAGTGAATTGAAGATGTCGATTGTTCTCAGTTGTCTGTCATTAATGTCACATGTTTGAGTAAAAGAAAAGAAAAATATAATGATTTGTTAGCTAAGACTGACACTGATCAAGCCACCAGTTCAAAAGTTTGTGATTTTGATCATATTAGTGTCAGAGATAGTCAAACTGACAGTAGTGATGATAACGAAAGTGATGACGAAAATTCGAAAGACACAAACACAACAAAAGATGTTTCGAAAGAATGTGAAAAATCAAGAATTGTTGTTGATCAGGTGTATGGTAGAATAGAAAATTTCGACAAAGTGATGAAAGAAAAAGGTGTTCATTAACTCGAAATAAATACGGTTGTGTATCCCAATTTCAAGTGCACAGATGATGTCATTTTTCCGAATCAAGTATTTGTTACTTCTAGAAATGTTGAAAACATCAAACCTGAATTTAACAATTTAGTCA
The DNA here is from genome assembly GCF_002870075.4 of Lactuca sativa. Classification (NCBI taxonomy): domain Eukaryota; kingdom Viridiplantae; phylum Streptophyta; class Magnoliopsida; order Asterales; family Asteraceae; genus Lactuca; species Lactuca sativa. The sequence continues at coordinate 76,354,802 of NC_056625.2, forward strand.
ATGAACATAATAAGCAAACTTCACAAAATGGTTTTTTCTCGAATTAAAGTATTGTCGAAAATAATTTAACTAAGAATTCATACATTTTTCAAAGACAAAACCTCAAAGAACATGGGTTGAAAAATCAACAATTTTGAAAGAAGTTGAAATGCAAATGGAAGTCAAATCACAAAATGTGAAAATAAATTCAAAAGAATTTAAAGATCAAATTGACAAGTTTTCGAAAGAAAATGGAGCTCCAAAGAGACAGGCAAGAAAGAAAATCTTTTGGCAAACTATTGAGTCTCGAAAGCAACAAAATGATTTGCAAAACAAAAGAACAGAAAAGCAAACGTCAGAACAGGTTAAGACAATGTCTTCATCAAGATCAATCATAAAGAAAAATCCTGCTCTATCTAAAAGGCATCTGTCTCAATCAACTTCACATGCTGATGTTTCGAAAATACAAAATCGAGAAACTAAGTTTTTGTCACGAACTCAAAATCACACATCTCATGACAAGAAATTTTCAAATTCGAAAAATTCATCATTTTTGAGGAAACCTCATTTTAATAATTAAACATAGTCTTTCAATAATTGTTTTTCAAAATCATTTCCATATACAAAAGACCATACAACTCATGCATGAAGAGATTAAGATGTCCAAACACTAAGTTTTATGGACTAGAACACTCTAATACACCTAAAAGGACAGAAGAATAGCTTTGGAGTTCACCCAACTCACAAAGTTCCAAACATGGGACCTAAAACCCTAAAAAGGACCCAAAACAAGAAATAGAACAAACAATGAACAAGTTTTGGACTTGATACCTCTAGAAGATGCACAAAGTGAAGTAGAACTCAGATCTAAGAGCTAGAAGTACAAGCTATCCTTCCTTCAAGGTTCTTTCTCCACCAAAAGCTTCACAAGAACACTCAAATGAGTGAAAAGCACTCACACAAGCTATGGGAACGAGATTAGGGTACTTTGGAGGAGGTTGGAGGCTGATAATGGTGGCTAGAAATGAAGCCATAATGTTCTTTAAATAAGGACAAAAGAAGATATTAGGGTTTCATTCTGAGCCTAGTACGCCCAGCATACTAGGTGGCCTCCGCGTCCATGCAAATGCATGAGTACACTGCACGTACACATGTGTACTCCCCGTGTACTCAGATGCCACCTTTTCACAATAAGGACTAGTATTGACATACACATAAAAGATTAAGGCCAAAAGAAGATATAACTCTTTTAGGATGTTACAATTCTCCCCCACTAGAATCAGACTTCGCCCTCGAAGTCATCCTCCATAAACAGCTCTGGATACTGTTCACGTATCTCAAACTCCGGCTCCTAAGTCCACTCCAAGCCTCTATGGTGCTGCCACTAAACTTTGACCAAGTTCACTACCTTGTTCCTCAAAGTCTTTACTCTCCTATCCAAGATCACCAGCGGACTCTCCGCCAGTAGCTGAAACATCGCCCCTGTATTCATTTCAGAAAGGGTATGGAATTTTCTCCATTGTTATCGATGAAGGCAGATACGGATATACAATCATAGAAGAAATTTGAACTAAAGAGAAACTTATGTTGATTAATATCCGATGTAGAACTCAGAGAATGAAGAAACAAAACATTGGGGGTTGAAGACGGGAAAATGTTCGGTAAGAAATTATCTAAATCTTTGTTAATCTAAGTTTTTTTTAACAGAACATACATTAGTTGGAAGATAATTTTACCTATAATTTTTTTGTAGAAATGACGTTGTCTTTGAAGATGTTAGCGAAAACTGAAGTGGTAGTAAGGAATAACTCGAAATACTTTAAGATTGAAGACATAATTAGGCACCTGTCAATTTGCTTGAAATTTTGAATTTCAAACAATGTGAGTATTTGTTTGAATTAGGTACCTTCCAAATTAAATTGACATGGTAATTGTACAGATATATGATTAAGATTCCACTTACAAATTTCAGATTTTGGGTGTATAAGAATGTAATGTATGAAGGAAAAATCTTGAAATTGAGTAATAACAATTTGTCCTATTATGCTTTTTTAAAATACAAAATGATATTGATGAAAATGCCCTTGCACTGTGAGCAGGAACAATTTATGTTATCTTATTATACCACAGGTTGAGTTTGAGTTTTGTTGTAGCTATCATCAAAAGGTGATTTTTTTTCATCATCCGGTGTTTAAAAATGCTACACCTGTGTCTTTCTTCTATTATGGAAAATCATTGCATGGTTACAAACTTAGAAAGCACTTAAGGAGTGGTTATCACTAAGTAAATTTTTTTAAATCATTTATTGTTTAATACTGTTAAGAGACTACACGAATTAGTTTTAGAATAGATAATGCTCCTTTCAAAGTCTCTTTCGTAATCTTTCATACACTTTGATTTTCTTATTTTCAAAAAAAAAGTTGTTAATATAATTTAATTAATGTATTATTTTCCAAATAAATTTATGTATTTTATTAGGTGATGGAAGTATTTATTGGTTTTTCTTATTGCAAGTAGTTATAGTTTTACATGGCATGCATGTTAGTTGCTTGAACAATTATGCTAATTGCACATTAGAAAAAGTACATTGTTGTTTCTGGTAAATGAAAAAAATATGTTCAATCTTGAACTTGCACGGGTACTTTGTGCTTGGGTTTATCGATGTATTTTTAAATAGTTATTAGGCATTTTTAAGTACACATACGACGAACAAAAAACAAATAATGAAAACAAATGGCAACATTAATAAAAAAGGGCATATTTGTAATTTTCTATGTCAAAGATATAATAATTGTTTTATCTTTTGTTTATTATAGGAATTTGACATTTTTGCCCTTTGGCTAAAAAAGTGACATACATAAAAGTTATTTGGTATAAGATTGTATAAATATGAGAAGCAATGTACTTTTACAATGCTATAATTTTATGAAAACATGAAATATGCTAAGTAGAATGTTAAGAATGGTCTAAACTTAAAATTACAACACCATGAAGATATTTACAATAAAAGACAAACCACAAAAAAACGTAAGTATATATATATATATATATATATATATATATATATATATATATATATATATATATATATATATATATATATATATATATATATATATATAGAGAGAGAGAGAGAGAGAGAGGTTCAAGTTCATTTGAGACCATTCTAATTTTGTGAGACCGTGAGACCAAATCTAAAAATAATTTTAAAATGCAAAAAAAATAAATGGAAAAATCCAAAAATTCTTTTTTTAAATATTATTTTCAAAGCTTGAATTAACTAAAAAAATAAAATAAAAAATAAAATAAAATAAAATAAAATCCCGTTTTTTTTAAAAAAATACGTGAAATATTCTAATAGAATATTACACTGTACATATTCTAAAAAATAATTTTAAAATGCAAAATAAATGGAAAAATCTAAAAATTCTTTTTTTAAATATTATTTTCTTTTTTTGAAAAATACATGAAATATTCTAATAGAATATTACACTGTACATATTCTAAAAAATAATTTTAAAATGTAAAATAAATGGAAAAATCCAAAAATTCTTTTTTTAAATATTATTTTCGGAACTTGAATTAACTAAAAAAATAAAAAAAAAATGCGTCTCACAGTCTCACAAAATTAGGCCGTCTCACATGAACCTAACTCTCTCTCTCTCTCTCTCTCTCTCTCTCTCTCTCTCTCTCTCTATATATATATATATATATATATATATATATATATATATATATATATATATATATATATATATATATATTCTTTCCAAAAATACTACATAACTAAAATAAATAGAAAAATATGAGTCCATGTAAGATATTTGTTACATAAACCCTAAAATTCGAACACACCTGAATAACCTTACGTCAAGGTTCAAGGGAGTTTATGATGTAAATAATAAAACTTCAAACACGACAATGACATCTTTGGATTTTACCATTTCTTATCAATGTCATCATTCGTTAATTGATTTATATAAATATTGATAAAGTCATTAAAAAGAAAAAGAAAATGAATGAACCACCATAAAATGTTTAGTTGGGATTATAAAGTGAAAATGTCTACATTGCGAACTTCTCGCTGATACCCCCGTACGACGATCACAAAATTCAAGAAAAATTGAACTCTAGTATGCTCTAGCTAACATATTACGATCTTTGTGAGGATAATTTACAAACGTGTCGTTTTCAATGCAATTATGAGTGTAATTCACTTTCTTTGCTATGTTGTTTATTAAGGTGTTTGCTTCCCCATGCAATGTATCGTATTGTACCCCATACCACGCTTATTGATTGTGTGGATATAACATTGACTCGAAATTATTGATTAACCATGTGTGAATTATCTCTTTACCAAGACATGATGACACATACCTGATACCTATGCTTAAATCCTCTAGAATTACTACCAGACTACCTTTCGTCCACCACCTCTAATTTCCATTTCTAGTGGTTCTTCTTGGGTAGACACATTAATTCATTACAATCCAATTTTTTTATTCCAGCAAAGATTCATCGACTCTCTCATGTGTTATTTGAATCCTTGTTTCAAAAGATCAATGAAAGCATGTTGGAAGAATTTTAGATGTTGCAAAAATTTATGTCTAATATAACTTATATTGATCTTATTTGCCAACAATGTTCTTAAAATCCCTCTTGCGGGTCATCATTAAGTGTCGGACCAAACAACATAATAGTCGATGTCAGATTCATTCCAAACCCCACAACATCAATACACCTTTAAAATGGACCAAGTACCCTCTCAAATAGCTAGAATTAAAATTTCCATGATAATGTCAAAATTCTACATTATTGTTTTTTTAATATTTATGAATTTTTTTGATGAATGAATATTAGTGTTTAAGATTTGTTGTTACGAAGCATGCTGATTAATGATGGATCGTAGTTTATAAATTAGAAAAAGTGTTTGTAATAAATTTTAGGGAAAATGATTTATTAAGGTAATTAACTTTTCTATATGTCCACATCTGGGTAACTATTTTTTATATACACATCTAGATAACAAACTTGTTGGAAGTATTCACATATGACCATTATGACCTGCTATAACAGGTTAAATCCTAAATATAAAAGTTTTCAACAAGTTCGTTACCTAAATGTGTAAAAAAAATAGCTACCCAAATATTAAATTACACGAATAGTCCCTGTGTTTTGGGAGAATTTATGTTTTTGGTCCCTAACTTATTTTTTAACTTGAATGGTCCCTACTGTTTATTTTTGTGGCGCGTTTAGTTATTGTCTTACCTAAAAAGACTAGTGTGCCCTTATTAATTTATTTTTTAATTAATTTTCTTATTTATATATTTATTTTTTACATATTTAAAAAAAATTAATAGACCCCACATATTTGTATCTCATCGGATGATCCATACTGTTTATTTTTTTAATTAATTTATTTTTTTAACTCGGATGATCCTTACTGTTTAATTTTGTTACAAGATTGGTCTTTGTCGTACCTAAAAATACTATTGTACCCTTATTATTATTTTTTAATTAATTTTCTTATTTATGTATTTATTCTTTATATATTTAAGAAAAATTACTTGACCTCACATATATGTATCTCCTCACAATCACATATCTCATCATCCTCATCTTTTATTTATTTTCCATCTTTAGTGATATCGACGTCTTCATCGTCCTTTTTTTTCGGTCCTTCAACTCTGCTAAATCAAAACCACAACCCACTAAAAATGAAGAGACAGTAGGTTATGGTGTTCGTTCGCCAGAGTTGAAGTACCAAAAAAAGAAGGATGGTGAAGACGTCAATGTTACTAAAGAAGGAAAAAAATAGAAGTTGGGGAGGATGAGAGATAGGATGGTGACCGTTAAGACCCAAATTAAATTTCTTAAATGTGGTTTCAGATTTACGATGAGGAGATACAGATATGTGGGGTCTATTAATTTTTTTAAATATATAAGAAATAAATACATAAACAAGAAAATTAATTAAAAATAAATTAATGAGGCCACAATAGTCTTTTTAGGTAAGACATGGACCAAACGCGCAACAAAAATAAACAGTAGGGACCATCTGAATTAAATTTCTCAAATGTGGTTTAAGGTTTATGGTGAGGAGATACAGATATGTAAGGTCTATTAATTTTTTTTAATATATAAAAAATAGATACATAAATAAGAAAAGTAATTAAAAAATAAATTAATAAGGACACACTAGTCTTTTTAGATAAGACAGGGACCAAACGCGTAACAAAAATAAACATTGGGACCATCCGAGTTAAAAAAAATAAGTTAGAGACCAAAAACACAAATTCTCTCAGATCATAAGGACTATTTGTGTAATTTATTTTTACTTTATATTTAGGTAACTATTTTTTTTGTACACATCTAGGTAACGAACTTGTTGAAAATGTTCAAATCTAGGATTTAACCTGCTATAGCAAGTCATAATGGTTATATGTGAACACTTCTAACAATTTTGTTACCTAGATGTATAAAAAAAAGATAGTTACCTAAATGTGAACATACTGAAAAGTTAATTACCTTAATAAGTCATTTATAGCTGAATTTTTTAAGTCATAAATGTATTTCTCGCTTGGTAAACCTTTATAACCGAATTAGTTACAATTTTTTTTCTATTTAGAAAAAATTGTGTCTTTGTTAGACCATCCGTTATACTCACTACATACCACATATGTGGTGAGTGACACATCAACACCACATTACACTACCACTAACATGGGATATCTACCATTAACACACCACTCTACATCATTATTTTTATTTTTTTTATTCAAAAATACAATAAAATTATATTTTTTTAATTCAAAAATACAATAAAAATTACATTTTTTATAATTAAAAAGCATTCATTTTTTTAAAACTAGTTTTTCATTAATTATAAAAATAAAACTACAACTTCAAACTATATTACTTAGTTAATCTAGAAAAAAACATTACATTAATTAAAAAAATAAACAAACATACATATAAAAAATCTAATCGTCGTTCATGATACGTTGGTACAAATGTTCTGCGACATATTCTCGAAGATTGAAACACGTTTCACTGTTATGAATTTCAACAACTCGCTTTAAAAACGCGTTCGTTCTAGGTACGAACTCATTAATTGGAACGACAGCGTCGTTCGGATCATATGTGTAAATCGCTCGACCTTCATCTTCAATAATCATATTATGCATTATAATACATGCTAGGACCATTCTTTTAATTATTTCTTTATCCCAGAGTCGTGTAGCATATTTCACTACATGCCATGTCTGCTTAAGGACTCCAAATGCCCTCTCGATATCCTTTCTCGTCGATTCTTGTTTTTTTGTAAACAACTTTGCCTTTTCACTTCGAGGAACCGAGTATCCCTTCATCAATGTAGAATAATCCGGGTATATCCCATCACCAAGGTAGTAACCGTATTTGTATGCGTGCCCGTTCACCGTGAACGTCATATCAGGTGCTTTGTCGGTCCAAATATCGTTGAAAAGTGAAGACTGGCCAAGAACATTAAGGTCGTTGTTAGACCCCGTTACTCCAAAAAAGGCATGCCATATCTACAAATCTTGAGATGCAACAGCTTCTAGGATGACAGTTGGTTCACCTATATCTCTTCGAGTGAACTGACCACGCCATGCATTTGGACATTTTTCCCAAGCCACATGCGTACAATCTAGACTGCCAAGCATACCCGGAAATCCATGCCTCTCCTCATGAGCCGGATATAATCTCTCGATATCACGGTGAGTAGGTTTGCGCAAATATTCTTCATGAAAAACCTCATAAACACATGCAGAAAACCAATCTACACATTCAACTGCCGTCCTCTCGGATACTTTCAAGTATTCGTCAGATGCATCGAATGCTATACCGTATCTCAAATACCTAAGCGCAGCCGCACATTTTTGTATACTACTAAAACCCATTCTTTCTTTAGCGTCGGGTTTTTGTTTGAAAAAATCATAACGAGATTCTAAAGTATTACTAATACGTAAAAGTATAGCCTTATTCAAACGGAAATGACGTTCGAAGGAGTCGTCATAATAAAGACAATTATCGGCAAAGTAATCACGTACTAATAAGTCGTGTACGGCTTGACGATCACGATTGACGACCGCCCTTGTACGAGCTACATTCGAACTTTCTTCGTCGTGAATGTGTTGCATAACATTGAACAATGTCTCGACGAATTCTACGTCGTCATCCGAGTCAACACTTTTTAAAAATTCCATATGTATTGTGGAATCCATGTGTATGTGTTTTGTGGTTTTAGAGAATAGAATGAAGTGTAAATTTTGGTATAATAGAAGTTTTATTTATAATTAGTAAATTGAGTTTGAAAAAAAAACGGCCAAAATAGTCGTTCAGCGGCCAAAAAACCGAACACCCAGTCAAATTTCTCGTTTGAATCCGTCGTCGGGAACACGAAGAAGCCCGACCACGCCCGACCACGGAACGTCAGGGTGGTGTGCACGATCCGTGCTCGTGGCCAACTAGACCACGATTCATTCGTGGTATACCACAAGGCCTTAGTGAATACCTTAAAAATTTTGTCAACAAGTAACACTTCTTTATTATTTTTTACAAAGTACAATGTTACTATATGAAATTTTGCATAACCTTTCAAAATTAAAATTAGTATTTCATTACTTTCCCAAACAAAATTCCCCCGAACTCAACGTTCATTTTTGCTGAATCCACTCTATGTCCCTCTTGACGGAATATCAGTCGATTTCAAACTTACAAAACAAGAGATCCGGCGATTTCAAACTTATAAAGAACAGAGTGGTGGCGAACGGCGAGATCCGGCGGCTGCGGAAACGGCCAATGGCGATTTCAATGGTCGGCGTTCGTCAACTATCCCAACATCAACGCCCTTTAGGTATTATTAAACAAGAACCCGTCCGTAGTCAACGCATCCGTACTTATCGATGATTAATAGTAATTAGAATAATATTAATGACAGGTATTAATGGGATTAAGCTACTGCCATTGATGATCTGTTCATATCTCAGGTTTGGATTTAGTCCGATTAATCCTTATCCACACCGACATGATAAAAATCAATTCTCTTCTGTATATATCTATGTCTATGGACTGTGATGCGTCTGCGTGTCAGTAGGGATAAGATGGGGCGCACAATTTAAGATGATGCTTGCATCAGATCCATTTTTTACTTGTAAATCGATGAAACTTTATCAGAATCGCAATATTTTAGAATATATTGCGTATAAAGGCGATGATCCACAACGCGAAATTGAATATATGCCGTTGGATTCGGAATGGACGGTAGGATTCGCGATTAGATATTGGTTGTTCTCTCTCTGTCTCTAGTCTTTACATTTGACTTTTTGTAAAATAATTATTGGACATGGATTGAGTAGACAATTTCAAATCTGCCATTTTCCCTTGTCCATCATCATTAATGAAGACATATATATTTGTGGGTTTCATTGCTTCTTCTTCTTCTGTTCTTTGTCTTTGTAGCTGCAATTCTCTGAAGACGCGTGTTGATAGGTTCGAGACTAAACCCTTAAAGAAGGTTTTTCCACCTTCGGAGAAGAATTGCTTGCTAAGCTCAGCTTCAAGGTTCGTCTTTAACTCTGTTTTCTTCTTCGTTTTTCTTATTTTTCCCCTTTTCTTTTCCGGATTTCTTGGATTTTCATAGATCTTCCTTAGGTTAACTCAGATTTTCATAGATCTTCATTAGGTTAACTCAGAGATCCTGACTTTTAGCATATATCCATAATATCTCCAGATCCATTGATTTATAAAACCAAGTAGTCTTTTACCATTTCCACAAGAACAACCATTCCTTTCCAGTAATTAGAACTTTACTAATTGGGCATTTGATTCAAGGGATTTCGAATGATTTGAAATTCCATTCCATTCCAATCCTATAAATAAAACTTACATTTGTTTTCTTTGATAAAAACTCAGAATCAAATCATGCTTGGCAAGGAATTTTTCACCGAGTATGGTGAAGCAAGTCTGTATGAGATTCAAGAAGTTGTTGGGAAAGGAAGCTATGGTGTTGTTGCAGCTGCAGTTGATACACACACTGGTGAAAAAGTCGCTATAAAAAAGATCAACGATGTTTTTGAACATGTTTCCGATGCCACGCGTATCCTTAGAGAAATCAAACTCCTTCGTCTTCTTCGACACCCGGACATTGTTGAAATAAAACACATCATGCTTCCTCCATGTAGAAGAGAATTCAAAGACATTTATGTGGTTTTTGAGTTAATGGAATCTGATCTTGATGAAGTCATCAAGGTTAATGATGACCTCACCCCTGAACATCATCAATTCTTCTTGTATCAACTCCTTCGAGCTTTAAAATATATACATACAGGTTTCTTCCCCTTCCCCTTCTTCTTCTTCATTATTATTATTATTATTATTTTATTTTCTTGATTATATCTTTTTGTTTTTGTAGCTCATGTGTTTCATCGTGATCTGAAACCCAAAAACATCCTCGCAAATGCAGACTGCAAATTAAAGATCTGTGATTTTGGTTTAGCACGTGCATCCTTTGATGATACCCCGTCAGCGATTTTTTGGACTGTATGTATATATATCTCAAGTTACAATTTTTTTTTTTTTTTTTTATAAATATAAAATAAATTTATATTTTATATATAATTCTCTCCAGGACTACGTGGCCACTAGATGGTATCGTGCTCCTGAACTTTGTGGTTCATTTTTCTCAAAAGTAAGCAAACACAGTTTTTCCGTATTCTAAATATCTAAAAGTTATGAATTGAATTAATAAAAATTTGAATTTACCAGTATACCCCTGCGATTGATATATGGAGCATAGGGTGTATATTTGCTGAGATGCTAACAGGGAAGCCATTGTTTCCTGGGAGAAACGTTGTGCACCAATTAGATCTTGTTACTGATTTGCTTGGTTCTCCTTCTGCTGAAATAATTGCTAGGGTTTGTTTTTTTGTTTTTTTTATTCTTTTAAAAAAATAAAAAAGTTTGTTACCTTTTTTAATAAAAAAAAATATATGTTACTACCATTTATTGCAGATAAGAAATGAAAAGGCTAGAAGATATTTAAATGGCCTTCCAAACAAGACAAAAGTTCCATTTTCACATAAATTCCCAAATGCTGATCCATTAGCACTTCGTTTACTTGAAAGATTGCTTGCCTTTGACCCAGTTGACCGGATATCTGCTGAAGAGATAAGCTTTAGTAAAACTTTATACCATTTTATTTTATCTATATTTGTGTTGTAAATCCACTTAAAATATTATATTTGGTTACTGATATTTTAATTTTCTTTTTAAAATTTGCAGGCTTTAGCAGATCCGTATTTTTATGGTTTAGCTAATTTGGAAACTGAACCATCAAAACAACCGATTTCAAAACTTGAGTTTGATTTTGAAAGGAGGAGATTAACAAAGAATGATGTTAGAGAGCTGATTTATAGAGAGGTATGTAATATGTATGCTCATATTCTACAACAATCTTTGTAAGGAAAATTGCTTAAGGGTATTTTCGTCTTTTTCAAGTATACAGATCCTAGAGTACCACCCCCAGATGCTGCAAGAGTACCTCCATGGCGAAGAACACATAAGCTTCATGTATCCAAGGTTTATAATTTTAAAGACTCTCATAGAAAAGTCAATTGTCTCGAAATAGTGTTGAAATGACTAAAATACCCTTTGTATCCTATTTTTCAGTGGAATCGATCGATTTAAGCAGCAGTTTGCGGATCTTGAGGAGCAGGAGGGAAAGGAAGGAAGAAACTCTCCGCTTCGAAGGCAATACACATCATTGCCGAGGTAAGTTTCCAAATTCCAAATTTGCCCCTCCCTCTAGAACATAAAAAGGACGAAAAAATGAAAGATGGAAAAAAAATGGTTGAATAATTTAATAATGTGGTGTTTTTATCAAAGAGAGCGGATCTGTGTGCCAATAGAAGAAGCTGTTGATGAAATGAATGAGTTTGAAAGGCGTACAAATGCTTCAATTGCAACAAGTCTAAGAAGCCCACCAAGGTCATCAGAAAGGTCAAAAAATGTTAAAAAAGATTCACCTAAAAATATTCCAAACAGCAATAAAAATGCAAGAAGCTTGTCAAGAAGTAATAGCATTTGTAATACTACACCCAAATATGTAGGACCCACCAACAAAAGTTGCAAGGTAAGTATTCTGATTACCCTTTTAGGAGCATTTAAACTTTAAATCTTTACATTACATCACATCCAAAATAACTAATTTTTTTTTACTAAAATGTGATGATTTTTTTTAAAAAAAAATTTGAAATGTATTTTTTATTTTTTGGCAGGAGACGTTTGAACAAGGAGATGAGGTAAGCGGTGTTCTGTCACAGAAGCTGGCAGCATTAAGTTCTTGATTTGGGTGTTGAGATGACTTTGGGATTTGACTGAATTTGACATAAATTTAAATGTGTAGTATTTAATATTGTAAGGTGATGTACCTGAATGCGTGTTATATGTTGATCACTGACTTGATTATTTGTTATTATGAACACATTATATGCTACCTTGTGCTAATGTTCACTTATGATTAAATACTAGGAAGTCTAAGTTCTCCACTAGGCGACCTAAGAGAGGACAAAACATATTAATGTGATAAGAAAATTCTCATAAAAAAAAGGTGAAAAAAGGGATTGTTTTTCGATCTTTTGTATATCCAAAAGATGTTTTGTATATGCAAAAGATGTGAATGTTCATGTTAGACTATATGTCATGTGTATTTGCATGTGTTATGTCCATAGCATATGTATTATGTTTATAACGTATATATAATGATTTGACCAGGCACATGACCTAGTGGTAAAGGAGTGACTTTTGAGAGGTCATGGGTTCAAGTCTGGTTGAAGACATGTGTGGTAATTTGTAGTAGTTTAGTTTGACATTCCAAAAAAAGATATACAAGATTATGTCAAATGTCACTCCTCATCCTTGTGATAGGTAGCGGAATGAAATTTTTGTTAGAAATATATTCATATTTACAAGCTAATAATATTTTTATGATTATAACTAGCAAAACTTTTTTAGGTTACACATAAATTACAATTTACGTGTAAATCGACAAAAAAATAAATATGAGAGATTAGTTTATTAATTTTTCATTGAATGATAAATTAATTAGAAGTTAAGAGTTTAAGGGTTAAAGAGGTATGGATAAACCTAGTCGATCCTCAAGCATGGAATCCATCACATTTTCCTTAACAAAACCTTGGCCTATCTCGTCTCTCTCGACATTCACCTACCTTTCTAGGGTTCAGGTTTTTGGCCACAAGGAAAAAGGGTTAAGTCATATTTGTTTGGATCATCACTTGCGACTACAAGAGAGGGGTGCTATGCTGCTATGGTTTAGAGAAGTTGCAAGAAAAGTATGAATCTGTGATCCTGAATTATAGTATAAAAGTATGAATTTTTATGCTTCCATTACGCTTTGAATATCATAACCTAACAATTTTAAACATCTGAGTTACTTCGATAATGGTGGTTTGTGATCCTGAATTATAGTATAAAAGTATGAATTTTTATGCTTCCATTACGCTTTGAATATCATAACCTAACAATTTTGAACATCTGAGTTACTTCGATAATGGTGGTTTTACCTAGTTCTCTATCCAAATTGTTAGATTTTTTTTATTATGACCGGTTTTGTAAGGTAATGTGCATCTTAGGTAGTGGATGTGGGTAATATGTTAATGCATGTTACCACACCAAAAAATTATCACATCACATGTCATGTTAACCAATGGTATTATGACAACAAGTGAGGTAATGAACAGTATGTTATAACACCACTAAATTCCATGTCATTATTTTTTTTTTTATTTAAATTCTAATATTTATAAAAACAAAATTAATGTAATAAAATGTGTTATTTAAATAAAACCTAATTTTTTTAATTAAACATAACATTTAAAATTCTAAAAAAAACATTACAACAAAAAACAAATAACATTTAAAAACGAAAGAAAAGTTACATTTTTGCCCTTAAATTATTCATCTCCGTTACCATCGTACATATGATTAGTCAGGTCTTCTCGAAGTTGTCTGTGTTCTCGTGCGTCTTGAATATCAACGACTTTATGTGAATATTTCGTTGTCTCTTGTTGAAATTGCATCTGTCTGGGCTCCATAGCCGGATACTCCGCAATATTCCGTCATTTATCTCTAATCATCATTTTATGTGTTCCATGATGACCACTTGTATACCGGCCTTTCCATCCCACGATAAATTTTTTCCAATTCGAGTGTGTACAGTCAATACTTCCAAGCATACCCGGAAAACCATGTCTTCTTCATGTGCCGCATATAGTTATTGCATATCATTCAACGAAGGTTTACGCAAATAAATGTCACCGAAGGTTTCGACAACACCTCTCGCCAATCTATACAAACTTTCTCTTGCACTTCTCACAGACATTCTCATATAATCGTCAATAGGATCAAACAACTATCCCATAGCCATAAACTTAATTGATGCAACCCATTTCTGCACTCTAGCCACATATCTTAGAAAAATTCGTACTTAAACACGTATTTAATAGGTAAAAAATGTTTTTAAATTATCTAAAAACTATATTTATAAATTACAAAACTTGAAAGAAACAATATCTGCTTCCAGGGCGTTGGCTATCCGTACAAACATAGTTTTTCGCAAACGAAACATTCTTTTGAAATCGAGTGACTGGTAGATACAATTATCCATAAAATAATCGTGAACTAGACGTCGATGTCCTTCGTGATTTCTGTTTAACGTCGCATATATGGTTAACAGAGGAGTTGGGTTTGGTTGTAATAGCACGTTTGTACAATACTAGTATAGCGTAGTTACGAATATATCATCATCGTTGTACGGGTGGAACGGATCAAACGGATCCATTTTTTTTTCTGGAAGTATTGAAAATTTATGAAATATAAAGAAAGAAAATAACAAGGTGAAATAATTTGGCATAGAATGTATATATTTAAAGGTAAATAAAAATAAAGACCGTTTATTGGTCAAAGCCATTTGAAAACGTTTGAATTCTAAGCATATTTACGTGTTGCAGCTCGTTACCTTGGCAACAAAGGACAACGCAACAGGTGGGGGCGGTGTTTTCCGTGTAACCACGTTGTTGAAGGCATTATACATAGACAATAACAGGTTAACTTTCCGTACCACATAATCTTATGAAATGAAAGAGGTACTTTTTACATGACCAAATGGCCAATGGTCTAGCGATATGGAGTGACCATCTCATTTGAGAGGTCACGGGTTCAAGTCTCGGTGGAGACATAGGTGGTTATTTAGGAGTAGATTAGTTAGTTTGTTGTTTTAAAAAAAATCATGTTCATAACCTTTATAGCTTTATTACATAGGAACATGTGCTTGTCACATTATTTCTAGGGCGGTTATTAGGTCCGTTAAATTGCCTTTATTGCATAAGGAGACTACTAAAGAACATTCTTAGGAACTGAAAACTATATATACAACAATCATAGTATCCCCGTCCCGTCACATTAGAGTATAAGGTATGGGTCATGTTGCATCCCGTTGTTGCTGAGATGGAGCATCCTCAATGCCGTTAAGAAGCATCAACACCACCACCCCCCCTTTCTTATTGTATCTAGTTGTGTTGCTTCTTGTTGTGGTCATGACTAGATGCAACGTGATTTTCTATTGGTTGCCCAAATTGTCTCTCTCTATCTCTCTCCTCTTAACATGGTGTTATAACACCATGAACACCACCCCCTCTTCTTGTTGTTTCTTGTCATAACACCACTTCACGTTGCCCATACCATATGCTCTTAAAAAGGGGTAAGGGGAGTGAGAGATAATACAAAAAGGGGTAAGGGGAGTAAGAGATAATACACTGTCAAATTTGCTAGTTAAATTTGATTTCATATATGACCTCCATAAGAAAATTTTCCAAAAAACTAACAAAATTATAACCTCTTTTGCCAAAAATATACCGAAAAAAAAAATCCATTTTTCCAAAAAAGACCATCAAATCTACATAGAGGCATATGCGGACTCATCATTCCTTCTACAAACTAACATTTCATCGGCCTTTTTGTTCATTAAACTTGTTATTTTTGATTTTTCCATATATTTTTTTTTTGAAAAAAAAATTCTAAAAGTTCCAAAATTTATTAAAGAATAAATAATCTATAAAAGGAGCATAATTATGAAAAAAAATTTTAAAAAAAATTAAGTTTTTTATTTTTATGAAAACCAAAAAAAATCTCCAAAAACATGAAAATACAATGAATACTTCTACTCACTATACTAGTATAGTATGTTTGTTAAAAAAAATAAGTTTTTTAACTATTTATATTTTAATTTTAAGAAATATTAGTTTTTGTAAAATATAACAAAATTTTTTGTTGTCTCCAAATTCAAAAATAATAATAATAATAAATGAATGAGTTATTCATCTTACTACTTAAATGAGTTTGCATTGTTAATCATCTATGTTTTGTTTTAAGGAATCCAAGTGGAATCCAAGTTATTATTGGATTCCTTAAAACAAAAGGTAGATAGATTAACAATGCAAACTCATTTAAGTAGTAAGATGAATAACTCATTCATTCATTCATTTATTATTATTATTATTATTATTATTATTATTATTATTATTATTATTATTGAATTTGGAGAAAACAAAAAATTTTGTTATATTTTATAAAAACTAATATTTCTTAAAATTAAAATATAAATAGTAAGAATATGTGTTAATGACAATAGTTATGTAAGATTGAACGTATTTATATTATTAAACAACATAAAAGTAAACAAGTAAGATTATTTTTTTAAATTAATGAACGGAAGTCCAAATAATAAAATTTGTAGTAAATGTAACCCGACTAATACGTAGAAAATATGTATAGAAATAAGAACAAAAATTTAAAAAGATTACGTCAAAAGGCAAAATAAAAAAATAAAAATAAATAACATTAACGAACGAAAGGTGTAAATTAACATTGAAATGTTGACCACTTTAAATTTATACAGATATATGTATAGGAAATGATACATACGAAAGTTTAGAAAATGATATTTTACACGGTTTAAAGTAATATTTTAAAAAGTATATGAGTAAAAATATTTTAAGAAATATAGAAGTGTAAAGTGACATTTGGAAAAAATAAAGGGGTCAAAGTGATAATGAAAATGTATATAGATGGATAATATCATTAACAAAATATTTCAAGAATATAAGGTGAAAAATGTCATTATGAAAGTTGGAAAAAATAAATGATCAAAGTATTATGTTAAATACTATATAAGAATTAAAAATATCATTTGATATGAAATATTTTTAAAAAAATATAGAGGTTAAAAATACAATTTATAAAAATTAAGGGTTGAGTGGTCGTGGAAACTTTAACCGAGGTTGCAAATTGATACCTTGTTAATTTATAAAGATATGTTTACCGACAAAGTATATAGAAATTAGAAACCAAGCCCCGAAGCTTTTTGTATTCCGTTTTCTCCGCCTGCGCAACGATCTGCCTTACAAAATGACAGACCGATCAAAAGACAGCCCACTCGTCTATCATCAATGGAGTCAACACCCCTCAAGCTCCTCCTCTTCCTCACTCTCTTCCACCACCTACAACCACACTTGTCGGCGTCGACACTCCCCAAAGAAGCTCTCCCCACAAAATCCGGCTACCTTCCGGTCAACTCCTCCACCGGGTCCGCCATATTCTATGCCTTCTATGAAGCCCAAAATTCTAGCACTACTTCTCTTTCTGAAACCCCACTTGTCATTTGGCTTCAAGGAGGACCAGGTTGCTCTTCCATGATCGGAAACTTCTACGAACTCGGTCCATGGCGGGTGACAGCTTCTGTCAAGCAAAACGTCGAACATCTTTCCCTCGAGCCTAATCCAGGTTCTTGGAACCGAATATTTGGCCTTCTTTTCCTCGATAATCCAATAGGAACTGGTTTTAGTATCGCTTCGACATCCGAAGAAATCCCAAGAGACCAACATGCTGTAGCAAGACATCTATTCATCGCCATCAGAAAGTTTATCGCTTTAGACCCGTTGTTTAAATCTCGTCCAATCTACATTACAGGTGAGAGTTACTCTGGAAAATATGTCCCATCAATTGGGTATTACATTCTCAAAAACAATCCCCTGTTACCCGCTTCTAAACGGATCAATTTGTACGGATTAGCCATCGGAAATGGATTAACTCATCCGGAAACCCAAGTCGCCACTCACGCTCTCCACAATTACAATCTTGGGTTGATCAATGAGAAGCAGAAAACTCAAATGGAGAAACTTCAAATTAAAGCGATCGAGCTAACAAAAGCTGGTAATTGGAGCGATGCTACAGATGCAAGAAACAATGTGTTGGGATTTCTGGAAAGCATTACAGGTCTAGCTACTTTGTATGACTTCAGGAGACAGGGTCCTTATCGTTCTGATTGGGTAGAAGAGTTCTTGAAGAACCCAGAAGTTAAAAAGGCGTTAGGAGTGAATGAATCGATGGTTTTTGAGGAGTGTAGTGATGTGGTTGGAGCAGCGTTGCATGAAGATGTGATGAAGAGTGTGAAGTACATGGTGGAGTTTGTTGTGAAGAACACTAAGTTAATGTTGTATCAAGGGCAGTGTGATTTGAGAGATGGGGTTGTGTCTGTGGAGTCTTGGGTGAAGAAGATGAAGTGGGAAGGGATTGAGAAGTTTTTGGATGCAGAAAAAGATGTATGGAGAGTGAATGGTGTTGTTGCAGGGTATGTGCAGAAATGGGATAATTTGAGTCATGTGGTGGTGTTGGGTGCTGGCCATTTTGTGCCAACTGATCAAAATGTGAATTCTCAAGCCATGATTGAGGATTGGGTTCTTCATAAAGGTTCCTTTGCTATCAAGAAGGCTCAAAAGCTTTCGGTTGATTGTTGATCATTAAAAGTTATTGTTATTGTTGTTGTAAAAAAGAAAATTTTGGAATAACGCTCATGACTGAGTCTTGTATGATGCTTGATTACTAGGCATCACATCCTTTGATCTTTAGAACCGTTGCTTTTTTTTTCCAATAAGTAGTGTATTAGTTAAGGAGCTAAATGGGTAATGATGATAAAATGTTGTATACAAGGTTTGTTTTTTTACTTTTACTAAATAAACAATCTGAATAGGGCATCCACCATCCATTCAACGAATGAGAGTTTGAATGGAATGCCAACTAGAACATAACTCATAATTTCTTAAAACCCCTACAATTTTACACTATAAATCCTATGATGCGTTGATTGAGCATGCAACTCTATTTTTCTCTCTTCAATATTATATTCTATTTAACCATAATTGAACCTTAATTGTGGATGCCCTAAGTCTACATGATAGGTTCCAAAAAAACCAATCACAATATTCATCACTTTTAACACAAATCCACCATTTTAATGTAAGAAAAAGTTGTGAAGAAGAAAAGAAGGCAAAAAGGTAAAAGATTAGAGTGCATTTTGTAGACATTTTTTTAGTTTTTTATGAAAATTTTGAAAATGAATTTGGTTTATTGAGTTTTTAAAAATTTTCCAAAAAATTGAAAATTTTCAGTTTCCAAATTGTATGTAAATTAGAAAAGTGATTTTTATAGTTTTCTAAAGTTTTTTAAATTTCTAAGATGGAAAATAAAAACTCCATTGGTTCAAAGTTCAAACCAAAAATGTTTTTTTTTTTTTTAATTTTCGTTGAAAACTGAAATGAAAACTCAACTCTATTTTCTGAAAATAATTTTTTGAAAAATAAAAACAGTTCTCTACAACTAAACATATCATTAGTGTTTCAAAATACCAATATATATTCATTTTCCTCAATAAAAAAATCATGCTCGTACTCTTTCTATTTGTTTTAAAGAGTTTAATAATTTGTTAGATCACTACCATATCAGTATTTTATTTTTTATTCAGTTTTACTTTTTTAAATCTGCATTACATTAAATCGTACAAAGTTTAATGGATTTTCATATCATCGTTATTATATTTTTAAACATAATTATAAATTTACTTATAAATTGTATAATAGTTAAAAAAAAATACATCTTAAAAATACATTAATTAAAAATTACGAAACCTAAAACACTTAATACTTAAAAGAGAAATCAAATATTCTTCTATTTTTTTCTCATACCATCTTCCTATACATTTAAGATTATGACACTTGTCATATTTAATAAAATTAATTGATTTTATTACAGTTGTCATCATCTAAAAGTGATATGAGAATGATAAAAAGAATAAGTAGATGGATATTTAATTTCTCTACCTAAAATTATATTAATTAAAAAACACGAAACCTAAAAATACATTAATAAAAAATAAAAAATAAAAAGATGATACCTACAAATTATATTTTATCTTGACATCTTCACAACGATTCATCCAAATCTCTCGTTCCTCCTCCGACATGATATTCTGATCCGGGACAAATATTGACGTATCTTCATGCTTGATTTTTTTTCCTTTTTTAGTTGTATTTTTTCTTCTTTTAATGTTTTTTTCTTTCTTCATTGGATTTATTGATTTGAAAAAATAGACATCTAAAAATATGATACATTAAATAATATAATACCTAAAAATATGGCTAATTTATTTGTGGTTTAATTAAAAAATACAAAAATAAATATAAAAACAATATGAAAATGTGATTACATATAAATTTGGTTTGAAATGTAACTGTAAAAGAAAAAAAATAATCCTTTGAACCACAAATGGTCATAAACCGTTTCATTCAACTCTCCTTAATGTCATCACCCACACTTCATTCAACTTATATTCAACCCTAATTATCGTCTATCCAGTTCCTATTAAACCACCATTGTGGATCCTCTAAAAGGAATATCACTAATAACTTTGTCTTTATAAGAACATATACAAGTTTGTGATATGTCCTTGGATTGTGATATTGTGATTGGACATGTATGTCTGCGATTTAATGAAGTCGTAGGAGAAAAAGACCTAATCTCCTTAGTGAGGAGACTAGGTTACGCTAACTAAAAGTATTAAAAAATGATTAAATTCAAGCTTGATTTTATTTCTCTTAATTCCACCTTTTATAGGGAAAACCACAAATGCTAAAAAGGAAACAAAATCCTAACAAAACATATATCAACTCCAACACAAAAATAAAACCTTAACCTAATCTTACTCAAATTTAAAATTGTAAATTATAAAACCTATCAAAATTCTGATGCCTTGACCTCTTTAGCTTTCCTGTGATAAACCTTACCATATTTAGGATTCATAACATTACTCCATTCCTCCAATTTGAGCTTGTCCTCAAGCTCAATATCTGGGTATGATTCCCTAAAAGTCTCTTGTTTCTCCCAAGTTGCATTATTCTCATCATCCTGAGTCCACTGTACCAGTAATTCGAGCAGGCCTTTATACCACCTAGCACGCAACACCTTAAAAGGAGTTAGCATGGCTTTACCATCAATCAATGGCGGAAAAATAGTAGTAACATCAGGAAGTATTTATTGGTGTGGTTTCAACAAAGAAACATGAAACACATTGTGAATTCTGCTTCCATTGGGTAACGCTAACCGATAAGCTATAGTTCTAAGTTTTTGTAGAACCTTGAATGACCCATAAAATTGGGGAGATAGTTTTGTGAACTTGGACTTGGCCACCGTTAGTTTTCGATATGGTTGAAGCTTCAGCCACACCAGTCTCCTTCCTTAAATTCTAACAAGCGGTGATGCTTGTCATAAGTCAACTTCATGCGTTGTTGAGCCTTCGCCAACCGTACCTTTATTGTAGCTATAAACTCAGTCCAATCCACCAGAACTTGATTAACCGCCTCCACCTTATAATGCCCTGCAACATAGTTGATTAAGCTCGGAGGGTCCCTCCCATAAATATGCTTAAACATTATGGTTTTCAAAGTAGTATGGTAAGATGTGTTGTAACAATATTCTGCCCATGGTAGCCATGTTAACCATTTTAGTGGTTTGTCCCCCTTCAAATAGCGTAAATATATTTCGATAGTGCAGTTAACAAATTCAATTTGGCAGTCACTCTGGGGGTGATAGGTTGTTGAGAAGGCTAATTTAGTTCCTGGTAGGCGAAACAACTCCTTCCAAAATGGACTCTAAAACACTTTATCACGATCAGAGACAATTGTCTCGAGAAACCCATGTAATCGAAAGATCTCGACAAAGAAAGCCTTAGCCACGGATTTTGGTGTGTAGGGGTGCCCGGTCTGCAGGAAATTAGCATACTTGGAGGACCGGTCGACGACCACCAACAAGATGGATTTGCCTGAAACGTTGGGTAAGGCTTCAAAGAAATCCATGGAAACGTCTGACCAAATTGTCTCGCGAATGGGTAAGGGTTGAAGTAAGTCGACGGGCTGTAGAGTCTCCCACTTATTGCGTTGACATGCCATATAGCTTTGAATAAATGATTGAATGGTAGCCTTCCACCCCTTCCTACAAAAGTCATTACGTATGTGTTCCATAGTCTTATGTATGCCTTCATGTGTAGCATTATGCACGACCAAAACTACCTCTTTAACCAATGGAGAACTTGATTTTAAGTAAACCTTACCGTCATAAGTCATTAGCCCTTCACAGATAACCCACATGTCATTCTTGGTGCCACTCAAGATGCGACTCCGCAACCTGCTAAGTTCTTCGTCGGTCTCGATCTCGATGCTTAAAGTCTCAAATATTTTCGGCTGGACTTATTACATCAAAAATAGATTCCCCTTTTCACTCTCTTTCTCTCGTCATGAGAGAGCATCAGCAGCTCGATTTAATGCAGCAGCCTGGTACTCGACTGTAAAGTCAAACCTAAGCAATTTGTTCACCCAGTGTTGGTGCGGATAGGTTGATAAGCGTTGATCTAGTAAAAAATTAAGGCTATAATGGTCCGTTTTAATCAGAAAATGCTAACCACAAAGATAAGGTCGCCAATGAGCCAAAAACGATTACAAATCACATGTCCATTTTAATCAGAAAGTGTCAACCCCAAAGATAAGGCTATATTTGTAAGTGAGTCACATGTTCTGTCATTGATAGGCTATAAACTAATATTTCGTTAAAAACAAGAACACACTTACGAAGGTACTCTAAAAAAACTTCGTTCATTAAACTTTGAAATGTGGATGGGGCGTTGGATAAGCCGAAGGGCATCATGAGAAACTCGAAGTGACCGTGGTGGGTGCGAAATGCAGTTTTTCAATATCAACATGAAACATATGTACCTGATGGTACCCGAAAGTTAGATTTAACTTGGTCAATATAGACACTCCATGTAGCTCGTCAAGGAGGTCTTCCACCAATGGAATAAGGAACTTATGTTTGACTGTTTTTGCATTGATCTCTCTATAATTGACGTAAAATCGCCATGTATTATCTTGTTTTTTTAAACAGAAGCACGGGTGACGAGAATGGTGATTGACTGGGTCGGATTGTTCCTTTTATCATCATCTCCATGCATGGTTTTTCAATTTCATCTTTTAGGATATGAGGATATCGGTAGGGACGGATAATCACCAGTTTTGTGTTCCTTTTTAGGACGATTCTGTGGTCATGAGAGCGAGATGGGGGTAACCCTTGTGGGGTTTTAAATATGTCTTCAAACTCTTCCACCAGATCATCGAGGTTTGGTTTCGAATTGTTGTCTCAAGTGAGTGCTACCAAGTTTGCTGCCTCTGGAGACTCCCCGCGCCATTTAATATTCTGCCTACCTACCATGAATTCCATCTCCCTAACCATAAAGTCTCATAAAATATTTCCTGTTTCAGCCAACAGATTCCCAACACTATATGGAACCCTTCTAAGGTAATGGCGAACATATATGTACTAAATTCAAATCCGATGTCGGGGTGGTCCCGAGAAGTAGTTCAGTATGCTTGATGTTTTTGTGATTCAAGCATATCTATGTGTTATGTGTTTCAGATTGCAGTCCGATGCAGTATGCAGTATATGTGTTATTGTTATATGTTATGATAATGTTATGCTATGTTCAGTCAGTTCCAGACTTCGGTCTGATGCAGTGGACAATGCCTTAGTTAGTTCTAGACTTCGGTCCGATGCAGAGGGAAAGGCTCTAGTTAGTTCTAGACTTCGGTCCGATGCAGAGGGCAAGGCCCTAGTCAGTTTCGGACTTCGGTCTGATGCAGTGGGCAAGGCCCAGTATGTGTTTTATATGTTATTGCATGGTATGTGGTAGTTTGGGGGATCTCACTAAGCTTCGTGCTTACAATTCCAGTTTTGGTTTCAGGTACTTCAGCTAGCAAGGGGAAGGGCTCGGGATGATGGAATGGCACACACCACAATTTTAGCCTGGGAGTTAGACTCTGATATTTTTGACATGATCTTGACATCAGTTGTGATATGAGACATATCTTATGACATTTTGAGACACACAACTTATGGTTTTCTTATATGATATTTGGATATTATTGTTTTAGTAATGTTTTCAAACGAAATTTTTGGCTTGTATTTTGCGATGTTTCAATTACCATATTTAGGATCCATAATAGTTCGTAAGACCTCACATATCTTTTGTGATGTAGGTGGTACAAGTGTTGATGCATGATTTGATGATGTCAACACTAGTGGGAATAGAAGTATGATGACATCAACGACAAATCTGTCGTAGTGATCCAATAGTTCGGAATTGGAAAAAATTCGCACACGACATCTAATTTGGGCCAATTAAGAGAATTTATTGCTTTTCCATGACGTGTGGTGTTTTTCGGCAATTCATGATCGTTTAGGGCCTCAAAACACGTTTTTATGGTATATTTATTTTCAACAAATTTTTATTCTAAGTTACGGTTTAGATAATTAATTGGGGATATTTTCCTAATCTGTTATGATCTTCTAAGGTTAGGGAATGATGTTTATCTTCTCCTCCTTATAAGTATCTAGTTTTCATTTTTGTTAGATAATTTTTTCCTACTTCCCATGCTGACATCCTCTCATTTTCACATATTTGACTATGATTGTTTCAATTATCCTAACTACAACCATTGGTTGTCTCTCGAGGACATCTATGAACCATTGTAATCTTCCTTACTCTCCTGAGTAGTTTTACTTATCATATATGAGATAATATCCAACAAGGTTTCCACTGTAATATTATTACAAAAACCTTATTTAAGCAACCTCTACTTTCTTCTCGTTCTCTTTCTTTATCAACGAACATTCATACCCATACAAAAAACTTACTTTACCGCCGCCTTGTAGATTTTTTTCTAGACATCCCTTTTTGTGACATGAAACTCATCCCATTTCACCCTTTGATGCGGGTGAAGTCATTATTTTCACCACTTTACTTATGGATCATAAGCCCAAATACTTGAAACTCTCTTTTGGTTGTCAAACTTGATTACCAATACAAAGTTCTACTCTTTCACCATATGCATGTTCCTTTTAAAATTGCACCATATATTGTGTCTTAATTATGGTAATCCATATACCATTTTCTTCCAACGATACCTTTCATGTATCTAAGCTAGTATCTATCACCCATAATGTCATTAGCAAGAAAATACACCATAGAACCTCTCCTTGAATCTCATGAAAAATTATTTCTTTGATCAGACCTATAATGTAAGGACTAAGCTTGGATCCTTTTATTAAGTTTTTTTATCGGGATGAACTCTGTGTGACCAACTATTTGTTATGTGTAAGCCTGAGAATTGTGTTTTTTATTTTATGCACAAGATCTCCATATGTTTATTACTTCTTTTGATTTTTTTGAAACATGAAATCTAATCTACTCCTAAACTACCCCTTAAATCCACCTATGTCCACGGCGGGACTTAAACCCTCAACCTCAAGGAGGGAGGGCAACACCGAATACCGCTGGGCTAGAAGCCCTTTGGTAACTATTGATTACTGAATTTTCAGTAATAAATATCTTTTCATCGAATAGAATAAATATACATACAATGATGGGCTGTATAATAAAAGGTGACACATACATGAGCCTATACAAGTATCAGAGGTATGGTTATCATGTTCGAACCGGACTAAAACTCAAGAAATAAAGGCTATAGAAGCCCTTTGGTGAAGATATCGAAATACTAAGACATAGATGGAACATGTAGACCTCTTACCCTCCTAAAGCGACTTGACCTCATGTGAAGTGTTTATCAATCTTAACATGTCGGGTTCGATGATGTAGGACCAGGCTTCAGACATGTAAACTACATTGACATTGTCACGATAAAAAGTGGTTTCTTTGGTGGGCGAAGTGTAGAGTTGGAGCAACCAACATCTCTCAGCTGCAACATTGGTGTTGCGTGGATATTTAACCTCATCATTGCATGTGGAAATCATGCCCTAACACTTGACTCATTTCTTGTTTCTCAAGAAGAAGCTTGAAACGTGTTTATAAAAATTTGGAAGAGAGGTTCAATGTCGCATAAGTGTTGCACGGTACATATATTTGGAGGATAACTCTTTCATCATATTTGTAACATTGTATATCTTGGGTATTGACATCAATGTTATCAAGTAGGTCCTTGTCAATTTTAATAGATGTACAATATGCACTAATAGTGAAATTTCCAATGCTAATGTTGTGGAGTTCATTGTCGGGTTGAATGATCTTCGTGTTTTTATCTTCACAGAATAATCAGATTTATCTGAACTTGACTGGCCGCATTTCGTTTGAAAATTATTTGGAGTAAGGTTTCGGAAACGTCCTATAGATCCACAACTTTAAGAGTCGGTTTTCTTCCATTCGGGTTCATCACAATTCATGTTAGGGGCATCACATAAGGTATTGATGTTATTAATCACAAAAATCTAGTAGAGTTGGTATAGAACATCACATACCAAACATCATAATTTAGGTGATCATTGTCAAAATAAGAGGGCGTAGGCTTTTATGTTAGTAAGGCCACATGGGTTTTCTAAAGAAGGAGATTCCTCATTGTCCGCCATGACTAGGGTTTAAAGGAGCTTCTCTAATAATCAAATTTTCTTTATGGATATTTTCCCATTAAACATAATAAATACAAATACAATGATTATACAATAAAATGCCCATTTATGAGTATATGCTCAATTTTAATATTTTTATAATTTATTTTGAATGACAAATAATTATGAATTTCATTTATGTCCATAACGAGACTTAAATTTTCAATCTAAAAAAAAGAAGACAATATTAGATACTATAGAGAAGAAAATATTAGATGCTATTGGACTAGAATCGATTTGGTTAATATTTGTATAATTAATACTAAAAACATTTTTTACCTAACAATTAAAGTTATAATTAAGTAAGTATATTCATATTTTTCATAAAGAAGGATAAAAAGAAGAAAAAAAAAAGATATTTAACGTATATAAAACCAAGGACCGCAAGCTTTTTGTATTCTGCTTTCTCCGTCTGCGCAACCATCAGCCTTACAAAATGACAAACCGATCAAAAGACCGCCCACTCATCTCTCGTCAATGGAGTCAACACCCCTCAAGCTCCTCCTCTTCCTCACTCTCTTCCACCACCTACAACCACACTTGTCGGCGTCGACACTCCCCAAAGAAGCTCTCCCCACAAAATCCGGCTACCTTCCGGTCAACTCCTCCACCGGGTCCGCCATATTCTATGCCTTCTATGAAGCCCAAAATTCTAGCACTACTTCTCTTTCTGAAACCCCACTTGTCATTTGGCTTCAAGGAGGACCAGGTTGCTCTTCCATGATCGGAAACTTCTACGAACTCGGTCCATGGCGGGTGACAGCTTCTGTCAAGCAAAACGTCGAACATCTTTCCCTCGAGCCTAATCCAGGTTCTTGGAACCGAATATTTGGCCTTCTTTTCCTCGATAATCCAATAGGAACTGGTTTTAGTATCGCTTCGACATCCGAAGAAATCCCAAGAGACCAACATGCTGTAGCAAGACATCTATTCATCGCCATCAGAAAGTTTATCGCTTTAGACCCGTTGTTTAAATCTCGTCCAATCTACATTACAGGTGAGAGTTACTCTGGAAAATATGTCCCATCAATTGGGTATTACATTCTCAAAAACAATCCCCTGTTACCCGCTTCTAAACGGATCAATTTGTACGGATTAGCCATCGGAAATGGATTAACTCATCCGGAAACCCAAGTCGCCACTCACGCTCTCCACAATTACAATCTTGGGTTGATCAATGAGAAACAGAAAACCCAAATGGAGAAACTGCAAATTAAAGCTATCGAGCTAACAAAAGCTGGTAATTGGAGCGATGCTACAGGTGCAAGAAACAATGTGTTGGGATTTCTGGAAAGCATTACAGGTCTAGCTACTTTGTATGACTTCAGGAGACAGAGTCCTTATCGTTCTGATTGGGTCGAAGAGTTCTTGAAGAACCCAGAGGTTAAAAAGGCATTAGGCGTGAATGAATCGATGGTTTTTGAGGAGTGTAGTGATGTGGTTGGAGCAGCGTTGCATGAAGATGTGATGAAGAGTGTGAAGTACATGGTGGAGTTTGTTGTGAAGAACACTAAGTTAATGTTGTATCAAGGGCAGTGTGATTTGAGAGATGGGGTTGTGTCTGTGGAGTCTTGGGTGAAGAAGATGAAGTGGGAAGGGATTGAGAAGTTTTTGGATGCAGAAAAAGATGTATGGAGAGTGAATGGTGTTGTTGCAGGGTATGTGCAGAAATGGGATAATTTGAGTCATGTGGTGGTGTTGGGTGCTGGTCATTTTGTGCCAACTGATCAAAATGTGAATTCTCAAGCCATGATTGAGGATTGGATTCTTCATAAAGGTTCCTTTGCTATCAATAATGCTCAAAAGCTTTCTGTTGATAGCTAGATCATTAAAAGTTATTATTATTGTTGTTGTAAAAAGAAAACTTTGAAATAACGCTCATGACTCCGATCTATAGACGCGAGTCTTGTATGATGCTTGATTACTAGCTATCACATGTTTTGATCTTTAGAACTGTTACGGTTGTTTTTCTTTTCCAATAAGTTGTGTATTACTCAAGTGAATGAATGAATGGGTAATGATTTCTATCCGGATAAAATATCGTATACATAAGGTTTGTTTCTTTATTTGATTAAATAAAACGTCTGAACAAATCTGCAAAACTATATGATCATCTTACCATTACGTTTAGAAAAATCAATCATAATATTTATTGGTTTAAAACAACTCCACCGTTTTAATGTGATACAAGTTGTCAGAAAAAAAAAAAAAGGCAAAAAGGTAAAAGATTAGTGTTTCAATATATCAAATCAAGCTTATTGTCTTAATCATTAAGACATTCGGTTAATATTAAGTTAAACACACACACACACATACACACACACACATACACACACACACACACACACACACACATATATATATATATATATATATATATATATATATATATATATATATGTATGTTATAATGTGGATGGACAACTATTGTGCGGACGGGTGGACAAATGCTATTCTATGAGAATTACTATAAAATTAAGTTGTTTAGTAACGTGAATATATTCAACATCACACAATTATTGTCATTTTCATGCATTCTCGCTAATTCTTATTCATTTTTGTTCTCACGCATCATTTTTCACCATTTTTCATTCATACAGAATACGACACAATATACATCTTGACAACATTATGATAGAATAAGAATAATAAAAAAAAAGTTTATAATAACCGTATAGACAATTTAATTGGTAAGAATGTGTGATAATAACAATAGTTATGTAAGATTAAATGTATTCACATTATCAAACAACATATTTTATGTCTTTATCACAAAATAGCACTATCCACATGTCCGCACAATAGATATCAATCTACAATTGAACCTAGCTCTTTCTCTCTCTCTCTCTCGCTCTCTCTCTCTCTCTCTCTCTCTCTCTCTCTCTATATATATATATATATATATATATATATATATATATATAGTGAAACATAAGGACACGATTCTAGCCCCTCATTTTCGTGATCAAAAAATAAAAAAATCTAAAATCTAAAATGCAAAATAAAAAGGAAAAGTCCGAAAATTCTGTTTTTAATTACTATTTTCGTCATTTTATTTACCCAAAATATATCGTTCTTTCTAAATATACGTGAAATATTCTAATATAATATTACACTGTAAATATTCAA
Organism: Lactuca sativa; assembly: GCF_002870075.4. Lineage (NCBI taxonomy): Eukaryota > Viridiplantae > Streptophyta > Magnoliopsida > Asterales > Asteraceae > Lactuca > Lactuca sativa. The sequence goes on from NC_056625.2 coordinate 76,384,844, forward strand.
ATGTAATTTTTAGAATGTTAGAATATTTTAGTATTCTACTAGAATTGTTAGATATGTTAAAATATTCTAATATTCTACTAAAGTTATTAAAATTTATAGAATATTCTAATATTTAATTAGAATTGTTTGAAAATTTGTAGTGTAGCATTCTAGTAGAATATGTGAATATTCTAACAATTTTGTTGTAATTTTTATAGTAGAATATTTTACAAATATTAAAAAAAAACGGTAATTTATTATTATTATTATTTTTATTTATCTTTTGGAAAATATAAATGACGAAAATAATATTTTAGAAAAATCGAAAATTTTCAACTATTTTTCATTTTAAAAATAATTGTTTGATCGTCAAAATGAGTGGATAGGATTGTCTCTCATGTCTCACAAAATATAATGGTCTCAAATGAACATAACTCTCTCTCTCTCTCTCTCTCTCTCTCTCTCTCTATATATATATATATATATATATATATATATATATATATATATATATATATATATATATATATATATATATATATATATATATATATATATATATTGCGAACCCATATTTTCCTGCAAACTTTTTGATATGATTTTTTTTTAAAAGTGACTTAACGCACTAAGTTGTTTATATGGAAGTGCATTTCGCAAAGAGAATCTCGAAAAAATGTGCATACATGAAAAGTGTGTATATGCACAAACGTCGAAAGTGTATATGTTCGTCAAAAATAACTTTCATATGTGCATTTTTTTTGTGAATGCACTTTTGTATGACCAACTTACAACTTTAATTCATTTTTTAAAAAAAAAATCATATGAAAAAGATCACGGGGTTCGCGAGAAAATATGAATTCGCAAAAGACTCTCTCTCTTTCTGTGTGTGTGTGCGCGTATATATATATATATATATATATATATATATATATATATATATATATATGTATATATATATATATTAAGTGTGTAACGTATTAAGCTCAATAAATGAAAAAATACAGAAACACTATTTTGTTGGAGTAATACTCGTGTAGTGAAAAAAATTATTGATTGTAAACTTATTTATTACTAACAAAATAAATTCTTGAAGATTATTCTCTCTTCTCGTAAAAAAAACCATGTTCACATGGTATGCAATTTTAGGAAGCGTTTAGCTTTTAGTTTTTAAGAAATAACTTGGAAAAAAAAAAGTTTTATTCGGCAGCAGAAACTTTTAGTTTTTGGGTTAAACAAAATGTTTTAAATCCAAAAATACTTCAACTAGCGTTTAACAAATTGATTTAATTACCCTTTAAAATAAATAAATCAAATATAAAAATATATACAATTTAACAATTGTGATGTTTTTATTTAAAACGAAATATATCCTATACGATTAAATATAAATATAGTTTAAAAGTTATGATGTTTTTATTTTAAACAACCATATCAATGGATTTTGTAATTTATTAATCTTCATCTAACTAATAAATAACTATTTTTATATGAAATTATAAAACAAAATTAATATCATACAATAATATTGTCTCTTTTTCTTATTTCTCTTATTGTTTCTATTTTTTTTTACTTTTGACATGATTGAGGTTCTTAACCTATACAGTCAATATATGTGTGTTGATGTTAGTAAGCTGTTAAGTCGATACATGTTAATGTCCCTCACATGTATTACAACTAGATTATGACACGCGTTAAACGCGGGAAACATATAAAAAATTCATATAAAGTTATAAAAAGCTGACAAATAAAAAAAAATAATAAAAAGTAACATAAATTAGAATAAATGTCATGCATTGAGTAGCTATTTACATGTAATATCCTTCATTTCTAGCTATACCAAATTTAGTGATTTTCCTAACAGCTTCTTTATCGAACAGGGCTTGAAATGCATTGATGGGATTTTTTTATTGTTGTATGTGTTTTAGTGTCTTGTATATGATAACCAATGTTGTTTATTGAAATATATATATATATATATATATATATATATATATATATAACTTTATTTTAATTTAGTAAAATCGCACACGTTTGTCCATTAAAATCATGTCAAAGTTTTTCACCATGTTTGGGTTGTTTTTGTAAGTCTGCTTCCAAACCATGATATTCTATGATTCCTTCGAGGCATCTATGTATCAAGACTATTAAAGACGACTTCATTGCCACTGTTATGTGCCATTTCACCTTCTATAAAGAGAAACACAAAACTATTAGAGATAATTATGAGACTAAGAAAAAATGGATACTATTTAAATAAAATCTTAGTTAAGTTGTTTGAATTTTCATGATGTAGATTAGCTATTTTTGCTTGATTTATCTCAGGTTTGAAAGATTAGAAAATTCATAGATGGATCTCATAACATAACACATGATTATACAAATTCTAAATGTTTATAGAAATCTGAATATATTCATGTACCTATGATTTTTGATATTTCACTTATATTGGGTCTAACCCTATCTATAAGAGTCAATATAAATATGTGCAGATGTAGAAATTCAACACTTTGCTTTATATAAAGAAGATGAAGTTGTTAATATTTGTATGAACTTGTAAATATTTTATGCAGGTTTCTTTGAGAACAGTTACAAATAATTAGTTAACACATATAAGAGGTACCAACAAAGGAAAACACAACACACACATGTTAAAAAAGCACACACAAAGAAGGACATACCTTGAAGATTCGTAATAAAACTGATGTAAAGGTTGATGTATTGTTTTGTTCAATTTATGTAGTGCATTGAGATAAAAACATACACGTGAAGGAGCAAATGAGAAATGTGAGAATTATTTATAATTTTCAAAACGCGGACAATGAGAAACAAAATCGTTTAAAATCAACTTTAAATTGGAGACAATATGTTTATCTATTATTTAGTATTTTAAAGATTGGAATTAAATTATATTGGTGAAGATAATAAGGAACGAGAGCTGATTAACGATTTTCAAGAGATAATTGGAAAACAGGAGGCATGATTTTATATTAAATTCAAATAATTGTCAAAAATAGATGAATTAGATGCATATTTAATTGGATTTGATTAAATGATGGTTTTGTACTTTATAAGGTTCAACGATTTTGAATGATTTAAAGATATTATTTCTTTAATTAACATTTTAATCATAAAGGTCGGAATTCGAAAAAAATAATTATTTCCTTAATCAATATTCTGAAAGGATTTAAAAAAATCATATTAACATTATGAGGATGACATCATCAGATTGATCCAATGGTGGAAAACTATAAAGGAAAGTCAATCAATGGACTTGATTGTTGAAGATGATGCAATCAGGTTTCTCTTTTAATATATATAAAGATTGCATTCAATAAAAACCTATAATCAACATCAAGATAGGCAACATCTAAAACCTAACATGAGTAACGTTTCATATCAATGGAAAGTATGTAAAATTTATAGGATTCCAACTTCATGTTCGAGTTAAAAAATTTAGGGTTTACCTTAATAGAGCCAATATGAAACTGATGAAAAATCAATCACCTTACGAAGGTTAATGAAGAAATATAAGATTTTGCTTTTGGTGTTCGTTGAAAACAAAACCCTACAATATCGATTCTTCAAAAACGGCAACACTTTGTCTTCTAGTTCCCAAATTGACGAACAAATCAAACAAAGCTTAGGGAAATTAAACATCACAACATGGTAATGTAAGAAATAAACATGCTTACTTCTAGCATGAGAGAAGTCAAGAGAATATAAAGGGTCAGAGAATAAAGATAACCCTCAAAATAGATAAGCGTAAACTGAAATAAACAAATAGATGAATGAAAACTGAGATAATAACAGATGACACATGTGACATTTGGGGAAAAACATGGTGTGTTATTTTAGAAGCTAAATTCGTGAAGTAGGCATACGAACATGTGTGAAGTGGTAACAAAGAGAAAACATGAGGCGAGAGAGAGAGGTGAAGTATGCATCTTACGAAGATATGATAGAAGCGTGATATGGTTGAGCTGCTCATCAACGTCAATCAAGTAGGTCAGCACCGGGCCTCTAATCAAAGCTTCAAATGGAAAAAGGTGAATGGAAACGCTCTTATTCATGAGTTTGTAAATTGTATAGAGTAAATAATGTTCGGTTTGGGTTCTTACAAAATTGAAGAGTCTTATTTATTTTATTTGTAAAAAACTTCATCATTTACTAATATGCATAAAAAAATTATCAATTGAGAAGATTAACCAGTGCATTTGGTATTAAAATTTGATAATATTTAACTTTTGATAATTGTGGTTTAGAAAATTTAATTTGTCATCATTATATTTCAATTTTAGTTTAAATCCATACGTCATTTTATGTAATTTTATATATTTCAAAAACTTTCAGCTACTTGTTCTAAACACTCTTATACAAATGAAACTTACTACTTCCAACTTTCTGTTATCATCTACTAGCTACTAGCTTCCAACTTCAAACTTGCAGCTACATTTTCGAACACACCCTTTGTCTTTATAAGAACATATACAAGGTCGTAAGACCTCACACATCTTTTATAATTATCACAAGAAAAACGAAAATGTCTCATAAATTTCTTTTCGAATCAATAATACTTTCCAAAAAATAATAAATTTTCAAATACTCTTCATTATATAAACTCACATTAGCACTTATAACACTTAAAATACTTTCTAGAGTAGTATAAACACTTAATAGTCATGTAACATCTTGATATTCAGGTATTTCCATTTATGCCCTTGATATGTAAAATTGATTGCAAATTGGTCCCTTGTAGTATTTTAGAGGAAAAAACGTTTCATCACGTACGTTGAGTGTACGTAGCCTGGACCAAAACCCTAGTATTTAGGGTATGTGCACTATTTACACACCTTTATAGCCTCAATACCCCTTCTTTTATTAGTCTCCATCCCTAATATCGACACTTGCAAACCCTAATTTGTTTTGAGAGCATCTTTGAGTCATTAGTGTGTTTTAGTGTTCTTAGAGGAAGAAGAAGGAAAGGAAAGCATCTTGGAAGCTTGACTCACTTTGGATCCAGAACCACGTCATCAATAAACACAACTTCGAGGTAAAAAGCTCTGATCTTGATGAAGTTTTTCTTAGATCTTGATTAGCCATAGATTATGTTCATTTTGGTCCCATAAGCTTAATGTATTTGAGTATGGGTTACTCTAATTCATTTGAGTTGTCCTATCAAACGTTTTGGAGTGTTTAGAATCATAAAAATGTAATCTTGGTCCTTAGTTTTCCTCCATGTATGGACTAAGCTGTCTTATCAGTTAAGAAGTTAGGGTTTCTGGTATTGAGCACTTAATAGCCATGCAAGATCATAAAGTTGAAAACTTTATGATTAAGCACATCATTTGAGGACTAGATCTAGATTCTGGACAAAAGACATTAAGGGATCAAGCTCTTAATAGAAGGAAAAGGTGGCAGGTGCATACGTTGGGCGTACATTAGAGTATGTTGCACATACGTGGTCAAAGGCCTAGTTTTTATTCAATACGCTAGTACCCCATGTGTAGAAGCTGAGTACGTTCGGCGTACTCAGCTGAGTTGACTTGGTTAATGAAACATCCCAAAAATAAGACCCGGAATTTTCATTTTTAAATTACCAAAATAGTAAATCATATCATTTTTGCAAAATCAAAGCATTTTAAGTTTTATCAATACATCATCGTTATCAGAGTAAATCGTAGAAGGTGGAAACATGTGGTGTGTTCTATGCAATTATCCTAAGCTCTTCCCTTTGAAAACAGAAGTACCTAAAACATATATTGAAAACCGTAAGCACAAAGCTTAGTGAGTTCCCCAAGATACCACATACTATACATACATATCTTATAACGGGCCCTGCTTAATGAGTATAACGGGCCCCGCCCTAACTCGCATAACGGGCCCCGCCTAATAAGTATAATAGGCCCCGCCCTAACTCGCATAATGGGCCCCGCCCACATAAAATTCATATAAGCATAATAGGTAATAACATATTCAAAAACCATCTAGCCCGACCCAGTAAGCATATAAGCACATATACATACAAGTGTCACACAGACAACGAGTATTCTAACATAACTGATCATGGGTCGATGTTGGTGCCTTCGACCCGCTAAACACAGTGCGGAAACTCACCTCGCAGCGTTGAATATCGCAGAAAGAAACTCTGGCTGCTGGCTTGCTAACAAAATCCCCGTAATGCCAATCACAAAATAATCATCGGATCAATAATCGGATCCTAACCTACACTGAGAGTCCAAGCTAGGGTAAAAGACCTTTTTACCCTTTCCATAACCTAACCTAAGGCCCAAGCCCAATTGTCCAAAAAAATTCCAACAAAAACAACTAAAGCCCAAATATGGCCCAATTTTCCAAATTGGGCCCTCAAAACCCTTTATGGGCCTAAATTCCAAAGGAGTCCAATATGTACAAACTAGATATGTAAAATTGATTGATTGCAATTTGGTCCCTTGTAGCATTTTTGAGGAAAACGGGTTTTAACATGTACGTTAGGCGTACGTGGCCTGGACTAAAACCCTAATATTTGGGGTGTGTGCACTATTTAAACACCTTTATAGCCTTAAGACCATTTCTTTCATCAACTTGTATCTGTGATATCCCCATTTTCACGGCCAAAAAATACTGATTTTGTTTATGCTTTATAAAAATCAGAGTACTTCTTTTCATAAAAATGTTGCGGAATTTGTTCCCAGAAAAATAGGATAAATACGTTATCAAAACATTTTCGAAGAAACGTATTTTATTCATTTTAAAACGTTTGGGATGTCATCGTTAATACAGGAACATAAGCATAAACGGAACTTACATTTATTTACACTAGTGATCTACATCTCTTTAATCTCTCAGTGTAATGTCACTTCATATTGACACTTGTGATATAAATAAACTGAGTGGGTCAGGTTGGTAAACCTAGTGAGTACATAGGGTTTTCAACCCACAATAATATAATTATTATATTTAATCATCAAACAGTTAACCTAATTACACCCATCCCCATTATCTTCTTTATTCTTAAGGATCTACCCTAAGAATCAGCTATTTATTGTTCATTCATTCCTAAGGAGTATCCTAAGGAATAGGTACGAATTCCAACGTTGTAAATGACACATCTGTCAAGCACAACTACTAGTTCTGTCACTTAGGCGGAGCTGCCAAAATTATGACATTCTCTATAGGCCGCATCTGCCGGAATAGTCCTTTAGGCGCATCTGTCGGGGTTATGAGGTTCTCTATTAGGCGCTTCTGCCGGTAGAGTCCTTTAGGCGCATCTGCCAGGGTTTTATTGACAATATCATTTTCAAGAGTCCACTCGCAATACATATCAATGGGTTTTTAGAGTACACCTGGTGAATACACAGTTCAAAACACCTACAGGTTGCGAGCCTGCTAGTGTCCACTGGACTGTCTAGAATAGTCTGTGGTTGTCATCCATACTCTGCTGGATGACGGGGCCATCACTTGGGTAAAAGGCTTCTCTCATGGTTCACCTCTCACCCTCACCTCATGGTCTATATCACATCTTTCTCATTTTATTTTTGTCACACATAAACCATTTCATCTACCCATGTTTTACCCAACACATTTTGTAGATATAAAATACATATACAGTTTAAATAATTTAAAACATGTATGAAATCATTCATCCAGCATAGACAACAAGTATTCAGATAATATTCACACATATCACGTAATTTATGTAAAATACTTCATATCTATGTGTAATATGAAAGGGACCATGCACTCACCTGAAACGTGGTGACTCAGCACTCGGACAACGCTTCGATACTCTCAAAACAATTTTCCTTCGATAAAACCTAGTATCAATACCACTAGGGTTTAGTCTAACGATAACCGCGACAAATTAATAGCCTGACTATTATTACTATTATACAAGCGTTAAATAACACTCAATATAACTCATAATAATAGCCCAAATAATTATTTTAAGCACCTAATAACATTACAATAATTATTTGAAAGCTATATTAAAAGTTGCGTAAGCGTAGCTCACTTATAGCGGATTTTAAAGAAAACCGGGCTTTGCTCGGAGCAGCGTTTTGAAACCGAAATACCCTTTTTCTCGGGACTCCGGGAGCCTCGGGGCTTCCCTCGGGAGCTAAGGGATTTTTCCTAGGGTTTAGGGGGTTAAAATAGGCTAGAGAGAGAAAGTAACTTAGAGAGAGAAAGAAAATTGGTGTGAGAATTCGGAAGAGTTCGGACCCCTTTTATAGGCGCCAGCAGCCTCGGTTACGCTGGGCGTACCGAGGTTACGCTGGGCGTACACCTCGGATAAGGTTGCCAGCCGAAGCCAGCTGTCTCGCACCGTCGGATGGATCAGATCGGAGCTACGCAGGGCGTAACTTCTTCGGACGCGGAGCGTACTGCAAGGGCTTATGCTTTTAATACAATATATACCAACTTTTGAGGAGTAAATGCATAACTTGTATTCTAGCCTAGTGGAAAGTTCGTTACCAATCTGATTTTTTCACATTTAAGATTAACTCGCTGACCACGTCAACACCCCGCATCAACATATGTCCAGTTGGTATGCCATATGGTATGAGTGACCTATTGAAAAAGTTAAAATAAATTAAATTGAATGAATTATCTGATTTTCTAGGTTTTTTATTTAAAAGAAAAATGAAATTTTAATTTTTTTTTTTCTCAATATGTCATATAGTATGGGCTACCTATTGAAAAGGTTAAAATGAACTAAATTGAAGGAATTATCTGATTTTATGAGGTTTTTTATTCAAAAGAAAAATGAAAACTTTTTTAAAATTTTTCTCAAAAAATTGAGACGTAACCTATTATCCCACAATTATATTAGTTAAAAATACATATGGAATACAAGACCGCAAGCGTATTCAACTTTCTCAGCCTGCGCAATAGCCTTACAAAATGTCAAAGCGATCAAAATCCAACCCACTCATCTCTCGTCAATGGAGTCAACAGTCCTTATGCTCCTCCTCTTCCTCACTCTCTTCCACCACCTACAACCACACTCGTCGGCGTCTACACTCCCCAAAGAAGCTCTCCCCACAAAATCCGGCTACCTTTCGGTCAACTCCACCACCGGGTCCGCCATTTTCTATGCCTTCTATGAAGCACAGAATCCCAGCGACACTTCTCTTTCTGAAACCCCACTTGTCATTTGGCTTCAAGGGGGACCTGGTTGTTCCTCCATGACAGGAAACTTCTTCGAACTCGGTCCATGGCGTGTTACAGCTTCAATGAAGCAAAATGTTGAACACCTTTCCCTCGAACCTAATCCAGGCTCTTGGAACAGAATATTCGGTCTCCTTTTCCTTGATAATCCAATCGGAACCGGGTTTAGTATCGCTTCGACGCCTGAAGAAATCCCAAGAGACCAAAACGCTGTAGCAAGACATCTATTCATCGCCATCAGAAAGTTTATCACTTTAGACCCGTTGTTTAAATCTCGTCCAATCTACATTACAGGTGAGAGTTACGCTGGAAAATATGTCCCATCAATTGGGTACTACATTCTCAAAAAGAATCCCCTTTTACCCGTTTCTAAACGGATCAATTTGTACGGATTGGCCATCGGAAATGGATTGACTCATCCGGAAACCCAAGTCAACACTTACGCTTCGCATACTTACTATCTTGGTTTAATCAATGAAAAACAAAAAACCAAAATGGAGAAGCTTCAGTTCGAGGCTATCAAGCTAATAAAAGCTGGTAACTGGATCGATGCTAGAAATGCAAGAATCGTTGTGTTGGGTTTTCTACAAAACATCACAGGTTTAGCTACTTTGTATGATTTCAGGAGGCATAGTCCTTACGATTCCAAGGTAGAAGAGTTCTTGAAGAATCCAGAAGTTAAAAAGGCATTAGGAGTGAACGAGTCGATGGTTTTTGAGGAGTGTAGTGATGTGGTTGGAGCAGCGTTGCATGAAGATGTGATGAAGAGTGTGAAGTACATGGTGGAGTTTGTTGTGAAGAACACTAAGTTAATGTTGTATCAAGGGCAGTGTGATTTGAGAGATGGGGTTGTGTCTGTGGAGTCTTGGGTGAAGAAGATGAAGTGGGAAGGGATTGAGAAGTTTTTGGATGCAGAAAAAGATGTATGGAGAGTGAATGGTGTTGTTGCAGGGTATGTGCAGAAATGGGATAATTTGAGTCATGTGGTGGTGTTGGGTGCTGGCCATTTTGTGCCAACTGATCAAAATGTGAATTCTCAAGCCATGATTGAGGATTGGATTCTTCATAAAGGTTCCTTTGCTATCAAGAATGGATCGTTAAATTTGGTGTAATTGTTGTAAAAATGAAAACTTCAGAAATAATAAGCACGCATCAAATCTATAGACTCGCGTCTCCCTTACGACTTGCGTAGGAGATATCATACGCTTTAATCTTGGAAACTATTATTGTTATATCATATGCTTCGATAATTTAAACTATTATTGTTATTAATATTGTTGCAACTATTATTGTTATTGTTGTATCATAAGTGATGTTGTAATACATACAAGGTAGATCCGTTGGTCTTGTTAAGTAAATAATGTTTACTTCTTGTTGATGTCGTTATCCAGCACCCAGGGCCGTTCCAAACATATTTTGGGCCCAGGGCGAGAGCAAAAAATGGGCCCTTAAAATATACAAATTTTATCAAATTTTTTACAATAACTCAATAATTGTAAGAAAATTATTTGTACTATCTTCTAAATATAAAAAATTCCATAAAAAATTTGGGCCCCTTTAAAAGATGGGCCCTGGACGGTCGCCCCTATCGTCCACCATCTGGGATGGGTCTGCCAGCACCATTAAGTATTAATTGGGTCAACCCGATCGAGTTAAATGGGACGGGTTAATCGGGTTTTCATAAAAAATAACCCGCAACCCGACCCTATTAAAGTACAGGTTAATCGGGTTCGGGTTAATAGGTTTGGGTTAGTCGGGTTAATACATTGAGCACATAATCTGGACATATATAAGATTGTTAATTTTTTACTTGATATATTGAAGATTGTATTAGGTGAGTAGGATTGAAGTTGACCTTTATATACCTTTAAAGCTTCGGCATAGGCCAATTATTTCTTTTTTACTCTTTTTTGTTAACATTAAGAATCCAAACAAATAGAAATAAAATAAAAATATAAGGTCATAATTATTATAAGAAAGCATGCACACAAGTGGCCAAAATAGTTCTTCCGTTATCAATATTAAATGATGAGATGTAATTTATTTATGTTTATAGTTAGTTTAAATAGGAAAATAAATAGAAATATTTACTTTCTACTTATTCATGTTTATAGTTAGTTTAAACTGGAAATAAGTAGAAATATTTACTTTCTCAGCCGCTCCAATATTTTTAAGATGTGAATGTTCTATATCTTTTTGGACTTCACAATAAGAGTTACTCGACCCTTAAAAGTCAAAACACATATAATAATTTATTTTAATTACTAGATAATATCATAAGTAAATAAATAAATAACCATGTTGTAGTACCTTGATAAAAATTCTATGACAACAATTCCATATCCAAGCGAAAATAGATCGGAAATATTATGATATATAAAGTAAAAAAGAACACGTTACCCCCTTCCAATCTATGTTTCCTTGTGAATAAAATGAACAAGGTGATCTGTTTCTAAAATATGAATAACGTATGCATCTAGAGTCACAAACGTTTACATTTTCAAAGGATTCATAGATTTTTTTTACTGTTCAAGTGGAGAATGGTGGAATATGTAGAAGCTATGAATTCCTAATTGGGTTATTCGGGTTGACCCGAAACCCGAAATTTTTATAAAAAGGGAAAATGACATAAAAGCCCTTAAGTTTGCACAAAAATGTCGGTTTTACCCTTGGACGTGTTTTAGGTCCAATAAAGCCCGAAGTTTTGTTTAATTTGTTCATTTTTACTCTTGTAGCCGGTTTTCAGGTAACCTACCGGTTACCTAATGCCAGTAAAGCCCTTAAATTTTCAAAATGTTCGGATTTACCCTTAAGTTTTTAAAAAATGTTCGGATTTATCCTTACCTTGATTTTTATTTTGATTATTATTATTATTATTATTATTATTATTATTATTATTATTATTATTATAATTATAATTATTATTATTATTACATATTTTTAATACATTTTAATGTATAAAAATATTTTATACATACATTTTTAAATGTATACAAATATTTTTATTAATATAAATATATTTTTAAAAATATATATAATTGTATTTGGTATTTATATACATTTGAATTACCATGTATTCCATTAAAAACATATTTATATATTAAAAAGTATTTATTTCTATACAGTAGGTATAAATATATATTTATTTTGATATAAAAATATATTTATATTAGTAAAAATATTTACATACATTTAAAAATGTATGTATAAAATATTTTTATACATTTAAAAATGTATTAAAAATTAATGATGATGATGATAATAATAATAATAATAATAATAATAATAATAATAATAATAATAATAATCAAAATAAAAATCAATGCAAGGGTAAATTCGAACATTTTTGAAAAACTTAAGAGTAAATCCGAACATTTTTGAAAATTCAAGGGTTTTACAGGCATTAGGTAACCGGGAGGTTACCTAGAAATCGGCTATAAGGGTAAAAATGAACAAATTAAATAAAACTTCGGGCTTTACTGGACCTAAAACACGTCCAAGGGTAAAACCGACATTTTTGTGAAAACTTAAGGGCTTTTATGTCATTTTCCCTTATAAAAGTCAACCCTAAACCCGACCCTAACTACAAATTGGGTTTGTCAGGTTAACCCGAAGAATCCCTTTTGAAATTTGACCATATTAAACCTGACCCTAATTACCTTATGGGGTTCGATGTACGATATACACGGACCATAAGAGCTTGAAGTATTTGATGGATCAGCCCAACCTAAATATGCGTCAGAGGAGGTGGTTGGATGTGGTCAAGGATTATGATTGTGAGATCCTGTACCACCCAGGCAAGGCTAATGTGGTAGCCAACGCGTTGAGCCGCAGGGCGGAGAGCACTCCATTGCGAGATGTATGCTTGAGACTGACTGTGATGACTCCAGTATTGGATGCTATTCGTGGAGCACAGGCCGAGGCTGTACGACCAGAAATGCAGAAGAAAGAGCGGGTTGTGGGGTTGATTTCAGAGTTCGTTAAGGATGGACGAGGGCCTATGACGTTTCAGGGTCGGATTTGGGTACCGTTCGTGGGCGGTACGCGTATCACTTTGATGGAAGAGGCTCATAGATCGAAATTCTCGATCCATCCCGGTGCTACGAAGATGTATTTGGATTTGAGGAAAGAGTATTGGTGGCCCTGTATGAAGAGGGACGTTGCATGGTTCGTTGAGAGGTGCTTGACCTGCCGTAGGGTTAAGGCCGAGCATCAGAGACCGCATGGCAAGTTACAGCCATTGGAGATTCCCGAGTGGAAGTGGGAACAAATCACCATGGATTTCATCACCAAATTGCCGAGGACTGACAGGGGAGTTGATGCAATTTGGGTGATTGTGGATAGATTGACGAAGAGTGCACACTTCCTTGCCATCAGTGAGAGTTCTTCAGCGGAGAAGTTGGCGGAGATATATGTGAGAGAGGTGGTATCTCGGCATGGGGTACCGATCTCGATTGTTTCAGACCGTGATGTACGTTTCACTTCCAGGTTCTGGAAGAAATTTCATGAGGAGCTGGGTACTAAATTGCATTTTAGTACCGCATATCATCCCCAGACAGACGGCCAGAGCGAGCGGACGATTCAGACGCTGGAGGACATGCTTCGAGCGTGTGTGTTGGACTTCGGGGGTAGCTTGGATGCATATTTACCCTTAGCAGAGTTTTCCTACAACAACAGCCATCATTCGAGCATTGGTATGCCACCTTTTGAGCTGTTGTATGGTAGGAGATGTCGGACCCCCATTTGCTGGGGAGAGGTGGGACAGAGAGTGATGGGCAGCACGGAGATCGTACTTCAGACGACAGAGCAGATTCAGCAAGTTAGACAGAGGTTATTGACCGCCCAGAGCCGACAGAAGAGTTATGCAGACAGGCGCCGATCCGAGCTTGAGTTTCAAGTCGGCGACTTCGTTCTCCTGAAGGTCTCTCCTTGGAAAGGAGTGATTCGATTCAGGAAGAGGGGCAAGTTGGGGCCCCGGTATATTGGGCCATTTCGTGTGATTGCTAGGATAGGCCGGGTAGCCTATCGGTTGGATTTGCCAACAGAGTTGGGACAGATCCACGACACTTTTCATGTGTCGCAATTGAGGAAGTGCATAGCCGATGAGTCGGCAGTGGTTCCATTGGAGGATATTCAGGTGGATGCGAGCCTGAATTATGCTGAGAGACCAGTGGCCATCAGGGATCGGAAGATCAAGGTTCTAAGGAACAAGGAGGTACCTCTGGTGTTGGTTCAGTGGCAACACCGTAAGGGATCGGAAATGACTTGGGAGCCGGAATGTGAGATGCGGGAGCAACATCCGGAACTATTTTCAGAGTGAGACTTCGAGGGCGAAGTCTAATCCAAGTGGGGGAGAGTTGTAACAGCCCGGAATCTCAGGTATTGTCAAATTATGTTTTTGGGGTGATTTAAGAAGGGACTCGGCGAGTTGGAGCCTAGACTCGCCGAGTAGGATCGCAGACTTGGTCGCGGGTTCGCGACTGGACTCGACGAGTCCATATATGGACTCGGCGAGTCTACGCTGTTTAGCGAAAACCCTAACCGTTCAGGTTTGGGACGTATAAAAAGGACTCATTGGCCGTCATTGTTCATTTTAGCCTTCTGAGAAGAACCCTAAATCGATTGTGTGCATCTGGAGCAAGGATTATAGGCCATTGTTGATCATAGAAGAGTTGTGGTGCAAGGAAGAGAAGAGATTGGCTAGAGGAACAGCAAGGGAGTCACATTCTGAGGATTGGGGACACAGAGAATACATCATCCAGGTAAGAATTCGAGTATACTCTGCTATATTGATGTATTTATGGATTTAGGGTTTATGGAACCCTTTTGTGATTAGATTGAATGTTACTCTAGTCCCCTAAACGAGTGTAACCCTGTATTGAGACCTTTGGGAGGTCCAGAATGTCCCATGTCTGTGCATTTCGGGAATTGGTGAAGGTTTTGGATTGGAATCCTTATGCCTTAGGTCAAAATGTAAATGATGAATCATATGGTGTATCATGAGCACTGAAATGAGGACTTTACGTGATGGATCAGCCTAGGAAGCCCAGGCATAGGAATGGTCGAAGCAGTTCTGACCTTAGGATACAGTTTGAACGGTTGCATGGCATGGACTCGCCGAGTTCGATGAACAGACTCGGCGAGTAGCTTGAAGATTAACTGGGACTCGTCGAGTTGTTCTTCAGACTCGGCGAGTTGAGTCGGGGTGGCCCCGCGATTCTTCCAGGAGTAACTCGTCGGGTCAAGGAGGATACTCGACGAGTAGATAGGGAATCTTAGAGGGTTGGAGGACGTCTAGACTCGCCGAGTCGCCATGGTACTCGCCGAGTCCGGTCGAGTTGACCGTTGACCGTTGACCAGAGTTGACCTAAGTCTGACTTCTTAGGGATAGTCACACTTAGAAGATATAAGTGTTAATGAGAGATATGTGATATTATAGGGAGGTTGTAGCTCGTCGGATTGTGCACGAGTGATTTCAGGATTTGCTAGCTTTCAGCATTCACGAGGTGAGTCTTCTCACTATACTGTACCCGGAAGGGTTGCCTGTGTGATCGGAAGGTCAGATATGATATGTGATATGTATACTATAGGTGGTAAGTTATTTGTTATATGTGCTATGTATGTCATGTGGGCCGGAAGGCAATATGTTATGGGCCGAAAGGCGATTATGTTATGGGCCGGAAGGCGTTGTGTTGTGGACCGGAAGGTCAGGGCCTGGAAAGGCGTATGTGCGTAAGTTGTATATTGGGCAACTCACTAAGCATTTATGCTTACAGTTGTTATGTATGTGTTTCAGGTACTAGCGAGGACCGTGGGAAGGCGCCGGCGTGATCGATACACACTGAAGGACGTTTTTATGATCTTGGGATTTAGACTATTTGTATTTGACATAATACTTAAATTATTTATGCCTTGTTTGAATGGAAATACTTTTTTCTTAAAAATGAAAAATTTGTTTGAAAATTTGCGTTGTTACAATTGGTATCAGAGCCTTGGTTTGAGGGATTCGGGTGCACCTTCGGGAGTAACTGAACTCAAACCGAGGATTTGAGGAAACTTTTTAAATAAAGGCATAAACTTTTGTAAATGGTTTTGTGGTAAGCAAGAAAAAAGCAGTGTGTACGATCAGTCAGCGCCCGAACGGTAAAGATCCCCAAAATACCTTACAATGTTATATGATATAAATTGTTAAGCATGCTAGAAGACTAGGTATTCATGATAGGACTAGAGTGGCCTGATTTGTGATGCCTTAGTCTAGGGAAGTTTGCCGATATGAGATGCTTTGCTAGTGTGCGGGTAGATAGTGCATATCAGAAGTAGAGTACTCACTATCCGGGGTTTGGGGAGGAAGACTTGGGATGAATGCTGATGCGGTGTGGTCGGTAGTATTGGGCCCGTACTACCGAAGACACCGGGTCAGTGGGAGACCCAAGTAAGAATCCCTGGATATCGGGGACTGAGTAGGGTTGCGTTATCGAGTGCAATTATACTCGATGGGGTCTCTGATAGTTTTATGTTGTATTTCAGAGACATCATGGTTAGACCACGCCACGGAGCGAGTTCGAGCGGTGTGAGTGACGAGGAGATTCGTCAGATGATTCACGAGGAAGTAGCTGCGGCGATCCGGGCTGAGATCCCGGAGATGTTCGGGTCTATTAAGACCACCCTGATGGAGACGTTTGATGAGCGGTACGCCGCATTGACTGAGGCTGCAACCGCTGCAGCTACCGCAGCTGTGGCCGCTGCTAGGCCACAGGGGGGTGACTCGTTGCTGTTCCGAGAGTTCAGCAACACGAAGCCACCAGAGTTCGATGGGACGCAGGATCCGATTGCTGCGATGAGGTGGATCGCGGATATAGAGGGGTGCTTCTACACTTGTTCATGCCCGGAGCACCTGAGAATATGGTTCGCTTTGAACCAGCTCCGTCTGGGAGCAAAGGACTGGTGGAAGTTCGTGACGGCAAACTTCACTTTGGCAGAGACTACAACAGTGACATGGGAGGGGTTTACTGCCATGTTCAGGGATGAGTACGTTCCCCCGGTGGAGAGGGAACGATTGGTTCAGGAGTTCTTAACCCTCAAGCAGGGTACTGATTCGGTTGCGGCAATCACGCGGAAGTTTCATGAGAGGGCGATGTTCTGCCCCGAGCTGGTGTCCACGGAGCAGGCTCGGATGAGCCGGTACTTGGGAGTTTTGAGGAGGGATATCCGGGAGTTTTTGTCGAACTCCACCTATCATACTTTTACTGAGCTTCAGGCGAATGCCAGGAAGCGTGAGATCGAGTTGGAGACTCAGGCCAGGGAGGAGGCCGAGTCTCAGCAGGTGGACCGGCGGCCGGCTCAGTCTCAGCCGGCAGCCAAGCGGACCAAGTCCGCCGATTCGAGGACGGGAGGTCCGAAGGGCCGCACTTGCAGAAAGTGCGGCAAGGGTCACGATGGGGCGTGTCGAGCTGGTGCTTGCTACAAGTGCGGCAAGGAGGGGCACATTGCTAGGGAGTGCCCCAAGGGGTTTATGGTTTGCTTTCATTGCAATCAGACGGGCCATCGGAAGGCCGAGTGCCCTCAGCTTCGTCAGGGATCTGCACCTACTGCCAGGACTACTGAGACTCGACCGGTGAAGGTTGAGGCCCCGAGGGCTCGTGGGAGAGCCTTTCAGCTGACTGCGGAGGAGGTCCGCGCTGCGCCCGATGTTGTGGCAGGTATGCTGTAATCCATGTATTTATTTTAATGTCGAGATGTTATGCTTATGTTATTATATGCGTAGGTACTTTCCTTGTGAACTCTGTGCCTGCTCTAGTGTTATTTGACTCGGGTGCGAGTAGGTCCTTTGTATCTTTAGCCTTTAGTCAGCATATCAGCGTTAGTCGCGAGTCGTTGAGCCGACCTCTGAGAGTTTCTATAGCTGACGAGAGAGTGATTTGTGCCACGGAAGTTCTCCGGGGATGCGTGTTAGAGATTTTCGGGGTCGAATTCCCGATTGACCTGATTCCTATTGCGATGGATGATGTCTGTGTCATCGTGGGCATGGACTGGTTGAGCCGATTCGGCGCTGTCATCGACTGTGAGCGTCAGTTGGTGACTATACGAGACCATAGTGGGGGAGTTCTTTCGGTGTACGGCGAGGGTACCCGTTCGGGATCAGCTTTTTGTTCGGCCGCTAGGGCGAGGCAGTGTCTACAGCAGGGCTGTAAGGGTTTTGTGGCGTATGTGATGGATACGCGGGAGGTTTCCGAGAGACCGAAGTCAGTTGAGGAGGTCCCTGTGGTGCGTGAGTTTCCAGATGTTTTCCCCGAGGAGCTGCCGGGAGTACCTCCTGTGAGGCAAGTAGAGTTTGGTATCGATCTGGTTCCGGGGGCCGCGCCTATTGCTAAGGTGCCTTATCGTCTTGCGCCTCCAGAGATGCAAGAGTTGTCCTCGCAGCTCCAGGAGTTGCTGGGGAAGGGATTCATTCGGCCGAGCAGCTCGCCGTGGGGAGCACCTATTCTGTTCGTCAAGAAGAAGGATGGTTCGCACCGGATGTGCATTGATTACCGGGAGTTGAACAAGTTGACGGTCAAGAACCGTTACCCGTTACCGAGGATCGATGATTTATTCGATCAGTTGCAGGGAGCGTCTTGGTTTTCCAAGATCGATCTGAGGTCAGGGTACCATCAAGTGAGAGTGCGGGATGAGGATGTTCAGAAGACAGCGTTTAGGACGCGATATGGGCATTATGAGTTTGTGGTGATGCCTTTCGGGCTCACCAATGCCCCGGCTGTGTTCATTGATCTCATGAACAGGGTATGCAGACCGATGTTGGATCGGTCAGTGATTGTATTTATCGACGACATTCTGGTGTATTCAAGATCTAGAGAGCAGCATGAGGAGCATTTGAGGGAGGTCCTTGAGGTATTGAGGTCGGAGAAGCTTTATGCAAAGTTCTCCAAATGTGACTTCTGGTTGCGGGAGGTCCAATTTCTAGGACATGTTGTTAATCAGAAAGGGATATTGGTCGATCCGGCCAAGGTTGAGGCGGTGATGAGTTGGGAGGTGCCGAAGTCACCCTCTGAGATCAGGAGCTTCCTTGGATTGGCAGGGTATTATCGGAGATTCATTAAGGATTTCTCCAAGATCGCAGTGTCGCTCACCAGATTGACCCGGAAGGGTGTTGCATTCTCATGGGGGCCCGAGCAGCAGACCTCCTTTGAGACACTTCGCCAGAGGTTGTGCGAAGCCCCGGTATTAGCTCTCCCGGAAGGGATGGAAGATTTCGTAGTATATTGCGACGCATCGATTTCGGGACTGGGTGCAGTGTTGATGCAGAGGGGTCATGTGATAGCGTATGCGTCGAGGCAGCTGAAGCCTCATGAGGCAAGATATCCCACGCATGATTTAGAGTTGGGGGCAGTAGTATTCGCTCTCAAGATTTGGCGTCACTACCTGTATGGGGTTCGATGTACGATATACACGGACCATAAGAGCTTGAAGTATTTGATGGATCAGCCCAACCTAAATATGCGTCAGAGGAGGTGGTTGGATGTGGTCAAGGATTATGATTGTGAGATCCTGTACCACCCAGGCAAGGCTAATGTGGTAGCCGACGCGTTGAGCCGCAGGGCGGAGAGCACTCCATTGCGAGATGTATGCTTGAGACTGACTGTGATGACTCCAGTATTGGATGCTATTCGTGGAGCACAGGCCGAGGCTGTACGACCAGAAATGCAGAAGAAAGAGCGGGTTGTGGGGTTGATTTCAGAGTTCGTTAAGGATGGACGAGGGCTTATGACGTTTCAGGGTCGGATTTGGGTACCGTTCGTGGGCGGTACGCGTATCACTTTGATGGAAGAGGCTCATAGATCGAAATTCTTGATCCATCCCGGTGCTACGAAGATGTATTTGGATTTGAGGAAAGAGTATTGGTGGCCCTGTATGAAGAGGGACGTTGCATGGTTCGTTGAGAGGTGCTTGACCTGCCGTAGGGTTAAGGCCGAGCATCAGAGACCGCATGGCAAGTTACAGCCATTGGAGATTCCCGAGTGGAAGTGGGAACAAATCACCATGGATTTCATCACCAAATTGCCGAGGACTGACAGGGGAGTTGATGCAATTTGGGTGATTGTGGATAGATTGACGAAGAGTGCACACTTCCTTGCCATCAGTGAGAGTTCTTCAGCGGAGAAGTTGGCGGAGATATATGTGAGAGAGGTGGTATCTCGGCATGGGGTACCGATCTCGATTGTTTCAGACCGTGATGTACGTTTCACTTCCAGGTTCTGGAAGAAATTTCATGAGGAGCTGGGTACTAAATTGCATTTTAGTACCGCATATCATCCCCAGACAGACGGCCAGAGCGAGCGGACGATTCAGACGCTGGAGGACATGCTTCGAGCGTGTGTGTTGGACTTCGGGGGTAGCTTGGATGCATATTTACCCTTAGCAGAGTTTTCCTACAACAACAGCCATCATTCGAGCATTGGTATGCCACCTTTTGAGCTGTTGTATGGTAGGAGATGTCGGACCCCCATTTGCTGGGGAGAGGTGGGACAGAGAGTGATGGGCAGCACGGAGATCGTACTTCAGACGACAGAGCAGATTCAGCAAGTTAGACAGAGGTTATTGACCGCCCAAAGCCGACAGAAGAGTTATGCAGACAGGCGCCGATCCGAGCTTGAGTTTCAAGTCGGCGACTTCGTTCTCCTGAAGGTCTCTCCTTGGAAAGGAGTGATTCGATTCAGGAAGAGGGGCAAGTTGGGGCCCCGGTATATTGGGCCATTTCGTGTGATTGCTAGGATAGGTCGGGTAGCCTATCGGTTGGATTTGCCAACAGAGTTGGGACAGATCCACGACACTTTTCATGTGTCGCAATTGAGGAAGTGCATAGCCGATGAGTCGGCAGTGGTTCCATTGGAGGATATTCAGGTGGATGCGAGCCTGAATTATGCTGAGAGATCAGTGGCCATCAGGGATCGGAAGATCAAGGTTCTAAGGAACAAGGAGGTACCTCTGGTGTTGGTTCAGTGGCAACACCGTAAGGGATCGGAAATGACTTGGGAGCCGGAATGTGAGATGCGGGAGCAACATCCGGAACTATTTTCAGAGTGAGACTTCGAGGGCGAAGTCTAATCCAAGTGGGGGAGAGTTGTAACAGCCCGGAATCTCAGGTATTGTCAAATTATGTTTTTGGGGTGATTTAAGAAGGGACTCGGCGAGTTGGAGCCTAGACTCGCCGAGTAGGATTGCAGACTTGGTCGCGGGTTCGCGACTGGACTCGACGAGTCCATATATGGACTCGGCGAGTCTACGCTGTTTAGCGAAAACCCTAACCGTTCAGGTTTGGGACGTATAAAAAGGACTCATTGGCCGTCATTGTTCATTTTAGCCTTCTGAGAAGAACCCTAAATCGATTGTGTGCATCTGGAGCAAGGATTATAGGCCATTGTTGATCATAGAAGAGTTGTGGTGCAAGGAAGAGAAGAGATTGGCTAGAGGAACAGCAAGGGAGTCACATTCTGAGGATTGGGGACACAGAGAATACATCATCCAGGTAAGAATTCGAGTATACTCTGCTATATTGATGTATTTATGGATTTAGGGTTTATGGAACCCTTTTGTGATTAGATTGAATGTTACTCTAGTCCCCTAAACGAGTGTAACCCTGTATTGAGACCTTTGGGAGGTCCAGAATGTCCCATGTCTGTGCATTTCGGGAATTGGTGAAGGTTTTGGATTGGAATCCTTATGCCTTAGGTCAAAATGTAAATGATGAATCATATGGTGTATCATGAGCACTGAAATGAGGACTTTACGTGATGGATCAGCCTAGGAAGCCCAGGCATAGGAATGGTCGAAGCAGTTCTGACCTTAGGATACAGTTTGAACGGTTGCATGGCATGGACTCGCCGAGTTCGATGAACAGACTCGGCGAGTAGCTTGAAGATTAACTGGGACTCGTCGAGTTGTTCTTCAGACTCGACGAGTTGAGTCGGGGTGGCCCCGCGATTCTTCCAGGAGTAACTCGTCGGGTCAAGGAGGATACTCGACGAGTAGATAGGGAATCTTAGAGGGTTGGAGGACGTCTAGACTCGCCGAGTCGCCATGGTACTCGCCGAGTCCGGTCGAGTTGACCGTTGACCGTTGACCAGAGTTGACCTAAGTCTGACTTCTTAGGGATAGTCACACTTAGAATATATAAGTGTTAATGAGAGATATGTGATATTATAAGGAGGTTGTAGCTCGTCGGATTGTGCACGAGTGATTTCAGGATTTGCTAGCTTTCAGCATTCACGAGGTGAGTCTTCTCACTATACTGTACCCGGAAGGGTTGCCTGTGTGACCGGAAGGTCAGATATGATATGTGATATGTATAATATAGGTGGTAAGTTATTTGTTATATGTGCTATGTATGTCATGTGGGCCGGAAGGCAATATGTTATGGGCCGAAAGGCGATTATGTTATGGGCCGGAAGGCGTTGTGTTATGGACCGGAAGGTCAGGGCCTGGAAAGGCGTATGTGCGTAAGTTGTATATTGGGGAACTCACTAAGCATTTATGCTTACAGTTGTTATGTATGTGTTTCAGGTACTAGCGAGGACCGTGGGAAGGCACCGGCGTGATCGATACACACTGAAGGACGTTTTTATGATCTTGGGATTTAGACTATTTGTATTTGACATAATACTTAAATTATTTATGCCTTGTTTGAATGGAAATACTTTATTCTTAAAAATGAAAATTTTGTTTGAAAATTTGCGTTGTTACATCTCCAACCCTCTGTAGCAGAAGATGGGGATTAAACGATTGCAACATACAATACAAATTTTGTTTGTTTTTAACCTCTGCATACTGCTGCAATAAGTTAAAGTAAGGAGTGAAGAGGTTTGAAGCATATGGTCAAGTGTTGCGCCACACAGCACACGCGGAGCAGTTTTTAAGTCAGAAGTCTTCTGAAAAACAAATAGTTGCGAAGAGTCAAGTACTGCGTGGCGCAACAATAAGTAGTCATAAGTGCTTTTAAAAAAAAGCAAACATCACCATAGTCTTTCATATAATTGTTGTAACACCCAAAGTTTGAAAGGACAAGAAAGGAAAGAAAACCCTAATTTTAAGGGCGACTCGGCGAGTCCAAGGAGGAACTCGGCGAGTTCGAGCGGGATCCGGGTCGAGGAGTAAGTGACCGACTCGGCGAGTCGGCCAAGGAGACTCGGCGAGTATGGTCTGTGCGAGGAAAACCCTAATTCCGGGAGTTGTATCCTATATAAAGGGTGTTATGTCCCTCCCTCAGCCTCCATATGATCCTAGAGGACCTGTAAACCCTAGATTTCGTGTGAGCTTCCATCATTTGAGAGATATAGCTTTGGAGGAAGGAATTTTGGAAAGGAACTTGAAGATCAAGAAGGTTGCTTCAAAGGAGAGGTGTATATCCGAGATCTACTTCAGTTTGTGTTCATCTTGGAGGTATTAAGCTGCCATTTTCCCTTCTTTGCATCTAGATCTATTTTGTTACGAGATTTGGGGGTTTTATGGTTGATTGAGACCTAATTCGAGTTAGGGGCTTAGATATGTTGTTGCCACTTCAGATCTAGTTTTGGGATGGTCCAATATGTCATAAAGCATCAAAAGATGAGTAATTGGTGAAGCCTTTTTGTCCTTAAACCAAATCCTAGTATGTTTTGAGCTTATATCTCTTTAGTTATACGTAAAGTTTGCAACTTTACGTGGGGATTGAGCTTTGGATGTAAGGATCTAGGGTTTGGAGTCCCTGCATGACTCAAAAGTCCTCTGCATGTTGGGAGATCTGAATGGACTCGGCGAGTCCTTTGAGTGGACTCGGCGAGTAGCATGAAGATGAGGAGGAACTCGACGAGTGGGATGAACAGCTCGTCGAGTCGGATGATGTTGGGCAGGAACTCGGCGAGTTGGAAGAACAACTTGGCGAGTTGGATGAAGATTGCCTGGTACTCGGTGAGTCTGTTCTTGGACTCGGCGAGTCAGGTCGCGAAGCCCCAAACCCTTCGAGTTGAGACTCGAATCAGTGAGTCGGGTGGAGACTCAGTGAGTTGGACAGGTCAGGACTCGGAAATCGTTGGACTCGGCGAGTCATGTCGCGAATGGAAGGACCCTGAGTATATGAACTCGGCGAGTCAGTAAGTGGACTCGGCGAGTAGGGTTGACCTGGAAAGGTTGACTTTGACCAGGACTTTGACTTAGACCATAATTGACTTGGTTAACTGTCGGGGGTCAGTTAGACTAAGTGTTGCATTGATATTGATTGCTTGGGAAGCTAGTAGAGCAGGAGTTTAGTGAGTGGTCGGGCAACAGCTAGTGGGATCATCAGCAAGTTCAGCCAGTGCAGGTGAGTTTCCCTTTGTGTGAATGGGTCTAAGGCCACAATGCCGGCCCATGTAGTTATGGGTAGAAGACCCGGGGGTTAGCCCTAGGCACAGTATGCTAGTATGATATTCAGGACGAGGTCCAATGATAGCGGGCGGGTGCCCAAGGATTGGTTTCTATGATAGTTTATACTTGTTATCTGTGTGATACATGTATGTGCTTGGTAGGGAGGTGAGTGTGGGCGAGGTCCCGTATCTCATCGATAGCAGAGTGTGGATGGTGTTCCACATCTCATTAGCAGCAGAGCAGGGGCGAAGCCCAAGTTAGGGAAGGAGTGAGTGTGGGCTGGGCCCATATCTCACTATCAGTAGGAGCATGGACGGGGTTCCAAGACACTATCAGTAGTAGGACAAGGGCGAGGCCCAGGATAGGCGAGGCCTTAGGACATGATCCATTGTATATGTTTAGCTTATGTTTTGCAGTATGATTACGTGCTATTATATGTTAGCGGGCGAGGCCCTATGACAGGCGAGGCCTAAGTGAAGCAGATTTGTATCCGAGCGGGGCTCGAAGCCAGGCGGGGCCTGGAGCGGCGGGGCCGTTGTAGCGGGCGAGGCCCAATGTAAGGGGGCGAGGCCTAGAATAGCGGGTGTGGCCCAGTATGTG
This sequence comes from Lactuca sativa, assembly GCF_002870075.4. NCBI lineage: Eukaryota > Viridiplantae > Streptophyta > Magnoliopsida > Asterales > Asteraceae > Lactuca > Lactuca sativa. The sequence goes on from NC_056625.2 coordinate 76,409,966, forward strand.
CAGTATGTGGTTATGCATGGTATGTGGTAGGGTGGGGAACTCACTAAGCTTCGTGCTTACGGTTTTCAGTTTTGGTTTCAGGTACTTCCGGTAGCGAAGGGAGGAGCTCGGGGTGATCGCATGATACACACCATAGATTAGACAGCCTGAGAATGTTTACTCTGATGACGAATATGTATTTTGGAAACTAATACTCTGCTTATGTTTTGAAATGATGAAATTGCTTTAAGTAATGTTTTATTAAAAGAAATTTTTAGTCTTAAATTTTGGGACATTAAAATTGTTGTGGTACCGACCATAGTATTTAATATTAGTGTTATGGTACCATTATAATTTTTCATATAAGTGATATGGTATTACCATAGTCTTTCATACTATTGTTATGATACAATCATAGTCTTTTATACAAGTGTTATGGTACTACCATAGTCTTTCATACATAAGGTCACAAAGACAATCTATCATGCCATGACATCTAACGTCCTACATAGTATAATAAGAAAACTCACCTGAATTGAAAGCTGAAGAATCACAGTTACACATATGTCCTTGTAAGAATCAACTAACCCCAACTACCTAAATCATCATTTGGCATAACTTAGTGACCCAAACCAACAAAGGAGCAATCCGAAGTCCAAAACCCTAATTTCACCCAAGTTTGATCAAAAGTCAAATTGGTCAAAAAAATCAATGGTCAAATTCATTTTCAAGGTTAAGATTGATGTTTCGATTTGTTAAATTAATGAATGGCAATTTTGTCATATGAGGTGTATAAATTTCAAAATCCTTTAAAATTCATGCAAGATTTACAAAAATCATAATTTTAATTCCATTCCAAATGTTATGACATTATCAAAATTTCTTCCAAATTCAAAATCCTTTATTGAATTTAAAAACCCACCAAAACATTCCAACAATCCAAACACCCCCCAATGTGCTTATCCTTTAAAACGGGAGTAAATTACATGAATGGTCCCTGTTGTTTAGGGTAATTTGCACGTTTGGTCCATAACTTATTTTTTTTAACTCGGACTGTCCCTATAGTTTCATTTTATTGCATCGTTAGTCCCTGATTGATGTAAAAAGACTATTATGCCCTTATGAATTTCTTTTTTAATTTAATTTTATTTATTAATCGTTTCATTTTATTTTTAAAAAAGAAAAACACAATAATCAAAATTCCCAGGCATATCCTTCACGCTTTTCTTTCCTCTTTTCTTCATCTTCACGGTGTATCCTCCCTCTTTATGATCGACTTCCCTTTCCCCTTAACCAATCTCTCCCTTTTTCTATAAAATGATGAAGACATCAAATTCATCGTCTCTGACGATGTAGCTTCACCGGATTCAGAACCAAAGCACACTTCTAGTCATCTTCGGCTGCAATCGTCTCTCCCCTTCCCTTGTTCAGATGGTCGCTTCGGTACAATCTTCTTCATTAGTAGCACAACCACCTGCCATGAAAACCCACCTTAAAAGCCATCTTCCTTTTTTGGCGTTGTTATTTCTTCTTTAATCTGACTATTAGGGCTTGTATTTTGTTTCTTCGGGTAATTAAATCTGAGCTTATTTCCCTTAATTTGAATTTTCATTTGTAGTTCATAAGTCGATATGATGATGGGTTCTTTGGGGATTTTTGAAAGACGAGAATGAAAAACGATCGAGAAATATTAATACATTAGTTATTGGGTTTTCAAATTGAGTTCATATGTGGATTTTTTAGGCTATGATGTTGGATTTTTTGGGATATTTTTGAGATATCAAAACAAGTGAGTTTTGTTTTTTCATGTTGGTCATTTGGTGATTGAAAAGCCAGACATGGTGGTCATCTTTGGTGTTGCTGGAAATCTCATTAGAAATCACACACAGAAATCGTGCCATTGTTTGATGGAGCATAAATGAAATATTGAAGGATCGTACAGAAATCTAGAGTTGGTGAGTAAGAGATGTCCGGTGGCGGTGGTGAGGTTTGGCATTGACGACGCCCGACGACGACATCTGGTACATAAAGGCAACAATGTTTGGGGGAATAGGGGATGGGCCTGGGAACTTGGATTATTGTTTTTTTTTTAATTTATATAAAATGATTAATAAATAACATAAAATTAAAAAAGAAATACATAAGGACATAATAGTCTTTACATCAATCAGGGACCAACGAGGCAACGAAATCAAACTACAGGGTTGGTCTGAGTTAAAAAAAATAAGTTAGAAACTAAACGTACAAATTCCTCTAAACCACAGTGACCTTTCGTGTAATTTGCTTTTAAAACTGTGTTAACCATGTGACCTCCCTAAACATCATTTGGAGAAGTAAACCCATTCATAATTCATTTCATTCTCATTTTCCAGAGGCCGGGTCGGGTCAGAGGAGATTTTTTTTGTATTCCCGCTTACACTGTCTCACGCGCGCATTACGTCGAACAACTGCTCGGTTCCCAAATCGATTTGAAGTTCGAAATCAAGGCTTATCGTGCTCGGAACATATGTTTCGGGTCAGGGTTTGCATGGTCTCGACAATTATGATGATTTACTAACCTTGGTAATTAGAAATTCAGGAATTTCAGTAGTGAATTTGTACAGAAGATTATAACCCCTTTCATAGTTGTTCGTGGCCCGAACTGCTGGATAAATTATCAGTACACGCCATTGTTAGCCTTCGAAGTAAACCTGAAATTTGTAAGTTTGGGTCCTTTTTACCATTGAAACTTTACACCTTCTATTTCTCGTTTTCGTATTAAATTGATTATTAGTTTCCATCTTACTTCATAATGTTTGTAACTTGCTACGATTATACTTCAGTGTTTTCATCTGTACAACACCAATGGCCATAATGTATCACTGGTCTGCTATCTTTATTTCTTTTATCACTTTAGTTTATCTAGTTTACACTTTGCTATCTTCAGCTACATCATAACAGAATTGTTATTTCACATGGTTTTGTAAGCATTCCTGATGTTACAATTGTTCATTGTAAGCCACTCAATTACAACAATTTGAAATTGGTATGGATGTTATACATGGATTCTCTGTAGGAAACTATAAATTGAAGTGCTAGTTCCACTAATTTAAAATTCCTCTCTTTCTCTAATTCAGAAAATTTTAGCATGCAGTGTTTAAGTGAAAGATGCTTGATACATGCAAATATTTTTCAAGCTGCACGAGGATATAGACATGTTTTGAATAGAAAAATGAGGTACATTTGATTTAATAGCAATCATCTTGTGATGATTTAGGTAAAGTATTAATCTTTTGAATTCTTTCAGGTTAAATGGTCTTCTGTTGTGCAATATTTCAAAATATTTCTCTACATCTAATCATAAGTTAACACAAAATGTGTTTCACAAAGCAGACAGTTATGGAAGCGCATGCAGGTTGGACAGGAGGAAACTGCTCGATAAAGTATGTGCTCATCAGACAATTTTGTATCAATTGCATGTATATTATAAATAAAAGATAATTTGAATATTGTTTCATTTGCTTGTAGGTATCTGCCACTATGTATCAAGATAGTTTTGATGAGCTCATTGATGAAGGAAAACATGTTTTTGATGCATCTTTGGTCCGAAAACAATTTCCTTCAATCATATTAGGGCAATCTAGCCCAGTAGAATTATACGATGGAATTTCAGATGCCCCTGAAAAGAGTAACATATTGACAGCAGATATTTATAGTGGCTCATGGGATTCAATACCTAATGAGTTTAATCAATTTTCATCCTACAAGATTGAAAGTATATCAGATCAAAGTACTCTGGACTCAACATATTCATCAAAAGAAGAGAACTCTTCCTCTTCCTCTTCTTCTTCCTCTTCCACATTGCCATCATATGCTAAATCCCCAAATCCTGTTAAATCTGATCTTCAATGTAGTATCAGTGATCCATTTGAATTGATACTTGATAAATCCATCAGCTGTATACCTGTATTAAGCAAGAAGCAATGCACTCAGTTGGAAAATTGTGGTTTGCATACGGTGGGTTGTGTTTTTTTTGGCATTTCCATTAATACCCTTGTAATGTTTTGTAGTCATAAATCAAGTTCCTTTTTTTTTCTGTAGATACGGAAGTTGCTGAGTCATTTCCCAAGAACATATGCCGACTTACAAAATGCACAGTTTACAATTGATGATGGGCAATACTTAATATTTGTTGGAAAAGTTCTATCATCCAGGTTATTATGATATTAATTATTAAAGTAAATCTTTTTTGTTTTTTGTTTTTTTTAAGTTACTAATATGTTATTGAAATGTAGGGGAATCAAAGCAAGCTGTTCTCTATCATTTCTTGAAGTGGTTGTTGGTTGTGAGGTTGCAGAAAGTGGTTCATCTTCAGCATGCATGGTTTCTGAACATAATAATGGAAGCAAAAAAACAATATATTTGCACTTAAAAAAGTTTTTTCGTGGGACCCGTTTTACATATCAACCGTTTTTGCGTAGTCTTCAGGAGAAACAGAAAGAGGGAGACATTGTATGTGTCAGTGGCAAGGTAGTAAATTTCTCCAACTTTTTTTGGATTATGAAGCAAGATCATGCAGAATTCTTACTTGATGTTGTTTTGATTCAGGTGAAGACTATGCGTACAAAAGATCATTATGAAATGAGGGAATATAATATGGATTTAATTCGAGATGATGATGATGAATCTGCATGTGCTGAAGGGAGACCTTACCCAATTTACCCTTCAAAAGGTGGTCTTAACCCAAAGTTACTCAGTGACATTATTGCAAGGTTTTGTTTTCCACTTTTTCCATTTCTTTAATCACTTAATGTCTTAATCTATATTTGTAGCTATATTCGTTTGTTTTTTTCTATATATTCCAGAGTTTTAGACACCTTGCCACCTGGCATAGATCCAATTCCCAACAATACCCTTCAGATGTTTGGATTAAAAAGCCTCCGTGATGTAAGTATATGCTAAATTTCCATCACTATCCTGTCTTTTTTTTATTATTTTCTAAATGTGAGGTGCTTATGTAGTTATGTGATTGTGTATATAAATTGTGTAATAATTAATGCAGGCATATATTGGGATTCATCAGCCATCAAATTTTAAAGAGGCTGATTTAGCTCGCAAAAGGATTATATTTGATGAGTTCTTCTACCTTCAGGTAATTTTATATCATTTAAACTTTACCATTTCTTTTATTATTATTATTTTTGTATTTGACATGGTGTAAGTTAATAACAGTTGGGACGATTGTTTCAAATGCTTGAAGGACTTGGGACATGGATTGAGAAAGATGGTTTACTGAATAAATACAGAAACCCTTCAACAAATGCAGTATTTACTGATGAATGGTGTTCTCTTACCAAAAAGTTCTTGAATTCTCTACCATATTCGTTGACTTCTAGTCAACTCACTGCTGTTTCAGAAATCATTTGGGACTTAAAACGCCAAATTCCAATGAATCGACTTTTGCAGGTCTGAATTCAACTCAATTTAATCACATTTTTTAATGCAAATTGTGGAAAAACTGATCAAGCTACTGAAAGCTGATCGACTATTTGACTTTGATGTCTCTTTTCAGGGAGATGTGGGATGTGGGAAAACTGTGGTGGCCTTTTTGGCGTGTATGGAGGTTATTGGTTCAGGATATCAGGTTGATTTAGTTTAGAGTAAATTACAGAAACGGTCCTTGTGGTTTGTTGAAAGTGACAGATTCAGTCCATTCTTTCATGGACTGCTCTCATGGTTTAATTTTCTTGCTGTTTTGGTCCATCTCGCTCACACTGTTGGAAATGAGACATTAAGTCTTTACAAAATGACCGTTTTACCCCTCTTTTGTCATCTTGTTATATATATATATATATATATATATATATATATATATATATATATATATATATATATATATATTATTTGTTTTTATGCAGGCAGCTTTCATGGTTCCAACTGAGTTGCTTGCTATTCAACACCACGATCGCCTTCTTAGTTTACTTGAAAACATGGAAGATGTTGATTCCAGACCATCTGTTGCTTTGCTTACAGGCTCCACTCCAGTCAAAAAAGCACGTTTAATTCGTGAGGTAATTATATAACTATTCACTTTGGATTTTTTTATATTATATTGACTTGAATATTTGAGTCTCAGGGTCTTCAAAGTGGAGAAATTTCATTGGTGATTGGGACCCACAGTTTAATTGCTGAAAAAGTGGAGTTCTCTTGTTTACGGATTGCTGTAGTAGATGAACAACACAGGTTTGGAGTGATCCAGAGAGGTCGATTTAATAGCAAGGTGGTTTTTTTAATATTATTTGAAGTTTTTACAATTAAAAGAATTATAAATCAATACAAAACCAACAAATTTTGGAAATCTTGCAGCTGTATAGTAATTCAGTAAATTCAAGATTGGCAGAAATTGATTCGAATGGTTCATCAAAAGGTGACACAAGTATGGCTCCTCATGTTCTTGCCATGACTGCAACTCCAATTCCAAGAACTCTTGCTTTAGCTTTGTATGGAGATATGTCTCTCACACAAGTATGTAATTTTACTACATAGTTTTTATGTAATAAACATATTGCATTTTGATTTTATTTTTTTTTAAAATTGATTTTAGATAACTGATTTGCCTCCTGGGAGAAAACCTATTGATACATATGCAGTTGAAGGAAATGAAGCCGGTTTTGAAGAGGTTTATCAGGTAATGGTTAATAATAATATCACCGAATGTAATGTAATGTAACGACTTAATTCCATTCCTGTGTCGATTCCATTCCAATTGCAGATGATGAAGGTGGAATTGGAATCAGGAGGGCGAGTGTACATCGTCTACCCAATCATCGACCAATCAGAACAACTCCCTCAGCTTCGTGGCGCATCTGCTGACCTGGAAGTAATCTCAAACAGATTCCAAGGCATCAACTGCGGGTTACTACACGGGCGAATGAAAAGCGATGAAAAAGATGAAGCTTTAAAAAATTTCAGATCCGGAGAAACACAAATATTACTTTCCACTCAAGTCATTGAAGTGGGTGTCGATGTTCCGGAAGCTTCCATGATGGTTGTTATGAATGCGGAAAGATTTGGGATCGCTCAGTTGCACCAACTCAGGGGACGAGTTGGACGTGGGGTCCGCAAATCAAAATGTCTGCTTTTGTCTTCAACGAGTAGCGGTTTGCCTAGGTTGAAGGTTCTAGAAAAGTCGTCCGATGGGTTCCACCTGGCGAATATGGATTTACTTTTGCGGGGCCCGGGTGACTTGTTGGGAAAGAAACAGTCGGGCCATCTTCCCGAGTTTCCTATTGCTAGATTGGAAGTAGATGGGAATATACTGCAAGAAGCACACCTTGCTGCACTGGTAATAATAATAATAACATTTTTTTTCACTTTTTATTTTTATTTATTACTTTTATTGTAATAATTATTATATTTGTGTTGTGATTGTAGATGATTTTAAGTGAGTCGCATAATTTGGAGGGGTTCCCGAAGCTTAAAGCTGAGCTGAGTATGAGACAACCGCTCTGCCTTTTGGGTGATTAAAGATTGTAAATACTTTTTCAAGGCATAGACTCTTACGTATGATATGACATGAAAACTTGTTGGTTGAAAAAGTGTGGCAGCTAAATTCCTTATGTTTCGGGGCTCATGTAAATCTTTTTCGTGTTGTAATCAAAATTAACAGTTATTGTAGGTGCTAAAAGGATGGGATGCGTAACATGTCAAATTGATCAAATGTGTATAGAAATTGAACAAAAATACAAAGTATCACTAACAAAATCAATAACCAAACTGAATAAATAATAAGTTTGATCTCAAAATCCGTACTTATCACACACAAGTACGCTGTAACATGGCTTGCAATTTATCAAGAAAAGCTTGGAGTTCTTTAAATTCTTGGGTTTCTGAGAACTTCAAAGCTGCTTGCTTGATCGTGCTCTTAAGGTGCATCTCACCTGCACACAATTCCCTCCGCCCACCTATCTCAACATAAACTTTACATAATTCCAAAGATGCCCTTGAAAACTTCACAAACCGTTCTTTTTCCTTCCAAACTTCCGAACCCTGATACGCCCTAACTTCCTTCAACAAAGCTTCACAACACATCGCAAGATCACCTTTCAACTTATACCACCTCCCAAACAACCCCCAAACCCCACCACCACCACCACCGTTTTTCACAACACCCTTCAAAATCTCCCCAATCATCTCACTTTCTCGACTTCTTTCCACTTCTACCCTTTCAATTTCCACCATTACCCTCTCCAACAATTCAACATCAACTCTCTTATACTTACTCAAACTCAACACCTTCTCTACAGCTTCCAAAGCTAGACAAAAATTCCCACTATCAACTGCCACCTGGCTATAATTCTCCCACATTTGCCAGCTGTCACGTTTGTACTTCAAAGCCTCCTTGAACGCAACCATCGCCTCTCTACTTCTCTTTTTTGTCATATGTAAACACGCGATGTTATTCCATGCTTCTCCATTATCTGGATCGAGTTGAACAGCACGTGAAAATCCATCTAAAGCTTTTTCAAGATCTCTAGCTTTTAAAGCAGCTGCTCCTAGAGCAAACCATCCATCTGGATATAAAGAATTCAACTTCATTGCGGATTCCCATAAAAGTTTTGATTTTTCGTATTCACCTCTGTTGTATGCACTTCGTGCAAGTGACCGTTTTGCCCTTACAGATTTGTTTTCTGAAACTTCCAAGGCTTTGTAATAGCATGAATCTTGATCTGTGACATCACCTAATGAACACCATAATCTTGGGTCATTTGGGTGTTGTAAAAGACGGGTGTTTATGAGTTCTACAGAAGCGGATTTCTTTTGTAGTAAACGATAACAAAAGATGACATTATCCCAAAGTTCAAGATCTTCATATGTTCTTACAGCTTCTCCTATTAACCCACAAGAGACTAAAAGATCTGCATATTCTTTACGAAGAGAAGGAATAGTGGGAAAGTCGACACCGAAACAGAAACACATCCTTTCTGCAACTGCAACTCCAGGGGTAGAATCGTAAATTCCTTGGACGACTTTATCCATCATTAAAATAGCACGTTCTTTGGTTCGGCTACGGGTTCTTTCCCATCTTATACGTAACAAGTCACAGAAAGATCTGATGATGAACAATGAAGATGATTGGGAATCGATTGCTTCAATGTATGGAGCCATGTCCCACCTTTGCATTTCATCGTGTGGAGTGTTTTTCTCAATTAGAAGACATTGTGCCAAAATCAGTGCTTGTTGGACTGGTTTTAGACAACCTTCATTGTTGGATTCTAGGAATTTAGGAGTTAAGAACACATCAGATGCTTCATGAAGCTGAGGATCATGCTGAGAAGATTTGTCAGAATGACCATTTGTAGAGCTTGAGTTATTGGTAATGAGTCGAAGTTGTGCTTTTGGATCCACCTGATGTACAGTTCGGAAACCTAAAGAACCACTAACAGAGAGCGAAAGTCCAGATGCTTTTTCAGAAGATTCAAAATGCAACTTTGAAGAATCAACACGTCCATATCTGAAATCAATGATCCCAAGCTCTAAGTGAAGCATAGATACAATATCGCTCAAATTCCCTTCTTCAATCCCTGGCCAATACCTTGATACTTTCTTTAGATCACCCAAATGAGCTAAAGTTTCAGGAATTAAATCTTGCAATTTTTGAAAGAGAACTGAGGAGTGGCCATCGAGGAGTTTCTGTTGGATCAGTAATACCCTAGCTAACCACCATGAAATCGTTGGAAAGATTGTACTGTTTTCGTTTCCGAAATGAGCTCCGATTGTCGACAACAGTAGCTTGGAGAAAACTATGTATTCCAAATTGAAAAACTTTCCCAACAAATCAGAGCCAGTTGACATTACCTCATTGCGTGCCCAAACTTCTATGTCCTCTTTAGCTATATTAGTGAACAACGGAGGCAGTGTCTCCGGAGGACCGGTAACGTTAGCCTGTACGAAAGCTAAAAAAGCCGAGACAGCCACGGCAACTACGAGAAATGCCCTTTCTTCGGTGCTCGTTTCACTGTTTTCAGAAATTAAGAAGGAGCTGACAGAATCTGTGATTGAATCCGAGTAGGAAGACGATACCTGGTCGAGATTGAGGAGAAAATCCGCCGATTTGGATGTCAAGGCTTTGGAGTAGTGCCCTGATTCAATTGATTGGAGTAAGGATTCTATAGAGGTTTGTAGGGGATGGGGAGTGATTGAGATTTGAGAACTAGCAAGGGGCTGATCATGTGAGATTGAACAACGAAGAAGACGAAGCTCGTAGGTACGGAGGCTTTGCAGAAGCATGTCTAACCCCTGTTCCGCCATTGAAGAGTATGTTGAGGTAGGGTTTGGGACGTAGGGTTTTAAAGGTTCTCTTATTTTGACTTTTTACGATTCGAAATTAAATTAGCACCGGGAAGGAAGATCGTAAAAAATAAAAATTGTTGGGCGGTAATTTAACTGTCGATTGATAATCTATTCTATTGTATTAAACATATTCTATCATTTTAAGGGGTACATAAAATATAAAAATATAACATTAAGTATAATCATTTAATGCTAATTTTCATAGACTAATAATTAATCCTTACCAAAGATAACAAAAACCATCATGCTATTCTATTATATTAAACATATTCATTATTTTTTGAAATTCAAGATATACAAAAAATATAACATTAGGCACAATCATTTAATGCTAATCTCCTTAAAATGAATAATAATTAATTCTTACCAAAGATAACAAAAACCATCATGAAAAGAAGATCATGAATTGCTTGCAATATTATTAATTTATTGTTATTTTAACATTAAAACAATCTTATATATTACGTTTTCATTTTTTTTAACATCTTAAAGACCATTTATATCTAACTTAATTTAAAAATATAAACATGTTATATTAAAAAAAATATTACGACACTATAATTATTATACAAGATGAGATCAACTATCTTCTTTTTTTCTTTGTTTCTATGAAACCCATTTTTAGGAGAGAATTACTACTAATTGATTTTGTTATTGCATCCTCTTTAACAAAAGTTGATAATTAACTGTGTGAAAACCTCGAAAAAATATGTCGAGATTAGCTTTTTATGAAAAATTATAGAATGTGTTATATATTATATAAGTTTTTATTTAAGACTAATGATGTAAACTTTTGTAGAAAAATATTTCTTTAATGTTATTCTTATTTTGAGTTTGTAGATTTTATATATTCTATTCTATTATATTAAACATATTCATTATTTCTTAAAATTTAATAGGTATACAAAATATAACATTACGTACAATCATTTAACGTTTATCTCTTCAAAACGACTAATAATTAATCATTACCAAAAATAACAAAAACCCATCATGGAAAGAAGAGCAGGAATTGATTTGAAATCTCGTATTCTCCTCATTTCCTAAGTTTTCTCTTATAAAAAATTAATATCTTCATCTCTTCCTAGGTAGCCTCTAGAATTACACAAAAATATGTAGACATAACAATGGTTTGGACGTCGACATCATATCGGTTGCTTTCTCTTCTCAAAGGTAAGCTTCTTCCCTGTAAAAACATGTAGCTTTTGTTGAAGGTTTAGTTTTGATAACCTGCGGCCTAATTAACAGGTCGACATCATCAAGCGATTGATATCTTTTTCTATGGCCGTATGTTGATTTAGGAAACATGCACCCTCTCAGAAAACTCGTAACAACAGACGGATTCCTACACCATTCTCAGAAGAGTCGAAGTTGAAGATTCAAAATTTAAAATCAGATTTTTGCATCTCCCCTTTCTCACGCATATGCAATTGTAAACAATTTATAGGTTTTGTTGCAGATATGTTTCCTCTCTTTCTAAAACCAAAGGTCTGATTCAACTTACTGTGGAGGTATATAAGTTGAAGGAGGTGACAAAGATGAAGCCCATTCTCTGCCACTCACACCCTCGACCATAGATCTGGTACCTTCTCCCCACAAACTTCTCTGTCTATTTCTATAAAGTTTCATTAATTTCGATTTTTTTCCTTTTGTTTTTTGATTTTAACTATGTATTTGTAGGTTAAAGGAAAAAGTTATGGGGAAGACAAATCTATTTCTCTCTATTTTCGAACTTCATTATGATTTAAGCTATATTTTGCTTCTTTAATTCATTCTTGACTTTAGGATGCATTTTTCTTTGATAAGGGGCCAAGAAATGTGTTCAATGGATCGACGCCAAGCAACAATAAAGAGGAGAAGAAATTGTTGGCCTGTTTAAGCCATAAAGAAAAGAGATTGATGCTCCATATATGGTGCTTGATTAAGTGAAATGTTCGATTCTACAACTACTTTGATTGTTTCACTATAGGAGGGGGTTACTCTCCATTTATGTTGTAGTTAGCTGATTTTTTAAAGGCATGGTTTATCCTTTTGTAGGGAGCAGGTTGGCCTTGTTTTGCAACACTAAAAATGGTTTATTTTTGGTGTTCAACCTTAGGTTTGTCACTTAAATGATTTGAGGATTTGTACTATTTTATACAGCTTTAATAATTTTTTTAGTTTTTGACTAATTTTGGTGTTAATTCCGTAGATTCTATTTGACTTTCTGCATCTTTGGTGAAGTCCAGTCATATCTCTATCTAAAGCCTTTAACATTGGTTGTTGATTTGTTACCTAAGCTTATTATAAATGATTTGAAGATATAATCTGGAGGTACAATTTTTTTTATGTTATATACTATGTGTATTGATTCTATTTATTTGTTTACTAACCACAAAATCCAATCCCCACCACATTTTCTCTTCCGAAACAAACTATGTGTACTCGTCGCTTAGCGCGGGTAAACGACTAGTATCCGATTAATCGGATTAGACAGGATTAATAAGGGACTCCAAATTATTAATAAAATTATTTAAAAAAATTAATATTTCTTAAAATTATGTATTTGAAAATTTTAAATTTTAAAATTTTAATATAATATTTTAAAAATTGAAAACTTAAATATTTGAAAATTTAAAATTTTGGTGTAATCTTTGAAAATTAAAAATTTTGAATTTTTTAAATATTTTCTGCCTATGACTGCCGAGGGCCGCCAATACTTTCTAGGTACACTGACATGGTGAATGATGTCATCAGAACTAAAGTTGAGAAGCTGCAACAATGGAGTGAGCTTGCTAGAGTGAACCTTAAAGAGATGAATTTGTCTGATTCGATTCTTGCATTAGAAAGACATTTTGTGTTACCACTAGCTTTCTGGGAAGATGTAGAGGCGGTGCAAGTTAGCATGGGTCTAGTTGGCTTCCAAGGTGAGCCTCAATAACTTCAAGATTTAAGAAGGGTAAACCATTTTTTAACATATATGAATGTAGTTTAGATTTCTTTGTATTGTAAGTAAGTGAGAATTGTATATTAATATTTCCCCATAAAATCCAATATTTTCTGATTTATAATAATGTAGAGGTTCTTGTATCGTTAAATAAGTTATTTTGCATTGACACAATCGAAGGGTTAATCTTCGAATTGTTAAATTAGTATTGAATCTCTATATGAGCCGTTATAATCATACATGATAATGACTAGGTTTTCTGTCTTGGTTTTTTTTTCAAATGCCGGTATTTGTTCAAGGTTTTGTCGCCTTAGACTGGCCTAGTCTAGCTGTAGCGAACAACTAAGGTGTAGGGGGTCACCCCGTATAGATCTATACAAAAACTCTCGCTCTCCCTCCAGGAGAATATGATTATAACTACAAGCTACGACTGTACACTCAAGGTGCCAACCGACACGTCTCACTAGATTCTCAACCTTTCGTACTATGTTTAATGTTTACGTGTATGTTATGCGTTATCCATCCAAAGGTGCATTTATAAGTATACAAAGTTCAATAGTTATGTAAAGGTATAGTTACGATTTACTAAGCATGTGAATCTCAGTCCAAGCCCAATTAGCATGTAAATGAATCAAAAAGGCTCAATAAAATGTAAGTGGGTAATTTGGTCCCAATAGGCATGTAAATGGACCACAAAGGCCCAATAAACATGTAACCCATAACGCAGGCCCAAATTAACATGTGAATGGGTCGCAAGGCCCAATAAACATGTCATGTAAAAATATTGGGCTCAATATACACTTGAATGGGCCTTTAAGGCCCATTGGCCACGTAAGATGAATATTAGGCCCAATAAAATTATTATCAATGTATTCTGTCCATTCGTATTGTTTCGTTGTTTATTCTAGTTTGTGGTTTACCAAATTTTATTATAAAAAGTCTCCTTTTTCATAAAACAACATTTTTTGGTCAAAAGCCTCAAATTTTCAATTAAGGCCCAAAGTATTGCAAAAATGACACTTTAGTCCATAATTTGTAAGAATTTATAATCTTGTTCCAAATGTCTAGAAATTCACGGTTTTAGTCCAAAAATTTATAGTTTGAAATTTAAGATCTAGTTTTGCAGAAAAGTGCATTTTCAGCCCTTTGTTTGTAAAATTTTACACTTTCGGCCCAATTTTTATAAAAGTTACATTATTGGTCCAATTTGAAAATAAATGTTATTTTCACCCCTAAATTTGGTTTATTTACATTTATAACTCAAATTTTGCTCAAATAAAATTTTTAATCCCAAAAATTTCATTTTTTTTTGCAAATTTGGGCCCAAAACCGTGAGGCCCAAATGTTTGACCCATTAAGCTCAATTTTGCATTTTTGGCCCTTTTTAAAGTATGTTTAACATAAAAATTCCTTTTTATACATGTAGGACCTGTTTGGTCCACATAAAAACATAAATGTCACTTTTTGCCCTTATCTTTTGTTTTCTTGACAATTTTGACCCTTAACAAGGTTTTTGTCTTAAATTTTGGTATCTTAAACATATAGCACTTTTAACTTGACAATTTGATGTATAAGGTGTCTTAGTTCATGGATATTTACTCAATATTACTTAAGAAGTCGTGATTTGCCAAGATCTAACATATTTTTACAACATAAACTAAGAAATCACACAAGACATGCATATAACACATAGATCTACACATTTTACTTGTATTCTCCCCCAAAATCATGTAAAAACCAAAAACAAGGGGGTATGAACTCACCTTTGCTTGATGTTTTGGTTTTTGAAGAAAGAATGGAAAGGATTTTGGTCCTAACAACACCATGAAGTGGATCTCGAGCTTATGAAGCTTCTGAGGTGTGATCATGGAATAAAACTATGTAAGAAGGAGTTTTTCATGTTAAGATGAAAGAAGATATTTGTGTTTGACAATAAGTTACCAAAGATTGGAATGACTTGATGAAGATCCTTAGAACTCTAGCCAATTTTCGAGATCTTGGAGGAAGGAGGAGATTCTTTGAGAGTGTTTGGAAGAATGTGTTTGTGTGTGCTTAGCTCTCAACCGTGAGTAGAAGAAAATAAGGGAGAGAAGGATGAGGTGACTTGCATGGAGATATGGGAGACCATGCATTGTTACATGGTGAACAATATGGAGGTGGTATCTCTGAATTCAACCCCCCCCCCCCCATTTCATTTCCTTTTTTTGTTACTTGGTGATGGGCTGAGATTTTGGGCCAAGAAGGTAGGAATGGAATAGTTTGAGCCCATTAAACTTTTGTTAGGATTTTTAGAGCCTAATCATAAAATTTTTGGCCCATTGGGCCTTTAGGGTAGTTCACGGCCTAATAGTATAAAAGAATGGGTTCTAAGGTCCATTAAGGTTAATTGGAGTTGTTATGGCCCACTAAGGCCCATTAGGGTTAAATTGAAGCATTCTAGGCCCAAATGGTCCAAAATGTTATAGATTTGTGAATTGGGTCCAATTAGAATCCAAATAGGGTTTCCAAGCCCAAAATGACCCACTAATGCCGACATACTAAATTATATATGTAGGATGCTAGTTGTCTTTGTGACTCTTGTTGTGTGGTATAATAGTTATATATGTGATGACCAGCTGAGTCTAGCTGTTATTATTGTGTTATGTTGCTTGTATGTGACTGAGACTGCTGATAGTCTCTAGGGTTGCTGATAACCCATCGGGTGTGCTGTTAGCCCACTGGAACTGTTGGTAGTCCCCAGGGTTGCTGATAACCCATAACTGTTTAATTATGCTGTGTTGTGTATGGTATTTTGGGGAAACTCACTAAGCTTTGTGCTTACGATTTTCAGTTTATGTTTCAGGTACTTTTGTTTTTAAAAGGAGGAGCTTGAGATGATTGCAGAGCACACACCACCTCATTCCATATTTTCCTAACTTACTCTAACATGATATGATGATTGGCTCATTTGTTTTATCTGGATCTTATAATGATGTTTCTGGAATACTGGTTTTACTAGTTTAAAAATGATTTTTTTGGGTCTTATTTTTAGGATGTTACACTGTCATTTGCTAAACAGAATATGCCTTTCTAACTTCGGGAAGACCAATAATGTCTTTATATGCAAATGAAGACACTGTAGTTGGAGCCTTGAAACAAAGTTTGGTAATATAACTGTTTAGGGCAACAAATAACAACATACTTTGCTTTATTTACCAATATAGGCAACATATTATATTTTTGTTACCTATAATAGCAACCAAAATACATTATTTTACCATTAATAGAAACGTGTAAGAACAAATTACAGTTTCCATAATCCACATTTGTTGCAAAATGTAAGTACGTTGCTATTACAGGTAAAAAACAAAGTACATTACTATTATTGGTAAACAAATGTTAGTATGTTGCCATTATGGGTAAGAAATAAATTATCAAATTATATTTCCATTTTATAGCAAGATTAAAGCAGGTTGCTATTTTTCGTAATTTTCCTTATTACCTCTATCTTACCAACCTATATTTTTTTTATTATAGTTTGTGATGGACATTAAGTAGTCCATTAATTGTTTCAAGATACTATCAAAATGAAAATCATTCCCCTAATACAGTTGTTTTATATGAAAAAAGAATCATTTATATGTATGGCATAAAGTTGTTAATTGTTTGTTTGTTTTTATTTAAATATATTGTGGTGATTTTGCAGAGGCAATTAAAAGCATTGGGTGCACAAAAGGGTAGATCTAGAGCATATGCTTAAAAATATGAAGAGGAAAATATTTATTAATGATTTCCAATTTGCTTGAAAAATATGCATAGTACTTTAAAAAGTTGATTAATCCATGTTGACCAGGAGAGCAGACATATGGGGTTCCTTGGCAAGTCGGTGTAATTCCTTAAATTTTGCAGCACAACATAATTTTTTTTTGGGAAATTTCTGATGTTCCACCCTGAAAATCATATGTGCTACCCCTGAGATATGGTTACGGATAATACGGTAACGTACCACCATAGTGATTAATGGAGGACGGATAAATTGGTTGATCAAAAGGAGTAGTGTTTTTTGTGGATGTTTTTTTGGTTGTTTGGGTTGTTAAAAGAACACATTTTTTGAATTCGTGAGAGATAAATTATAGAGAGATAGAAGAAGTGTATTGAGGTGTGGTAAGTTTAAATGCTGAGTTTTATTTATAGGAAAAAAATAAAAAAAAAATTATAAGTTGAAAATAAATAGTAACAAATATGAGAGAGAGAGAGAGAGAGAGACCAAATCCCACGGAGCTCGGCTCGGACGACGCACCAATCGCGATGTGTGTCTTAGATAAGGTGGCGAAATGTGGTAGGAACTGCAACCACACCCATCTTCTGTCTTCCTTTTACGTGAGCCTTACTTTTATTGAAGACTAAACTGCAAATTTGGTCCCTGTGGTTAGCAAAAAAGTGTGGATAAGGTCCAAAATCTTTTCGACTTGCATGGATGGTCCAAAATCGAAAACATTTTGTGGTTTTGGTCCCTGATAAAGTTAAAATGACTACTTTACCCTTTTCATTTTATTTTTACATTTTTAATGTTTTTTTTACTATTATTATAATTCAAAAATTAAAAAAGAATTATCAAACCCCCACCCCTACCCCTCCAACGTACACTCCTATTATCTCTCTTTCTCTCTCTCTCTCTCTCTGACTTTCTCTCCCTGACTCTCTTTCTCTCTCTTTGACTTTCTCTTTCATCTTCTTCTTCACATTCACCCACAAACTAAAAACTCTATACATACATATCTTAGAGGATGCTATCAAAATTAAACTCTAACTTCATTTTCAAAGGTTGAATCCAATAAAGTATTGATCTGTATTATATCTCTTTGACTTTTCTCCCATCTTGTTACCTACAAATCAGACCTGTCTTCTTCTTCCTTACATTTCACCAGAAAGTCAGACCCAGATGAAAAGAAACACCCAAAACAGAATATAACTAAATCAACATGTTGATGGTAATTTACATCGGTCAAAGAATCAAACACCCAAATCAAAAAACGTAAATCAACAAAAATCAGTTGTAATGGTGATTGTTGCTGCAGTAGTGGTGGTGTTCGGTGCTTGGTGGAGACGATGATTTAGGCCATTTCTGGTGGTTGAGGAAGAAACCAAATCAAAACTGAAGTTGTAGGTGGTTGAGGAAGAAGATGACTGGGTATTTCAGTTTGTTGAACTCATCAGTGGCAGCAACTTGGATTCTCCATAGCTCCCCAACTCGTTAATGGCTGCTGGAATTGTTTTGTGTCTTGAGGAAGAACAAATGGAAGAAGTTGGTTCCAATTGTCTGCTGGAACTTCTCTCTTGGTATGTAATTAGGTCAAACCCCTTTTTTCCTCCTTTCATATATATGTTTTGACTTCAATTTGATACCGTTGATCGAACCTAAATTTGAAAAGTTTCTTATTCACTTTTGCATCGAGAATAAAAAGTTGGGGAAAGAAAGTTCAAAACGAATATTTGAAGGGGCAGTGGTACAATTTTGAATTATAGAGATGAGAGAACAATGGAAGCGATAAGGGAAAATCGAGAGAGGTGGGTAGTAGAGGGTTTGGTGAAAGCAAGTGTGTGAAGTATGTGTTGGGTTTTAGTTGCAGAGAACGAGGGAGGAAGAGGGAACGAAGAAGATGATGAGAGAGAGAGAGAGAAAGGGATACACACTTTTTATTTTTTCTATTTTATAAATAATCAGTAAATATTAAAATAATGTGAAAAAAAATTAAAAGGGTAAAATAGTCCTTTTAACTTTTTCAGGGACCAAAACCACAAAAAGTTTTTGATTTTGGACCAATGGTGCAAGTCCAAAAGATTTTGGACTCTGTCCACATTTTTTTGCTAACCACAGAGACCAAATTTGTAGTTTTGTCTTTATTGAACCTATATAATCTGAATTATGTCAATCTTGGTCTTCGTTAATTAGAATCAATATTTTTATAATTAAATAAACTATTATTATAAATATTTAAAAAATTAGTTTTTTTAACAAAATAATTATAAACAACATGTTGTTGCATATATAAAAAACTAGCTCACACACAAACACAAACACACATTACACACAACCATCGTAAGAGTGAATCATGTAATCATTCCAACATAATCTTAACTAAATACTAGTTCTAGTAAATGTTGTATTGTTTTCGTCAATCCAAATATCTAAGCCTATAAAAGTTTTTTTAATCCTAGAGACTAGAGTTGGAGAATGATGTAGTAGCACAAAGTTATGGGTACTGTTATCAGCATTCCGAATATAACCCTGAAACATTGAAATTTTATACGGGTTATCAATTATAATAAAAAGCAAGCATCCAAATTAATAAAAATAGTAATAGAACCCATTAATATATATGACAATTAAAAGCTTGTACTCACGCAGTACTAAGAATCGTTGGATGAACATTGTATTCCTTTGCAAAAACAAAGGGTACAATTCCTTCGGAGAGTGTAGCCTATCATCAAAGAATATGTAATTAAACTGCAAGTTTATTTCTATGGAAATATATGCATGCAAACAAAGAGATGCTAATGATGAACACTGTATTCCTTACCTGAACGATGGATACATGAAGGAGGTTACCACGAAGGCCAACTATGATAGCTGCTACTGCCATTGTCACCGGTCCTATTAAAAACTTTACAGCCATTGCTAATGCAGCCTTTGATCTCCCACATGCTATTATCTTAGGTTGAAGCGCCATAAATAAACCTTAAAGAACGTACAGAAAACATAACCTTCTTTTAGTTTTAACTAATTAAACCCACCACACATTTTTGTATTCTTATTCCTTTTTATATAACTATCTTTACTTTTTATAGAAAACAATGTAAGATGCAAATTGTTTCAAATAAGGGTTTGCTTTACATTGATCATGACCAAATACGTATACAACTTTAGGAGGCAATAAGCACGACAACATGTTGCTAAAAAGCCGACAACTTAATTTATTGTATTCAGTTAGACCCGAGACTTGTTGACATAAATTAATTGCTTCTTTTATGTGATGAACCAAAACTAAAATATATGGCATTAAATAAAAGGTTTCAGTTAGCTCTACGAAATTAATCATATGAAACTTTTGGTGCATCTTTCAACTATTGTGTGACAAAACTATGAAAGTACAACACATCGAGTAAAAATATTAGAACTTAATTATAGGGCCAATATTTAACAATAACTGTGAAAGTCCTACACATTGAGTAAAAACATTAAAACTTAAAGGGACAAAATTTAACAATAAGTTAAGATATATGTGGGTGTAATTTAATTATAGTATTTGATTGATTGTAAGTTGTAACATATATAAACTATAATTGGTAATTAAATAAATTTGGCCGTGAAAAAAGAAGAGAAATTAAATATATCCTTTTTACTTTTGTTCCTACAAATCTTCATATCCAATTAAATGATGAAATGTATCATATTAATATATTAAAATATTATTTAATAATCATTAAATGTTGCATGTGTCATTATTTAATTGGGTATGATGATTTGTAGGAAAAACATAAAAAAATATTTAATTTTTCAAAAAAGAAACTATCCAAAATATTTAACTTTTGATTAAATATTTAGATATTTTAATTAGAAAAATCTTGTAAAGTCAAGAATAACATTTTATTGTCGTAGTAGTAATAAGGGCAAATATGTCATATTAAAACAATTTCCAAAAAAGTTCACTTCCAATATAATTAGTGATCTACAACTTTGTTTATTTTAGTAAAAGATAAACAAAAAAAAAAAGGAAAAAAACTTACATACCTAAACTAAACATAGCCATTCCAAGACCAGCATTGGATATCAAGGAGATTGAATTTCCTATTATTTTCGGTATTCCCACATGCCACCTGATCGAGTTCAAAAATTATTAAATACTACAAATCTAAAAAAAGCATAATATTGGATTAAATCCTCTTTAATAAATAAAGGTTTTTTTATAATATGTCATACTTTCATTCAATTTGTCAAATGTCATTTTTTTGGTTATTTTGAATTAATTTTTTTTCCACATGTCATTTTATGAGTTTTCTTATTTTATTAAATTCCACGTAATCTTTTAATGTAATAATTACCATAAATATAATAATAAATGGATATTAATTTTATTAATTAACTTATCTTCTAATTTAAAATTACCAAATTAAAACTCATTAATTTATTTTGTTAATTTATTCAAATTATTTTTTTTATATCTAAAATATAAAAAAAAGAATTTCAATTTTAATAATTCATTGTTTTTCTTATTTTTCTTACAAATTTTAAGTTCTCAAATATTTATATATATATATTTTTTTTTAAATTAACTTATATAGGTCTCACAAATACTTAATAATAAAATTGTTTTAATTCTATTTTTATGGTCAAATCAATTAATAATGTAATAGTTTACCTGAAAGACACAAGAGACCAAATTAGACCCATGATGCTGGCGTACGTGTTAGGGTTTCTAATCAATTTCCGCCAAACCATCATCAATATCAAACGGATCATCACACTCGCCGCCGGCATCTGTTTTGCAGACCCTTCATCCGGCACTGCCACCGTCTTAGGGTTGTGCTCCGCCGCCGCAGAGTCCAAACCCAGTTTTATTCTCTCTTTATCTCCACCTATCTCCCCCCGAACTTCTTCCGTCATCCACGTTCAAATTCAGCACTTCCATGGAATTAGAATTTAACATCGAAAGAACGATTAGTTATTAATTTACCTTTGGTATTGTCATTCGGCGTTTCATCGGAGACCAACATCCGGATTTCCTTAGCTCCATGTTGATCCGGGCGATATGAGTGCTCCGTCGATTCCCGGAAATCATGAGTACGTAATTGTCCGCCTTTGTAAGCTGCCGTCGGCGCACTAGAACTCCGAGGAAACTTCTGGACGTTATGGCTCACTTTGTTTTGTTGGCCTTTTGTAACGCTCAGACAAGTTTCCGTGTTTGCGCCTGTAAAATGTACGTTATGTTTTCACTCTTGAGACAGCAAAATGTAACTCCTTTCTGAAAAAAATGTTTTAGTAAACATCGTACCTTCCGCAAAAATCCTAGATCCACCCATGTCACGTGTTGCATGGTACAATCCAGACTTTGAAGAACTCATGTTGGGAGATACAGGAGCAGGGTCATTTTCGTAACTTGACAGCCTCGGAGTTAGACCCATCGACGGCTGAAAAGAATACAAATCCGCAGCCGGGCCAAAATTTGATAGCCGGCCGCCGGGAAACCCCGTAATGGAGAAGAAATCCGATTGGTTGAAATTAGAACATCTCGGAGTTTGGATAGCTGATGAACTTATACTGTAAATTTCAGCTCCTGAAAGAGATCCGACTCCAATCGACTTTCTTGAAGCGTTAGATTTCCTCACCATGACATGAAGTTTCCCGTCATCTCCGATCTCCGTCGCCGTTTCAAGAAAATCTTGCCCGTCAAGAGAAACAACGTCTGTATCAACCTTTATTGAAACGATGTCGCCTCCGGATTCCGGGAACCGTTCCATGATCAGCATCTTCGCGCCACGAAACTCGAAAAAGACAAGAAGCAAAGTGTACCAAATTATGCACTGCATCACCACCACCTGAACCATCAGTGATGCTGTAAAATCACCATACATCGCACTTACTAACGGAATCCCGATCACGAGGGTGTTGGGGAGGGTGGAGAGTGAGAAGATGGTGATCATCCATTCAAGGTTG
The DNA here is from genome assembly GCF_002870075.4 of Lactuca sativa. NCBI lineage: Eukaryota > Viridiplantae > Streptophyta > Magnoliopsida > Asterales > Asteraceae > Lactuca > Lactuca sativa. Next base: position 76,432,897 of record NC_056625.2, read on the forward strand.
CCGGATTTTGTGAACTTGACCCAGAGGCCGAGCACCAGCAGCATGATGATCTTCTGGAGGGTGTCGGCGGCGAGGAAACGGAAGTTCATTGTGTAAGGATCGTTCATGGAGATGAAGTGGAAAGAGAGCAAAGGGACAGCGAAAATGGCGACAAAACGGTTGATGCCGGAGCACTGGTCGGGGGTGAAGATCTTCCACCACCTGACGCTGCCGTAAGCGAGAAACATTGCGACGTATAACGGCACCATTGCTTTCACGATAGTGTAAAAGTCATGTCCACTGATCATTTCTGTACACAGAGAAAATACAGGATATAGTTTTAGGGAGTGTGTGTCTGTGTGTGTGAGTATAGTAGTGTACATATATTAATGTAACGAGGGGAGATCTATGATGGAGAATTTGACTGTTCACATTTCTGTATACGTGTGATTGACTGAGGTTTTGACCATGCATAGAACCAAGAGAATTATTTTTGCAAAATGCCTTGGAAATTTATGTAATTTTGACTTCTTAATGAATTAATTAATGGCGTAATAACACTTCAACTTTATAGACTCTTTGGTTAGTGATCGATTACCTGTTGAGGTTTGGCCTATATTGTGTTTGCATTGAGAACCAATTAGAAAGATCTGGATTGGATAATTGGTTATTAACTTATTATTCATATGTGTAAGTGGCGTAACACTGTGATCAGCATGATCATCAGAATCGAGTGGCGTATTATTGGTATGCCTTGAGGCATTTCCTATGGAATGCTTTATCTAATGTCAAACTAATATGATAGTCAGGTCTAGTTTTGACAATTTGAAGGCCTTGTGAGAAAATAAATTTGAATCACTGTAAAAAAAAATCTTGTCATATGTAATTAAGTAAATTACTAATCGTTCAAAATTAAAAACTTAAAATTGACAACAAACATCTCACAGATTCCCTACTTGAACACAACACATTGTTGTTCATTCATTATTAATAATATAAAAATGTTACAAGCAACTTTTGGAAAAGAGATCGACACATTACAATTTTCTAAATATCAAACTTTTAATATTTTTTAAAAGAAAATTGGTCTATTATACTTTCATAATAATATTTTCAAGAAACTCATTCCCTCAAAATAAAAATCCAAAGCATTCAATCTCTCTTGAGACAAGTAAATAGCAAATAATAGTAGATAACAAATAAATAATAATATTTTAAAACGTTTAGTTTTGAAAAGCTTCCTTTTGATGATGTAAATATAACAAGAGTAATCAATAATATTTTGTGTGGTCGACAATAAATTGGATACGTGTTTATCTTTTTTAATAAACTTAATATTATGTTAGTTGTATTATTTTGGTTAGTAGTTTTTTGTAACAACACTGGTTCATTGAATAAATGATCACCATTGATGTGAGAGATATTCTAATTTTGTAACATCTTTTCAATATTTTAGTGACTTGCCTTTAGTTCAACAAGTTTAACTTTTATTTCTATGTGAATAAGAAACCAACATTTCTTCATATTGATTGTACTGTTCAAACTTATGCTCCAATGAACCAATAGTTGGATCAACCATATATATAAAATAATAAATCATGAATGATTTTTGAGATGAAAGTCCGTGTACTAGTTCTGATGACTCAGCGTCAATCTCATCACAATGACTTTTTTTTTTTATTATTATTGTTTCTGAATGCTTCAATGAACCAATAACTTGATAACCATATACATAAAACAAGAGTGGTAGTTTGCATGATTGTGATTTCCTATTGACACTTATAGTTTTCACAAAATTGAAACCATGATCGGATATTTGTTAAGTTTGTTAAGTTGGTTGTAAAGCTTAGATGCAATTTTTAGATTTGAATTGGGCTTTGAAACTTTAGTGTCGTGGACATATAATTTTTTTAATTTCTATTTATTATTATTTTTTTCTATATTGGTATCTAAATTCTAATTGATACAAATAATATACTTAACAAACTAGGTTTTTATTGTTAACAGAACACGAAGGAGATTAGTAGCATGCAAATATGTTTTAATTGATGTTTTGTCTTTTAATGTTTTTAATAATATAATATTAAAGGAAAATTTTGAACGAAAGCCCCTTACGATTGGAGGCTCCATGTGATCGTACCAACAACACACCTCCAAGGCCACCACTAATGAGAATAGTGAAATGTAAGAGTTGTGAGAAAACCCTACTAATGATTATAACGAGTCATTGTATTTATAGTGGAATGTTAAGTTATCCCTATGATCAGAACAACAATGTTCAGAAATTATATAGAAGTGCGATAGTTTTCTTGCAAAGTATGCATGTGAAATTCAAAAATAAAATGACGGGTAATAACATAGGTCGACGTGTCATCACTTTATTGAATCCTAACATAAAACCCTAAAATACAATAAAAGAATTTGGTGCAAAAAGCTGAAGTTATATTTGGTGGGAAATACCTGATATGTGGTCATCAGTAAAAAAAAATATATATTAGTACTTAGTAGCGAAACCTTATGGTATGTGAAAACAATTCAATATATTCGGTGTTCACAAGAAAATGATATTCAGTGCTGCAACACGAACTTCAGTCATCATGCTTTGTATATGAAAATATAACCACGTGTAATAAGGCAAAATAACATTAATTAGACACTATAATCAAACTTATTAACATTGTACACATAATTTTTTACAAAACCAATTAATTAATTCCAGAAATTGTTTGTCAAAACAAACCCAACAAATACGTACAAACATCATAACAAATTAAATCATATTAATTCCAAACTTCATTGAAATGAATGTCTTTTAGGCGAACTTGAGCATCCACTTCATTTTCCTACAACGTGGCCAATACCAACATTTTCCGATTTGATTCAACTCATTGTCATGAACCACTCTCATAATGTTTGCAGAGGAAGATTAATCGGTACACGAAAGCTAGTCAGGAAACCCTCGTTAACGAAGTTCCCTTTCAAAAAAAAAAATTCTACAATTAGAACCAAACTACAAAGAAAATTGAGCAAAATCTACTTTACTAACCTATAACATATAAAAACATACATTAACTATTCGATAACAACTCTACATATTTCACTATTGTCGCATGAAAATTCCTTCCATTGTCATTTTTATAACTAAGTCTCATTGTTTACATCAAAGGCATGACAAATTCAACAATAAATGTAACACACAATGCCAATTAGAATAAAATGAATAAATTTTACCTCATCTACCTTCTCTCTCTCTCTCTCTCTCTCTCTCTCTCTCTTGTTTTTACATATAAGGGTTCTACACAAAAAATCTTCATCGTCATAATCGTTCCTCAAAACAACCTTATAACGAAAATTGTCGTAGCCTAAAAAAATCATAAACAACACCAAGGTATTAAACCTACATTCTATTCCAAAAACCACACTAACTCCATGTGTAAAAAATGAAAACAAAGATCATCCTCAATGACCATATCCATAACCGTATCCACCAATTAGTGGTGGTGCAACCAGTAGGTTTATGTAAATATTGGTTTTGCTACCACATAAACAAACATAAAATCATTTTGATATAGATAATAACCACATGAAATTTGAGTTATTAATTAGTGGTGAAATTTAACGAGGGGCTTATGATGGGTTTTATATGTTACAAAAAAATGACAGAAAAACATAAACTCTAAGTTCACATACACCCTATAAATCTATGTTTTCACTATAGAATGCAATAATCAATTGAATATCAACAACCCTACAAGAACCCTAGTATTTTCGAAAATAACAAAAGGGTTTTTAAAACATACCTTTTGATTATACTAGTAGAAAATCAAACTAAATACTTTTTGTAGTCACTTGGAAACAAGCACCAGAAATCTCGTGTCATTGATGGTTCATACTCAACCCTAGCAACAAGGAGGCTTAACGAGAGAGGTGAGGGATAGTAGAAATTTCGGCTATGCTTTATGGGAATAAGATGGCCAAAATTATGAACCCCATGGAGGGTTTATATAAGTGACTAAGGGAACTAGGATAAGACAAGTTTCCTTAGATAAGCCTTATCATATTTTCTTGCTCCCCAAGGCATCCAAGGCTCCCTTAATTCCCAAGGAAACCCTATAGCCCTTCTAGAATTTGTCCCCCCTCTTAGGGAGGTTCTAGAATTGGTCAATGTTCAAATTTTGAACATTGTCACCTCTAGTCCTTCCACTTTTAATTATTCCAATTAAACTTATAATTAATTTTGATTAATTTATAATTAAATAATACTATTTCTAATTAATATATTATTCTCATAATATATTAATAAATTATTTATTTTGATTTCTAATTAATTTATTAATCACATAATTAGTTAATAAATCAGTCTCTCTCTCTCTCTCTCTCTCTCTCTCTCTCAAAGTCATCCTATTTAATTGCTATGTTTGAGGGTAACCATCAATGACACCAGAAATCTCGTGTCATTGATGGTTCATACTCAACCCTAGCAACAAGGAGGCTTAACGAGAGAGGTGAGGGATAGTAGAAATTTCGGCTATGCTTTATGGGAATAAGATGGCCAAAATTATGAACCCCATGGAGGGTTTATATAAGTGACTAAGGGAACTAGGATAAGACAAGTTTCCTTAGATAAGCCTTATCACATTTTCTTGCTCCCCAAGGCATCCAAGGCTCCCTTAATTCCCAAGGAAACCCTATAGCCCTTCTAGAATTTGTCCCCTCTTAGGGAGGTTCTAGAATTGGTCAATGTTCAAATTTTGAACATTGTCACCTCTAGTCCTTCCATTTTTAATTATTCCAATTAATCTTATAATTAATTTTGATTAATTTATAATTAAATAATACTATTTCTAATTAATATATTATTCTCATAATATATTAATAAATTATTTATTTTGATTTCTAATTAATTTATTAATCACATAATTAGTTAATAAATCAGTCTCTCTCTCTCTCTCTCTCTCTCTCTCTCTCTCTCTCTCTCTCAAAGTCATCCTATTTAATTGCTATGTTTGAGGGTAACCTAAAAGGACTTTATCAATCATTTAAGTATATACTAATTCAGTTATTGGCTTAGAAACCTAATCCAACAGTCTCCCACTTGGATAAGTCTATAAGTACACCTACCAGTATAACTTCTAAATTAAACAGCAAATAGTGCTTTTATAGTAACTGCCGAAATTTGATCTGAACATACATTGGTCCTAAGATAAGTGATCAAATAGTCCTCATTTCTACTAGATATCCTACAAACACAAGACATGGATTAGAATCAATCTCATTATCCAAGTTTTGTTTCCCAATTTCTTGATTTGTGATGATAATATAAGACTTCAAATTGAACACATCAATTGAGTCCTAGCTGGGTCTAACACTATAAGTCAACACTAAATCACCGATGGGCCCAAAGATATTGTTTTTCCCGTTAGGACAAAGGAACAAACAAACTTTGACTTATATGTTTGTATCCTTTACTCACTGTTTCATACATGACAATGTGTTTTATAACATCATTTTACTGATACGTTTTCGCAACACCAATGCACAACTAACTTGTAAATTACAACTCATATATCTCTGTTTTAATAATATAAGATGTTATCGTCTCAGAATTACTCGTGATATAATCCATGAAGTAATTCTCTGAACATGGATTTATCCAATACTCAAATCTCCATTTCTAAGTACTCATGAATGTTGTTGCAATATAATTTCTATGTATGACCTCATTAGACAATCTACAATCCAAATCATGACAGTTTTAATTCACTACTTACTTCCCAAAGTATGAGTGACTATGGAATTTAAATAATTAAATTATTTGGGAATTAAAACATACAAAACGAAACACAAGAATAATTACTTGAGAAAGGCAGTAACAAACTCATAAAAATCTCTATTGTTTAATCACCAAAAGTCAATTACATTTATTTTGTTACAAATTTCAAACTATTCAACAAACTACTAAAACTAATATCATCTCTCAAACCAATACTCCTAGCATGCTGATTATGTTTAATCCTACTCAGCACCTTTGTCAAAGGATCTATAGGATTCTCTTCTGATGATATCCTCTTCACAATAAGGTGACATTTTTCTACTCTATGTCTGATGTAATGGTACTTTCTGTCGATATGTCTTGACTTGCTGTGACTGTTGGATTAGTGTCTAAGGCTGTAACTATATTTGGTAAATACTTGACCCGGTTATGCATGGTCCTTTTGGGTTGCCTTCACCATAGCAACTTGACAGGATGATTTGTTAAGAGAGAAGAGATATTATTGTTAATATATTGTGAGAATAATATATTAAAGGAATAATATTGTTATTTAATTAATATAAGTCATATATTAATTAAGAATTAATTTGGTGACTTAAAGAGGTTAATTGAATAAAGGGGCATAAACTGTTAAATGTGTGATAGTTGTGTTTTGGGCTATGTATCCTTATAGATAATGGGGTGGACGAAATTTAGGGTTTGGGAATCTTAAATTCGTCCAAGCCTAGAATCTAGAAGGATCTTGGATTGCTTAGGGACTAAGTTATTCAATTAGGGTTAAAGGTGGAACCCTAGTATCCCATAGTATAAATAGATCCCTAGGGTGAGGGAAATCACCACTCATGCAAGGCAAGGAACCCTAGGGCCGATTTCTCACCCTCTCCCCTCTCTCTCAAGATCATCCTCTTGCTAGTTGGTGTTTGTAAGCCATTAGAGGAGTGACAATTGTGACTCTAAGCTCCAAGAAGAAGAAGTATCAAGCAAGTAATCTAAGTTATTGTTCTAGATCCAATTTCATATGATTTGATTCAATTGTTTACATTAGATCTAGTATTGTAAGTCTTAGATTCAATGCATGTTCAATTAGAGAAACCTAGATCCAGGCATTAGGGTTTGCATGTGCCCATAGGAAAGTTCTTATGGCTCAAACCCATCTGTGGTATCAGAGCTTTGATTGATTTCTATTGAATTGATGCATTGGTTAATTTCTTGTTGCTTGTAAAATTCGATTTTTGGTCTTCTGCCTGATGAACTCGGCGAGTTCCACTGTGGACTCGGCGAGTAGCTCCAACTCGGCGAGTCCATAGTGGGTACTTGGCGAGTTCGAGCGTCAAAAAGAGAGAGTTTTGGGATTTCTTGTTGTTTTTCTTGAGGAAACTTGCCTTAACTATTTTGGGTCATTAAAATCTGATTTTAACCATATATATATGAGTATATTTTTGACCAAACAAAAGATAATTACCAATTAGTTGAATAATAATTTCCTTATGTGATAATAATTGATTATTTGAATTGAATTGGTTAATTATTTTGCAAGTAATATTGAATAAGATCAAATTGAGATAATTTAATTGTTGATTTACATTATTTGCTTTTTGATCCTTATGTTTTGAAAAGTTTAAAACTTGTCCTCAAGTTTTGAAATTTAAGTTTTGTGATTAAAAGTTTAATTTAAATAATTTAAATTTCAAACCCTAGAATTTTATAAGTTTAAAATTCAACCCTATACTATTATATGATTACAAGCTTAATATATATATATATATATATATATATATATATATATATATATATATATATATATATATATATATGTATGAGTTAAGCTATGCTAGTTTTACCGTTAGTAGGCCTCATTCACGAAGTCGGTCTATAAGGTGGGTATAAGGTTGTTGCCTATAAAATGGCGCTTAATGGGTGTACACTCACACCCAACGCTTGCTTGACCGGTGGAGGGTCGTTAGCCGAACGGGTAGGATAGGACAATTCTCTCTCCTCATTAATAAGTATAATGAATCTATAAAGTAACTAAACTATTTTATAAAATTCCCAATCTTAGTTACTTTAGGAAAATTGAATTGATGCAATCCCATGAAATTACACTTTGCACCTTTGTTTAGATGTTAGTGGAGCGTGTGTGGTTAACCGGCACACTAATTGGCTCTAAGCAAAGGTGGCAAAGGGTGATTCATTATTTGTCATAGTTTGATGGAGCGTGTGTGGTTTACCGGCACATCGAATAGGTGATTGTAACAATGAAGGCACCATGTAGATTTGCATGGTTATTCACACCCGCTTTGTGATCCTCGGTATCTCAGTCACAAACTTGAGGGGCATATCGAGATTTAAACATGCCATTGAAAAGTTCAATGAATCTCAAAAAATCTAGGAATTCTCAATACATTTAAAACTTAAAGCTTATGTTTTTCATGGTGAAGAATTAGTGAATCGTCATTCACTTACCTCCAAATTATTTGCATGTTGGATTACGGTATCCCTTTTCTAATGTGTAAATAATGTTGTTGGGTCCTAGCCCTAAATTTCATTTTGGGTGTTAATTAGGGACTTAACTCTAATCAACTTTGTTTCTTTCTATTTGTAGATGTCTAACGCAAACAACGTTGCTGCTAGCTCATTCACGCTAATGAGCCTTTGTCAAAAAGTGACTTTCGATGGATCGAACTTTAGCGAATGGATAAGATACATTCGCACGATCGTACGTTACAAGGACAAGGAGTATGTTCTCGATGAGAAGCTCAAGAAGATCAATCCAGAAACTGCCACTCCCGAAGAAATGGCTGTGTTTGAGGCACATGAGCGTGATGCAACGAAAGTCCATTGCATCATGATAGCCACTATGAACTCCGAATCCCAAAAGTCCTATGAGGACATGTATCCTTATGAAATGCATCTATACTTGATGGAGTGATACCACCAAAGTGCGAGGCAAGAGCGTTATGAGATCATAACGAATATGATCACTGCTAAAATGGGAAGTGGAGAATCTCTTACCGTGCACTTGCAAAAGATGCAAAGGTATGTCGACCGTCTTCGCAAATTGAATGTCAACTTTGGGGAAGATTTGGCTATCGACATTGTTCTCCACTCCTTGCCCTCATGCTACAATCAATTTAGGATGACCTACCACATGAACAAGGAAGAGGTCACCCTAAGCAAACTCCAAGGGCTCCTAAGGACTGTTAGGAGTAATCTTAAGGACAAGTCTGTTGCACCATCTCCCAATCCATCTGCTGCTCCTGTTTTGGCAATTGGGCAGGGAAGGGGCAAGAAGAGGAAGGCTTCTTCAAAGAACCACCGCAAGGGAAAGTCCCAAGATGGTTCCTCTTCTAGTGGGACCAAGGTTGATCCTGCTAAGCCCAACCCTAACCCAAAGGAGGCAGAGTGCCATCATTGCCACAAAATAGGGCATTGGAAGAGAAGATGCCCGGAATATCTGCAAGCCATCAAGGATGGAAAGATCAAGCCATCTTTTGCAGGTATATACACAATTAAATCTAATAATTCATCCCATGCTATTTCTTGGGTTCTTGATACAGGGTGTGGTTACCATATTTGTTTTGATTTGCAGGGACTAAGAAGAAGTAGAGATGTGGAGCTCGGAAGAATAAATCTAATCATAGGGAACAGAAGATCGTCGCCTGTTACCAAGATTGGAGTGTATTCTTTAGGGATTAGTAATGGATTGAATTTAGATTTAAATAATTATTGCTACTCGCCAGATATGGCAAGAAATATCATTTCTTTTCATGGTTTGTTTAAACAAGGATTTAGATATTTGTTTAATAATGAGAATGGTTCTATTTATGCTTATCTAAATGGTGTTTTATACTTTGAAGCAATGCCTTGTAATGGAATTTATGAAACTGTTATGGTTGTAGATAACCTAGGAAATGATGTGTTGTGTATAGATTCTTCCAATGGTATGGATAAAGCATCTTTGTGGCATTGTTGTCTTGGACATGTCAACAAGAAGCACATAGCCCAACTCCAAAAGGATGGAGTGTTGGAGTCATTCGGCCTTAGGGAAGATGACACGTGTGAATCTTGTTTACTTGGAAAGATGACCAAGTCACCCTTCACTGGTACTTGTGAGAGGGGTGAGGGTTTATTGGATATCATACATAACGATGTATGTGGGCCCTTTAGATCCACCACAAAGGATGGGAACCGCTTCTACGTGACTTTCACCAATGATTATAGTAGATATGGGTATATCTACTTAATCAAGCACAAGTTAGAAACGTTTGAAAAGTTCAAAGAATTCAAAAATGAAGTGGAGAATCAATTGGGCAGGAAAATCAAGATGCTTCAATCTGATCGAGGAGGAGAGTACCTAAGTCTTGAATTCCACGACTATCTCAAGGAATGCGGAATAGTTTCGCAATTGACGCCACCTAGGACACTGCAGTTGAATGGTGTGGCAGAAAGGCGTAATTGAACCTTGTTGGACATGGTTCGTTCTATGATGAGTCGTGCTTCACTACCTATCTCATTCTGGGGGTATGCCTTAGAGACTGCCGCCTATGTCCTTAACCGAGTCCCTACAAAGAAGGTTGCCAAAACACCTCACGAGATGTGGACAGGGAAAGCTCCCTCTTTGGCACATATCAAAGTTTGGGGTTGTGAAGTTTTCATAAGACGAGAAACTCACAATAATCTCGAACCTCGAAGTGCGCGGTGTATTTTCATCGGCTACCCGCAGAAATCCTTTGGATATCTCTTCTATAGACCGAGTGACAATGTTGTCTTCGTTGCGAGGAGAGGGGTTTTCCGAGAGAGAGAACTCATAAGCCAAGGAGACAGTGGGAGGCAGATCGATCTTGAAGAGATTCAAGAGTCGAGCGATGAAGGAACCTCTAACGCTGGCGCTCAACCTGAGGAGGAAACTCCGGTTGAACCAATTGATGAGTCCTTACCTCTTAGACGTTCCGAAAGAGTTAGAGTTCACCCCCAGTTCTATGGTTTTCATATTACTACCGAAGGGGATACGTATATTAGTGATGATACACTAATAAATCTAGATGAACCTAATTGCTATAAGGAAGCCATGGCAGGCCCGGAGTCTGCAAAATGGAAAGAGGCGATGGACAGCGAGATTCAGTCCATGTATGACAACCAAGTTTGGAATTTGGTTGACAATATGCCCGGACGTAAGACCGTTGGGTGCAAATGGATCTTCAAGAAGAAGACCGACGTGGATGGGAATGTGCACATGTATAAAGCACGATTGGTGGCGAAGGGCTTTACTCAAACTCCCGGAGTTGACTATGATGAGACCTTCTCACCAGTTGCTAAGATAAAATCTATTAGGGTGATGCTTTCCATTGCTGCATTTCATGATTATGAGATATGGAAAATGGATGTCAAGACCGCTTTCCTTAATGGAAAGTTGGTTGAGGATGTTTACATAGCTCAGCCAGAGGGTTTTGTCGATTCGAAGCATCCCAATAGAGTGTGCAAGCTTGAGAAGTCCATTTATGGACTTAAGCAAGCATCTCGCAGATGGAATCTTTGCTTTGATGAGAAAGTTAAAGAGTTTGGATTCGTACGAAGTGAAGATGAATCATGTGTATATGTCAAGGCCAGTGGGAGTATAGTTAGTTTCCTCGTTTTGTATGTCGATGACATACTACTCATAGGAAACGACGTCCCAACTTTGCAGGAGGTTAAGTCCTGGCTCGGGAAGTGTTTTGCTATGATGGACCTCAGAGAGGCTTCCTATATTTTGGGAATAAGGATAGTGAGAGAAAGAAGTAAGAGACTAATAGGACTTAGTCAGAATACTTACTTGGATAAGGTACTAAAACGTTTTAGTATGGAAAACTCGAAGAAGGGAGAGCTACCGATACAAAGTAATGCCAAGTTGAGTAAGACTCAAAGTCCGAGTACCGAAGCCGAGATAGTTGAGATGAGCCGAGTACCCTACGTTTCCACAGTTGGCTCAATCATGTACGCTATGACTTGTACTCGCCCTGATGTGGCCTTTGCTTTGAGCATGGTCAGTAGATATCAAGGGAATCCTGGCAGAGCTCATTGGATTGCAGTCAAGAATATACTTAATTACCTTCGGAGGACCAAGGAATGGTTCTTAGTCCTCGGAGGGAGTGATGACTTAAAGGTGCGAGGGTATAGTGATGCCAGCTTCCAGACCGACAGGGACAACTATCGTTCGCAGTCGGGCTGGGTCTTTACCCTGAATGGAGGAGCAGTAACTTGGAAGAGTTCCAAACAAGAAACCGTAGTTGATTCAACGTGTGAATCAGAGTACATTGCAGCGAGTGAAGCGTCAAAGGAGGCGATGTGGTTGAAGAACTTCATTGGTGATCTTGGAGTTGTGCCTGCCATAAAGGAGCCTATGGAAATTTTTTGTGATAATGAAGGAGCGGTTGCCTTGACCAAGGAACCAAGGGATCATGGTAGATCTCGGCATATCGACAGAAAATATCACTTTATTAGACATCGAGTAGAAGAAGGACACCTCGTAGTGAAGAGGGTATCGTCAGAGGATAATCCAGCAGATCCGCTTACGAAGAGACTGAGTAGGGTTAAGCATTTGCAGCACGCTAGGAGCATTGGGCTGAAAGATGATATTAGTTTAGATTAGATAGTTTTAAAACATGTAATAGATAAATGTAATTGACATTTGATGATTAAATAAAGAAGTATTATTTATGAGTAAAGATACTGTCTTATGTTAATTGTTTAACTATTGTTTTACTTTGCATGTTTTGACTTCCTGAATAATTAAGTTATTAAGAATAATCGAATTATTCAAATGGTCCACAATCGCTCATATGTTGGAAGTAGGTATGAATGAAGAGTGTCATGAATTGGTGTGTAGATTGTCTGAAAGGTTAATAGACATAGTAAAGGTTTGCTACAACATTCATGAGTGCTTATGAACAAGTTTTGAGCATTGGAATAAACTCGCGCTTACTGGAATCACTTTATGGAATGTGACACGAGTGATCGCAAGACGATAATATCATATGGTCTTAAAACCAAGATATATGGTTTATTGTTTATTAATTGGTTGTGCATTGACAATGCGAAACCGCATCAGTAAATTGATGTTATAAAACGCATTGTTGTGTATAGCTGATTAGTAAATAGTCAATGCATATAAGTCAAAGTTTATCTGTTACTTTCATCCTGAGGGATAAAAGCGATATCACGGCCGCTCGATGATTTGATTTGACTTATGTGTCGGGCCTGTTCAGGACTGAATTGATGTGTTCAATTAAGTTCTATGTCGAATGAATCTGAGATCGATAAACCAAAATGTTGGACAATTTGTTTCATAAGATTGTCAGCATAATATCAAAACAGAGGACTGTACGATCCCTTATCTATAAGACAAGAGATTGATAAGACCAGAGTTGACAGCGTCTTTGAGAGCTACGATTGCTAAATCGGTTTGTATTTCCATGTATAGTTACTAGACTTATCAAAGTGGGAGACTGTTGGATTATTGTCTAAGGCTGTAACTATATTTGGTAAGTACTTGACCCGGTGATGCATGGTCCTTTTGGGTTGCCTTCACCATAGCAACTTGACAGGATGATTTGTTAAGAAAGAAGAGATATTATTGTTAATATATTATGAGAATAATATATTAAAGGAATAATATTTTTATTTAATTAATATAAGTCATATATTAATTAAGAATTAATTTGGTGACTTAAAGAGGTTAATTGAATAAAGGGGCATAAACTGTCAAATGTGTGATAGTTGTGTTTTGGGCTATGTATCCTTATAGATAATGGGGTGGATGAAATTTAGGGTTTGGGAACCTTAAATTCGTCCAAGCCTAGAATCTAGAAGGATCTTGGATTGCTTAGGGCCTAAGTTATTCAATTAGGGTTAAAGGTGGAACCCTAGTATCCCATAGTATAAATAGATCCCTAGGGTGAGGGAAATCGGCACTCATGCAAGGCAAGGAACCCTAGGGCCGATTTCTCACCCTCTCCCCTCTCACTCAAGATCATCCTCTTGCTAGTTGGTGTTTGTAAGCCATTAGAGGAGTGACAATTGTGACTCTAAGCTCCAAGAAGAAGAAGTATCAAGCAAGTAATCTAAGTTATTGTTCTAGATCCAACTTCATATGATTTGATTCAATTGTTTACATTAGATCTAGTATTGTAAGTCTTGGATTCAATGCATGTTCAATTAGAGAAACCTAGATCCAAGCATTAGGGTTTGCATGTGCAATAGGAAAGTTCTTATGGCTCAAACCCATCAGTGACATCCTCATTTTCACAGCCAAAAAAGACCGATTTGTTTATGCTTTATTTTGAAAATCAGAGTAACCTTTTAAAGAAAAGAGTTGCACAATTTGTTCCCAGAAAAAACATGATAAATACGTTATTAAATTGTCTCCGAAAAAATGTATTTTATTCATTTTAAAACATTGGGATGTCATCATCAATACAGAAACATAAGCATAAACAGAACTTACATTCATTATCACTAGTGACTTATGTCTCCTTAATCTCTCAGTGTAATGTAACTTCTTATCGACACCTGTGATACAAATAAACTAAATGGGTCAGGTTGGGAAACCTGGTGAGTACATATGGTTTTCAACCCACAATAATATAATTATTATGTTTAATCATCAAACAATTAACCCAATTACCCATCCCCAATATCTTCGTTATTCTTAAGGGTCTACCCTAAGAATCATCTATCTTGCATTCGTTCATTCCGAAGTCCATCGCTTCCAGGGTTCATATGATAGACACTAAGTTCATAGTTGCCAATGCTTGTCCGTAAAGCACTAATTCCATAGCTGCTAAAGTTCATTCATCAGGTACTAAATCCATATCTACCAGTGTTTATCTAATAGGTACTAAGTCCTTTGCTACCAACGTTTATCTAACAGGTACTAAGTCCATAGCTACCAATGTTCATCTAATAGACATTAAGTCCATAGTTGTCTATGTTTCTCTAATAGGCACTAAGTCCATAGTTGTCGATGTTATTTATTTTACACTAAGTCTATAGCTGCCAATGTTTACTCATACCATTTTTCATCTCTCAACGTTCATCTACCCATGTTTTACCCAACATATTCGTAAATATAAAATACATATACAGTTTAAATTATTTAAAACATGTATAAAATCATTCATCTAGCTTAGATAGCAAGTATACAGGTTATATGCACACATAGCACATAATTTATATAAAATACTTCATATATATGTGTAAGATGAAAGTAAATCTGCACTCACTTGTTAAAGTGACGACTCGAAATTCGAGCAGCGCTTCGCTTCTTAACAATATGATTTCCTTCGACGAAACCTAATATTATTACCACTAAATTTTAGTATAATATTCATTGCGACTAATTATTAGTCTAGATTCATCATTAACTCAAAGTCTACTTCATGATCTATCAAGTAAGGAACAACCAGGTAGGGTCTGTTTGGTATACGAAGTATACTGTTTGGAAATCCCACTTTAAACACCTCACTAAATCACAGCCTAGACATCATTCCCGTAAGTAGATCAATCAGTATAATCTAACGCCCGTAGATCCCGGCTAGTCAATTTAGAGGCGATAAGTATCAAAAGTGACTTTTTGATAAAAGATTATTTAGAATGAATAATCTTAACTAAGTTGTAGTGGTCGTGACAAGGATTCTGGATATATATATATATATATATATATATATATATATATATATATATATATATATATATATATATATATAAACAATGCCGAAATCCGGGTTATAACGAAAAAGTTATGACCTGTCGAAGTTTCATGACAGAACCGGTACGAAATTGCGTAACGTAAATAGTGAATTTACGACAAAGCGATATTTAGCCTTAGTTATCTAAACGAAATTTGTAGAATACGTTAAACCGAGAGCGTGCATAAAAATAACGTCTAAATCTAACTTCGTATGACGAAGTTATGATTTTTCGAAGTTTTGACTTAACGGGATATGTTGCCCAAAGTTCGAATATGAGATCGAGTGGTTTCACAACGTGAACTCGGTATTAATGTCTTCTGGAGCTTGACAGACCCAAGTTGTGATGATGCACCTGATTACTACTGAACTCACGACGTGAATATTTGAGATTCACGACGTGAATCCAGAAAAATGGCCCTATAAACAGAAGCCGAAGGGCAGCCAACCATAGTTGTTAATTCCTCCACTCTCTCACTCCCGATACCCTATCTATCCCTCTTGAAGTACCCACGAAGCCCAGGGTATCATCCTGACACCCAAAGCAAGTCCCGACGCTCCGAATATCCCGAGAAGAAAAGAGTTTCAAGCCGAAACTCTGCCCGCGAGAAGCCCGGTGTGTAAAGATATCCCGGATTCATCGAAGAATTACTACTTGAAGAGCCGTAGTGCTGTCCGAAAATCGTCTTAACATGTGAGTGTGTAGGTACTTTCACCTTACACATAGATATGAAGTATTTGTTATAAAATATATGTTATATATATATATATATATATATATATATATATATATATATATATATATATATAACATATATTTTATAACAAATACTTCATATCTATGTGTAAGGTGAAAGTACCTACACACTCACATGTGTGTAGGTACTTTCACCTTACACATAGATATGAAGTATTTGTAATAAAATATATGTTATATATATATATATATATATATATATATATATATATATGTGTGTGTGTGTGTGTGTGTGTACTGTTTGTTTACTTGAGATGGATGTTGAATGAATGTTTTATACAGGTTTTTAAATGATTTAAACTATATATTTAATTTATATCTACAAATATGTTGGGTAGAACATGGGTTGATGAAATAGTTGGTGTGTGAGGAAAGATGAGTTTGAGGATGAGACGAAAGATGATATAGATCATGAGATGAGGGTGACAGGTGAAAAAAAATGAGTGAAACTTTTACCCAAACGATGGCCCCGTCATTCAGCAGACTAGGGATTACAACCACGGACGATTCTAGACAGTCCAGTGGAACACTAGCAGGCTCGCAACTTGTAGGTGTTGTGGACTTGATGTTCACCGATGTACTCTAAAAACCTTGGAAGCTATGGACTAATGTCTTATATAAATACGATGGTAGCTATGGATTTAGTATTGTGTAGATGAACCTTGGTAGCTATGGATTTAGTACTGTGTATATGAACCTTGGTAGCTATGGATTTAGTATTGTGTAGATGAACCTTGGAAACTATGGATTTAGTGCTTGTTGTATAAACCTAGGGCAACAATAGACTTTGTGCCTATTCCTTAGGTCAATCCTTAGGAATGAATGAGTGAAGGATAATTGATTCTTAGGGTAAATTCTTGAGAATTAAATGAAATAATGGGGATGGATAATTGGGTTAATTGTTTGATGATTGAAATTATTATAATTATTTATTGTGGGTTGAAAACCCTATTTGCTCACCAGGCTCACAAGCCTGACCCACTCAGTTTTATTTGTATTACAGGTAGTGGCGGGAGAGCATAAGTTGGATGAATCATCAAGTTATTTTGTTTATAGGTCTATAGTTGTATATAAACGTTGTAAGGCTTATAATGTGTCATTTATGCTTTTGGTCTGTATCGGAACATGACATCCCGAGATTTTGTTATTTAATGAAAATACATTTATTCAAGAAATGCTTTGATAAATTTTATTTTATCATATTTTGTTTGGGAACAAATTCCACAACAATTTTCTTTAAACGATTACTCTGATTTTAAAACAAAGCATAAATAAATCGGTCTTTTCTGGCCGTGAAAATGAGGATATCACAGTTGGTATCAGAGCATTAGTTTAAGCAAACTAGGAATTTGTAAGATTTCTAAACTTAAACTTAGAATACTAAGGGATGATTGTGAGATGAGTGTCTACCATATTTTAGACACGAGCACTAGTATATTTTAGGAAAGATGTCTAAAATGATTTTATGTGCTAAATGCTATATGTTTGCTATATATGATAGTATTTGTTCGGATCTATGGTCTGTTGCCGACCAGATCTGGAAACCTTATGTGTTTAGGATTCTAAGCATATGAATACAGTATTAGAACTATCATGTAAACGTTTCGAAGAGATGGATGATTTAGATATCTACCGTGAATGAGGGTCTAAAAATTGCCTTATTCGATGTATAGATAAAGAATGGCAAGAACTAGGAGTGGAGCTGGAAACGTGAACGAAAACAGGAATCAACCACTTGTGATTGAGTAAGTAGTTGTTGCAACAGCAGTACCTGAGCCGATGACAATGGTTGGAGTACAATTGATGATTCAAACGATGTTGGAACGTCAGATGGAAGAAACTAGACGTCTGCTTCGGCATAACCGTGAAGAACTTTCAATACAAGTTGAAGAGCCCGAAGTGAATGGAGGGCAGTTAGAAGGAGGAAACTTAAGTGGGCTTATTGGCCAAGCCGACCCACAGTTAGTTAGGCAGAACAACCAGGATGGAGGAAACGACGGACGTGGATGCAAGTACAAGGACTTCATGGCATCCTAACCACCGTGTCTATCTGGAAGCCCGACGCCAGTGGAAGTTATGTACTGGATCTCCAAAATGGAGACAATGTTTGAGAGTTGCGAATGCAGCAACAGACAAAAGACCGCTCTCGCGATCCCTCTGTTAAAGTATGGAGTGCTGAACTGGTGGCAGCTACTAGCTGGTTCGATGCCCAATGGAGAAGCTAGCAAGATGTCTCGGGAAGATTTTGTGGTGCAACTGAAGATGCAATACTACTCTGAGCAGGATCTTCTGGAAATCAACAATGCGTTCCAGAATCTGAAGAAGGGAAGATTGAGCGTCACCGAGTACGCTACTAGTTTTACGGAGAAGATGAAGCTTGTTCCCTACCTAATGCCAACGGAACTTTCCAAGGTTAACAAGTTTGCCAATGGATTAACAGCAGACTTTGGTCCAATGGTCAAGCAAGCAACCACTTTGAAAGCCTCCATCTGGGTAGCCAAGAATGTTGAGACCCAAATAAGGGAAAAGGGTCTGGAGAAAGCTGAAGTTGGCGAGAAGAGGAAGCTTGAAGGATCCTCAAGACCTGATAATAAGGGAAAGTTCGCAAGGTCTAACCTGGATAACCAAAGGTATGGAGCCAAGTGGTGTGAAAAGTGCAGGAAGAAGCACTTTGGAACATGCAACGAAGAAGTAACCTGTTACAAATGTGGAAGGATCGGCCACTATTCCACGAATTGTACACAAAATGATAAGGTATGCTACGGATGCGGAGGCAAGGGGCACATGTCTAGAGACTGCCCAAAGAAAAATGGAGCAGCAAGGCTAGATGCACCACCAAAGCCAAGGGCATTCCACATGGTCCTCGACGAAGCAGACTATAACACGAGGAAACAGGAATAAGGATTTCATATCCAAATATCAATTAAGTTATTAAGTAGCAATGTGAATAGTAACATGTGGTGTAGCCTATTAGAGGCTTAGTATAGGGTGAACTTGAACCTTTGTGTAATCGTTTCAAGAAAAAATATAAACCTTGGTTTTGTTATCTGATGTGTTGAATGATTGTGCGATTTTGTATGGTGACTTGGATGATTGCGAGACAATACTTGGGACGAGTATGAGTAGGTGTGAATAGCAGTAGAGATCTATACTACTGGAAGCACATGACTCACGCTTGGATCAGGGAAAGTCACAAGGTTACCAAGAAGCTAGCGATTTGTCTCGTTTTATTCAAGTATGTTGTTACCATCGTTTCGGTAATGACTAATGAGATGATTGTTATTCCGACCCTAGTGGTCATATCAAATTGAGTCCGACTACAATGAGTTTGTTACGTGGTTCAGAGAACCAATTTCGATGTAACAATGCGATCAATAGCATCACACTCGTTGTTAAAGAAACTTGTAGATAGAAATGTTACATGCTAAAATGTGATTATATCACATTAGAATATGAAGGAAGGTATATTCCATTCTAGAATATGACTCTCAGAGACTTGAGTCTAGGTGTTGCATCATCCGATGAAAGGTCATTAAAACATGACCCATCAATCTGCTACAATAGATAAAGGAAAGTACTTATCCTAAGAAGAAGACGGAGTCCTCAATAAGGATTTATTTTGTAACTCGTAAGTTACGATTGAAAGTCCAACATAGTACGAAGAGCAGGTGCAAGATTGAGCATCACCTGCGGTCAAGAAGTCCAAGAGTTAGATACTCATCCGAAGAAACGTAGAAGTTATGATTATTACCTAGGATGAAAAGATAACATATGGAATCATTATACAAGTGCTATTTTCCTTGATGATTCTGGGACGTAATCATCCTATGGGGGAGATAATTGTAACGCTCGTAGATCCGAGCTAGTCGATTTAGAGATGATAAACATCAAAAGTGACTTTTTGATAAAAGATTATTTAGAATGAATAATCTTAACTAAGTTGTAGTCGTCGTGACAAGCATTCTGGATATATAAAGAATACCGAAATCTGAGTTATAACGAAGAAGTTATGACATGTCGAAGTTTCGTGACAGAACCGGTACGAAATTGTGTGACGTAAATAGTGAATTTACGATAGAGCGATATTTAGCCTTAGTGATCTTAACTAAAGTCGTAGAATACGTTAAACCGAGAGTGTGCATCAAAAGAAC
Source organism: Lactuca sativa (assembly GCF_002870075.4). Lineage (NCBI taxonomy): Eukaryota > Viridiplantae > Streptophyta > Magnoliopsida > Asterales > Asteraceae > Lactuca > Lactuca sativa. The sequence goes on from NC_056625.2 coordinate 76,453,279, forward strand.
ATCCAAATCTGACTTCGTATGAGGAGGTTATGATTTTTCGAAGTTTTGACTTAACGGGATATGTTGCCCAAAGTTCGAATATGAGATCGAGTGGTTTCTAGCCGAAATAATCTAAACGAGAATCGAAGTTCTCGTCGATAGTAGTCCAATGGTAAGAAGACAGATGAAAACGGACGTCAGATGAAGGAGTTGTGAATTTCTAACGGAGTTTTCCTGTCCCGGCCTACTAAAAACAATATAATAAAAGAATAAAATCAAAATTAGCCGACGGAGTCTTAACGAGAGTTATAGAGCATATTCTCACCTACGCGTGAATATAAAGAACGATGAAAACAGAGCTCGTATGCGAAAGATATGAATTTCTGAAATTCGGGGCGCGAACCTCGACACTGTGTCAGAGTTCACGACGTGAACAAAGTGTTCACGACGTGAACTCATTATTAATGTCTTCTGGAGCCAGACAGACCTAAGTTGCAATGACGCACCTGATGACTTCTGAACTCATGACATGAATATTTGAGATTCACGACGTGATTCCAGAAAAATGGCCCTATAAATAGAAACTGAAGGGCAGCCGGCCATAGTTGCTAATTCCTTCACTCTCTCACTCCTGATACCCTATCTAGCGCTCTTGAAGTACCCCTGAAGCCCCGGTATCATCCCAAAACCCGAAGCAAGTCCCAACGTTCCGAAGATCCAGAGAAGAAAAGAGTTTCAAGCCGAAGCTCTGCCCGCGAGAAGCCCGGTGTGTAAAGATATCCCAGATTCATCGAAGAATTACTACCTGAAGAGCCATAGTTCTGTCCAGCAATCGTCTTAACATGTGAGTGTGTAGTTACTTTCACCTTACACATAGATATGAAGTATTTGTTATAAAATATGTGTTATGTGTGTGTGTGTCTGTGTGTGTGTGTGTATATATATATATATATATATATATATATATATATATATATATATATATATATATATATATATTGTTTGTTTACTTGAGATGGATGTTGAATGAATGTTTTATACAAGTTTTTAAATGATTTAAACTATATATGTAATTTATATCTACAAATATGTTGGGTAGAACATGGGTAGATGAAATAGTTGGTGTGTGAGGAAATATAAGTTTGAGGACGAGACGAAAGATGATATAGATCAGGAGATGAGGTCGACAGGTGAAAAAAAAATGAGTGAAACCTTTACCCAAACAATGGCCCCATCATTCAGTAGAGTAGGGTTGATAACCACGGATGATTCTAGACAGTCCAGTGGAACACTAGCAGGCTCGCAACTTGTAGGTGTTGCGAACTTGATGTTCACCAGTGTACTCTAAAAACCCTAGCAGCTATGGACTTAGTGTCTTATATAAATACGATGGTAGCTATGGATTTAGTACTGTGTAGATGAACCTTGACAGCTATGGATTTAGTACTGTGTAGATGAACCTTGGCAGCTATGGATTTAGTGCTTGTTGTATAAACCTAGGGCAGCAATGGATTTTGTACCTATTCCTTAGGTCAATCCTTAGGAATGAATGAGTGAAGGATAATTGATTCTTAGGGTAAATTCTTGAGAATTAAATGAAATAATGGGGATGGATAATTGGGTTGATTATTTGATGATTGAAATTAATATAATTATTTATTGTGGGTTGAAAACCCTATATATGCTCACCAGGCTCCCAAGCCCGACCCACTCAGTTTTATTTGTATTACAGGTAGTGGCGCGAGGGCATAAGTTGGATGAATCATCAAGTTATTTTTTTATAGGTTTGTAGTTGTATATAACCGTTGTAAGGCTTATAATGTGTCGTTTATGCTTTTGGTCTGTATCGGAACATGACATCCCGAGACTTTGTTATTTAATGAAAATACATTTCTTCAAGAAATGTTTTGATAAATTTTATTTTCTCATATTTTGTTTTGGGAACAAATTCCACAACAGTTTTCTTTAAACGATTACTCTGATTTTAAACAAAGCATAAACAAATCGGTCTTTTCTGGCTGTGAAAATGGGGATGTCACATATAACGACTTTGAATCACTGATAAACCTTATTTATAGGTTCATAATAATGATATTTTATTTAAATATAAGATATATTTAAAGTACGGTAGGCGTATCTCACTTACAACGGATTTTTTTTTTATATTAAAAACCGGGCTTCGCTGGAGCAGCGTTTCGAAGCCGAAAAGCTCTTTTCTCGGAGCCTCGGGGCTTCCTTCGGGTGCTAGGGGGTTTTCCTAGACTTTAGGGTGATTAAGACGGTAGTGAGAGAAAGTAGAAGGTTTTGGTGTGAAATACTCGGCAACCCTCGGCCTCCTTTTATAGGCGATACCTCATACGTACGTTGGGCGTAGTCCTCGGCTACGCTGGGCGTAAGGCTCGCTCCGTACACACGTGTCGCATGGTTGTTGGGGCGACGTGGACATCTCGGAACCGCGCAGCTGAAGACCACTGGGTGTAATCCTCTACCAACGCGGGGCGTACTCGGACCCTAGGTGCTCCTCTTGTACGCGAGGCTAGGTGTCCGGATCCGAAGGCTATACCGTGATCAGCAAGCGACGACCCTGATCGAGCCACATCATCACTTTCGCATCGGTTTCATTATTTTCCTTCCCAACTTCTAAAATTCGTAACTTTCACATACGATTGTGCTCGAGGCTTCACGTGATCAGCAAGCGACGACCCTGTATATACACTTATTATATATATATATATATATATATATATATATATATATATATATGTCATTATATGCTTAATAGGATCTGTTTGTGCTCGAGGCTTCACTTGACACTTAGCATCCTATATCAATCTTACATTCGAAGCACTCACTACAAGTGAGTTCATACCCCTAACTTGTCTTTTAAATGATTTTAAATGCTTTTATGGTGGGAATACAAGTAGAAAACATTATAGTTATTATATCAATCACATGTGATTAATAACTATCAAACAAGTGAATTTCTTATACTTCAAAACTGTTTTATCAAACAAACTATTTCAAAACGTTTTATAAACTAACATCAAGTCATCTGTAACCATTCAAATGGTTAAAATTCCTTTATATGTTAAAACCCTTTTATATGCTAAACTCTTTATCACACTCTTTTAAACTTATATATTGTCAAAACCATGTCTATATAGATATAGTTATATAAATAAAGGTTGAAAGGGCTTAGGACTGATAACTCGCTTTATTTCATGTTCCTTGTTTGGTTGTGGACTTAGGGCATCGGTTGTTTGTCCGAGTGTCGTTTGAATCTTAGTTATATATTGTAACGCCTGTGTTTCCGGGCTTGCCATTTTTAGCAATGTAACAGTCTAGGTTAACCTCTGTAACCCGTTTTGAAATAATAAGATTGTATTATTTGAGTATTGTGTGTTTTGTGCTTAATTGCTTAATTATGTGGTTTGATTAATTAAGAATAAAAATAAGCGTCAAAATTTAAGTGTAAAATAAACTTAATATCTTTGAATAATGTTGTAGTAGTTGAAACGAGGTTTCCGAATATATATAGAACGCCCAAATCTGACTTCGTATGAGGAAGTTATGATTTATCGAAGTTCCGGCTTAGCGGTATACAGCCTGTTACTCGATTTGAGATCGAGCGGTTGTTAGCCGAAGCAATCTAAATGAGAATCGAAGATCTCATTGTTGGTATTGAAGCGATAAAAAGTTAGGCGAGAACGGACGTCAAACGAAGAAGTTATGAATTTATAATGAAAGTTTCTGTCCCGGCCTATTAAAAATAATTAATAAAAATAAAGTCAAAATTAGCCGACGGAGTCTAAACGAAAGTCGTACAGCATGGTCTCACCTTTCCGTGGATATAAAGAACGTCGAAAACGGAGTTCGTATGAAGAAGTTATGAATTTCCGAAGTTTATTAATCATTTGGTAATTAAATTTAATTATAAATTCGGAGGTATTATCCGAAGGCGATCACCGGTGTGATCCGGAGTACGCCCCGTGTACGAGAGTACGCTACCGCGTACTCAGCATAGTGTCGACACTTCGGATGACGCATGCAGTGACGATTTCGGAAGCAGTACGCGCTGCGTACTGCAGTACGCCCCGCGTACTCTGAGGCTCCAGCCTCTATATAAAGGATCCGAAGGTAGCCGAGAGTTTTGTTCATTTCTTCTCTTCTCTCTAGTCTTTTGCATCGTTTTGCGTGCCAGAAATACCCCGAAGCCCCGGTATCATACTCTAGCCCCGAGGCAAGTCCCGAGATCCCGAAGATCCCGAGAAGTGCGGTTCCCGAGTCGAAGCTCTGCCCGCGAGAAGTTCGATTTTTGTGAAGATCTTCCAGATCTGCTGTGGATTACTACTTCTATAAGCCGTAGTGCTGTCCGATCATCTTCTGATCAAGTGAGTGTATACTAACTTTCATAAACACGATAATAATACAAGTTTGGTCCGAGTGTATTAAGTGTATTGTTGTTTTTAAGTGTGAGTGTGTAGTTATTCCCTTCCAAATACAATAATACGAAGTATTATATATAAAATACGTGCTATGTGTATATATTTGGTTGTGTTATGTGTGAATGAGTATTCACTCTCTTCTATCTTATAGATCTGCTTATTTCTTTATGAGATATGTGTTATGTGTGTGTGCCTCATCTGTTATGTGATATATGTGTTGATTAAAGCATGCTATACAGGTTTTTAAACTATGTATACAAAATGTATATTTTTATCTACTAATATGTTGGGTAGAACATGGGTAGACAGTTGGTGTGTAATAAACAGATGAGAGGCCTCGTTGTTGTTTGATTGAGTCATCTAGCGGAGTTTAGATGACGACCACTGGCTATTCTAGACAGTCTTGTGGAAACATTAGCAGGTTCGCCACCTGTAGGTGTTAATGAACTTGGGTGTTCATTCGCTGTACTCCATCCCCCTCATGGTTGCCTTATTTGACTTATATTGCTAAGGTACCCCCGAAGCATATGTTTTCGCCCCGATGAAATATTCTTAGACTATGTCCCTTATGTTAGTTGTTTTAGGGACATTAAAGTGAGAATAACGGGAATGGGTAATTGGGTTATTGTTGGTTGGTGAAAATTAAATATGATATTTATTGTGGGTTGAAAACCCTATATGCTCACCAGGCTCCCAAGCCTGACCCACTCAGTTTTAAATTGTATTACAGGTAGTGGCGGAAGGGCATGAGATGGATGAACCATCAAGTTGTTTTGTTTACAAGTCTGCATATGTTTATATTTGTTATATGACTTGTAATGTATTCGTTTATGCTTATTGGTCTGTATCGGAACATGACACCCCGAGTTTTGATTATAATGAAAATACATTTCTTTGATGAAATGCTTCGGTAAACAATGTTTTATCATGTTTTGTTTTTGGGAACAAATTCCGCAACTCTTTCAAATCAAAAGGATTTACTCTGAAAATATTTAAAAGCATAAATGAAAATCGGTCTTTTCTGGCCGAGATTTTGGGGATGTCACATATATTATGTATATGTTTATAGATATAAAAGTTCTTACATCAGTTCAACACCTTTGGGTAGCAAAGGTGTACAAACATGCTCGGTTATTCAAACAAAATTACTAGTAAACTATAATAGGTATAGTTTAGAGGATTACTACTCACTATTTCTAATACAACGAAACATACAAGAGTCAGTTCATACATGAGTCAGTTTAAACATACTATAACGAGAAACAAAAAGAACATTATATAATGAGAAACAGAAAGAACATACTATAATGAGAAACAGGGAGGAATATATTATACACTAAAACAGAGAGAACATACAATACACTAGAACATACTATACAAATACAAGAACACTGTAACATTAATGTGAGCCACTACTTCATGACATGACAATATACTGTTGTGTCACATTTTGTAACCAGAGTCTCCTGGAGGGAGAGCGTGAATTTGTGTATAGATCTATAGGGGATTGACCATCCTACACCTTACTGCTAGCTACAGTGGGACCTGCAGGTCTATGGGTGACGAATGTCATACCATTTCGACGTTTTGATCATCGTGTTTTACTATTCAATCAAGTATAGTTATAATCTCATCACATTTTACCTTAATTAAACAATTGGTTTACGGTAGTTAGTACAACGGTAGTTACTATATACAATACTACAGTACATAGTTATTGTCCCATTACATTCACATTGTGATCTTCTCACATAAACGGTAATGTAAACTATATTTTTGGTAATGATAGTTATACTTGGGAAAAACACTCACTTTTACAAAAGAACAAACATACAGAACAGTCGTGTCTTGGTAGAAGACTACATTTCAATTAAAGTATAAAATATAGGATTTTCTAGGAGATACAACAGTTACATCAAACATCTACAAACATTTACAAACACTTTCTTCAAACTTATACAAACAACTGACACTAAAATACTTATGGACTCACCAGCTTAAATGTTGATCTACTCTTTCAAAATAAATTGTATTCTCAGGTCACCAGTAGAGAGGTACAATGGACCGGGTTTTGAGAAGACGGAGCACATTCTAGACTCATCTTTTATTTTGATTCATATTTTGGTGTCTTTCAAACTATACACAGAACACACTTGTATTAAGTTATACTATTAATGCAATGGATGATGTTGTTTCTTGTTTACTATTATGCATTGATATGATACTGAACATGACGTCCTCCTCCCCCGAACGTTTTCGTCGTTCTGGTTTGGGGGTGTGACACTCTCCTTTCTTGGAATTTTCCATACTAAACCGTTTTAGTACTTTGTCCAAGTATGTCCTTTGACTAAGTCCACTTAGTCTTTTCTTTCTATCTCTCACAATTCTTATCCCGAGAATATAGGCAGCCTCTCCTAGATCTTCATAGCGTAACACTTTCCAAGCCAAGATTTTACTTCTTGCAAGGTTGGAACGTTGTTTCGTATAAGTAGTATGTCATCAACATACATTAATAGAAAGGTTACTATACTCCCACTAGCCTTGACATACACACATGACTCACCCTCACTCCTAGAGAAACCAAACTCTTTGACTTTCTCATGGAAGCAAAGATTCCATCTGCGAGACGGTTGTTTTAATCCATAGATGGATTTCTCAAGCTTAAACACTCTATTGGGAAGATATACATCAACAAAACTCTCTGGCTGACTCATGTAAACATGTTCAACCAACTTTCCATTAAGGAAAGTGGTTTTGACATCCATCTGCCAAATTTCGTAATCAAGAAAGACAGCTATGGCGAACATTATCCTAATAGATCTAGTGAGAAGGTTTCATCATAGTCAATTCCTGGGGTTTCAGTAAGGCCCTTCGCAACCATTCGTGCCTTGAATGTGTGCATATTTTCATCCATGTCGGTCTTCTTCTTGAAGATTCATTTGCAACCAACTGTCTTTCAACCAGGTTCTTGTTCATACAAATTCCAAACCTGATTGTCATACATAGACTTGATATCGTTGTCCATTACCTCTTTCCATTTGGTGGCATCAGGGTCTACCATCACTTTCTTGTAGTTAGCAGGCTCATCCAAATTTACCAGTGTTTGATCACTAATAAACGTATCACCATCTAATGTTATACGAAAACCATAGAACGTTGGTGCATGCTAACTCTATTGGAACGACGAAGAGTTAATGAATTGTCAACTAGCTCAACTGGAATTTCTTCCTCTGGTTGAGTGCTAGTGTCTTCTATGGTTCTTTCATTGGTTGAATTTTGAATTTCTTCAAGATGAATTGTGCTCCCACTTTCCTCTTTGCATATGAGTTCGCTCTCGTGAAAGACTCCTCTTCGTGCTACAAAGACCACGTTCTCACTAGGTCTGTAGAACAAATATCCAAATGACTTTTGTGGGTAGCTAATGAAAATACACTTCTCACTTTTGCCTTCTAGCCTATCATGAGTCTCTTGTCTAATAAAAGCTTCACAACCCTAGACTTTGATATGTGCTAACGAGGGAACTTTCCCTGTCCACATCTCGTGAGGTGTTTTGACAACTTTCTTAGTAGGGACAAGAATGAGAATATGGGTGGTTGTCTCTAAAGCATACCTGCAAAAGGAAATGGGAAGAGTGGCTTGACTCGTCATGGAATGAACCATGTCCAAGAAGGTCCGATTGTGTCTCTCAGATACACCATTAAGTTGTGGTGTCTTAGGAGTAGTCAATTATGAAACTATTCCACATTCCTTGAGGAAGTCATGGAACTCGATATTAAGATACTTTCCTCTTCTATCAGATCAGAGCATCTTTATCTTTCTACCTAATTGATTCTCGACTTCATGTTTAAACTCTTTGAACTTTTCAAAGGTTTCTGATTTATGTTTGATCAAGTAGATATAACCTTACCTGCTATAATCATTCGTAAAGGTTACATAAAATCGATTACCATTGCAAGGTAAATCTTCAAATATAAAAACACCATTTTTATAAACTATAATTGAACCATTCAAATCATTAAACGAGTAACGAAAACCTTGTCTAAACAATGCATGAAATGAAATAATGTTTCGTGTCATTTCTGACGAATAGCAACAATTAATTAAATCTAAATTAACATCACTACTAAGCATAAGATGATGAGTCCAAATATCAGTAATAGTAGAAGATTGCCTATTCTCCATGATCAGATTCATCCTCCCATGCTCCACCCCTTCACTTTCTTTTAGTCCTTGCAAATCAGAACATATGTGAAAACCACATCATGTATCAAGTACCCAAGAACGAGTATATTGTGAGTTATTAGTTTGAATAGCGTATATACCTACCAATGATGGCTTCACTTTTCCATCATTGATTTCTTGCAAGTACTTAGGGCAATTCCTCTTCCAATGGCCCTTGTCAATGCAATAGTAACAAGTGGCCTCTTCGGGGTCACTAACAGTTGGAATGTATGAACTTGGCTTCGACTTTGGGCCATTGCTAGATGACCCAAAATGGGATTTGCCCTTCCAATTAGCTTTGGGATCAACATTTCTTTTCTTCCCTTTGGATTGACCAATGGCGAGAATAGTAGCATTAACAGAAAAGGGTGGATTCTTTCCCTTCATTCCCGACCCGACAATCTATAGAAAGTTGTAGAGTTAGGCCAATGTGGTTTCTGTGTTGTTCAAATGATAGGCCAAAATGAACTGATCATAACACCTTGAAAAGGAGTTCAAGACCATGTTAATGACCAAATCCTCATCGAACTGCACATTGAGCCTAACAAGGCGTTCTACGTACCTTTGCGTTCTCTACATGTGGTTGCACATAGACTCTCCCTCTTTCATCTTGCAAGCGATGAGAGCTTTGACCACTTCATATTTCTCTTGACGATCTCTCTTGTGGTACTTTTCCACAAAGTCATTATTCATCACATAGGGCCAATAGTCCTCATAGAACCTCTGCAACTCATGGGCCATAGTAGCGACCATGATGCAAGAAACTTTTGTTGTGTCGTCGTAGTGTTTCTTGTAGGAGGCTAGTTGTTCTGGATTAGCATTGGCTTCATAGATTTCAATGAGTTTTTCTTTAAGGACATATTCTTTTCCCTAGAATCGAAGAGCCATCTTTATGTTACACATCTATTCGTTGTAGTTGGTGGCATCGAATGTCACCTTGGGCACGATCAAGAGTAGGTAGAAACCCGAATGGTGGGTTGACGAAGAAGGAGCAGAAGCATCACCAGGAGTAAAAATCTATATAGAAAATGTAGTTTTAGTTAGATGATAAAATTAATCCTTAATATTTAACCGATAATAAATATTTGAGGCTAAGATCCAACTATGCAATTCACAATCTAGAAACGGGATGTCGTAATCTAACTGTAAATTTTATAAAGGTAAGTAAAAGCAATTTACCAATTTCAATCGAAATTAAATTCCTAGATCTTATGAGATTCATTGAATCTATCAATGGCATGTTTAATATCAGATTATGTCCTCCTATTTGTGACTGGGATATTGAGGATCACAAACAAGATCTGAATAACCATGCAAATGTGTTTGTAAACCTCAATGTCATTTATCATCTTTAATTGATGTGCCGATTAAACATACACGTTCCATCAACAATGATAATTCGCGAGATGCCCATTAATACTCTTTATAGTCCCTTATTAGTGTGTTGGTTAACCACACACGCTCCACTAACAACATAAAAAATATAATGTGGAATTTCATTGATTAACATCCTTTTCACATTTTTCTTAAAGTAACTAAGAGTGAGATTTTTAAAAGTGGTTTAGTTACTTTAATAGCATTATACTTTTAATGAAGTTAATGTCCTATCAAATCTGTTCTGCTAAAGACCCTCCACCAAACAAGGAAGCGGTAGGTGAGTGTGGACACCCATTCAACTACCATTTTATAGGCAGTTTTCTTATACCTCCTTAGGCCCTTATAGTTCAGCTTCGCGAATGAGGCATACTAGCGATCTGACTGACTTAATCTTATACATATAGTAATTAACATTTAATATTATATATAAGGTGTATTATAAAACTTTTTTAAAATACTAGGTTTAAATTAAATTTTCGAAATTAAAATTTTAATTTAAAATTTTGAATTAATTTTTTTAAAAATTTAATTTAAAATAAACCAATTTAAGATTTAATCTTTATCTTTTAATTAGCAATTAATCAAATTAATTTAAATCTTACGAGGATTAAATAATTATTTACAATTAACTATTAATCAAATAATTTAAATTTTATCATAATCCCTTTCCATCTATATTTTTCGAAAATCAAGGAATAAAGGTTATATAATTTTAATTATTCAACTTTAAACAATTTAAAAGTAATAATTATCAGATAAAGAAATCCTAGGAATTCGAAAACTAGGGTGGAGGCTAGGGTTTCAAAAACCCTAGCCCTAGTCAAAATTTGCCTCTATTAGGGTTTAATTTCGACAAAATTACAAAATTGGTCCCTATGGTTTGCAAAAAATTATAGATAAGGTCCAAAAAGTTTCTGACTTGCATGAAAGGTCCAAAATCAAGAAATTTTTGTGATTTTGGTCCTAAAAAACTTAAAAAGGAGTATTTTTCCCTTTTAATCTCTTTTTTTATATTTATTTTAATACTTTATTAATTAGAAATTAAAAGAAAAAAAATTGGACCCACCACCCCACCCCTACCGTACCCTTACTTCTCTATCTTTTTTTTTCTCTATTTCTCTTTGTCTCTATTTCTCTCTAATCTAGCCCATGATGACCATATGCATCTTCTGTCTTCATCTCAAAAATCTTTCTTACGAGACCAAGCCATCTTCCACCTCTAGCCAAGCTCCACCGACGACAGCTTAATATCGTGTATCCAACTTCTTCACCTAATCGACACCTTGATTCTTCTGCAATTCTTTTGACAACAGACATGGTAACTCGATGGGGTTTTGTGCACCCGGTTTTCTCCTTGATGGTGTACCCTGCTTCTACTAGCTACTGAGTCGCCTGAGTTGTCTTCCTGAAACTTGTTTCTCCAATCACCACAAGAACCTGGTAGTCGTGTACAACTTGGAGTAATTCTTTTTTCAGTTTGCCAGGTTCGGTGAAGGGACTTTATGGTTTTCAGAGATGGTTTATGGTTTGATTTTGAGATAAAAAAATGATGGCTTTAGGGTTTTTAGAAGCGATCGTTGGGGTAACTGATGGTTTAGGGTTTGATATTTCCAAGTGTTCTTGATGTTTTTATTTTGATTTTCGAAATGGGACGATGAAACGAAGATGAATGATCAAATTGTTTCTTTGAAGAAGATGAATTATCGAAGCTGATGAACGAAGATGAAGGATCGAGATATTAAAACGTGTACCGACTTTGATGATTTTGTAATGGAGATTTAATCAAATTGATTTTCTATTTTGTGAAGATTGTAGTTTAGTTGAATTGTAATAGAGATTCCAGTTTCGTTTTCTCTTTCTCTCTTTCTTTCTAAATCAATGATCCAAACCATCTTGGTTTAGTTGGGTATTTGTTCACCTGTATTTTATGCTCTTATGTATGTGTGTAAGTTAGGATTAGCAAGTGATTGATGATGAAGAAGAAGATGGGAAGGGAGTCAAAGAGGAAGGGAGAGAGAAAGTAGGGTACGATAGAGAGGGGTGGTTTGGATCATCAATGTTGGTGTGTTTGAAAGGATGAAATCTGGGTTTTTTTCTTGAATGTTGAGAGAGAGAGAGAGAGAGAGAGAGTGTGTGTGTGTGTGTGTGTGAAAGAGAGAGAGAGAGAGAGAGAGAGAGAGAGAGAGAGAGAGAGAAAGAAAGAGAGGACCAGGTGGCCCATTTTTTATTTGTTTATTTTTAATTAATATATTATTCAATAAAATATATAAAATGCAAAAAATGAATTAAAAGGGTAAAATCGTCCATTCAGGTTTTCCAAGGACCAAAACCACCGAAATTTCTTAATTTTAGGACTAAAACCACAGAAAATTCTTTATTTTGGACCATTCATGTAAGTCGGAAATTTTTTGGACTGTATCCACGGTTTTTTGCAAACCACAAGGACCAAATTTACAGTTTTGTCTTTCTTAAATTTCAAATACAAGTGAGTATTACATCCTTAATATCGTTATGTTAAAAGAGTTTCGATCATTTTTGCTATTTTTTTATCTTAACCATATAAATAATTAACTATTTTATTCTAGACAAAACTGCACGAATGGTCCCTGTGGTTAGCTGAAAATTAAATGTCACTTTGGTCCAAAAAAAATTGGACTAGCAACAGAGGTCCAAACTTTTCATTTTGTTGCAAGTTTGGTCCGATTTTGTTTGAACTTTTTTATAAAGACGATTTTGCCCCTGATTATTTAATATTTTAATTTTCTTTTATTACAACAACTAAAAAGAATTTAAAATAAAAGAAAAAAGAAATTACTCTCTCTCTCTCTCTCTTATCTTACCCACCTAATAAATCTCAAACCTATAATTGAGATTATAGTGTGAAAAATCCATTTTTGAGGTGGATTTGATGGTTTCGAGAGGATCAAACACATTACAGGTACATAACAAAGGGAAACACATTATGAGAATCATCCTTTAGTACGAATCGTTGGAACAACTTACCCAATGGAGTCACAGGAGAAATCAATGTCGATGGAACTCCCATCCTCCCTTCCGATGAATAGGAAACAGAAGGATGATGGCACTATAGGAGTTAACGGGTGAATGAAATGTTTGGAAATTAGAACTCAATGTTGGTGAAAGGTAACTTCTTTGATGGTGGTGTTTCTGGAAATTAGAACTCATGTATCACTTCGATAAACACCAAACAATCGTCATCACCATACCTAAAAAACTTTCATGTTCTTGATCGTTCTTCAAAGATAATTACACCCACTTCAGGGCTCAAAGCTTTAAACCAAAAAAACTCTCACTCAAACACACAGATAAACAAAAAACCCAACTAAACCCTCCATCTCCATCTACCATCGATCTGTATAAAGATTCAGGTAATGAACTTCTCAAAAAACTCACTTCATTTGAGCACTTCCCATTTAAAATTAGGGGCAAAATCGTCTTTATAAAAAAGTTCAAACAAAATCGAACCAAACTCGCAACAAAATGAAATTTTTGGACCTCTGGTGTTAGTCCAAACTTTTTTGGACCAAAGTGACAATTTTCAGCTAACCACATGAACCATTCGTGCAGTTTTGTCTTTATTCTATTAATCCACTACCGCTCATATTGACCCTAACCCACTCTAGTGGAGAACTTTTTATCGAATTTTCAAAGCTAGGAGGTTTAATGTAGACGATGTTCTTTTTTTTCCCCAAATTTTTATGAAATTATTTGTTACTTCTTTTTTTTTTTTTTGAAAATGTTTAGTTGTGTTGATTGGATAAATTTCATATAAGGAATTCTCTTGTCCTGAACTCAATCTATAATATGATCTATTAATCTCTAACCTTAGAAAAAGAAATCAGATATTACTTCCCTTATTTCTAAACAACGGAATTGGTTTGATGCGGTTGTTCTTATAACTTTTTGGGTTATTTGGAATTTTCGAAATGCCTTGATTTTTGGAACTATTAAGCCTAAGAAATTAGCTAATTTTGATGATATTGTTGGTAGATCTTCTTTCTGGATTTGCAATAGGATGAAGAATTGTAAAATGATTTCAGGGTTGTGGTTGCAAAACCCTTACTTGCTTGTAATTTGTAACTCTTTCTAACTTCTTGCTAGTTTTATAATTCCATTTTTGCCGTTAAAAAAAATCTATGACGCTGGTTTTCTAATTCCATTTTTGCCGTTAAAAAAAATCTCTGACCTTAGACACAAACATATGTTTTAATTTTTGATGTTTTTCTAATTTGATAACATATTTTTGATGTTTTTCTAATTTGATGTGTATTATGGGAAAGCTTGTTTCTAATTATTTTTATTTTTCTTTCCAATAGGAAGGATCACTATTTCATATTAGAAACCAAGGGAATGAAGATGCTTTTGAATCAGCTGAAACTTGTTTCGATATTAGAACCCTTAAATTGTGGGTAGAAATTGGTCATTTGAATAACATGCTATCCTCATGAATCGGCGTTTCCATTATCTCGGTAGGTTTGGTTTGGACATGAAACTTCACACAACTATCTGAATCTCATAGATTTATAATCAAATTAACAAATTCGTACGCAATTTAAAGCTGAATTATGCATTTTTATGATAAAGCCGGATAAAGAAGGATAAAAACTACTTTTAGAACCATAAACAACTTTTGGATGGTTTACAAATTCTAACAAGTAGATGACATGGAGAGCATTTTTGAGAGCCTCTATCTTATAACATTTAACAAAAAATGTTTGATTAAACAAAAATCTTCGTTTAAGAGTACGATCTTTTAGCTTTTTATTTAAAATTAAAACTTTAAATTTAAAAACTAATTCGTATAATGTTTAAGAAAAAACTATTTGATTTTTTTTATCTTCCAGCGAGTTTGTTTTGTCAAACACAAGGCGTACCTCAAAAATGTATGATTATTTTTAAATGATCTGGATCGGATCAAATTCAGTTTTGTACGCCTTTAAAATCCTCTGTCACTTTTGATTTAGTATTTTTAGAATAACCCAAAGAATAGTTTGGGCCTTTTATTATATATAAAATGTAAGTTCAATTTAAGGCCCGATATATGTGGTACAAGAAATTTTGGCCTACCAATGTAAAACTAGGAGTTATCACATAGTATATAGTATATACATAATATAAATAATTAAGAAATAGTTAAATGATTTAAATCAACTACTTATAAAAATTTCAATTTTTTTGTAAAATCTATCAATTTAAAAGTAATTGATGCATTCAAATATTTAATACTTACCGACAACTAACAAAAAATGGACGCAAATACTCCGGCGAGACAGGAAATAATGGTGCATATTCCGGTAATGTTCATGATACAACCGATCCCCCACCGGAATGTATTTCGTCGGCGATTGTTTTACCGTCGGACATTAGACTAGAGAAAGTTATTGAGACGGTTGAAGTTCCCCAAAAGATTTGGATTGTTACTGCTCCTCAAGAATCGTTTGTCTTCAATGCGGTGTCCACAAATGGAGCGTCTCAAACCCAACGTACCAGTGGTGGAGAAATTGGATCCCCTAGTGGATTGCTACGGATGGGCTGCTTTGGGCCTTCTTCCCCTGGCCCAATTAATGACGGTAGAAGGAGCCTTTCTAAATATTTTGATACAAGGCCTGTGAATGAAGATGTAGAGGAGGATAAAGAGACGGATAGAAGCTCCACGCGACACAAAAAACAAAGTGGCTGCTCCCCCCCCCCCCCCCCCCCCCCCAAACCCAATTATTAGACCTAAATAGAAACCCATCCCCATCTCATTCTAATTGTGTAACTCCGGTGGAGAATGAAGACATTCCAATTACTACACCCCATCTCATTCTAATTCTGTAACTCCAGTGGAGAATGAAGATATTCCAATTACTACACCGCAGATAGTAATTGCAGAAGAAAATGTCGCAAATATACCGAATGAAATATATCTTACGATTGAAGTCGGACGCATGGTGGGAGTGAAAATTGAAAGAGGAAATGAGATGCTGCAAGAAGCATTGGGTGATTCAGGTGAACATAATACTCCCATATGAATTTTTTATCATTACATGTAAGAGGAATTGGCGAATAGTACAAAAGAGAGTGGGTGAGAACACTCCGAAGAACACACGGAATTGCAGTCGCGTGTCTGCAGGAAACTCAATTGGGATTGACCTCATCAACCTCTATCAAGATTCAAGACTTTTGGGGTAACAGTAACTGTGATTTCGAAGTTATTGAAGCAACTGGAAGGTCCGAAGGATTACTTACCATTTGGGATAATCAACAATTCACGGTGACGAAAATCATCCGATCGAGATTCTTCCTAATAGTAATAGGTATATGTAGGGATGATAGTGGAGAATTAGCGATAGTAAATGTATATTCTCCCAAGTCAGTGACTATGAAAAAGAAATTTTGGGAGGAACTATCTTTGATAAAGGCCAATAGAAATGCGAGATAGATCATTATGGGGGACTTTAATGTGGTGCGCAGGCAGACAGAAAGAATAAACTCATGCTTTAGTTCTAACAGTGCTCAAGATTTCAACCAATTCATAAATAACAACTCTTTACAGGACCTAAGAATGGGTGGTTTCAATTTCACATACCACAGGCAGGAAGGAAGAAAGTTAAGCAAGCTCGATCGGTTCCTCGTGTGTGAGGAATTTCTTGAATACTTACCCGATGCTTCCGCTACGGTTCTTCCTATATAGTTTTTAGATCATAGCCCAATCATTCTTACCACCATGCAGGAGGACTTTGGGCCAAAACCAATCAGGTTATTTAATTCATGGATGGTAAAGGAAGGTTTAAAGAGGTAGTCACTAAGGCGTGGTTTGAATTTCGAGGTTATGGAGCGGCTAATACTTTCTTAGCAACTAAGCTAAGATACCTTAAAAAGAATATAAAGAAATGGAGAGAGGGTGAATATGCAAAAGAAAGTGGTGAGATACAAGCAATGAAAAAGAAAATGGAGGAAATAGATGCCTTGGCGGAAACACGAGACCTGATGCCTCATGAAATGGGAATAAGAAATTAAGAACTAATTGTCACATGAAAGTTGTTGAATATGAAAAACTAGCAACCATGGACTTAAAACAAAGGTCAAGGATAAAATAGATTGTGGATGGGGATGAGAACTCTTCATTCTTCCACGGATACGTGAACAATAGAAGCCGCAGGAACCAAATGCAGGGACTAATAATTGATGGCTCGTGGATTACTAATCCAACCCAAATAAAAATGGAGGTTCATTCTTTTTTTGCAAAAAAAATCAAAGAAAGATGGAGATCTAGACCAAACTAATTAATCACAAATTTAAAAGATGTCCCAAGAAGCTCGAGACATGTTGGTGGCGGAGATTACGGTGGAGGAAATTAAAGTTGCGGTCAGTTCCTGTGGTAGTGAGAAGGCATCGGGGCCCGACTGTAGCACCTGGTTCCTGGTACGTAAGAATTTATCTAAGAATTTGTCTTTTTAGCCTTGGACTCGACGAGTTGTAGGTCCGACTCGCCGAGTAGGGGCGGGGTCCGGGGGCACGTTTAAGTTGGCGACTCGGCGAGTCCATATTCTGGACTCGGCGAGTCACCGCTGTTTGATGAAACCCTAAATTTCAAGGGTTTGCACCCTATTTAAACCCTCATTTCTGCCCCAAGCTCGCCCCCATTCACCCTCAGAGCTCCCAACATCGTTTTACCCTTATTACTTGTGAGATTAAAGTGTTTTTGTGTGTTCTTGAAGTTTTTGAGGAGAAAGAAGAGTAGATCAAGAAGAGAAGAAGGAGGCCAAGCATCTTTGTGACATCTCAACGTTTTCCTTGAGGTATAGCTCGTTTCCCCTCTGTTTTCAAGCTTGTAGTCTCTAATAGCTTCATGAAAGTCCCTCTTGAGCCTTTCCCCAAGCTTGTTTGTGCATTGTGGGTTGTATTAAGTTGTTAGCCTTTAGATCTAGGCACTATTCAGTCCCTGGAGCTTGGATCCACTGCCTTTATGGAGTCATATTGCATGAAAGTCCTAGATCTACCCCTTTTGGTGCACTTTGAGCCCTAAAACCTTCATCGGTGATTATCTACACGTAAAGTTGGAAACTTTACGTGTAAACCAGGCCCTAGGAACCCAGATCTATGAATGGCATGGACCGGATTCGAGCAAAATCGCGTGTATAGTTTTTGCATGAGGCAGACTCGACGAGTCGAGTCGCGAGTCCCTGAGTTTTCCCCCTTTTCATATTTACGGGTTGGAGTAGTGAGTCATTGGGTGTGACTCAGTGGGTCGGAAGCCAGACTCACTCATGAAGTAACTCGGCGAGTCAATGCCATGACTCAGCGAATTCGTGGCAATCTTCTTATCTCAAGAACAACTCGGCGAGTTGTTCATACAACTCGGCGAGTCACAGCTTAGAGTGTTCTTCGGATGAAGGCGAACTCGGCGAGTTGTTCATACAACTCGGCGAGTAGGATGAAGGACTATTGGACCTGGGTATAGAGAAAGGGACTCGGTGAGTTGGCAAGCCAACTCGGCGAGTCTGGTCAACTGGCAGTTGACTGTGACTTGACTCTTGATTTGTAAGGGTAAATGGTCAATTTACCCTAAAATCGGTTAGCAATATTTGACTAAGGGTTTTGTGGGAATTATAGCCGGAAGATCTCCGGAGTGGCAGTAGCAGCAGACAGTCAGTCCCCACGCAGATCGACAGTTACCTTGAGGTGAGTTTCCTCCCAGTAGGAACGGGTCTAAGGCACCAAGGACGGCCCGTATAGACGAGATGTTAGTACTAGAGTGTGGGCCGAGCCCGTATCTCTTGGTTGAGTTGATTATGATATATGCCAGTATGATAGAGTTGTCTATACTTGTTGTCTGTGTGATACTTGTATATTATGGTTAGCGGCTGAGTGTGGGCAAGGCCCGTATCTCTCCGAGAGTGGAGTGTGGGCGAGGCCCGTATCTCTCGGCTAGCGAAGTGTGGGCAAGGCCCGTATCTTCATGAGTGTGGGCAAGGCCTGTATCTCCTAGCTGTATGTTGTATGCTTGCATGGTATGAGGTATTATGGGGGAACTCACTAAGATTCGTGCTTACAGTTTTCAGTTTTGGTTTCAGGTATCTCTTCATCGAAGGGGAAGGAGCTGGCGCGGTAGCGGTACATCACACACACACACACACCTGCTTGTATTCCGCATTATGACATCTACCTGGGAGATTGTACTCTGACATTTTTATGATTATGACAATGTTTTCTGACCTGCAACATCTTTTGTGAAATGAAATGGTTGTTGAATGATTTATTTCTAAATGTTTTGCTAAGTACATGTTTCAAAAACGAAACTTTTGGCTCGTATTTTTGGGACGTTACACCGACGGTTTTACGTTCAAGTTTTTTAAGACGTACTGGGACTTGGTGAAAGACGACATTGTGGAGTTCGTAAAGTATTTCAAAAGATGTGGAAAATTTTCAAGTCGATGCAACTCTTCGTTTATATCTTTGGCAGCAAAGGTGAAAGACCCACTTACCCTTAAAGATTACCGTCCAATAAATCTGATAGGAGCCTTATACAAAATAATAGCAAAGATCCTTGCTAATCGGGTGCGGGCACACATTGATGGGTGTATTAATGAAGTTCAATCAGCTTTCTTAGAAGTTCACAACATATTGGAGGGTCCACTCAATGTAAATGAGTTAGTTTCTTAGACTCAAAAAAATGGAAGAAAAATGTTACTATTTAAAGCTGACTTTAATAAAGCTTTTGACTCAGTCAAATGGGAGTACTTGGATTCAATTATGATGCAGATGAATTTTGGTGAAAAATGGAGGAGGTGGATGGCGGGATGTCTAGAATCATCTAAAGCTTCTGTATTGGTGAATGGCTCCTCCACAAAGGAGTTTGGTATGTCAAAAGGTGTTAGACAAGGAGACCTGATGTCCCCATTCCTATTCATAATAGCTATGGAAGGACTACACGTCATGATGAGCTCTGCTGTGGAATGGGGATTATTTGACGGGATGAAAATTCCAAACTCTAATGTTAATATTTCTCATTTGTTTTATGTAGATGACGCATTGTTTCTAGGAGATCGGTCACAAAGAAATATCGCTAATCTCGCGAGAATTCTAAGATGCTTCCATGTGGTATCCGGATTAAAGGTGAACTTCAACAAATCACGTGTTTATAGTATTGGAGGAGAACCCAATGAGGTAAGTGAGTGGGTCACCCCACTTGGATTTGAACCATCATCCCTCCCTTTCATGTATTTAGGCGTACTCGTGGGAGATAATATGAACAAAAAAATGCATGGAAACCAATAATCGACAAATTTAAGTCAAAAGTGTCGGCATGGAAGTCAAAAACACTAAGCTTTGGAGGTCGGATAACATTAGCAAAAGCCGTACTGAGGAACCTACCCCCTTACTTTCTATCTCTGTTTGTTGCACCAATGGGAGTAATTCACGAACTGGAGAAAATCCAAAGACAGTTTATTTGGGGAGGGACAGAAAACAAGTCAAGTATGCATTGGGTATCTTGGGAAAAAATCATAGCCCCAAAACAGGTGGGAGGTATGGGTTTGGGCTCTTTAAGAACCCTGAATTTGGCCCTATTGTCGAAGTGGCTATGGAAACTCAAGGTGGATTCGGCACATCTATGGGGTCGCATAGTCATGACCATACATAAACTTGGGAATAATATTAATAATTGCTTTGCAAAGGCGCCGTCAAATGGTGTTTGGTCGAACATTGCTAAATCATTCAAGGCAATGGAGAAATAGGTTTGACAGCACGAGAAGTAATGAAGATGGCATGGCGGACTCAAATGACAGATGGATATCTGATTTTGAAGAAGATGCAGATTTATCTGTAGCATTATTAAGAACAAGGCTTGATAGGGCATCCTACCCGATACCCGATGATGAATTCACATGGTCTGACGTGGTCCCAAAAAAGGTCTCGTGTTTCGTATGGAGGGAAAAACAAAACCGAATCCCATCAATGGTGGCTCTAAACAAAAGAGGGGTTTTAGTTAACGCCACTACTTGTGATAGGTGCCAAATAAATGATGAAACAACGGATCACTTGCTTATCGAGTGCCCGTTGGCGAAAGAAGTGTTGTCGACGGTGGAACAATGGTGTGGTGTATCGAATTCCATCCTCGATTGCACAACAGTCCATGAGGTGTTGGCGAAGGACAGAAGATGGGGAAATGCCCAAAGGAAAAAGAAGATACAAAATCTATAAAACATGGGACAATTTGGTGTCTCTGGAAGGCAAGAAACGAAAGAATTTTCAGAAAACTTAGAAGTCAACCAGCGAAGATAGTGGATAATATTAAATCGGTATTATTCAGTTGGATAAAACATAGGATTAAAAAAGGTGTCTTGGATTGGAATTTATGGTGTAACAATCCGCTAAAATGCGGATGGGAGTCATTTGGTGATATCTTGTTAAAATTAATTATTCTTCTCCTTGTACTATTTTGTTTCACTAGCGACTTGCTAGTGCAACCTTTATAATATACTAGGCGAATCCCGGCGCGTTGCGTAGAAGCATCTATATAGCTGAAATATTTACCAATATATGTTTTTTAAATATAACAATAATGTGGTTATTAAATTTGATATAATAATTCATATACTAAGTTGATATAATATATTAATTAATTTGAATTATATGATAATATATACATCTATTAAAACCGCATAATCTCAATCTTTTGAATGGCTTCTACTCGTGGGTTATTCATGAATAAAATTAAATATAATATGTGGTTTAATGTTATTTTGAAACGACCCAAAAATTTCATTTTTCAATATAACCAGAAACCATAATCTGAGTGTCATATCATAAAAACCATACATGATGTATCCCAAACATAATAAAAACAACATTGTGCGGAAACTATATCATATCCATGTCATATAAAAATCAAAAACTAAATCAACTCCCAGAATAAAAGCTGAAGCTGTGGTGTGTGCGATGCCATCATCCCGAGCTCTTCCCTCTGCTAGCGGAAGTACCTGAAACCAAAACTAAAACTGTAAGCACGAAGCTTAGTGAGCTCCCCCAAACTACCACATACCATACAATACATAAATAAAGCACATACTGGGCCTTGCCCACTGCATCAGACCGAAGTCTGGAACTAGCTGCATCGGACCGAAGTCCGGAACTGACTGGGACCTTGTCCCCTGCATCGGACCAGAGTCCGGAACTAACTGCATCGGACCGAAGTCCGGAACTAACTGCATCGGACCGAAGTCCGGAACTAACTGCATCGGACCGAAGTCCGGAACTAACTGCCTCAGACCGAAGTCCGGAACTGATCGATCATAACATAGCATAGAACATAACAACTATTATAATCACATATACTGCATACTGCATCGGAACAAAGTCCGGAACACATAGCACAAACATGCTTGTATCACAAAGACATCAAGCACTCTAATTACTGCATCAGACCCAAGTCCGGAACTACTGATAATTAAACGGGCCGGCATTGTGACCGTAGACCCGTTCCTACTGAAGGGGAACTCACCTCGTGAACTGGCTGCTGAGTGTATGGCTCTGGGAGCTAACTGCTACTGCTCCTGTATCTCCCCGGCTACAAGTCCACAAACACACTCAATCAAATACTGAACACTGCACTGGGTAAAATGACTCTTTTACCCTTGGTCAAAGTCAACCCACAGTTGACCTGACTCGCCGAGTTGGGCCGCCAACTCACCGAGTCCCTACTCTCACTCCTCGACCCTACTCGCTGCTACTCGTCGGGTATGGCATCGACTTCGACGAGTACCCTCTCGATCCGAGAACTCAGACAATCTTCATCCGACTCGCCGAGTCATATGAACAACTCGACGAGTTGTTCTTGAGTCTAAGAAGATTGCCTTGGACTCGCCGAGTCGTATGAACAACTCGCCGAGTCCCTCCATTACTGAGTCTACCCTCAAACTCGCTGAGTCCACTCCACTACTCACTGGTCCCACTCGACACCGCTCAAAAGGAAGAAATCGGGGACTCGCGACTCGACTCGCCGAGTCGTTCTTCCGACTCGCCGAGTCACCGCCATGCAACCACTCCACACTCGATTCTGCTCGAATCCAATACATACAAATGATAGATCTGAGTCCAATAAGCTGATTTACCACGTAAAGTTTCCAACTTTACGTGTACAAACACATGAACAAGGGAATAAAGGCTAAAAGATGCTTAAAAGGGGTAGATCTAAGGTCAATGTGCAAAATAGCTCCATAAAGGCAATAGATCTGGGCTCTACAACTCCTAAATGAACAGATCTAAGGATATCTCGGCATAATAGAGCTTCCATGACAACATAAGGCTTGAGAAAGGCGTTAACAAGATCTAGAAAGGGTTTTAAAGCATAAAAGGGAAGGAATCTGAAGAATACCTCAAAGAGCTCTTGCTTTCCCCTTGAATCTCTGCTCTACAATCCTTCTCCTCGCTCCTTTCTTCTTCTCCTTCTTCAAGCCTTCACAATTGCACACAAAATCACTTAGAAGCACTTAAGAACGAATTAGGGTTTTCTCACTGCCTTTGAGGGTGAAGGAGGTGAGATTGGGGCTATAAGGTGGCTTAAATAGTGGGCAACCCGGGGATTTAGGGTTTCTCCCAGACGGACAGACTCGTCGAGTCCAGAATATGGACTCGCCGAATCGCCAGCTAACATGTGCTCAAAATCCCGACCCTACTCGGCGAGTCAGGCTATGAACTCGTCGAGTCCCTCTTGCAAAACTTCAAAATAAATACCAAGGAATTATCATACCGGAGACGGGTCGTTACAATTCTCCCCCACTTATCTCAGACTTCGTCCTCGAAGTCTGCTATGGCTGAATCTGCAAATATCTCTGGGTAGTGCTCTCTCATCTCCTCCTCAGCCTCCCACGTCCACTCAGACCCCTTCCGGTGCTGCCACTGCACCTTCACTAACTGAATTACCTTGTTCCTCAAGGTCTTGGTCTTTCGGTCCAGAATCGCGACCGGCCTCTCAATATAATTCAGGCTGCTATCAACCTGAATATCCTCTAGGGGAACAACTGCTGACTCATCCACCAAACACTTCCTCAACTGAGACACATGGAAAGTGTTGTGGATCTGACTAAGCTCCTCAGGAAGATCTAACCGATAAGCAACCCGACCCACCCGGGCCAAAACCCTGAAAGGACCAATAAATCTGGGGCCCAACTTGCCCCTCTTCCGGAACCTGATGACACCCTTCCAAGGAGAGACCTTCAGAAGGACCATATCTCCCACCTGGAACTCCAAGTCCGAACGCCTCCTGTCGGCGTAGCTCTTCTGCCGACTCTGCGCAGTCTGTAGTCTACTACGGACCTACTGGATCAACTCAGTCGTCTTGAGCACCACTTCTGTGCTCTCGATGACTCGCTGACCGACCTCGCCCCAACAAATCGGGGTCCTACACTTCCTCCCATACAACATCTCAAAAGGAGGTCGATCAATGCTCGCATGATAACTGTTGTTATACGAGAATTCCGCTAACGGAAGATACGTATCCCAACTGCCACCGAAATCTAGAACACATGCCCTAAGCATGTCCTCGAGAGTCTGAATCGTCCTCTCGCTCTGCCCGTCCGTCTAAGGGTGGAAAGCGGTGCTGAAATGGAGACGAGTACCCATCTCGTCGTGGAACCGCTTCCAGAATCTGGATGTGAAACGGACATCTCGGTCTGACACCACTGATACCTGCACCCCATGACGTGCCACAATCTCTCGCACATAGATATCGGCTAACTTCTCCGCCGATATACTCTCCTGGATCGGGATAAAATGGGCACTCTTCATCAACCGATCCACTACTACCCATATCGAATCCACTCCTCGTGCGGTCCTGGGGAGCTTGGTGACAAAATCCATGGTGATGTCCTCCCATTTCCACACGGGAATGTCTAACGGCTGCATCCTGCCGTGAGGTCTCTGGTGCTCCGCCTTGACCTTCCGGCAGGTCAGGCATCTCTCGACGTACCAG
Organism: Lactuca sativa; assembly: GCF_002870075.4. Lineage (NCBI taxonomy): Eukaryota > Viridiplantae > Streptophyta > Magnoliopsida > Asterales > Asteraceae > Lactuca > Lactuca sativa. Next base: position 76,478,278 of record NC_056625.2, read on the forward strand.
GCGACGTCCCGCTTCATGCAGGGCCACCAATAATCAGGTCGAAGATCTCGATACATCTTCGTCGCCCCTGGGTGGATAGAAAACCGAGACTTATGAGCCTCGTCCATCAACACTTGTCGTACTCCACCCCAGTACGGTACCCACACCCTCCCGTGAACCGTCAGCAATCCACGACTATCATAATCAAACGAGGCTACTCGGCCCACGATCCTCTCACACTTCTGTCTCTCCTCCTTGAGGCCCTCCACCTGAGCCTCCTTGATCCGCTCCAACAACGGAGTGATCACTGTCATCCTCAAACCCAGATCTCTGATAGGGGTCGCCGATACTTTGCGGCTTAGGGCGTCGGCCACCACGTTGGCCTTCCCTGGGTGGTAAAGGATCTCACAATCGTAATCCTTTAGCACATCCAACCACCTCCTCTGCCTCATGTTCAGATTTGGTTGATCCATAAGGTACCTCAAACTCTTGTGATCTGTGTAAATAGTACAACGGACCCCATAAAGGTAATGCCTCCAAATCTTGAGGGCAAACACAACTGCCCCCAGCTCCAAATCATGGGTAGGATAATTAGCCTCGTGAGGCTTCAACTGTCTCGAGGCATAAGCTATCACATGGCCTCGCTGCATCAATATTGCTCTCATACCTGTGATCGAGGCATCACAGTAGACTACGAAGTCCTCTACTCCCTCTGGCAAGGTAAGGATCGGAGCCTCGCACAATCTCTGTCTGAGGGTCTCGAACGCTGCCTGCTGCTCAGGCCCCCAACGAAATACCACCGACTTCTTGGTCAGTCGGGTGAGTGGCACTGCTATCTTGGAGAAGTCCTGAATAAATCTCCGATAATACCCTGCCAACCCTAGGAAGCTCCGAATCTCAGATGGAGACTTCGGGACCTCCCACTGCATCACGGCCTCTATCTTGGCCGGGTCTACCAAAATACCCTTCTGGTTGACGAGGTGACCAAGGAACTGCACCTCGCGCAACCAGAACTCGCATTTGGAGAACTTTGTGAAAAGTCTCTCCCTCCTCAAAGCCTCCAGCACCTCTCGCAGGTGCTCCTCATGCTGCTCCTGCGTCTTAGAATAAACCAAGATATCATCTATGAATACTATCACTGACCGATCCAGCATCGGCCTACACACGCGGTTCATGAGATCCATGAACGCGGCTGGAGCATTGGTGAGCCCAAATGGCATCACCACAAACTCATAATGACCATACCTGTTCCTGAAAGCAGTCTTCTGTACATCCTCATCTCTAACCCTCATCTGATGATAACCGGAGCGTAGATCGATCTTGGAGAACCAAGACGCTCCCTGAAGCTGATCAAACAAATCGTCTATCCTCGGAAGTGGGTAACGGTTCTTCACCGTTACCTTATTCAACTCCCGATAATCTATACACATACGATGCGACCCATCCTTCTTCCTCACAAACAGGATCGGCGCTCCCCAAGGCGAACTGCTCGGCCGAATGAAACCCTTGTCTAACAGCTCCTGCAGCTGTGTAGACAACTCCTGCATCTCAGGGGGAGCTAGTCGATACGGTGCCTTAGCTATCGGAGCCGCACCAGGAATTAGGTCGATCCTGAACTCAACCTGTCTCTCAGGAGGTATCCCCGGTAAATCATCGGGAAACACATCCGGGTAGTCCCGCACTATAGGAACATCGTCAACTGTCGTCTTGCCCTTCTCCCGGGCATCCAAGACGTAAGCTACAAAATCGGCGCAACCCTGCTGAACATAGCGCCTCGCCCTTGCGGCGGAACAAAAGGTCGGTCCACGCTGTGGCCTCTCGCCCTGAATCAATAACTCTCCCCCACTGGGAGTGCGAACCCTCACTAGCTGAAGCTCACAATCAATCACCGCCCCATTGGGGCTTAGCCAATCCATGCCCACAATAACCTTATTCCCTCGCAGGGGAATAGGTACCAGGTCCACTGAAAACTGCTCATCAAATAACTGAAGAGAACACCCTCTAAACACCTTGCCGACCCTCACGGTCCTATCATCTGCTATCTCAACCTCTAACGGACAATCCAGCTCCCCTGGAGCTCTACTAAACCTCTTGCTAAGCGCAAGCGATACGAATGATCGGGTAGCCCCCGAATCGAATAATACCAAAGCAAAAATGTCGTTCACAGAAAACGACCCTGAATAAAACATACAATCATAAGCACTATTCAATCAATAATAATAAAAGATGAAGGGAAGATACGTACCCGTCACCACATCAGGAGTCGCTCGCGCCTCCTCTGCTGTCATCTGAAACGCCGTACTCTTCGCCACTGGCGCATCAGCTCGGCCCTGCCGGCCATCTGTAATCCTCAAGGTAGCAGGGGCAGGTGCAGCCACCTTCCCTGCTGCAGCTAAACCCGGACACTGGGACTTTTTATGTCCCCTCTGATTGCACTGAAAGTAAATCAGATCTGATGCTGCAACGGCAGGAGCAGGGGCCGTACAATCCCTACTCAAATGCCCAATCCGACCGCACTTGTAGCAGCCGGAACTCCCTGCCTTGCACGCTCCCTCGTGCAATCTCCCACACTTGCCACATCGACCGTGGCTCTGCTGACTCCTAGATCTGTGATCTGAAACCTTGGGCTTTTTGCCCGAACCGCCTGAACCCGAAACCGCCTCCGGTTTCCTCTTCTTCTCCATCTCGAGATCAATCTCCCTCTCCCGAGCCCTAGCAATCATATCTTCCAATGTTTTACAGCTGGACCGGCTCACAAACTGGCAGATATCGCTCCGCAACATCTCATGATAACGGGCCTTCTTCATTTCCTCATCAGCTACGTACTGAGGAACGAGAAGAGCCCTCTCCCTGAACTTGGCGGTGATCTCCGCCACTGTCTCTGTAGTCTGGGTGAGGTCCTGAAACTCCCTAGCTAACTGCTGCACCTCAATGACCAGTGCAAACTCCACCCTGAACCTGGTAGAGAAATCAGCCCAGGTCATGGCGTCCAATGCTGCATCATCCCCAATGGCATGTCCAACCTCCTCCCACCAATCCCGTGCCCTGTCCTTCAGAAGACAGGACGCCAATCTGACCTTGTCCCCCTCGGGACATCTGCTAGTGCGGAAAGCGTTGGCCACATCCGCCAACCATCTGGTACTCGCTATGGGGTCTCGCGCCCCATGATAGTCCGGAGCTCCACATGCCCTGAACTCCCTGAAAGTAAGGGTGCGCGACCCCATCATGGCCGCCACCTCGGCACGGAAGGTGCCCAATCTCTCATCCATCAGCTCTAGAATCCCCTCCTTGATCGAACCGAAGATCACATGAGTCTGCTCTATAATAATGCGCGTAATTTCCGAAGAAAGAAACTCTCGGGTCTGCTCATCCATGCGCTCATCCCCCGAGCCTGAACCTGATCCCTCCCCGGCACCTCCACTGCCGGCTGCTGGTCTCGAACGCAAAACCACCATTCTGAAACACATCACAACTACATCAGAAACTGAAATATCTCAAGGGATCATTGATACTACAACTAGCTCCCTGGTCTTGTCTCAGACTTTCTTGATTCGAGTACGGATCCTCTGCTTTCAGTAGTACGGGCCCATACTACCTTCCACATCTATCCGTACTTTCTTCAAGAACTACCTTGACTCCACCAAGTCACTTCTACTACTACTGATCTCTGCTACTCTCATCCTAGGCTTGCCCTAGGGAAACCTCAGACTCAACTCAAATAGTCCTCAGCTGCTGAAGGTCTCCTTATGATGCTAATTAGCCACCACCTGAACACCATCACATGTGACGAGGATCAGATAATCCTTCAAGTAAAAGACCCGTCCCTATAACGGTTGGACTCAAACAAGAGCTGCGCAATAGGGCCAGTTCCAGCACTCTGGGATTATTCAACCCTGATCACCTGTGGTGTGACGTGTTCACCTAATGGCTAACTCCCATCACTCAGAACTCCCACAAAGCACGAAGCAAGTAGCATTCGGATAAAGGAAATATACTCAGGCAAAACTATTCTCATAACAAGAAACTGTACTAGCATACAATGCTAAGCTCATACTATAAGGCATAACCTAAACATGCTATCCTACTGCTGTCTACTCAATACTAGCATGCAATACTCATAAAGCTGTAACACATAAAGCAGGCACATAAGGCATCCTCCTAGATCCTTAATCCTATACTAGCATGCTGTTCTACTGAAACTAAAACTGAACAAATAACTTGTATGGGTAATTTGGGAGTACTTACTTGAGCTCGGCTGATCGCATGCACCACACCTTTATCTTGTTTAAAAATTTCTTTCTTTCTAAGTGCTTTCAAAATTCTTTTAGAAAACATTTTCCTTTTAAAAAAAATCTTTTTATTTCCCCTTAGTTTGAGTTCAGATACACCCGGAAGTGTATCCGAATCCCTCAAACCAGGGCTCTGATACCAACTTGAAACGACCCAAAAATACGACCCAAAATTTTCATTTTTCAATATAACCAGAAACCATAATCTGAGTGTCATATCATAAAAACCATACATGATGTATCCCAAACATAATAAAAACAACACTGTGCGGAAACTGTATCATATCCATGTCATATAAAAATCAAAAACTAAATCAACTCCCAGAATAAAAGCTGAAGTTGTGGTGTGTGCGATGCCATCATCCCGAGCTCTTCCCTCTGCTAGCGGAAGTACCTGAAACCAAAACTAAAACTGTAAGCACGAATCTTAGTGAGCTCCCGCAAACTACCACATACCATACAATACATAAATAAAGCACATACCGGGCCTTGCCCACTGCATCAGACCGAAGTCTTGAACTAGCTGCATCGGACCGAAGTCCGGAACTGATTGGGACCTTGTCCCCTGCATCGGACCAGAGTCCGGAACTAACTGCATCGGACCGAAGTCCGGAACTGATCGATCATAACATAGCATAGAACATAACAACTATTATAATCACATATACTGCATACTGCATCGGAACAAAGTCCGGAACACATAGCACAAACATGCTTGTATCACAAAGACATCAAGCACTCTAATTACTGCATCAGACCCAAGTCCGGAACTACTGATAATTAAACGGGCCGGCATTGTGACCGTAGACCCGTTCCTACTGAAGGGAAACTCACCTCGTGAACTGGCTGCTGAGTGTATGGCTCTGGGAGCTAACTGCTACTGCTCCTGTATCTCCCCGGCTACAAGTCCACAAACACACTCAATCAAATACTGAACACTGCACTGGGTAAAATGACTCTTTTACCCTTGGTCAAAGTCAACTCTCGGTCAAAGTCAACCCACAGTTGACCTGACTCGCCGAGTTGGGCCGCCAACTCACCGAGTCCCTACTCTCACTCCTCGACCCTACTCGCTGCTACTCGTCGGGTATGGCATCGACTTCGACGAGTACCCTCTCGATCCGAGAACTCAGACAATCTTCATCCGACTCGCTGAGTCATATGAACAACTCGACGAGTTGTTCTTGAGTCTAAGAAGATTGCCTTGGACTCGCCGAGTCGTATGAACAACTCGCCGAGTCCCTCCATTACTGAGTCTACCCTCAAACTCGCTGAGTCCACTCCACTACTCACTGGTCCCACTCGACACCGCTCAAAAGGAAGAAATCGGGGACTCGCGACTCGACTCGCCGAGTCGTTCTTCCGACTCGCCGAGTCACCGCCATGCAACCACTCCACACTCGATTCTGCTCGAATCCAATACATACAAATGATAGATCTGAGTCCAATAAGCTGATTTACCACGTAAAGTTTCCAACTTTACGTGTACAAACACATGAACAAGGGAATAAAGGCTAAAAGATGCTTAAAAGGGGTAGATCTAAGGTCAATGTGCAAAATAGCTCCATAAAGGCAATAGATCTGGGCTCTACAACTCCTAAATGAACAGATCTAAGGATATCTCGACATAATAGAGCTTCCATGACAACATAAGGCTTGAGAAAGGCATTAACAAGATCTAGAAAGGGTTTTAAAGCATAAAAGGGAAGGAATCTGAAGAATACCTCAAAGAGCTCTTGCTTTCCCCTTGAATCTCTGCTCTACAATCCTTCTCCTCGCTCCTTTCTTCTTCTCCTTCTTCAAGCCTTCACAATTGCACACAAAATCACTTAGAAGCACTCAAGAACGAATTAGGGTTTTCTCACTGCCTTTAAGGGTGAAGGAGGCGAGATTGGGGCCATAAGGTGGCTTAAATAGTGGGCAACCCGGGGATTTAGGGTTTCTCCCAGACGGACAGACTCGCCGAGTCCAGAATATGGACTCGGCGAGTCGCCAGCTAACACGTGCTCAAAATCCCGACCCTACTCGGCGAGTCAGGCTATGAACTCGCCGAGTCCCTCTTGCAAAACTTCAAAATAAATACCAAGGAATTATCATACCGGAGACGGGTCGTTACATATTTATAGTTGTTATTGTTAATTATTTTTTTTAAAATTTTATTTGCTTAAAGTTTTAATTTCAATCATTGTAATTATTTAAAACATCAAACAATTTTTATTTTATTTTAAAGGTAACAATATAATCATTTATACAGAGTTATTTTTAACTATTGTTATTGTAAGTTATTTTAAGCTACTTATTTGAAAACTTTTAACGATTATAAGAATATCTTTAGGAAATATTTTAGTTAAATTGATACTACAATTTAGGTTTTGCATTTAGCACTATACTTTTTTCATTTTTAACTATTCACAAAAAATTATTTGAGTTTTTAAGTGGAACTGAAATTTATACTAAAATTGACTTTGTAATGTTATATTTAAATTAACAATTTAAGTATTTTGTTCAAACTGTTCAAAAGTTGTAGTTTTAAATTGACAATGGTTTACATACAACAACATATTAAAACTAATAAATTAAGTATAATATGTTAAAAGTTAAAGACAAAACTTTCTAAGTAGAAGTAAAAATATTATTTTAATATTGAAATTTAGTTTATTTATGATTACACTTTAGGTTTGATACTTATTTAACCTTATTAACTAACTTATAATCATTATTAGAAAGACATTACAATTTATCATTTTTAACTATTTACAAAATATTCTTTAGGTTGTTTAAGTTGAACTAAAATTTATATTTAAGTTGATCTTGTAAGGTTATATTTAAAATAATAATTTAAGTACTTTATACAAATTGTTCAAAAGGTGTAGTTTTAAAATGATAAAAGTTTACATACAACAACATATTAGACCTAATAAATTAAGTATAATATGTTAAATGTTAAAAACATAACTTTATAAGTAGAAAAATATATTATTTTAATATTGAAATTTAGTTTATATATGATTACACTTTAGGTTTTATATTTATTTAAGCTTATTAACCAACTTATAATCATTATTAGAAAGAAATTGAAAATTCATGAGAGTTTCAAATGAATGTGGTTAAAGGAAAAATGAATGGGAGTTTCAAATGTTTGAGATTCAAGAAAAAAAAATGCTAGCTTTATAAGTATATAATGATTTGTCGGTTCTAAAAAGAACAAAAAAAAATGATTAACAATTCGGTTTTTAATAAATTCTAACCGAAAACGGTATGCTTCATGAATTTGCATCATCGGTGAAGCAGTCATGTATGAAACGATCTTGGATAGCTTCACAGTCTGTTTGTAAAGTAACTTTTCTCTTTCTCGGACATGAACTTTCTGCCACAACATTTCTTAACATTTGTTTGTTTCATTGTGTTTGCGACAAACATCGATGCATTCAATGTTAATCACCCAATGCCAAAGATGAAGATGATGATAATGCCATTTAAATTGGAATTGAGAAATAAAGATAAAAATATTGAATTTTTGTTAAAAATATGGTGTGTATGAAATAAAAAAATTACATATATTAAATAAAATATAGCCGTTAGCTATTTAAAAGGCTTGGTGCATTTCTGCCGCGGAATACAGAGAACACCCGGTGGACTCCAGGGGTGGCGGGACGGTGTTTGCAAATCGCAACATTTGCTACAAAAAGATAGTTACAAATTACATGATGAGGACAATCTTTTTGTAGATTTGCAATTGACCACCCAAACTTGTGTTTTATATTAAAAGCAACCCATGAAAAACAAAGGAATAAAAAAGAGCATGTGGAATCACATGGGCCATTAAAAACAAAAGGACTAAATCTATGAGTATCACATGGGTGGCCGCGTGACACGGGTCATACACATGACCTTCATAAAAACAACTCTTCCACAACGTACAACCCACACAAGCATGTCTGCTAATCCACTTCTCCTCACCTCAACATATCTTGACAAATGTTGATGGGTTGTTCGCTTGTTTGATAACCTCTAGGCTCTAAATGTAATCTTCCAGATATCACTGTTGAATAGGTATGTATTTAACGTGTTTGCTATAGCCTTTAAGCAATTTATATATTGTTAAAAAAATATTACCTTCTCTTAATCATTCAGAATTAAATGATTCCGTTTTATCGAACAACCAATGCACAAAGCTTTCTCCTGTAACGAATGTTATAAAAAATCTAGTGACGAGAACTTGTAATAAAATTTTATAAGAAAATTAATTTTTGGGATATATATGAAAATTATATGATTAGTTATCTAATTTTAATTTAGATTCTGGTTGCAAGAAAATACGCCCAATACCAACTTGTTACGTTGGAGAGTGTGGTGTCATCGAAACCGTACTCCCTCCCTCGCCACATAAGCGACATGTCATTTTTTACCACACAAGTGTGGTTTCTTGCCACACCAAAGGAGTGGTGCCTACTTTTAATTTTTTTTTTAACTATTTTAATTTAATAAAACAATTTTTTTTTTGTTTTTTTAACTATTTTAATTTAATAAAACTTCTATTTTAATAAAAAACATAACTTTTCATTACTTGAAAATTTAAAAACCTTACATTGCATTACAAAAAAAAAAAAAAAAAAAAAAAAAAAAAACCCAAAACCACACACATGACATTTAAAAAAAAAAAAATTAACTATTTTAATTTAATAAAACAATTTTTTTTTGTTTTTTTAACTATTTTAATTTAATAAAACTTCTATTTTAATAAAAAACATAACTTTTCATTACTTGAAAATTTAAAAACCTTACATTGCATTACAAAAAAAAAAAAAAAAAAAAAAAAAAAAAAAAAAAAAAAAAACCCAAAACCACACACATGACATTTAAAGAAGACGACATTTTTGAGAGAGTGATGATTTAAAAAAAATTCAGAGAGAGTAGAGATTGTGTTGTGAAAAAAAATGAGGTTGATATATATATATATAGGGTAAAGTGAATATACCTAACAACCTTATATAAGCTTAGGTACCTAACCACATTATACTACATTGTTTTGCATTATATTTTCATTGTAATCCTCTAAGGTTCTTAAACTTCAAAACTTAATTTGATTTACTTCCAAGATTTTCATACATTCACCATTATATTCCTTTTACATCATTTGATTTGTAACGGTAGTATATGAAGCCCACCAGAGGGTCTCCGATAAAAAGACGTCATTTTAAGGAAGATAATGGTGAAACTCCAAAGATTTTGGAAGCAATCAAGTTACAAGGTTGAATTTTAAGAACTTTGGGTGATTACAACGTAAATACGGTACAAAATTACATAGTATGATATGATTAGGTACCTAAGTTTATATAAGGTTGTTAGGTATATTCACTTTACTCATATATATATATATATATATATATATATATATATATATATATATATATATATATATATATATATATATATATATATATATATATATATATATATATATATATATATATATATATATATATATATATATATATATATATATATAGGAAAGAAAATGCAAAAAAAAAATATAATTACACTCCAACGGTTCAAAGAGGAATCAGTCAATCACCAAACACGGCACTAAAGGACCGCACTGTGGTAAAAGCCACGCAAGACCACGGTCTGAAAGCGGTGTGCGCGGTCCAGATGACACAAACCGCGGTCCCAGACCGCACCCACTGTGTAGCCTTAGTTTGCCACCCTTTAAATTTAGTTTATCGTTTGAATCTTTACTCTGTGTTGTCATGTACCTTAAACATGGGTTTTGTTTGACGGTGAAGGACCCACTAGGTGTTTAGCTAGCCGAATTGTTTAAAGAAGATGTTCCTAGATCCCATGCCCCATGGTTTTGTTGGACATGAAATGAATGTTTGCACAAACATCCTGCCGATGGTTGATAGATAAATCTTGGAATGTAGCACATGATATTTCTTGTTTACACATGGGTAGTCTATTAAACCTACATTATCTCCATACATGCATTTCCTTTTAAGGCTTTTTTTAAGAATTTTTTCTGTTATATATATATATATATATATATATATATATATATATATATATATATATATATATATATATATATATATATATATATATATATATATATATATATATATATATATATATATATATATTAGGTGTAAGACCCATATATTACATAAGTTAATTAAAAAATTAAATATAAATGTCTAAAATTTAAATATTTAAGAACTTTGGATTTATAAGAAAATAAGAAAAATAATGAATTATTAAAATTGATTTTTTTTATCTTTTAAATTTAAATAAATAAACAAAATAAACTAATGAGCTTTAATTTGAGAATTTTGAAATGAGAAGGTAAACCCATTAATGAAATTGATATTTATTTATTACTATATTTATTGTAATTACTACATTAAAATATTAAATGGAATCTACCATAATAAATGAAAATGACTTTGCCACATGTCTTCTTCTCATTCATTTGGACACATGGCATTTTCTAGAAATTTTAAATTTTTCTATTTTCCACTTGTCATTTTATTGTATTTTTGATTTTATTAAATTAAAATCCACATTTAATATATAAGGTAATATATATGTAAGGTATTTATTAGAAAATGGTTTATATATGTAATGTATCTAATGCATTAAAGTCTCATTAATTTTAATAATTCAAAAAATTTCTTATTTTTCTTATAAATTTAAAGTTTTCAAATTGTTAAAATTTTATATTTAATTTTTTTTAAATAAACCCATGTAATACATGGGTCTCATACCTAGTTTATTAAAATAAAAAAAAACTCATAAAATGACATGTGGAAAAGAAATTAATTCAAAATAACTACAAAATGACATTTGACAAATTGAATGAAAGTGTGACATGGGGCAAAAAAAACCTCCATTTATTAGAGTGTGTGTGTGTGTGTGTGTGTATATATATATATATATATATATATATATATATATATATATATATATATATATATATATATATATATATTCAAATCAGAACTCTTAAAGGTTAGGAACCATTTAGAAACTTCTAAAATTAAGAGCATTTTTGTCAGTAACACAACTTGAACCCAATTTTATAACCATTCCATCGTATTTAAATATACTTCTTTCTCTCAAAATGGTCCAAGAACAAAACCCCTTCCTCGTCTCCTTCTGTCACCCGTAATGAACACTACAAACGATGATGGCGGTGTCATCACTGCCAACGACAACCCCACCACCACCACAGTCATCAATGGTCCCACTGTTGCTGCCACATCCACCCCTTGTTTCCTCTCTCTTTGATATTTTCTCCAGTGGAAGAGTTTAAAGATAAAAGTTCTAGAAGCAAGGTGCTTATGAAATGCTTAAATCAAAAATAAGGTTTGTTTTAAGTTGTGAATACTATGAAATTAAGTATATTTCCAGTTGTGAATATTGTGAATACCAAGAGTGGTTCTTGATCCACCTCCATCGGAACATTAGAATGACGGCGTTTATTAGGACGTCGATTTACTGGACCTCCATCATCAAAACACCTTCATCCTCCTCCTATTACCACCGTTGAAGCTTCACCATCAAAACACCTCTACACCCACCTAAAAGTCCAATGTCGCCCTTATTCCTATGTATGGAGAAGACATTGCCTGGAAATCGGAGAAGAAGGTAGTTTGAGGCATCCTGTCTTCATTTTTTTTACGTTTGATTTTGGATATGGAATGGTTTGAGTCTGTTCTAGTTACATTCTCCAACTCGGGTTTTTTGTGTGGGTCTTTCTGGTGAAGAAATAGGGAGTAGGTGTAGCCATATTCTCTTCATCTTTCTTTTGACATCGGGTAAAGAAAGGGGACATAGTCAACAAAGCCCACTGGAAGATCTGCTCACCATGTTGATATATATGGGCCATACGTTCTGATAGGGGATCCTATTTGGTTCACGATTTATGGTTTTGAGGTTTTAATTTTGGTTTGATTTTCAAAAGGCTTAGGGGTTGTTTGATTGTCTTCTGACCTAGTCCAGTCAAAAGTTTTTTTTGACCAGGCTGAGTTTGTGTGTTTGATGCCATCAATATAGCTTGTAACTCGGTCTATAACCCTCTGAAATCCTCATACTCGGTCTAAGGAAAAAAAAGCATCAAACTGGGTCATATTCATCATCTACCCCTTTTTCCCTTCGGTGCTAGATCGATATCACTTCCCACCTTTCGTATATTCCAGATGCTCCCTTCCACCTCTGCCAAGGGCCTTCACACTGGCTCATTATAAGTCCACCCAACACCGCCTCCGACCCTCTTTCATTGGTACTAATTCAAAATTAAATATGCTAGATCAAAGGTCATTCAAAATTGTGCCTTCTACCTCCTCACCTCCGTCGACTTCCTCCAAACACAACTTCGTCGTCTTCCTCCGGCCAAACCTTCATCGGTCCATCGGGTGCATATTTCTCAATTTGATCTTCCTTTTTTTTCTTCCCATTTTGCTATTCGTGATTTGTTGCTTTGATTTTGGTTTCTGATGATCCAACAAAGCAAAAAGGGTACCAATCTGGATGTCATGATTGTTTGGGAGGTTTGCTCATGATTCCCTTCCATGATTCTTCCTTGATTGTATGGTTCTGATTGATTTTTTTTTATGATTTTGGATCAAGAACAAACACGGTGTTCTATGGTGTTTTTGATGGGCATGGGCTTTTCACAGATCGTTATATCAATAAGAATCCTAAGAAATTACAATCCTTGAAAGACACGTTTTTGAAGACGTTTAAAGTCAAGGATAAAGAACTTAGGGTGTATAATAATATCTATCTCTTCTGTAGTGGGACAACTTTAGTAGCTTTAATTACACATGTATGGTATGAAAAAGTTTATAGTTTTGTCTTTGAGGATTTGAAATTGATTGTGAATGATATTTTGTTTGTTGTTTTAGGATCATGATCTTGTAATTGGAAATGTTGGAGACTTAAGAGTGATATTGTGTATAAGAGATAATAAAAGTATGTCACAACTAGAAATTTTTGTGCCTTGTAACTACAACACTTATGCCAATTATGAATTAAAGACATGAAAGCATGTATGATGCTTACTCTATGACAACAAAATTCCAATCAAACACTTCATACAAGCATTGCAAATAGTCAACAAGCAATTGGAAACCTTAGAAAATCCTTGTTTAAGTCCATTATGGATTAGGATTTCCTTATTGGGCCCAATGGACCAATAAGCTTTCAATTGGACTATCTTGGGCTTAGAACTCTTAAATGGGCTCTAATTGGACCCACTTCCATTTGTTTCAATATTTTGGGCCATATTGGGCCTACAATGAAATAAATTAATTTAATGAACCATATTGGGCCATAATTAACTTAATTTAGCCTTCATGGGTCATAAAAATCACATTTATAATTGTTTGGACCAAAAACCACTCAACATAACCACGAAAATTGGGCTTTAGCATACAAGGCCCAATCCTCATCTTTTTCTCTCCAATTCTCGGCCCAAGCCAAACCAAAGAAGGAGAGTTGACTTTCCTATGCCACCTCATATTTGTCCATAGGATTCCCATGCACCATCTCATGTTTTCATGCAAATCAATTCAAGAACCTCTTTTCTCTCCTCTCTCTTCTTGCTCTCGGCCGAAACCAAACACACACACACAATTCATTCAAAATTCTCTCAAAGAAACTCTCTCTCCATTCTCTCCAAATTTTCGAGATCTAAGGGGTGTTCAAGGGATTTCTTCCATAAAAATCATCATTCAAGTAAGTTGGTGCTTAAATTTATGATCTAACTCACTTCTTTTCATCAAAAATCATCTCTTAATCCATTCAAGTTCATGATCTTGCATCTTAGAACCCACTAAGTCGAGATCCATCCAAGGAACTTGCTAGTGCCGAAAATAGCACCAAACTTCTCCAAATCTTCTTCAAAACCGATCCACAACTCAAGGTGAGTTTCATACCCCCTTCTTTTCGGTTTTTATGAGTTTTTATGGGGGAGAATACAAGTAAATGTGTAGATATATATATATATATATATATATATGTAAATGTATGCTATGTGTGATTAGATGCATGTATGTGTATGATATCTTGTGTTTGTGATGAATATGTTATTCAACAAGTGTGTAAAACCGAGATCTAAAACATAGGGAAGGAAATGAACATAACTTAAACTATTTTACCCTAATCAAGACAAGAAAAATAACTCATATGGTTAGGATGAACATGCTTGAACATAAAACCCATTTTTGGGCTTAAATTGTTAAAAATACAAAACTAAGGGCCCAAACCGACAATTTATAGTTTCTGGAGGTTCAAAAGAGTCCAAACAGTTTCTATAATAATTTTTCTGAAACAAAACATTTTTGAAGGACTAAAAATGTAAATTTTACACTTAATGGGCTAAACTTGGGCTTTTCGGCCCAATAAGCCTCAATATGCGAGATTTTCAAGTTTGAGGGGCTGAAAAGGAAGTTTTCTGTAAAACAGGGGATTTGAAGTGTATTAAAACTATTTTAATGGTCAAAAATGCTTTTCAAATTCAAAAAGGACCAAAAATGTAAAAAATTTCTATTTTGGGCCAAAACTGTAAAATTTGCGAAATTGAGGGTTTTAACCGAGAAAACATTATTCTGAAAGGACTAAAGCTGTTTACAAAACAAAATTTGGTTAAAAATGTCTTTTCAACAAGTTATGATACCAAAGTGTCGAGAAAAATGGTTTAAGGACTAAAATGGAAATTCTTTTATATAAAGGACTAAAAGTGCTAACTTTATAAAAGAAGGGTCGTGAAAAGGTAAAAACCTTACTTTTAAACAAATAAATCCCATAAGACAAAATACGAGTTCCACGACTACCGGCGAAACGTAATAACAAATACACTTTCAACAACCAATATCGTTACCAAACGAATTGATTCGGTCTCGAATCAATAACAAAACAAAAATCAAATAACCGTAGTACTTCAATAAACACGCGACAACTACGAGGAGTCAATATTCAATATTTGGGCTTGAAAGTTTCAAATCGTGCTTGTTGGGCCTTGCTAGCCCAATAACATGATCTTTGGGCCCGAAGGGGACGCGCTTACATGTTAATGGGCCTTCTATGACCTAATTCCATGTAAAAGGATTTTCAATAGCTCTATTGTTGTAACATCCCAAAAATACGAGCCAAAAATTTCATTTTAAAAACAAGTACACGGCAAAACATTAGAAATAAAAGGTTCAACGATGATATCATTTCACAAAAGATACTGCATGTCTAGAAACATTTCTATGAATCATTAACGTGTCAGAGTACAATTTCCCAGGAGGATCTCATGATGCGGAAAGCAAAGCATGTGTGTGACGTACCGCTACCGCGCTGGCTCCTTCCCCTTCGAAGAAGAGGTACCTGAAACCAAAACTGAAAACTGTAAGCACGAAGCTTAGTGAGTTCCCCCACTGTACCACATGCCATATAACCACATAACATACATATGTTGTCAGGCATATCTGGGTGCCCAACCTACCCCTTCGGTCCTCTCGACCGGATGTTGCCTAGCATACCTGGGTGCTGGCCTCCCCTTCGGTCATCTCGACCGGGTACTGCCTAGCATATTTGGGTGTTGGCCTCCCCTTCGGTCCTCTCGACCGGGTACTGCCTAGCATATCTGGGTGCTGGCTTCCCCTTTGGTCCTCTCGATCGGATACTGGGAACTATTTCTCCCCTCTACTACTACCACATAACAGGTATCACAATATCAGAATCTATCTAGCACGGCTGGGTATGACTACCCCTTCGGCCCTATCGACCGAATATCTTGGGGACTATCTCCCCCTACTGTCACTAGCACATAGCATCATATCATACTAGCACATAAACATAACACAGGTAGTAGTAATCCCTAGATGAATATCATAGAGACAATCATCTACATACAACTTCTACTGGTGGGCCGGCATTGTGGTCGTAGACCCACCGCTACTGGAAGGTAACTCACCTCGAAAGTAACTGCGGAAGTCTGCTTGCTAAGCGCCTGACTGCTGAATCAGAAATCCTCCGGCTATAAATCATAAACATAGGTTAGCCTCTCATTCACACCCTTAGGTCAGATGACTGACCCTCCCTTCGACCCAGGTCAACTCCTTAGTCGAGGTCAACTTCCAGTTAACTGAACTCGCCGAGTCATGGCACTGACTCGCCGAGCCCTTCTCCACTAACCCGGTTCCACTCTACAAGTCCCCTTCTTCCCACTCACTGAATCGTCCTTAACTCACTACTCGGGACGATTGGACCGGCTCGCGATCCGACTCGCCAAGTCCATGAACAACTCGCCGAGTCTATGAACAACTCGCCGAGTCCATAAACAACTCGCCGATTCCATGCGAGCAGACTTCCCACTCGCTTCCAGATCCTTATCCGAACATCCTTCATGAGGATCTGGGGTTTCTGGGACTATCGGAACACGTTAGATTGCTAATCCTACGTGCAAACATGAAGGGTTGGACTTCTGACACTTAAACCCTTCGTACACAATAACAGTTCATACAACTCACCGAGTTTGAAGAACAACTCGTTGAGTACCAGGCAATCTTCATAGGACTCGCCGAGTTGTTCATCCAACTCGCCGAGTCTAAGGCCGTATTCATAGAACTCGCCGAGTTCCACCTTGGGACTCGCCGAGTCCCTTGACCCATTTCCCATATGATACAAATCTGAGACATGCAACTCTTCCAAACCACAAATCTATGATCCTAGGGCATGCTTAACACATAAAGTTGCAAACTTTACGTGCATGCATGGCCCTATAAGCTCAAAATGCAATTCCAAGCTCTTTAAGAGGTCATGCACTCCATGGGGGTCCTCAATCACTTCAACCACAACAACTTTATGCTTATAACACGTCCATAAAGTCTAGATCTGAAGTCCTTTCGGATTATTAAGCACAAACACATGGAGTTTGGTGTTTTAGGGCTTGAAAACCACCAAATTGGGACAAAATGGGATCTAATGAACTAAAGATCAAGGTAGAGACTTTACTACCTGAATGGAAGCTTCTCCCAAAGTAGATTTCGGATCTACTCCCTCTCTTGCACTCTTCAAACTCTTCCTTTCTCCTTCTAAGCTCCAATGTGCCCCAAAAGTCCTTCACAAGGCAACAAATCACTCAAACTTACAAATGGAGGCTAGGGTTTCGACAAGGAATGCTCTGAGGATGATAGAGGCTGACATGGGGCTATAAGGACATTTAAATAGGGTGGAAACCCTAAGGATTTGGGTCTCCTACTGATTGGCCTACTTGCCGAGTCCAGGCGTGGACTCGCCGAGTAGATCACTTAAAGCCCGCACCCATCTTGACATCTACTCGGCGAGTTAGGGCTACAACTCGCCGAGTAGCTCTTCCAAAAAGAACCTTTAATCAAAACAAATACGTACCAGGAACTGGGCGTTACAATTGTGCTGTTGGGCCCCAAGGGTCCATTAGTACTACTAGCGAAGTCGAGAAGTCAAATGCGAGTCGGGCCAAGTGCCTTTCGCATTCCCGATAGCCTTGAATGACTTATGGAAATAAAGGAGGCTTCTTACCCTCCTTTATCCTCGGTTGTGGGGCTATGAGAAACCGAATAAGCAGATTTGTGACGTTAATCAAGAGAAGTCAGGGTGGTTGGATTATGTGAGTAGTATGGACGACGCCTCAAGGATCGTTCATAATTTGTAGTTACAAACTAGTCATTTTCAATATTGCGTGATTGTAACAACTCATAACCCTTAATTAATCCAATGTCACTTGGGTAATCCAAAACAATCGTAGTATCGGTATAACAATAAACAAGTCATGTAATTTACGCATTGGGAAAACATCGGGTTTTCCCAGGGAGTTCAACACTTTGACCTACGTGATGTATACAAAGTTCAACAATTATACATGTTTTCAAAATCGACAAGCATACTTACGGATCTTCACACTTTTCATAAACAATACTCTTTTAAGAAAATATCAGATTTTCTGGGTTTTCAAACTTCACAAAAAATCATTTTCCATAACATTACTTATGAACTCACCAACATTTCATATGTTGACCATTTTCAAAATAACTTGTATTCTCAGGTAACAGGTAAACAGAAGAATATGTATCAAGTTATATCATGGTGTTTTTTTTAGATTAATGATTATACGGTTTATGTTATGAAATTGTAATGTTAAAACAATGTACTGAATGTAAACAATATCGGTTGTAATATTTCACTGCATGGTGATGAATGATGTTATGATTCATGTATAATCATTGTGATGGTATTCAATTTAAGTCACAAGAGCCCTCGGACGTTTCCGCCGTCTGGTTCGGGGGTGTGACAGGTTGGTATCAGAGCTCTGTTTATAGTGAACTAGCATATCTAACCACACATTGATATGCAACTATAAACCAAAAAGAGGGACTAACACAACTCTGAACAAAACAAGTGAAACATAACAATAAAAACATCCTTGCTTGTATTAGGAAAAGAACATAATACCGAACCAAACAAGATAATGCTAGTATCTCGGTTAAGCCAGGACTGTTCTTAGTCGTATCAAGGAGTGGATGTAGCCTGATCAACTACATTTCCTCCAAGGTACAACTATCACATGTCTTGAAGAGATCGTGATAGCAAGGAAACCTAAAAATATACCCCTTTACTCCAAGAAGAGAACATCCGTTCAATCTATACAATAGTTGTAGAGTCATAGGAGTAACGATAGTTTATTCATATACCTTCTCCCAATCTTCATGGAGGGAGAGAAGCAGGGTATTCAGTTCCATCAAGTCTTAGTGGCTGTCCAGCCAACTCAGCGAACACCTGGGCAAAGGATTCATCCGACCTAGCTACTCGCCATGGGGAGCTCCAGTCCTCTTTGTCAAAAAGAAGGATAGATCTTTTAGGATGTGCGTCGATTACAGGGAGCTAAACAAACTCACTGTCAAAAATCGCTATCCACTCCCACGAATCGACGATCTATTCGACCAGCTCCAGGGAGCTAGTTACTTCTTTAAGATAGATCCACGATCTGGATACCATCAACTCAAGGTCCAGGAAGAGGATATACCCAAAACCGCTTTTCGAACTCGTTACGGACATTATGAATTTGTCGTAATGCCCTTCGGTCTAACAAATGTGTAACACCCAAAGTTTTGAAGGCTAAGAAAGGGAAGAAAACCCTAAAATTTAGAGGGACTCGGCGAGTCCAAGGAGGAACTTGGTGAGTCAGAGCGGGATCCGGGTCGAGGAGTAAGTGACCAACTCGGCGAGTCGGCCAAGTGGACTCGGCGAGTCTGGTCTGTGCGAGGAAAACCCTAAATCCGGGGCTTGGAGCCTATTTAAACGTCTCAATCTTCTTCCTAGGACTCCTTTACTTCCTCTCACACCCAGAACGCTGCACCCTAAGCCCCCATTGTGATGATTCATGCTTTTGGCCATTTTTGAGTGATTTAGAGGAAGAAGAAGGAGTGGGAATCTTTGAAGCATCAAGGAGTGGCCTTGGATCCGAAGTTTGGGGAACATTTTAGGGCATTTGAAGGTAACAATTCGTTTCCCTCCCTTAGATTTTCCTTGGTTATGGGTTTCGGGGCTTTTAGGCCATGTTTAAGATCAATCTTGAGCTTGAGGTCCAGATCTGAGGTTGCTACCTCAGATCCATGCTTGTTTTGGTTTAGAATCCCGTAAAGTATCAGCCATTGAGTGGATTTTGGAGCCCCTTGGTCTTAAACCCTAGTTATTGGTGCATTTTGCCTAGATCTCCCTCTCTACACGTAAAGTTTGCAACTTTACGTGGGGAATAGGCTTGGGAAGGGTAGATCTACAGTTTGGAATCCATGCATGACTCGAAGTCCTCTGCATGTAAGTGGATCTTAATGGACTCGGCGAGTCCTTCGAGTGGACTCGGCGAGTAGCTTGAAGATGAGGAGGAACTCGACGAGTGGGATGAACAGCTCGTCGAGTCGGATGAAGATGAGCATGAACTCGGCGAGTTGGATGAACAACTCGGCGAGTTGGATGAAGATTGTCGTGTACTCGGCGAGTCTGTTCTTAGACTCGGCGAGTCAGGTCGCGTAGTCCCAAACCCTTCGAGTTAAGACTCGAGTCAGCGAGTCGAGCAAGGACTCAGTGAGTTGGTCAGGACAGGAATCGGGAATCAGTAGACTCGGCGAGTCAGGGGCTGACTCCGCGAGTCATGTCGCGAATGGAAGGACCTTGAGTATGTGAACTCGGCGAGTCAATAGGAGGACTCGGCGAGTAGGGTCGACCTGGAAGGTTGACTTTGACCAAGACTTTGACTTTGGAAAGAGTTGACTTGGTTGTCTGTCGGGGGTCAGTTTGACTCAGTGTTGTATTGATATTGGTAGCTCGGGGAGCTAGTGGAGCAACAGTTCGGAGTCAGTGGTCAGGTAGCGGTCAAAGGGATTAGCAGCAGCAGTTCAGCAGTATCAGGTGAGTTTCCCTTTGTATGAATGGGTCTACGGCCACAATGCCGGCCCATGTAGTTATGAGTAGAAGACCCGAGGGTTAGCCCTAGGCACAGTATGCTAGTATGATATCCGGACGAGCTCCAATGATAGAGGGAGGGTGCCCAAGGAATGGTTTATGCGATAGTTTATACTCGTTGTCTGTGTGATACTTGTATGTGCCTGGTAGGAAGGTGAGGGTGGGCGAGGTCCTGTATCTCACCAATAGCAGAGTGTGGATGGTGTTCCACATCTCAGTAGCAGCAGTCTAGGGGCGAGGCCCAAGTTAGGAAAGGAGTGAGGGTGGGCTGGGCCCGTATCTCACTATCAGCAGAAGTATGGACAAGGTTCCATGACTCATCAGTAGCAGGACACGGGCGGGGCCCAGAGATAGGCGAGGCCTTAGAGTAAGAGCTATTAGTATGTGTTTGGCTTATGTGATGTTATGTGTTATGTTTATGTGCTATTATATGTTAGTGGGCGATGCCCTGTGACAGGCGAGGCCTAAGTGAAACAGATCTGTATCCGAGCGGGGCTCAAAGCCAGGCGGGGTCTGGAGCGGCGGGGCCGTTGTATCGGGCGAGGCCCGAGGTAGGGGCGAGGCCCAGGATAGCGGGTGTGGCCCGGTATGTGCAGTATGTGGATTTGCATGGTATGTGGTAAGGTGGGGAACTCACTAAGCTTCGTGCTTACGGTTTTCAGTTTTGTTTTCAAGTACTTCCGGTAGCGGAGGGAGGAGCTCGGGGTGATCGCATGGCACACACCATGGATTTGTCAGCCTGAGAATGTTTACTCTGATAATAAACAAGTGTTTTGAAAACTTATACTCAGATTATGTTTTGAATGATGTCTTTGTTTAAAGTAATGTTTTATTAAAAAGAAATTTTTGGTCTTGAATTTTGGGACGTTACAAGTTGGTATTAGAGCCTTGGTTTGAGGGATTCGGACATGCTCTCGGGCGTGTCTGAACTCAAACTGAGGAATTGGTATAAAAGTTTTCAAATGAAAAGAGAGTTTTGAGAAGCAAAACGGTTTTAGAAAAGTAAAAAGAATTCAGAAGGAAAGAACTTTGAAAAGAGAAAAGAGGTGTGGTGCATGCAATCAGCCGAGCTCAAGTAAGTACCCCAAAATACCCATACAGGTTTATGTTATGATTATCAGTTGATAGAACAGCATGCTAGAATAGGACTAAGGATCTAGGGATGATGCCTTATGTGCCTGTTATTTGTGCTTTTGAGCTGCATGATAGTGCTGATTAGACAGTAGTAGGATAGCCTGTTTAGGTTATGCCTGAGTTTATGAGTTTGTGATGCATGCTAGTTCAGATTCTTGCTATGTGGATATGATAGTTTGAGTATGTTGTGGTTAGATTTTCCCCTTGTCCGAATGCTGCTTGCTTTGTGCATTGTGGGATTTTGAGTGATGGGAGTTAGCCATTAGATGGATACGTCACGTCACATGTGATCAGGGTTGAATAATCTCAGAGTGTTGGATTTGGCCCTATTGCGCAGCTCTCGTTTGAGTCCAACCGTTGTAGGGACGAGTCTTTTACTTGAAGGATTATCTAAGCCTCGTCACATGTGATGGTATCTAGGTGATGGCTAATTGGCATCACAAGGAGACCTTCAGCAGCTGAGGACTGGTTGAGATTGAGTCAGAGGTTTCCCTAGGGTAAGCCTAGGATGAGATAGTGCTGGGAGCGGTAGTAGTGGATAAGGGACCTAGTGGAGTCGAGGCAATTCCTGAGGAAAGTACGGATAGATGTGGAATGTAGTATGGGCCCGTACTACTGAAAGCAGAGGATCCGTACTCGATGTGGGAAAGGCCAGGACAAGACCGGGAACCTAGTAGGGGGTGTGTTCGGTCTCGCAGCAGTGATGAGTTTTCTGATAGTAGCTGTGTTATATGTTTCAGCATGGTGACGTTGCGAGAGAGACCAGCGGGCGGATCAGGCGCCGGAGAGGGATCAGGCTCGGGTTCAGGGGCCGAGCAGCTTGAGGAGCGGATGAGAGAGTTGATATCAGCTGAGGTTACGCGCAGTATTTTAGCTCAGACTCCTGTGATCTTTGGCACGGTCAAGGAGGGCATACTGGAGATCTTGGATGAGAGGCTGGGAGCCTTCCGTACTGAGATGATGGCATTGATGGGAGCGCGTACCTTGACGTTTTGAGAGTTCAGAGCCTGCGGGGCACCAGATTATCATGGGGCTAGGGACCCCATTGCTAGCAGCAGATGGTTGGCTGATGTTGCCAACACTTTTCGTACGAGCAAGTGTCCCGAGGGGGACAAGGTTAGACTCGCCTCCTGTCTTCTGAAGGACAGAGCGAGGGATTGGTGGGAGGAGATTGGTCATGCTTTGGGGGATGATGCCGCGTTGGACGCGATGACTTGGAGTGATTTCCCGGCCAGGTTTAGGGCGGAGTTTTCGCCGATTATTGAGGTGCAACAGCTGGCATGAGAGTTTCAGGATTTGACGCAGACTACTTAGACTGTGGCGGAGATCACCGCCAAGTTCAGGGAAAGGGCTCTTCTTGTACCGCAGTATGTCGCGGATGAGGAGATGAAGAAGGCTCGGTACCATGAGATGTTGAGGGATGACATCAGGGAGTTCGTGAGCAGATCCAGATGTAAGATGCTGGAAGATATGATTTCTCGGGCTAGAGAAAGGGAAATTGATTTGGAGCAAATCCGGAAGAGGAAGCCGGATGAGGTTCAGGTAGCTGCGGGTTCCGGCAAAAGGCCCAACGGATCAGATTCGAGATCGAGGGATCATCAGAGCCGCATTCGGTGCGGAAGGTGTGGCAGGGCGCACGAGGGGGCGTGCAGGAGTGGTAGCGGTGGTGAGTCTGGCTGTTTCAAGTGCGGTCGGACTGGTCATTTCAGCATGGATTGTACTGTTACCGCCGCGCAGGGAGCAGACTTGATATGTTTTCTTTGCAACCAGCGGGGCCACAAGAAGGCCCAGTGCCCCAGTTTGTCTTCGGCAGGACGGGTGATGGCACCCGCCCCTGCAACCTTGAGGATCGCGGATGGCCGTCAGGGCCGGGTAGAGGCACCTGCAGCAGGGAGCAGGGCTTTTCAGATGACGACCTTGGAGACACGAGCATCGCCGGACGTTGCAGGTATGCAATTTCCATTTTCAGTTCTTTTATTTGTGCATGATTATATTGTTATGGTTCCGCATCATTTTGGTATGAGTATTTTGTTTTGGGTGGTTGATTGTGATCGAGTTATATGCCATCTGCATACCTTGGATATTTGTATGGTAGTAGGGGATGTGCTCTATTGGAGAAGATTACATAGGATGCAGTAACTGTAGCATGCTTGGGAGAGACTTGGCATGTCTTGTTAGATCGAAGTTGTATAGTGTTAGAGATGGATTAGTTAGATCCCTAGCTATGGTACGCTTGGGTTCCTCAGCAGATTTATTATGGAATGGCAGCAAGGATCGGGATCTCTTTTGAGTATTGAGCAGCAAGGGGTAAGCAGGATTGAAGTGGGGGAGAATCCTCCGAGGGTGCAAAGGTAGGAGCACGCAGACCCAGGAGGTGTGCGCGACCTCCGAGAAGGAAAAGAAGTAGCTCAGCGTTTGATGGTTTGAGGATTCAGGGTTGGGAGTTTGAGAAACTCCCCATCAGTTAGTGCGTGTATTGGTAGTGGTTAATGCGTGATTTGGAATTCAGGTTGTGGATCGCCCGAAGGACTCGCGAGAGTCGAAATAAGGATCTTGAGAAGCTAGTGGCACATGGGTGCCTTCAATTTAGCAGTCAGTAGTGGAAGTGTTGTAAGACTACAGGGCAGCTGTAGCATTCACTAGCAGTCAGCAATGGATGGTGATGTAAGACTACGGGTAAGCCGTAGCGTTCATTAGTAGCTTAGATAGCGGATTTGGGGCGAGGCCCTTATCTCCTAGTGATCAGATAGGGATCAGGAATGGGTAGTGGATGAGAATGATAGGGAGTCTGCCTGTATAGCCCTAGAGAGGTGAGACCTTGGGGAGGGCCGCTCCAGGATATAGTTGGGTGAGACCCGTGGGCGAGGCCCGTATGAGATTAGCAGTGCAGATGAGACCTGGGAACAGGGTTGCTCAGTAGTATGGTTGGGTGAGACCCGTGGGTGAGGCCCGAGCGAGAGTGACTAGACTAGTGAGACTAGAAGGATAGAGGCGGGTGGGACCCGTGGGCGAGGCCCGTGAGTTTTAGCAGCGTAGGTGGGACCTGGTAGGGACCTTAGTGTCAAGTTAGGGGATCGGGGATCCCAGGTTTGTAGTGCCTGAATGGCAGAATTGATTAAGCAGTTATAGGTGGTCGAGGTTTCTTTGGAAGTCGCTGAGAGCGACCAGTGATGGTGTTGGGACTAGCTACCGGTGGGAGCCGGTAATCCAGTCAGTGATAGGTTGGTAGGGACCAGGGTGGTCTCAGTTCATCAGGGAGTCAGACGAGGAATACCAGAATTGCCAGTCAGTGGCAGTGCAAGTATGCAGCGTATGGTGGAATTCAGTTAGCTGATCGTGTGGTGCCCGACACCAAATTGTAGTAGAAAGAAATGCCCAGTGGATACTGGCGATAATGACCCGTACTGGAAGTAGCAGGAGTAATAGAATCAGTGAAGACAGGGTCTTCGCTGTGGCAGAGGGAATAGTTGGTTATGGAGCATTGCCTTGGGGAGGCAGGGAAATCGCACAAGGAAGAGGAGAACCCCTATGGGTTCAGTGCAGTACTCGGTGAATACCAGAAGGATGGTCGGTTGAATAGGTTGTGTTTCTGAGTTGTTCAGGGTCAGGTTGACCCGAGGTTTAACCGCAAGGTTTATGATAGTTAGAATGACCAGGTGGAAGACCAGCGCAGGTAGGCGGTTGGTGTTGGGTTAATTGGTTGGGTATTGCAGACAGATCGCAGGCGGTGGGCCATAGTAAACTTCGAGGACGAAGTTTTGTTTAAGTGGGGGAGAGTTGTAACACCCAAAGTTTTGAAGGCTAAGAAAGGGAAGAAAACCCTAAAATTTAGAGGGACTCGGCGAGTCCAAGGAGGAACTCGGCGAGTCGGAGCGGGATCCAGGTCGAGGAGTAAGTGACCAACTCGGCGAGTCGGCCAAGTGGACTCGACGAGTCTGGTCTGTGCGAGGAAAACCCTAAATCCGGGGCTTGGAGCCTATTTAAACGTCTCAATCTTCTTCCTAGGGCTCCTTTACTTCCTCTCACACCCAGAACGCCGCACCCTAAGCCCCCATTGTGATGATTCATTCTTTTGGCCATTTTTGAGTGATTTAAAGGAAGAAGAAGGAGTGGGAATCTTTGAAGCATCAAGGAGTGGCCTTGGATCCGAAGTTTGGGGAACATTTTAGGGCATTTGAAGGTATCAATTCGTTTCCCTCCCTTAGATTTTCCTTGGTTATGAGTTTCGGGGCTTTTAGGCCATGTTTAAGATCAATCTTGAGCTTGAGGTCCAGATCTGAGGTTGCTACCTCAGATCCATGCTTGTTTTGGTTTAGAATCCCGTAAAGTATCAGCCATTGAGTGGATTTTGGAGCCCCTTGGTCTTAAACCCTAGTTATTGGTGCATTTTGCCTAGATCTCCCTCTCTACACGTAAAGTTTGCAACTTTACGTGGGGAATAGGCTTGGGAAGGGTAGATCTACAGTTTGGAATCCATGCATGACTCGAAGTCCTCTGCATGTAAGTGGATCTTAATGGACTCGGCGAGTCCTTCGAGTGGACTCGGCGAGTAGCTTGAAGATGAGGAGGAACTCGACGAGTGGGATGAACAGCTCGTCGAGTCGGATGAAGATGAGCATGAACTCGGCGAGTTGGATGAACAACTCGGCGAGTTGGATGAAGATTGCCGTGTACTCGGCGAGTTTGTTCTTAGACTCGGCGAGTCAGGTCGCGTAGTCCCAAACCCTTCGAGTTAAGACTCGAGTCAGCGAGTCGAGCAAGGACTCAGTGAGTTGGTCAGGACAGGAATCGGGAATCAGTAGACTCGGCGAGTCAGGGGCTGACTCCGCGAGTCATGTCGCGAATGGAAGGACCTTGAGTATGTGAACTCGGCGAGTCAATAGGAGGACTCGGCGAGTAGGGTCGACCTGGAAGGTTGACTTTGACCAAGACTTTGACTTTGGAAAGAGTTGACTTGGTTGTCTGTCGGGGGTCAGTTTGACTCAGTGTTGTATTGATATTAGTAGCTCGGGGAGCTAGTGGAGCAGCAGTTCGGAGTCAGTGGTCAGGTAGCGGTCAAAGGGATTAGCAGCAGCAGTTCAGCAGTATCAGGTGAGTTTCCCTTTGTATGAATGGGTCTACGGCCACAATGCCGGCCCATGTAGTTATGAGTGGAAGACCCGGGGGTTAGCCCTAGGCACAGTATGCTAGTATGATATCCGGACGAGCTCCAATGATAGAGGGCGGGTGCCCAAAGAATGGTTTATGCGATAGTTTATACTCGTTGTCTGTGTGATACTTGTATGTGCCTGGTAGGAAGGTAAGGGTGGGCGAGGTCCCGTATCTCACCAATAGCAGAGTGTGGATGGTGTTCCACATCTCAGTAGCAGCAGTCCAGGGGCGAGGCCCAAGTTAGGAAAGGAGTGAGGGTGGGCTGGGCCCGTACCTCATTATCAGCAGGAGTATGGACGAGGTTCCATGACTCATCAGTAGCAGGACACGGGCGGGGCCCAGAGATAGGTGAGGCCTTAGAGTAAGAGCTATTAGTATGTGTTTGGCTTATGTGATGTTATGTGTTATGTTTATGTGCTATTATATGTTAGTGGGCGAGGCCCTGTGATAGGCGAGGCCTAAGTGAAACAGATCTGTATCCGAGCGGGGCTCGAAGCCAGGCGGGGCCTGGAGCGGCGGGGCCGTTGTATCGGGCGAGGCCCAGGATAGCGGGCGTGGCCCAATATGTGCAGTATGTGGATTTGCATGGTATGTGGTAAGGTGGGGAACTCACTAAGCTTCGTGCTTACGGTTTTCAGTTTTGTCTTCAGGTACTTCCGGTAGCGGAGGGAGGAGCTCGGGGTGATCGCATGGCACACACCATGGATTAGTCAGCCTAGGAATGTTTACTCTGATAATAAACAAGTGTTTTGAAAACTTATACTCAGATTATGTTTTGGAATGATGTCTTTGTTTAAAGTAATGTTTTATTAAAAAGAAATTTTTGGTCTTGAATTTTGGGACGTTACAGAATGCCCCTGCCGCATTTATGGACCTAATGAACCGAATCTGTCGACCATTCCTCGACCACTTTGTTATCGTTTTCATTGACGACATTCTAGTCTATTCCCGAAGCGAAGAAGAGCACGACCAACATCTTCGACAAATCCTGGAAACCCTGCGGACGGAGAAACTATACGAAAAACTCTCCAAGTGTGAGTTCTGGCTTCGTAGCGTGAACTTCTTAGGTCATGTTGTTAGTCGGGAAGGAATACATGTGGATCCTTCTAAGGTCAAAGCCGTTGAAGGATGGGCAGTTCCGACGACACCCACATAAATTCGCCAATTCTTAGGCCTAGCAGGCTACTATAGGAGGTTCATTCAGAACTTCTCTAAGATCGCCAAGCCACTTACCTCGTTTACACAAAAGGGCGTACCATTCAAATGGATGGACAAACAAGAAGTTGCATTCCGAACTCTGAAGCAAGCACTCTGCAGTGCCCCGTTACTATCTCTACCAGAGGGAACGGAAGATTTTGTGGTCTACTGTGACACGTCAAATCAGGGTTTAGGTTGTGTTCTCATGCAGCGCGAAAAGGTGATAGCTTACGCCTCCCGCCAACTAAAGACACACGAAGTGAACTATACAACCCACGATCTGGAATTGGGAGCAGTGGTCTTCGCTCTGAATATTTGGATGCATTACCTCTATGGTACAAAGTGCACCATCTTCACGGACCACAAGAGTCTCCAACACATCCTGAATAAAAAAGAGTTGAATATGAGACAAAGAAGATGGGTTGAACTATTAAACGATTATGAGTGCGAAATCAAGTACCACCCAGGCAAGGCTAATGTGGTAGCCGATGCCTTAAGCTGGAAAGAGTACTCTAATCATCGTGTAAAAACTCTCTCAATAACCATCCAATCTCACCTAGCCACTCAGATCAGGGTAGCCCAGTCAGATGCCATGAAGACGGAAAACAGAGCAAGCAAAGCATTACGCGGAATGGAGAAGAATCTAGAGGTAAAAGAGGACGGAGTATACTATTTCATGAACCGTATTTGGGTCCCTAAACTTGGAGGATTTAGGGAGGTAGTCATGAATGAAGCTCACAAGACGCGATACTCCATCCATCCAGGTTCGGACAAAATGTACTTGGATATTAAACAACATTATTGGTGGCCTAACATGAAGGCATAAATAGCCACATATGCCAGCAAGTGCCTTACTTGTGCCAAAGTAAAGGTGGAATACCAGAAGCCCTCAGGGTTATTACAGCAACCAGTAATCCCCGAGTAGAAATGGGAAGGGATTTCTATGGACTTTGTGACCAAGCTACCCAAGACGTCAGATGGATTAGACACTATATGGGTAATAGTTGACCGACTGACGAAATCCGCCCATTTCCTGCCAATAAAAGAATCCTACAAGATGGAGAGACTGACACGAATATACATCCGAGAAATCGTGAGGCTTCACGAAGTACCAGTGTCTATCATCTCAGATAGAGACAGTAGGTTCACTTCACGTTTTTGGCAATCACTTCAGAAAGCACTTGGAACCCATCTCGACATGAGCACTGCTTATCACCCACAAACGGACGGTCAAAGCGAACGAACCATCCAAACGCTCGAAGACATGCTTCGCGCATGTGTGATAGACTTTGGGAAGTCTTGGGATACCCACTTACCCTTAGTTGAATTCTCGTATAACAACAGTTACCATTCGAGCATCAAAGTCGCTCCTTTCCAGTTGTGAATATTGTGAATACCAAGAGTGGTTCTTGATCCACCTCCATCGGAACATTAGAATGACGACGTTTATTAGGACGTCGATTTACTGGACCTTCATCATCAAAACACCTTCATCCTCCTCCTATTACCACCGTTGAAGCTTCACCATCAAAACACCTCTACACCCACCTAAAAGTCCAATGTCGCCCTTATTCCTATGTATGGAGAAGACATTGCCTGGAAATCGGAGAAGAAGGTAGTTTGAGGCATCCTGTCTTCATTTTTTTTTTACGTTTGATTTTGGATCTGGAATGGTTTGAGTCTGTTCTAGTTACATTCTCCAACTCGGGTTTTTTGTGTGGGTCTTCCTGGTGAAGAAATAGGGAGTAGGTGTAGCCATATTCTCTTCATCTTTCTTTTGACATCGGGTAAAGAAAAGGGACATAGTCAACAAAGCCCACTGGAAGATCTGCTCACCATGTTGATATATATGGGCCATACATTCTGATAGGGGATCCTATTTGGTTCACGATTTATGGTTTTGAGGTTTTAATTTTGGTTTGATTTTCAAAAGGCTTAGGGGTTGTTTGATTGTCTTCTGACCTAGTCCAGTCAAAAGTTTTTGTTGACCAGGCTGAGTCTGTGTGTTTAATGCCATCAATATAGCTTGTAACTCGGTCTATAACCCTCTGAAATCCTCATACTCGGTCTAAGGAAAAAAAGCATCAGACTGGGTCATATTCATCATCTACCCCTTTTTCCCTTCGGTGCTAGATCGATATCACTTCCCACCTTTCGTATATTCCAGATGCTCCCTCCCGCCTCTGCCAAGGGCCTTCACACTGGCTCATCATAAGTCCACCCAACACCGCCTTTGACCCTCTTTCATTGGTACTAATTCAAAATTAAATATGCTAGATCAAAGGACTTTCAAAATTGTTCCTTCTACCTCCTCACCTCCGTCGACTTCCTCCAAACACAACTTCGTCGTCTTCCTCCGGCCAAACCTACATCGGTCCATCGGGTGCATATTTCTCAATTTGATCTTCCTTTTTTTTTCTTCCCATTTTGCTATTTGTGGTTTGTTGCTTTGATTTTGGTTTCTGATGATCCAACAAAGCAAAAAGGGTACCAATCTGGATGTCATGATTGTTTGGGAGGTTTGCTCATGATTCCCTTCCATGATTCTTCCTTGATTGTATGGTTCTGATTGCTTTTTTTTTTTATGATTTTGGATCAAGAACAAACACGGTTGTCTATGGTGTTTTTGATGGGCATGGGCTTTTCACAGATCGTTATATCAATAAGAATCCTAAGAAATTACAATCCTTGAAAGACACGTTTTTGAAGACGTTTAAAGTCAAGGATAAAGAACTTAGGGTGTATAATTATATCTATCTCTTCTGTAGTGGGACAACTTTAGTAGCTTTAATTACACATGTATGGTATGAAAAAAGTTTATAGTTTTGTCTTTGAGGATTTGAAATTGATAGTGAACGATTTTTTGTTTGTTGTTTTAGGATCATGATCTTGTAATTGGAAATGTTGGAGACTTAAGAGTGATATTGTGTATAAGAGATAATAAAAGTATGTCACAACTAGAAATTTTTGTGCCTTGTAACTACAACACTTATGCCAATTATGAATTAAAGACATGAAAGCATGTATGATGCTTACTCTATGACAACAAAATTCCAATCAAACACTTCATACAAGCATTGCAAATAGTCAACAAACAATTGGCATAAGTGTCTTTTCAACAAGTTATGATACCAAAGTGTCAAGAAAAATGGTTTAAAGACTAAAATGGAAATTCTTTTATATAAAGGACTAAAAGTGCTAACTTTATAAAAGAAGGGTTGTGAAAAGGTAAAAACCTTACTTTTAAACAAATAAATCCCTTAAGACAAAATACGAGATCCACGACTACCGGTGAAACGTAATGACAAATACACTTTCAACAACCAATATCGTTACCAAACGAATTGATTCGGTCTGGAATCAATAACAAAACAAAAATCAAATAACCGTAGTACTTGAATAAACACGCGACAACTACGAGGAGTCAATATTCAATCTTTGGGCTTGAAAGTTTCAAATCATGCTTGTTGGGCCTTGCTAGCCCAATAACATGATCTTTGGGCCCGAAGGGGACGCACTTACATGTTAATGGGCCTTCTATGACCTAATTCCATGTAAAAGGACTTTCAATAGCTCTATTGTGCTGTTGGGCCCCAAGGGTCCATTAGTACTGCTAGCGAAGTCGAGAAGTCAAATGCGAGTCGGGCCAAGTGCCTTTCGCATTCCCGATAGCCTTGTATGACTTATGGAAATAAAAGAGGCTTCTTACCCTCTTTTCTCCTCGGTTGTGGGGCTATGAGAAACCGAATAAGCAGATTTGTGACGTTAATCAAGAGAAGTCAGGGTGGTTGGATTATGTGAGTAGCATGGACGACGCCTCAAGGATCGTTCACAATTTGTAGTTACAAACTAGTCATTTTCAATAATGCGTGATTGTAACAACTCACAATCCTTAATTAATCCAATGTCACCTGGGTAATAAAAAACAATCGTAGTATCGGTATAACAATAAACAAGTCATGTAATTTACGCATTGGGAAAACATCAGGTTTTCCCAGGGAGTTCAACACTTTTACCTACGTGATGTATACAAAGTTCAACAATTATACATGTTTTTAAAATCGACAAGCATACTTACGGATCTTCACACTTTTCATAAACAATACTCTTTTAAGAAAATATCGGATTTTCTGGGTTTTCAAACTTCACAAAAGATCATTTTCCATAACATTACTTATGAACTCACCAACATTTCATATGTTGACCGTTTTCAAAATAACTTGTATTCTCAGGTAACAGGTAAACAGAAGAATATGTATCAAGTTATATCATGGTGTTTTGCTTAGATTAATGATCATACGGTTTATGTTATGAAATTGTAATGTTAAAACAATGTACTGAATGTAAACAATATCGGTTGTAATATTTCAATGCATGGTGATGAATGATGTTATGATTCATGTATAATCATTGTGATGGTATTCAATTTAAGTCACAAGAGCCCTCGGACGTTTCCGCCGTCTGGTTCGGGGGTGTGACAAAGTAATTCTCTTGTTGTAGTTTCAGTTGACTATGGATTTAATACCAAATCTTCTCGGTTCCTTTCACTTTTCTCTGTTTTTTATTTAGAATCACATGCATTTGGTTGATAAGAGCTTAAATCAAAATGATTGATTGATTGTTTCAACTGAAGCAGAACGAATTCATAGATGCAAAGGTTTATGAGACAGTTTTAGAGATGAGTATGGAAGAGTTTTTGAGAGAATGACCATTTTCATTTATGTTTTACCTGAGACCTTAACCCAATGAATTATTATAAAAAATGTTGTTTGAGGATGATATAGTAATTTTTCATAGTCAATCAGATGCAAAATCAAACAACAAGCTTCGGTTAAAAGTTAACTCACTTAAAACTTCTAATTCGGTCAACTTCTAACCCAATCAGCTCCAACCTAGTTAGCAACTATCAAACGACCCATTAGTTGATTTTTAGCTTGAACATGGATTTCGATGGTGTTGCAGGTTTTAGTTGTTGTGTAACATTCCGTTTAAAATAAATAAAATGAAATTAAATAAATAAAATGAATAAATAATAGCCCTAAAGCAGTAATAATTGACTAGTGTTAGCAGGGGAGTTAAATGTCATAATTTCAGGAATTTGGTGTCTAAATTGTATCAAATGGACTTAAAATGTAAAGAATTTCACGACCAAGGGTTGTTTGGTAAATAATAGGCCTAATCTAAAAATGTTGGTGGCTGGAGGGGCTGGAAGTGTCAATTGTGCACTTAAGTTTGGAATTGGAGACAGGAGATCAAACCTGTCACCCATCTCATCGCTTGAGCTCATATAACACCCGATACACTTAACCCTAACTCTAGAATCCATCTTCATCTGCCACCCTTAAACCCACTCACCTCCACCCACCCCCCTTTTGACGCTGCTTTAAGCCACCGAAACCAACATCCGCCACTGTTGTTGTCAACGAATGTGGAGATCGACGTGTAGACACCATTGTTGTGACCAATCGGAAGAGTGTGTCTAAGGTCTTCGTTGTCTCCCTCCAGTAATGGCGCAACCCTCTTCCCTTCCTCACTCTTTGTTCCTGCCGTCGCTACTTCGCACCCGTCGTTTCCTCCGCTCCGATGGTTGTCCCATCGCCAACATCCCTCCGTCAACCACATGTCACCATGAGTGGGTGGCTATGTGGTGTTAATGTTTCGTGTGTGTGTTACTCTTGTAATTTCTCTCTCTCTCTCTCTCTATCTCTCTATCTTCTCCATTCCTTTTGAAATGTTGAGCTCGTCCGACCGCTGTAGTCGCTACCATGCGATTGTCGCCACATCGCTCTCCGACCACTGCCTACCACCGAGAGTGGCAGTGTTGTGTGAGTTTTTGTGTGTATGGATTCGTGTTTCAGTCTAAGTCGACGAGGGTGTTTGTGTTTCAGTCGATGAGGTGTGTGTGGGTGTCTTTGTTGGCCGCAAAACTTGAAGAACCACCATGGCTGCCAACCATGGTGGCTGCTGCCCATGCTACTTCTTCTGCCACCACCAGCCACCGAGAAAGGTGGTTTTGTGTGTGTGTGTGTGAAATGGTGTTTATGTGTGTGTTTATTTCAGTTGAATGTTGTTTTTGGGTGTTGCTTGATCGGATACAGAAGAAAAACCACCACCACATGTTGTCGTTCTACCAGCACCACCTTGGGTGGCTATGTGTATATGTGTGTGTGTTTGGACGGATGTTTGAAATGTTTTTTCACTGTTTTGGCCTAAAATCATAACCACCACCACCGTGAGGTGGTGGCTGCCACCGTGAACCACTGTTGACCACCACCGCCAGGGGTGTTAGTGGGTGGTGCCCAACTCATTAAACTCTAATTAACCTAATTAGCTAGTATTTGGGTTGGAAATCCTAATTAGGGTATAAAAAACCCTAATGTCATGAAACCTTAATTTTGGAGTTGGTCGGGACCCGCATTGAAACTATTAATTAAACTTCAAATAATATTTAATAATGCCCTTACAATTAACTTAATGCCATATTGGGCTTAATAGATTAAATCCTTAAAGGGTTAATTATGGAACACTAACCCTAGTTATCATTTTATGTGAAAACCCTAGAATCGAGAAGCTTTATTTTGGAAAATGATTGGGCACGTATTTGGACTATTGATTGAGTTATTAGTTCACCCGAGAATAACTAAGTCAAACCTCAATCACTCCTACCCTTAGGTGATTAAGTCCTTAATGGGTTAAGTGTTCTTAGTTAACCCTAATCTTCATTTCATGTAAAACCCTAATCTTCATTTCATGTGAAACCCTAATCGTCATTTCATGTGAAGTGGTCACTATTGCAAGTGACTATGACCTGTGATCAGGTATTGACTCAAGTATCTTCCTGTAGGTGATTGGAAGTTAGTTGAAGCTGGTAGAGTCCTTCATTGCTACAGTGGTAATCTGCATGTACATCAAGGTGAGTTTCACCTCACTGTACCCATGGGTCGAAGGCACCAATGCCGTTCCACTAGTTTTGGTTATCTGCTAGTAGAGGGATGCCCTAAGGACTATATATAGTCATGTAGGATAGACCGAGGACTCTTGATCTAAGCTCTCTTACCTGTTCCTTGTTTGGTTGTGGTTCTAGATTACAATCACCTGTCCGGGTGACTATCTCACCTCTGAGTATATACGACCATGCATTCCTTGGATTGTTGATATTTAGTATGTTGCTATGCGGTAGTGATGTGTTAGACTTGTGTTCTAGTATTGAGTTTGTTATCATGCTATAGTGATCTGTTAGATCTGTTTCCTGGTATTGAATATGTAGCTTTATGGTAATAACCTATAGAACTGTATGTTATATGTGTTTGTTGGTTATCGTCTATGGAGTGCCCTTATGGACTGTCTGTGGTCATGTAGGATGGCCTGAGATCTCTTGGTCTAGGCTCTCTTGCTAGTTCCTTGTTTGGTTGTGGCTCTAGAGAAGGACCATTTGTTTGGTTGGCTATCTCACTTCTGGTTACTTATGGTTACCCATTATATGGGGGTTAGATGGTAGCGGGACTATATGTTATGAGAGGATTAGTAGGCAGTAGTGAGCTGTATGATTATTGTTTGCCTGTATTATGTGCCTACTTGATCTTGATTATTCATATGTCGACATATTATGTTTGGTTTGGGTTGAGGCGGTCCTGCTTTGTGCAGTAGGCCAAGATACCCAGTGCGGGCCAGCTATAAGCCGTAGGCACGGAGGCTCGGTAAGAGCGGTAGGGTTGAAGCAGTAGGCCAACAAATCTAAGGTATTCCAGCCCGATGGCTGATTGGACATGTTGTATATTGGCATTCCAACATAGGGTATTCCATCCCGAGGATGACTGGACCCAAAGGTTAATTAGGCCTAGGGTATTCCAACCCGATGGTTGACTGGACCCAACGTGTTTGATTGTATATGTGATCTGTTTATATTGTGGTATTTTGGGGGAAACTCACTAAGCTTTATGCTTACCTATTTGTTTATGGTTTCAGGTATCATCGGTTATTGCTGGAAGGCGAATACGAGACTGTACAAACTCATTAGCAACATTGAAGATTCCACGTTTCTACAATACTCTGATTTTTAATAAATGGTTTTCTTATTCGGTGGATTAATAAATTGGGAAGTTTTTATCTTAATAAAAATAAAATTTTTTGGTTGTGAAATTGGGACATTACATGTTGGAGGTAAGAAAAATGAAAAGGGAGAGAACAAGTGAGAGAAATATACGAGGGCTAATTTCAATTTTCTAAAAAATAATAATTAATAACAAATAATAAACAAATCAAAAAATAAAAAAGAAAATAGACAAGGGCAATATAGTCTTATTACGATAGGATGAAAATTGTAACAAAATAACACCATAAAGATGGTTCGAGTGCAAAAAAAGTTATGGATCAAACATACAATTTTAACCAAATCACATGGTCAATTTAAATAATTTAATCTATTTTAAATAATCATGATGATTGAAATTAAAAGATTGTCAAATAACGATTTTTATATTAATTGATCATAATAATTAGAAGTAACACTAAATCAAAAATCAAGTTTATGTTTATTCTGAAAGGTTATATAGGTTATCAAAAACATGTAAAGCGGAAAATCTTAACACTTAAGTTCACACGCAACCTATAAAGGATCTATGTTTTCTCTAATTGATAACAATAAACCAAGAACATCAAGAACCCTAAGGGAAACCTATTATAAGTGAAATATACATACGGTTAGGGTTACATACCTTTGATTTGTTATAGTAAACAAACCGCTTCAATCCCTTGTGTTTGTTGGTCTTGGAAAGCTAACACCAAAAGGATGATGCCTCTAATGGCTCACACTCAAATTGCAGGGAAATTTTGTTCCTATACCTTTAGGTAATGTGGTCTACTAAAATTGCAAGCCAAGGGGTCCTATTTATAGTTTAGGTAACTTGCAGCCTTGCAGGCAAAACAACTAACTTGTGTTTGTTGGTCTTGGAAAGCTAACACCAAAAGGATGATGCATTTAATAGTCCATGAAAATTTCGTTCCTATGCCTTTTATGCAACCAGGAGGCTTCCAGAAACCCTAGGAAACCCTCCAACACCGTCCATACCATGGAGGTTTCTAGAAGTGCTTCTTTTATTCAACTATTGAACAATTACAATTCACCCCTTTCACCTTCAATTAATTCAAATTAATCCCAAATTAATTCTAGATTAATTCTGATTAATAATTAATCTATTATAAGTGATTTCACATTAAACTATTAATCAAATAAATTAACAAATTAATTATTCACAATTGATCTTTTGTTAATTTATTAATCACATAATAAATCAATAAATCAACTATCTATTTCCAGTTAATATATTAATCACATAATATCTTAACAAATCATTTTCCTATAATTTCCAACTAGTTTATTAATCATGTAATAATCTAATAAATTATACTTCTCCCTCCTAATATCATTTCTAGTTATTTCTGGTTATGAGGGAATACCAAAAAAGACTTTGCTTCTAACTACAAGAATATATCAATTTAGTTATGAGCTTAAACACCTTAACTAAAGGGACTTTGGCCTAGCGGTAAGGAGTGACTCTCTCAAATGAGAGGTCATAAGTTCAAGTCTCACTAGGAGGCATAGGTGGTATTTATAATTAAATTAGGAGTATGATAGTTTGTCGTTTAAAAAAAAAGCTTAGACACCTTAATCCAACATATTCATAGACAAGTCGCATGTAAAATTGTTTGAGTAGTTTAATTTTAATTGATGTTTCATATCATATTGTTCAAAACAATTACTATTTATCTATCTAATGTACGAATACTTATTTTATATTTAATATATATATCACAATTAGACCTGATAAAACCTATTACGACATGATAACTCGACATGATATTAACGGATTTGGATAAAAGATTTTGACACGTTTAAGTAATTAGGTTGACACAAAAATTAAACAGGTTGGGTTAGGGTCAATGTCAAGACTTTTAACTCACATACTCAAATAGACCCGTCTAATTATATATCATTTTTATAAATTTTATATTTTTAAAATATATTACTATAGACTTGTAGTGGGTCAAACTCAATAATTCAAATTCAAATTCAAACTTTAAAAGTGACTTAATTTTACTCCACCTCACCACTTATCTCCTTTGCTTCCCAACTCTAACTATTTATATTTTTCCTTCTAAACTTATGATGATTTTTTTCACTCCACCTTCAAACTTCAGTTTTTCACTTTTCCTTTTCGCCTCTCAGTCTCATACTTTTCAACCTTTGAAATGTTTTAACCTGACATTACACAACATATTTACAATGTCTAAATCTTAACCCAAAACCCAACACGGAAATAAACAAGTTAACATGACAAAACACGATAATTAAACGGGTCAGATTATGGTCATGCTCTCTCAACCTACATAATGTCTTAATACGACATGAACCTGACACGACATGACATCTTTGTCATATTTTATCACAATCATATTCACCAACATAAATTTATAAAGGAAAATGACACACTGTCCCTATTATATATTTCAACTTTCCCCTTTCAGTCTTTAAAGTTATTTTCGTGCCTTTTGAGGGAACAAAGTTTTTAGTGACCTGTCCATTTAGCCCCCTTAACATTTTTAACCGGTTAAGAGTGCCACATAAGCAACTTAAGCCAACTCAACTTTGAAATGGACCATACGATGACGTTCTGAAAATTAAGCCTTAGTGTCCATACATACATTTCCTCCTGTTCCTCCTTTTCATCACTTATTAAAATTATTTTATTTCTGTTCTTTTCTCTTTCCTTCACACACACACGCACACATACACACACACACACACACTCTCTATCTCACTCACACACTCTCTCTCTCTCTCAAACACACACACACACACACACACATCGTTCCTCATGTTTATCATCCTTTTTAGGCGTGAACCCTTGAAGTGTGAACCTCCTACCTCCTTTATCTAACTGCTTTAAATACCTTCACTTATTCCCCTAAAATCCTCACGTCTACACATGATAAGAATTTGATACATAAACAAATGGAGAGAAACAAGAAACATTTCAAAACATCATAAATATTCACCCACTTGCCTAGTTTGCTTAGCCATTACTATCAGCTTCTTGTACGTTAGTGATAATACGGTAATGGAGAGCAAATTACAAATGATGTCATCCCCTTCTCCTCTTCATCAAAGTTCATGAAAATTCCCACTTGGCATTTTAACAAACATATGGCAGGCACAAAGAAAAACTATCGAATTTAGTTGCCGACTCATTTTGCATAACCAGAAACATAATGAAATTGTATATTGGCTCCAAAATTCAATTGTAGATTGAAACTTGGGGTTATTTTACTCCAATGTGTTATGTGTGTGTGTTTGGAAACTCACAAAAGAAATGACTTCCGTCAAAAATCAACCCATTTTTTCCATCTTTATGAAAATCACAAGCTTTTTCTTTTCCTTATCTTTTGCATCGAAGTTTGCCCTTTACCCTCTTTTTCTCTTCGAATTACAGGTGGGTATAAGATGATGCTCAGTGGTGGCATAAAAGTGATGGCTAGATGATGGCAGGTACAATCTGGAGAAGAAGATGATGGTAGGTGCAAGCCGGTGATTGTTCTAGTTAGAGAATGATGATCCGGTGAAGAGAGAGTGAGAGAAAGAGAGATAATGAAAGGGATCGTTGTGTATATGTGTTTTTTAAGTGTATTGACTATTTAAATTTTCAATATATGTATGTTTAGTTTTAGTTGTAGTTGAGGTGAAGTGGCTTAAGAAAGAAGCAGAAGATGTGTGGAATGAAATGGGCCCACCTAAGTTTTAAAATGAAAATAGAGTAAATTCGGCAAATGACCATAATGTAGGGTGGGTTTGAAGAAAATGACCACAAAAATGAAGATTTCAGAAAATGACCACAGGTTCCGCAGAGGGGGTTTTGCGGAACCATAAACACCTCTGCGGATCTTGGTTTTTTTCATTTTTTTTTGTTTTTTTTGTTTTGTTTATTAATATTTTTTTTAATCACATAAGGTATTATGTGATTATTATGTAAAAAAAATTGTTTTCGTTTTTCGTTTTTCTTATTTAATTACCCATTTATAAAAGTTGTGTAAAAATTATACAAATATTCTATTTATTTTTTATAAAATTATACACACCGGTATTCTAAATAATAAACATACTTTAAGTAGGTTACAAAACATACTTTAGAAAACATAAACATACAAACTTCATAATAAACATACTTTGAAATAAACTTTATTAAAGTCTCTGCGGATCCTCTACAACTCTGCGGAATCTTTGATTTTTTATTTTATTTTATTTTTTTTTTCGTTTTTTCGTTTTTTTTTTTGCGTTCGTTTTCGTTTATTAATATTTTTTTTAAATACACGAATACCTTATGTGATTATTATGTAAAGAATTTGACAAAAAAAGTTAAAAATAATGAAATGTTTTATGTAATACGTTTGCTACCGATGTATGTTTTCCATGTATTTTTATTGTTTTGTATTTTATGTTCTATGGAATAAAGTAGAAGTTAACTCAACTGATTTCGTAAATAACCTAATACAAACCAAATACATATAAATAACGTAATACAAACCGGTGCATATAAATAACCTAATTAAAATTATACAAATATTCCATGTTTTTTTATAGGTTACAATACATACTTTAGAAAACATAAACATACAACCTTCATAATAAACATACTATGAAATAAACTTCATTCATTCAAATTGAACCACATAAACTTTGATTTGTTTTCATATTCTGTCCATGGGTTTTCTGTTGCTTGTGTCCCTAGGTTTACTGTCGCTTGCGTCCACTGGTTATCTGGCTGTTGCTGCCATTGGTACTCGGTGCAACCCTGTCATTGGTTTTGTGGCTCTTCCTACGGTCGGTATTCGGTCCCTTGCGTCCATTGGTCATGTGGCTCCTGCTGCCATTGATGTCCGGTCTGTTGTGTCCATTGGTTGTGTGGCTGCTGCTACCATTGATGTTCAGTCTGTTGTGTCCATTGGTTGTCCGGCTGCTACTGCCATTGTTGTTCGGTATGTTGCGTCCATTGGTTCTCTGGCTCATGTTTCCATTGGTTGTCGGTCATTTGTGTCGGTTCCTCTTCTTTCGCTTTTGTCCCACTCCCTGACGCCCCAGTACGTTTTTTACTTTTACTTTGGTTATTTGGAACGATTTCCTTACACGTCCTTGCATTATGAGTTGTGCTATGACATCTACTACACCTTCTTATTTCTGGTTCCTCGCCTTGAGAGGGCATACGATTGGTGTTTTTTGTTCTACCGACTTGATGTATTTCCACCACAGGAGGGTTAACAACCATAAGGTCATCCGGAACCTCCCGATCACTAAGTTCTGAAAGAGGGTATACGGCCTGCTCATACGTTCTTCGATATGTTTCAATTTTATAAGCATCTATAGCCATATGCCCATAGTGATCAATTTTCAAGTGCGTTAAAACCATTATCACATGACCACATGGCAAACTAGTTAGTTGCCAACATCTGCAAGAACAAGTCTTTTCCCTCAAATTCACTATGCCACCACTTTTGAAGTCATGCACTTGATATGTTGTATTGTCCACACCGGATACCGACCATCCTTGAATCCCCTCTTTGTTTTTTTTAACCATATCTTCTGCCTAATTCGTAAGTATTGTTGTACTTTTTTCTGTTAAAAAAAAAACATGTATTATTATATATGACATTTATCATATAATTTAAAAATAAACATAATCATACTTGCAGCTATCCGCCGTTTGTAAAGCCATTTCGGCATAAGTGCGCGAAAGAACTCAAGAAGTGGTAATATAGGCAACTTCCTTGCTTTATTTGATACATCATTCATGGACTCCGCACTATTTGAGGTTATATAATCATACCTCGTGGTAGGGCAATACGCTATGGTCCATTTCTCACGTGGAATTTGACTGAGATATGTCGCTACATCATCTCTTATATTACAAAGTCTCCCCCAATAGAATTCAAACTCAGTGGTTTTGTAAGCTCTTACTAGCTTCCAAAACAAAATTGTTGTTTTTTTTTTTTTGTTTTCCAAAGGTGTTGACTATATTTCCTATTAGATGAAAAGCACACAATCTATGTTGAGCATTTGGAAAAACATTTTGAATACTTACAACAATTGCAGGTGCCCTATCTGTGACCATTGTCAGACCTTCCACATCACCAATGCAATCATGTAGTTTTTCAAGAAACCATGTCCAAGAATCCGTAGTCTCTATTGGGAAAATTCCATACCCAATAGGCAAGATCTGATTGTTGCCATCCATGGTCACTGCATGCAAAATGGTGCCTCTGTACTTTCCCTTCAAATGAGCACCATCCATAATAATAACTTTTCTACAACACTCTCTGAAAGCACGTATATGCAACAACAATATAAAAATCATTAATATATCAACAATATAATTTGTTTATAAGCATTTAAGAAAATAACAAATATATTTAAAAATATATTACCGCGCATCCAATAGCGAAAAAGCAATACTCAAACGATTATCCAAATCAGTTTTTATGTACACCACAATACCAAGATTATGTTTCTTCATATTGTGAAAATAAATTGGAAGTTTGGAGAAACTTTATTTGGGGGTCCCCATCATCAATCACAAAGCAAATTCTCTAGCATGCCATGCTTGTGAATAACTTGTATTTATTTGTAGCAAAGCATTCATGTCTCTAATTATATCTTTTGGCTTCCAAACTCTCAAACTTCCTTGACCCATAATGTCATGTATTATGGTTCCCACAACTTCGCTATTTGCTTGCCTATGATTTGGATGTATAAGCAATGAAGAACATGTCTGCTCGTCATTAAATGTCTTAATTTCAAACATTTATATTCCTTTAATGAGAAATGCATATAAACGCCAATGACAGTTTTCTTGCATACAAACAACTTGGTACCGAGATTTTGAAGATTTTTCAACCTTTATCTGAAACTTTTCTCTAACAGCTTTCAATTTAACAGCAAACGCTAGCTCTTTTTTGGTGTTATAGGTTTGATTGACAATTAATTTATCATTCAGACCTAAACTGTGAAATGGTACAGGTTCAAGAATAGGTTATGGACAATCATGAATAGAAGGAATACAATACCATGGATTAAAAGCAATTTT
Organism: Lactuca sativa; assembly: GCF_002870075.4. Taxonomy (NCBI): domain Eukaryota; kingdom Viridiplantae; phylum Streptophyta; class Magnoliopsida; order Asterales; family Asteraceae; genus Lactuca; species Lactuca sativa. Next base: position 76,521,644 of record NC_056625.2, read on the forward strand.
TTGTTTTGTGTACTCATCATCCGACCACCCTTCATTTGATTTTTCCTCACATATTTGATCATCAACTTCAGGAACTTCTCCAAACTCGAACAAATTATGGCGTTGTAATTCAGTCATGCCCACTTTTACTTCTTTATCGTTATTTGATAAAAAGTATCATTATCAGATACAAACTTATCAGTAACCGAAACTCTTTTTTCATAACCCACTGACACTTCATTTCCTATTCTCCTTGAACAGTTTCCATCATATTGGCTTTCTCTACGAGCTCTATTAGTTTTTGTTGGATTAAAGTGGTTGTTAACCACTACTTGTTCTTTAGCTTCTTCACCTACCACCGTTAAATACAAGTGCACCGTCTTCTTAGATCTAGACATTACATGTCTCAATTGAAATACATCAGTTTCATCTCCAAGCTCTATGACATACCCTAACTCCAAGTGCTTAAAAGACAAACATATATAACTATTTAGCACACATGTCTTACTTCTAACCATTTGTAATAACATTTCATGGTCAATGTTAGGAGGAAGATTTAAACCATAGTTTTTCACATTATTTCTAACGTAATGAAAAAACAACTTCTACTGGTAATTGAAACTCACAAACTCACAAAAACCCACTAAAATACGTCTATAACTTCTATAACTGATCCGTAGAGGTGTACACAGATCCGCAAAGGTGTACACTGCAGAGGTGTACACTGATCCGCTGATAACAGTTCCGTGGATTCCCAAACAGTTCTGTGGACTGATATTAAACATAAGTTCATTATTTTTAACATTTTTTTGTCAACTTTTTTACACAAAACATAAGGTATTAGTGTATTAAAAAAACTAATATTAATAAACGAAAACAAAAAATAGAAAAAACGAAAAAATGAAAAAATAAAAATTAAAAAACTCAAGATCCGCAGAGGTGTTTCGGTTCCTCAGAGGCAAACGTATTACATAAAACATTTCATTATTTTTAACATTTTTTTGTAAATTTTTTTACATAATAATCACATAAGGTATTAGTATATTTAATATATATATATATATATATATATATATATATATCAATATATATATATATATATATATATATATATATATATATATATATATATATATATATATATATATATATATTAATAGACGAAAATGAACGCAAAAAAAACTTAAAAAAATCAAAAAACAAAGATTCTGCAGAGCTGTAGAGGATCCGCAGAGCCTTCAATGAAGTTTATTTCAAAGTATGTTTATTATGAATGTTGTATGTTTATGTTTTGTAAAGTATGTTTTGTAACCTACTTAAAGTATGTTTATTATTCAGAATACCAGTGTGTGTAATTTTATAAAAAAACATAGAATATTTGTATAATTTTTATTAAACACACAACTTTTATAAACGGGTAATTAAATAAGAAAAAAGGAAAAACGAAAACAATTTTTTTTACATAATTATCACATAATACCTTATGTGATTAAAAAAATATTAATAAACAAAAAAAACGAAAAAACGAAAAAAAATATGAAAAAAACAAAGATTCGCAGAGGTGTTCACATTCCGCAGAAGTGTTTATGGTTCCGCAGAACCCCCTTTGCGGAATGTGTGATCATTTTCTAAAATTTTCATTTTTGTGATCATTTTCTTCAAACTCATCCTACATTTCTTAAAAAAAAAGACTAAATACACCTGATAAAATACAGTTTGTTTCCTTAAAAGATACGAGAAAAACTTTAAGGACGAAAATGACAAAGTCTAAATAATAGTAGGGCTTTTCCAATTTATAAAGTACATAACTTTAATACGCTGAACATATTAAAAAATAATATAAAATTATTGAAATCCATGTGCATGCAAAATATCTCCATAGGAAAATAAGATAAGAGCATCATATTTAAGTTGTTTGCCAAATATCTCCACCAGGAAAAGAAGATAAGAGCATCATAGTTTAAGTTGTTTTACCTTTTTGTGACCTTCTTATAATTCGTCAATCATGATTGGCCCCATAAAATATTTAAAACATGTTTTATACTTATTTCCTAATCACTCAAAATGTGAAAAGCAAAAAATTTCCTCCTCTCCTCAACATTTAAAATGTAAAAAGCAAGTCCTTTTCACTTTTAGATTCATCAAATACACTATGCTCTTTTATTTAGAAATATTTTTTAACTGTTTTATAGAATATAAAACATATAACATCTTTTAAAGTTAAAAGTTATTTTTTCATGAGTAATCATTATTTACATGAATTAATGAGTAACCTTTTCATTTGAATGTTGTATTTTAATTGATTTTATTAAAAAAATAATCAGTTTTTATTATTAAACAATGAAACTAAAATTACTGTTATTACAAAAAAACAAAAAAGGAGGTACAACCCAAATTTTATATTTATTGGCTAATCTATTCTAATAAATGATTTTTTTTTCCTATTGTCAAACTCTCATTAAATTTGTCAAATGTCATTTTGTGGTTATTTTGAATTAATTTTTTTTTCTACATGTCATTTTATAAGTTTTTCTATTTTATTAAGTTCTACATAATATTTTAATATAGTAATTGCAATAAATATAATAATAAATGGATATCAATTTCATTAATCAACTTACCTTTATATTTAACTTTTTTTTATATAAATTAACTTATGTAATACATGGGTTACACAACTAATTTAATAATTAACAGACTATTACTTACTTCTCATTAAAAAAATAAGGGAGAATTTCATATATACCCTTATTAAACGTTTAAATATCGTATTTACCCGACTTAAAATCTAAATATCATATTTACCCTTCCTAATGTTTTAAAATATTGTATTTGCCCAAATCTATTTTTTAAAAAGATTTTATTATTTAATAATCATTTTTTATAATTAAAATTTTTTAAAATTGAATAATTAATAAAATAGACAATATTACCCTTATCTAGACCCTAATACCCTTGCCTTACCTGTTCAAAATCGTAAATCGTAGGAATCCTTTGAGATGAGGTTTCTGGTCGTCTTCATAGGATCGTCGGTTAAAAACATGACTTTTATCTTGTTTCCTATTGTTTTTGCCTGCGTTTTATCTCGGTCAATAACCATCTCAATCAATTAATTGATTCTTCTAAACCACCTCTAGTTTATCTGTTAAAGGTCATCCCTCTTAATCGAAAAAGGTTAATCCATGGTAACCACTACCACCATTCCGTCTTTTTCCCTTTCTTCTTCCTTCGGAAACTAAAATTGACATATAAAGATCCAATTTTATTGATGTTACACAAGTGATTTGTGAACTCGAGCTCACAATTCAAAAGCTTGAAAGTAATGAGAAACCCATATAGCAAGGTCTTGGATCTCTTCTTTGTCACTGATCACTTGTAAGCCCTTTTGAAATCTTGTATATAAGCTGTTAATTTGAGTTAGCAGGACCTGGATATGAGAGCCAAAAAGGGTTTACTTCTATTTCAGAAGAAATTGTTGATGAATTGTTTAGTTGTCAGCTTGCCACCAAGGAAGATGATCGTTCATAAGCTCTTAACAGACATATTGGATGTTAAAAGTTGTTATTACAGTTGATAATTTAACGAACCCATCTCATACTTTTGCTTCAAATGCAATGCCTTGATCAGAAAGCTCTCACAATTTAAAGATCTCCAAATACTGCAATATCAAGGTGTATATACTCAAATTGACTTCATAATACTATTTTATTTTGTTTGATGTTTGAAATGAATAGGTTATCTTGTTTTTATTCAGATTGCATATGGAAGAATCTCTAATAGTGTGAAAGGGTACCGAAGCTTGGACTTGTTTATACAGAAAGATGATGGAACAAAATAATGGATACTGAAAACCAAGTTGCTTTATGTTCACGTCTTAAAGAAGAGATACTACATCCATTAAGAGTCATCATCACAGACTGGGGCCCAGATGATATATAACTTTTGCTTGCTAATCCTGCCGATTACCTGGTGCATGATGCGTGTGATTTTAAGAAGGAAGATGCGGCAACAGGGGAATAGGAGGATGTGCTGAGATCGTAAGTAGTAGGATGCTGTGAAAGTAAATTAACGTGTGTGATCTGAGATGTATTGGAATTTAGAAGCAAAAGGGCATTATTGTCCATTTCATATGTATTTTCAATTATAATGACTTAAGACTATGAAAAAAAATTATAAATCAATAAAAATTAACAAAAAAAATAAAATAGAATTGGGTATATATGATATTTAAAAATATTAAGAAGGACAAATCTGATATTTAGATGTAGGACGGGCAAATATGATATTTCGACGTTTAATAAGGGCATATACGAAATTCTGCCAAAAAATAAGGGGGCCACAACTCCGATCCTTAATAAGCTCTATACATGTTGATCATAATTCATACATATAGTTTTATAATATTATTTGGCTATTAATTATCAAAATAATACAAAATACTTCTTAAAAACTGATAACTTCAAGTGGACCAAAATACTTGACATCAATAAGGAGTTTTCCTAAAGTTATTAAATTATATTTTACCATCTTTTCAACAATATAATATAAATCCATTTTTTTAACAACAAATTCTCTACAACTGAAACTAATGAGATTCTAATTATGGTGGTCATGCAAAACCTTTTAAATAAAATTTATATACATAATATATTTTTTATAACGAGTAATTGAGTATCACTAAATAATAAATAGTAATAATTGTTTATGAACTCCTTTTTTTTTATATATAAAACATTTTGAACAGGGTTGATGTTTATCTATTTAACATCACGTAATGGTTTTGGATGAATTCAACATGAGCCGTCTAAATAGTACAATTTATATCTTTATATAAATATATAAATACATAATTTTGAAACACTTTCTTTGTTAGTGAAAATTAAATTATCGTCATCTCCTGTGTATTTTCGATGAATAATGTCAACAGAAATGCTCTTATTTTCTAATACTGCTTTATGTGATTTAATAAATGTTTTTGAATAATAACAAGAAACTATTTTTTTTTTATAAAAATTGAGAATACTTATAAATGGAAGTTTAATTCACATATCTTGTAATAATTTGAAAGGAACAAACAAATAAAAATGGAATGGAACCAGTTACGGCATGTTGAAGATACGAAGGATAATCTATTGATCCATGTTCAAATCTTGACATTACTCAGCCCTTATGATGATAAAAGTTCGTTTGCAGTGATTCCATGACATGAACACAACCTCATGTTTACAAGTAGGATTCATCAGAGCCCGAAACCCTAACTTAAGAAAAACGGAAGCTTTATGTTAATAACCTTATTAATTTTTATAATTTTTTTGAAATGACAAATCTAATATACTCATAAGCTAACAACACCGAATTTCACCAATATTCACAACGAAACTTGAAGATTCGACCTCAATAAAGAAAGACACCACCTCATGCAGTTAGGTTAGAGACCATTTGATAATTTTTTTATACAACTTAAAATGAAAAATATTACCATTTTATTCTTAATAAGGTAAGATAAAATAATTTATTGAAAACTTAAAAATAAATGCAATAATAACTACACAATTATCTTGTTGATTTTTTTAAAAAAAATATAATAGTCATTTTGATATTAAATATTGGTTAATTGACCCGTTTAGGAAACTTTTGGAAGAGAAAATGTTGATCAAGACCGGAACAAAAAAGATGGAAGAAGATGAAAAGGCGGAGTGATTGAGGGGCCACATCTTAACATTTTGACCACCAACAGCCTCCAAAAACACACACTAAAACACACACACACACACACACAAAGACACAACACATGATGATGCAGGCTTTTCTTCACTCCAGTTACGCCACAACCAAAAGGCGTTGATCTCTCTCTCTCTCTCTCTCTCTCTCTCTCTCTCTCTCTCTCTCATACACATTCGTCTTCAAAGCAAAGAAGCGATTCCGATTCAACAACAACGCACACAGATACTTGCCTTCGATTGATCATCCTCCTGATGGTAAGTGATCTCTACGAATCTGTGTTGCATCATGTGATTATCTATTTCTTTCACTACATACAGACACAAAAACACGTTGTGTATTCCGAAGTTGTTGAATCTCTCTATTTGGTCACAAGATGCAGTTTTTTTGGTTGATTTGTGTTAGGGTTTTTGTTGAATATTGCCAATTCGAGAGGTGTATGATGCTTTGAAGTGGTTTCAGTAAATGGCAGGGGAAATCCAAGAGCCCTTTCGGTTAAATTTTCAGGTAATTTCGTTTATTTTCATGTTTATTATCTCAACTAGATCTGATTTATCCGGATTTGGATTTTGATTCAGATACTTGCTTTCCAATTTTTGTATTACGTGTCTTTTATTATGTCGGTTTCGTGTTAATTACCTACCCTAAAACCATTAAATTTGTTCTATATATCTACTTTAACAAAATTTCTCACGGATCACATTCAATGATTGTTCACTGCACATTTTTTTGATTGAGTTTACTTCCACTATTTATCTGTCGTGTAATTTGTGATCTTCAAGGTGGAATTTGAAAATATTTAAGTTTCAGTTGATTTGTTCAAATGAATGGATTTTGATGTCTGGTTTCTTCAATTACACAGGCTGACCTCCTGCACTCTGGTTCGATCTCCTTTGGAAGATTTGAATCTGAATCATTATCTTGGGAAAGAAGATCAATTTTTTCTCACAATAGATACCTTGAAGAGGTTGAGAAATACTCAAAACCAGGTTCAGTTACAGAGAAGAAGGCATATTTCGAGGCTCAGTTTAGAAGAAAAGCTCTTTTGAAGCAAAGTTCTTCTGAATCCCAAGATGGAGGAGACTTCCCAACAAGTGGAAACAGCAACCTCCTTGAGTTAGAAGAATCTTGTAATGGCAATGAGAGTTCTTCCACTTCTGATCCTTCTGTAAACCATGAAAATGGAAAAGATGTTGTAGCTTTATATAATGAGAATGGCAATGGAGGCATGGATCTTGCATGCTTTGATGAGATCCCACATAATTCAAGATGTGATGAAGATACAATTAGTCAAGAATGTGAAAGTCAAAATTGTGAATTTCTTCCTGTTGTCAACATGATCGATTGTCATGTGAGTGTTCATGAACATGTGAAGCTTGATGGGACACATGGGAGTGAAACTGAGGATTTAGTGGAAATTACTGAAGAAATAGTTGTGGATGTGGCATCAGAAATGACCGATTTGCCCCTTGCTCATCAAACACTTGAGAAAGATGATGATAACACTAGTACCAGAGTGACTGAACCTATCAGAACATTTTCTCCCAAGGTAAATCTTTCTAAACATTGTTTTTTGAATATTCTTTTCATATATTTTTTCATGCATAAAAAAGTTCGATTTATACTGGTTTTAGGTAAAGCATGCATCAGAAAAGAAACTTACAAGGGCAACACTAAAGACTCAACCAAACATTGATCGGTTTCAAAAACACATGTCTAATGAAGCATCCAAAGGTTCAATAAAACCTCAAACAAGTGGAAGCAAAGGTTTGATAAAGAAACCAGAAAAGAAGTCACCAAGACCTTCTAGTCCCTTACCTTGTTCAGGGGTAAAATCGTAAATAATCTTCTTACTTTTCATTTTACAACAATATAACCATTTTTATTTATCGGATTTCAACATTGTGAAGGTTACAAGATCAGAAAAAGAAGTCAAACCTCAGTCTTCACTATTAAAGAAGTCTCTTCCTACTGTTACCAGGTTAGTAAAAGTGTAAAACTATTAAAAGTTTTTATCATTTTTTATAAATGTGGACTCTAAACTCCATTTTACTTAATTTGTCAGGCCAAAACAGAGTATCAGTTCAAGTAAAACACATGTCAATGTCACTCAGAGTTGTGCAGGTTTCAGTTTAAAAACTGATCAACGAGCAGAAAACAGGAAAGAGGTAAGAAATGTTCATAGATTCTTCTTGAAGGTTTAGTTTTGCCAAATTTGAATTGTTGAAGGGTTAGTATCGTGCAATCGTCAAACCTGAGTCTTTGTATAAATGTAATACAGTTCTATATGAAAATTGCGGAGAAAATGCATGCTAAAGAAGCTGAGATTAACCAAGTTGAAGCAAAAACACTGGTATGTTATATAAAGTATGACATCATCAAATAAATTTTTATCCTAATAATATTTTATTTGTTTTTAGGAAAAACAAGCAGTTGAAATAAAGCAATTTCGAAAAAGTCTCAACTTCAAAGCTAAACCAATGCCTTCTTTCTACAATGGTTCAGATCAAAACAAGGTATTTTTAAATATATATATATTTTTCGTGTGTTGTATTGTTACATCATTGATTATTATTATTTATTAATAAATTAATAATTGGGAAATGCCAGGTCACACCAAATCAAACGCGACCCCGTTCAAATTCAGTGGCGAAGAATGGAGTCAAATCCTCTGTTCCATCGGACATAAGACCGATTTCTTCAAATTTAGCGACCAATAGGATTCGTGTTTCGGAAAGTGTCGCGAAAAGTCGTGTAGAGAAGAAAAACGATGTAAGTGTAAAGAAACAAAACAAGCCGGAATTGAGGGGTGTTAAATCAGGTCATGTAGTGGTGGGGGTTATATCTTGAAACAGTTTATGAATGTTGATGTTGTAGTAAAAGGTAGAGAAGAGAGAAGAATAAAGATATGTGGATATTGTAACAAATTGTGACTACAAAACCTTTCTTTATAGATTTAGTAATTTATAGTCTTGAAAATAATGGTATTTAACTGTTTCGCATATTTTTTTTTTTACGTTTGATGCTAAGAATAAGAAGAGAAATCATGTGTTAAAGGATTTGTAAAAGCTTACGAGATTGTACTTCAACCGAAGAAAATTGGTATATTCAAGAATGTGATACATGTATCTTTTTCTTGAGTTAAGTAGTAGAAATTTGATAAACATTTTATAAAGCAGTTGGAGAACATAATTATAGAATAGAGGTCTCAGTTTTAAAACTAAAGATGTATTCTTTTTTATTGTTATGTTATATGATCTCCTTTTTGCATGATTGTTGAAAGTCAACTTTTTAATTCAATCCTTGTTCGGACCAAAGTGGAAAAATAGGGGGCCCGAAAGGAAGGGTGTACGCCAACATATATTAACTTCTATATAATATATTTTGAAATTGTGACCATGATATCTCTATCGCTAGAATTTTTTTCAATTCTTTTACTTACTTTAATTCAATTTAAAATTTTATATGTATTTTAAAGTTGGCTTCCATAATAACAAATCAACTCGTCGCTAGAAATTTTTTCAATTCTTTTACTTTAATTCAATGTAAAATTTTATATGTATTTTAAAGTTGGCTTGCATAATAACAAATGAAAAAGGTCGCCAAAGAATAGTTAGAAGAAACAATAGCCTATGGCGATGTTTATTGCTTTCACACAAAAAAAATTGAAGAACAAAAGAATGAAACATATGGAAATGTTTTTTTTTTTTTTTTCCAACTCAGGTCATACTTAGAAGTCGTTTGATAGTTGCTAACTGGGTTGGAAGTTATGATCGAATTAACTTCTAACTGAAACTTGTTTGATTTTGCATCTGAATGTGCAAAATGACTATATTACACTCAAACAACATTTTCTTTATAATATAATTCATTTATGATTTACCATTTAATTTATAACATTACATTTTAATAAACACATTCAATACTATTAAATAATATTTAAAAATTAACTATATTACCCATAAATGCACATCAAAACTTCCATTCATTCATTCACCACAAAAAGAACCGGTCTAATCGAAGACAAATATTTTATAAAAGAAAACCATCATAAAACTACTCTCGATATCCTTCTCGTTTGCTATTAGATTGTCTCATCTTTCGGATCCTCAACTTCAACCAAGTCATCATAGGATACAGGCACACAAATTCTTTCATGAGCATGTCGTTTCTTCACATATCTCTCTTCAATGCCCAATTCTCCAAAATATTCCACCACCATTCCTATACCACCCTCCATTTGAAGTAATCTGACTACCACATGCCTGAATCACATCCATCTGTCACCATTCCATCATCATTAAGTAATCCAATCCAAAATACAATACCAAAACATACACTCAACAATCAAAGCTAACAAACATAACAATCTTTTCTAAAGAAATACAAACAAAAATCATGAAGAAGATAAAACCCACGAGCTCTTGACCTCCAAAAAACTTGTCTTTGGGGCTTTAATCTAGAAACCAGGAGGTGTTTGCATATTGATTCTCACCCTGTAGTTACAATTCAACAATTAGTGTCTATATGAATCTGATGTAAACAAGAAGTTGGTTGAATTTGTAAAAATCATACTCTTAGAGAAATCGAATAGTTGATAACATTGTCTATACGAAAACTAAATTACAACAAATAATAGTTGATAAAGCTAATTAAGCATAATGAATCACCGAATAAAGAGTTTTCTCATCCAACATCCTTGCAGAACTCTTTATTGATGTTCTTTGAAATCTAGAGATTGATGAACAAATAACACCATAAATCAGTTTGAGATGAAATTAAAGAACATAGAGTTGTATACAAAAATGTTAGAGGGATTTTCACGAAGTGACATTCAATTTTCAACCCTCTCACACATTGTGCATAATAGAAACCACGATTCACACAATTCCAACCCAATTATAGATTTCCATTAAGAATGTAACACCGATTTTACAGGATGGATCAACTGAGGACTTAAAGGGATCAAAGGTTGGATTTTTTAGGAAATATCTACTGTCACGATGTGGTGAATGGAGCATCATGACGTAGTAGTTGCTGCAGCCCAAACCCATGACCTTTTAGGGTTTCTTCCATATTTAAGCACCTAATCACAAGGATTAGGGCGTCCTCTCCATCCTACAACTCTTCCTCATGAAACCCTAGGCTCCATGGATGTTTAAGAGCTTGTTTGCTTGATTGAAGACCTTGTTCTTGGATTTTGGTGGAGCTTGAGGAAGGAGAAAGATCATTTTGGTGCAAAGGAGTAAGGGACCAACTTCGAATCATCAACTCCTTCATGTTTATGAGTTGTTGGAGGTATAAAGCTCTTATCTTGACCATTGTTCTTCTTGATTCAAGTTTAAGTTCTTTTTTGTATGATTTTGGTCCCTTCCTTGGATGCTCTTGGAGTTTGAAGAACACCAAAGCTTGTGATGACTTCTTAGGGTCTTTAGGCTTTTGATGAATAAGAAAAAGAGCCATATTTGGAGTACCTTGCGTGCATGCTTAAGTTATAACCTCATTGAGGACTTATTGGACATATAATTGTAGATCTTTCCTTGTGGCAGAGTCCTAATGGATAAAGTTGGAAACTTTATCCATTAAGTCATTGAAATAGACCAGATTTAAAGTTATGAGTTTAGATCTATAAGGAGTAAGCACTTAATGAAGAATATGGCATTCTGCAAGGATCCACAACATGGAAAAGGGATTGGCACGACATGGTGAGGTCCCATACATCGACTGTTTTGCCTGCCATGCCCACGACATGGCTAAGAGGTCTCTACATCACGGTGAGCGTTGACCTAGTTGACTATTGACTTTGTTGACCAATTTGACTTTGGGTTAAACTTGAAGGACTTTGGTTATTGATTAATGATCTATCTTTTTTTTTGGTGTTAATTGGTTCGTAGGGGTGATCAGTGCAAGAAGTGAGGGCGTTGTTGTGTTTTCGTGGGTCTTCAATTCATGTGAGGTTCCTCACTATACTATATGTTATAGTATATATCCTTATATGTTAGGATCTAAGAGTAATGGTATGCTGGTTAGAGTACTAGGGATCGGTGATCGTCTAGTTGTGTGCCCTAGGGGTTGTATACAGTCATATAGTGTGACAACCCGTTATTTTCGAGTCTGTAAAAGTCAAACAAAAGTCAAAAGTTGTTAAATAAAGTCAAACTTGTTAATTTATTTATTTATTAGAAACTTATTCAAGGTTATAATATAACTAAACCCTTTTTAACTGATAAGTGTTGCAAAATAATGATCCAAATGCGAGGACCGATAACCCTCGCATACATGAAAACCCTCGGACCGAAAACGAGATCATGGCCGCAATCATGCGAGACTTCTTCTTCGGACTGCAAACCGTTCTCGGCCAAAAACCCTTTTCTCGTATAGAGTTCCTAAACGAGAACCCCTAAATCCTATCCACTTCACGTGATTCAAGGCATTTTCCCATGTCCCAACGAAGGTGTCCCATCATGATTTCGGTCTTATATATGGGTGGACCGAAATCATCCCTCCATTATTACACTTCACAGCCGAAAATACCCTTTTTCCCTCTCAAGAACACAACCGAGAAACTCACAATTTCTCTTAACTATCATCTGAAAACACCTTCCAATCTTCAAATCTTGGACTGAAAACACCCATATCTTCTTGTGTTCACCAAGAACACCAAGAACTCTTCGAATCATCAAGCAACCGAAAACCCCCAGGTAACCGAAAACTCCTATTTTCGGTTAATTCTAACACTTTTTATAAGTGTTTCTTACATAATCCTTGTGTTATTTATCATTTAGATTGTTAACTTATTAACTTTAGTTCTATATCGAGTATAATTATTGTTTAGGATACGACTTCTCGCACAGGTTCTAAACTAGAGGATCATTACTACTACACCATATCTTCACTCGAACACTCACATAAAGTGAGTTCATACCCCTATGTTTTTCTATTTTTAAATGCTTTTGGGGGGAGAATACAAGCAAAACACAAAGTAGTTGTGTTCGCACTTACCATATGATTACTAATCATTCTAAGATATTAATGCTTTTATAAACTTATCAAACTATTTTTTAAACTGTTTTTCAACCTCTTAAATTGCCGTATTTATCAATATATATATATATATATATATATATATATATATATATATATATATATATATATATATATATATATATATGATTTAACAGACTTAGTTCCGGTGTTTCAGCCTTAAATCCTATTACTTGTTTGGTTGTGGGCTTAGGATAGGAATGCTTGCCAACTGTCTTTTAGATTATAATTATACATGCAACACACACACACACACAAACACACACACACACACACACATATATATATATATATATATATATATATATATATATAAGTATAAAACTTTTTTCAATAACAATTGTTACCCCTTTTGTACATGCTGAGCAAAAGGAGTATTTCCTTAATCATTTTCAGTACGAACATAACAACTTATAAACTATAATAGGTATACTTTAGGTATCAATTAACACTATTTACAAGCTCATGATACATTACATGAATCAATACATAAGTACAAATTACTTTTCATTACAAGTACATTATTCATTTACAAGAACAAGAAAACATTTACACACTATACGTAAACGAGTTAATACTAGAATATGAGACACTACTTCATGGTACCTCCTAAGGTACATGCTAAGTCCTATTTTATAACCAGAATCTCCTAGAGAGAGTGTGTGAATTTGTGTATAGATCTATACGGGACTGACAATCTCGCACCTCGACTGTTAGCTACAGTTGGACCGACAGGTCTAGGGGTGACAAATGTCATAACATTCCGATGCCTGAAGAACGTCGTGTAGGCCACTAGTCATTTCAATATGGTTATAACCTCATTCACATTAAGCATTAACTAAACATTTTGGTTTACAAAACAAACATTACTTCAGTAGTTTTATTCTAAGTAATATGACTACCTATCATCATTTTCCAACACTAATACACTGTAGGGTTCATATAAGTGCAGTACACTATTTTCTACCAAAGAAAACATACATTTATGGAAAACATACACTTACACTATTTCAGAGTACAATAACATACAAACATTTTGGTCTTAAGGCCTAAGACTACTTTTCATTTAAATAGAGAAAATATTGGATTTTCTGGAGAGACACACTAACACTTTCATGAAACAAAGACATATTTCTAATACTAAATGCTTATTAACTCACAAACTTAAATTTTGATACTCTATTTTCAAAATAACTTGTATTCTCAGGGAACAAGTAGACATGTACACTCACCTAGGTTTTTGAGAAGACAGAGCCTATTCAAGACTCTTCTTTTATTTTGCTATACATTTTTGGTGTCATACAATCAATCTAAGAACACACATGTATTAACTATATTTTAAATACAATGGATGTTGTTGCTTGTTTTACTATTATGCAATTGTTATGATATTGTACATGACATCCTCCGCCCCTGAACGTTTCCGTCGTTCTGGTTTGGGAGTGTGACATATAGGATAGCATGAGAGCTCTTGATCTAGGTTTTCTTGTTTGTTCCTTGTTTAGTTGTGGCTCTAGAGCAGGATCACATGTTCAACTTTCTATCTCACCTCTAATTACATATAGCTATGCATTCATTAGTGGTCTTTTAGTAGTGACGTAGAGTACTGTATGAGGCTCGGTATGTTGTAGTGATCTGTTAGACAGGTAGACTAGTGTAGAAAGGTTCTTGTGTTTATGTTCTTGTTTTATTGCTTGTTTGGTTTATATGTCGATATGTCGGGTGGTGGGTTGAGGCGGTACTGCTTTGTGCGGTAGGCCGAGATACCCGAACGAGCCAACGGTGTGGTTTAGGCCAGGTGTGGACTAACTGTATGATGTAGGGATGGGATGGGACCAGTTATGGACTGGAGGCCCAGGTGAGCGATCCAAGTGTACTATAGGCCTCACGAGGTGGTCCAGTTAGACTGAAGGCTCGTGTGTGTGTGCATGCATTGTATGTGTATTATAGTGTGTGGTATTTTGCGGGAACCCACTAAGCTTTAGCTTACATTTGTGGATTAAATGTTTTTTCAGGTACCAATGGTGATCGTAGGAAGGATAAGGCATGACTGTACGTACTCATCAACAACATTAGAGATTTTGCATTTATTATATTACTCTGATTTTCAAACAATTGTATTTTCGAACAAATGAGTTTTCTTAACCTGGGTTTTATGAAACTTATGTTTTACCTTAATTAAGAATGAAAATTTTGTTTGTGAAAATAGGACATTACTAGTTGGTATCAGAGCCCTAGTTTGATGGATTTGGAGGAACACTTTGTAAATCCAAAATCAAACTAGGATCCAAGAATTTTCACAAAATGTTTTTGAAAAAGAAATTTTAATAAAACGGTGGTTTGGAGACATGGGCTCGGTCTCTTGTCATGTTATTGTTCTATTGTTAACTTGAGATCGTGAACGAAGATTTCTGAACCGACTTTGATTTTACAAGAAGATACGACGTGTATAGTCAGCCAGAGCTCGAACAGGAAAGTGATTCCCAAAATATCCATACTTGTTATATATGTTGAATTTAAGCTTGCTGATATGTGAACTGTTAGTAATACATGCTAATGGGTAGGCTAAGGATTCCTTCAGGAATTGTATGATAAGTATTTCCTGACTTTTGTGATGCCTTATAGCCTATGAATTTTCTTGTTATGTGATAGTTGATTAATTGCTAAGTGTATGTTGTATAGTTGTATACGGTTAGAATTATATAGCCTTAGAATAAGTGACTTATCCTTATTTCATGTTTCTTGTTTGATTGTGGGCTTAGGGTAGAGTCATTTATTCGACAGTCTATCTGATCATGTATTGTATACAACTTGCATGCACGAATGCAACCAACAGTGCATAACCGTGATTGAGGAAAATCCTAGGAGGTGCTCCTAGGAAGTTAGTTGTGACTCTTAGGAGCGTGAGGGTGTTAGTACCCCTAGAAGTGGTCTAGTGCAGTGACTAAGGACCTTGAGATGAATTCTAAGTCTACTACATATATGTGTTAAGGGTAGTATGGGCCCATACTACTGAAAGCACAAGATCCGTATGGGAATTAGAAGGAATCTCGAGGCTACTAAGGAACTAATAAGTGAAGGAATAATGTGTTTAAGAACTATGTATTGATGTTTGACACTTTCGTTGTGTGTTTTCAGTATGGTAGTTATTAGAGGTTTAGGATCAAGCATTGGAAAACAGAGAGGACGAGTCCGAGTGATGAGGAGATTCGTGGAATCATTGTTGTCGAGGTGGCCATGACGATCCAAGAGGTGATTAAGGAGATTTTTGGGTCTACAAGACTGCATTGATTGAGGATATTGACAGGCGCTATGCCGCCATCTCGCAGGTTGCTGCTGCCGCAGTCACTATAGTTGTCACCGCTGCAGGACTTCAGAGAGGTGGGACGATATTGTATTGAGATTTCAATAGTACGAAACCTCCGGAGTTTAGAGGAGACAAGAACGCGATTATCACTTTGAGATGGATATCTGATATGGAGGGATGTTTCTACACGTGTTCGTGTTCCAAGGACCAGAAAGTGAAGTTTGTGATGGACCTTCTTCGATGTGGAGCAAAGGATTGTTGGGAGTTTATGACCCAAAAATTTTCACATGCAAAGAGAGATGAAATAAATTAAGATTAGTTTTTGAAGATATTCTGATTGAATTATATCCCACTTATGGAAAGAGAGTCATTGGCACAAGAGTATCTGTCACTTAAGCTGACGAAAAATCGGTGACGAAGATCATAAGGATGTTTCACGATAGGGCCTTATTTTTTGCTGCATATGTTGCTTCAGAGAAAGTACAGATGTCGCGATACTTGAGAATACTCAATACTGATATCCGTGAGTTCGTTTCGACTCAGCAGTACCAGAATTTATCTGAGCTGCAATCAAATACCAGGAGGAGATAGATTGGGATAGAGACCCAAAGAATGGAGGAAATGAAAGTTTTAGTGCAGGTACAACCGATGGATAAGAGGTTCAAGTCCGTCGACTCAAGATCAATATTAGAAGAGATGAGGAGTTCTGAGTGTGGCAAGGGTGGGAAGCTTCATGATGGAGTGTGTCGATCTTTTTGATGGGTTTTGAGCATAACAACAATCCTATGGTGCACATTCAAACCCTAAAGCTTTGGATCTAGTTTTTCTAATTGCACATGCAATAATCATCCAAAGCTTATAAACCCTAATCTAGCATGCTTATTTTGAAATTGACATAATAAACAAGGTAGAATGATACCTTTCTTTGTAGCTTGAAGATCTTCAACCTTTGAGAGCTTTAGTATCACAAGTGTAATACCTCTAATCGATCGCAAACACCAAGAACAAGTTGGAAGAATATGAGAGATAGGCTAAAGATACTAATTTTCGGTTGGAACTCTTCTTAAGGTTTCTAGTGGCCGAAAATATGATGCCCTAAGGGTTCCTTATATAGCTGAGGTATTAGGGTTTCAGTTAAATACCTAATTTGGTTGCTTAGGCCTTAAGCAACCGATAGGTTCCTTCCAGAACACCCTATGGACGAATTCACAAGAATTTCGTCCATCTCTCAACTAAGGGATCCACAGTCCATTTTGCAATTATCTTTTAATTACAATATCAATCCCCTCTATTTAATTAATCTCTTTTGCCCACAAAATTAACTCTTAATTAATTCTTGACCAATATCAATTAAATAATATGATTTTTCTTTTAATATATTATTCACATAATATATTAACAAATCATAATTAACCTCTTTCTCCACAATTCATCCAATCAAGTTGCTTTGGTGAAGGCAACCCAAAAAGACCATGCTACTATCGGGTCAAGTACATACCAATTATAGTTATGGGCATCGACACCTAATCCAACACTTTTACATGTCACAAATGTGACAAAGAGGGGCATTACGGTAGGGATTACAGGCAGAGTGCACGAGTTTGTTTTCATTATGACCAGGAGGGCCACATTAGATCCCATTGTCTCATTCTTATTTACGGTAAAGTGCAGAACCCTAAACCTTTAGCTTGATAGATGCCAGATGGACGCCAGGAGAGAACGGAGGTGCCTAGGACTGAAAAGAGAGCATGCCAGCATGTTGTAGAGGATCCAGGTGTGGCAACCAAGTAAACTGTGGGTATGTTTTCAATTATCTATTTTTTCATTCATGTGTTAAATTTTGATTCTGAAAGATTTCCATTTAGTTGATTGTTATATGAGTTTTTATTCAAGAAGGTACTAGGTGCTAGGTAGACTGTTGTGTTGCGGTTATATAGACTCATAACTTTAAAATTGATATCTCTATCTGTTGTTGTTTGATGAAGGTTTTGGGGTTGAGTTTAATGGTTTGAAGGAATATCTTACTCCACTTCTAGTTGTTTCTTAGGGGTAGGAATAGGTGGTACTCCAATTAGTTTGCTTTGGAGTTTCAATTTTATATTGGTTACGCTCAAATAATTTTTATATTCGAAGTAGGGGAGAATGGAGATTTGATAGTGAGACGACTTCGTACCACGGTGTAGTTTTCAATTAGATTGCTCAAGTTCAAAACTTTCGCACAATTACTTAATCTTCTAAATTCCGCATCGGGGTCATTTCCAGTTGATGAAATTCCTTATGGATTTTCTTAGTTACAGTTGTGTTACTATTTTGTATGGAATCATCGTGCTTAAGGGTCCTAGGGTGCTAGGAGCTCAGGTTGAGGGTTACGATGAGGATCTCCTTGTATGTTCTTGTTTGATTGGGATATGGGGGTCCGAATCACAAACCAAATGCCTAATTGGGATAATGAAGTTTCGCAGGTTTAGTGTGTGCCTATGTTAGGATGAGTGGCTTCGGTTGTAACAGCCCGAAATTTAGGTAAGCTTTATGACCCTTCTATTTTGAGAGTTGGCAAGATGAGTCCCTTAAAGTTGTATGTTGGATTTGTGAGTACGCTGGGCGTAATGAAGCGTACACCGCACGTACTCACACACTTATTTTGGACACGGACTCGCCTGGGTACGTTGGGCATACCTAGGGTTACGCTGGGCGTAATGTGTCCAGATGTAAACCCTAAATATTGGCTTGTGCACTATAAAAGGAACGTTAAGTCCGTTACCCCAACCACCATACCTCAGTGAGTGAACCCTAAGAGAGCAGAAAACCCGTTTTGAGCTTTTGTGTGTGTTCTTAAGCTTGAAGGAGCCTTTTTAAGGTGAAGAAGGAGAAGAGGAAGCCATTGTTAGAGCTAGAAGTTGGAGAGCAAGAGTAGATCCAAGCTCTTTAGAGGTTGGAGCTCCTTTTTGAGGTAAAAAGCTCAAAGCTTTCCTTGCATTTCATGAGTTTTTCCTTATGGACCCTTTTTTAGGGTTTTTGGTTCAAAGGTGGAGAATTTGTGTGCAAAGAGTCTCCATGAGCTTAGATCTGGCCTTTCCCAGTGTAATATGTGTTGAGGATTCATAAAAATCCAATCTTGGTCGTGGATATTGAGTCATGCATGAGTTAGAGTCTTAATGTGGAAAGAGGAAAGGTGTTTTGAGTGATAGATGATCTTGTCAGCCATGCAAGGCTTAAAGGCTTCGACTTTATGGAGTAAGGACCCTTAGGGAAGTCAGATCTGGAATAAGAGTTCTTGTCTTAACCGTTTAAGACCAAAATACCCAATATGGCTGAACTGGGATTTACGATGGGCGTAATCCCAGTACGCGCAGCGTAGGGGGTGGCACACCCCGATTCTGTGAAGGCACCGGGTACGCCCAGCGTGCATGTTTGGTACGCGCAGCGTAACCCGGAGGGTTGGCTTTTGTTCACTTTTAGGGTTTGGTCAACTTTAGGGTATTTGAGCCATGAGAGGGGTAAAATGGTCTTTTATCCTTCTGAGAATGATAGGAAAGGAAAGAGTCTAGCCTTGGGGAAATGTATTGATGAGAAGTGTTTGCTATGATTAGGCGGAGGCTAGATCCTATCTCACAGAGTCCGAGATTTCCGAGTTACCCGAGGTGGGTCTTCTCACTATACTGTACCCGGAAAGGTACCTATGTGTGACCAGAAGGTCTTGTATGCTATGAGATGCATGTATTGTATGCTATGCGTTGCATGTCCGGTATATGTTATGTATTTGATATGTATGCTATGTATGATATAGGCCGGAAGGCATTATGACATGGACCGGAAGGTCAGGGAGTCATGGACCGGAAGGTCGGTATGAGTAGGACCGGAAGGTCTACTGGGACTGGGACGGAAGTCCCCTGAGACACATGGACCGGAAGGTCGTGTAGAGTATGGCCTGGAAAAGTGTATGTGTGTAAGTGGTATTTGGGGAACTCACTAAGCATTTATGCTTACATTTGTTGTGTTATGTGTTTCAGGTACTAGCGAGGACCGTGGTAAGGCGCCTGCGTGACCCATACACACAGACAGGAGATTTGATTTGTGATCTTGGGATATGTTTTGAATTGATAACTATTGTGGAATACTTTTGAGAATGTTTTATATATGAAAACTTTGGTTGTTGAAAAATGAAAATTTTGTTTTAAAAATTTCATCGTTACAAGTTGGTATCAGAGCCAGGTTTGAGGGACTCGGATGCACCTTCGGGCGTATCTGAACTAAAACTGAGGATTTGAGAAAATTTTCAAACAATAAAACTAATTTTTCTAAAAGAGCAAGAGGTTTTGAGACAACCAGAGCGGAGCAGTGTGTACGGTCAGCCAGCGCCCAAACGGTGAATCCCCAAAATGCCCTTACGTTATGTGATATGATATGTTATGTTATGCATGCTAGAGTTGGCTTGGTATTCATATTAGGACTAGAGTGGCCTGATTTTGTGATGCCTTAGCCTAAGAAGGATTGTGCTGCTATGAGATGCTTGAGAGCGAGTAGGTAGCAGTGAGGGGCTGATAAGAGGTCTAGCGAAGGGTAGCCTATACCAATGAGATATAGAGTACTTGTGATATGGGATCCAAGGAAGAGGACTTAGGGTGAACACTGATGTGGTGTAGACGGTAGTATAAGGGCCCGTACTACCGAAGACACCGGAGCAGTGCGTACTCTAAGTAAGAATCCTTTGGGTACTAAGGAACAAGTAGGGTCGAGTTATCGAGTGCAAGCATGCTCGAGCGAGTCTTTGATATTATTATGTTATATTTCAGAGACATCATGGTTGGGACACGCCACCGACCTGAGGCGAGAGGTGTGAGTGACGAGGAGCTTCGTCAGATGATCCACGATGAGGTGGCGGTGATAATCAGGGCCGAGATTCCGGGGATGTTTGGGTCTATCAAGACCACACTGATTGAGACTTTCGACGAGCGGTACGTCGCGGTGACTGAGGCTGCTGCTGCTACAGCTACCGCAACTGTGGTTGCTGCCAGGCCTCAGGGAGGTGACTCGTTATTCTTTCGGGAGTTCAGCAACACGAAGCCACCTGAGTTTGATAGGACGTAAGATCCAATCGCTGCGATGAGATTGGCTGCTGATATTGAGGGATGCTTCTATACGTGTTCATGTCCGAAGCATCTGAGGGTTTGGTTCACATTGAACCAGCTCCCCTTGGGAGCGAAGGACTGGTGGAAGTTCGTGACGGCAAGCTTTACGGTTGCATAGATTTCAGAGGTGACCTGGGAGAGGTTCACCACCATGTTAAGAGATGAGTATGTTCCCCCGGTGGAGAGGGAACGGTTGGTTCAGGAGTTCTTGACCCTCAAGCAGGGTACTGATTTGGTCACTATGATTATGAGGAAGTTTCATGAGAGGGCGATGTTCTGCCCTGAGCAGGTGTCTTCTGATCAGGCACATATGAGCCGGTATTTGGGTGTTCTGAGGAGAGACATTCGGGAGTTTGTGTCGAACTCGACGTACCAGATATTTGCTGAGTTGCAGGAAAATGCCCGGAAGAAGGAGATTGAGTTGGAGACTCAGGCCAGGGAGGAGGCCGAGTCTCAGAGGATAGATCGGCGGCCGGCTCAATCTCAGCTGGCAGCTAAGCGGACCAAGTCCGCTGATTCGAGGACTGGAGGCCAGAAGGGCCACACTTGCGGGAAGTGCAGCAAGGGACATGAGGGGGTCTGTCGATCGGGTGCTTGCTACAAATGTGGCAAGGAGGGGCATATCGCCAAGGATTGCCCCAAGGGATTTATGGTTTGCTTTCATTGCAACCAGACTGGCCATCGGAAGGCCGAGTGTCCGCAGTTGCATTAGGGGTCAGGACAGGGATCTGCGCCTGCTGCTAGGGTTACCGAGGTTCGGCCAGTGAAGGCCAAGGCACCGAAGGCTCGTGGGAGAGCTTTCCAGTTGACAACGGAGGAGGTCCGCGTAGCGCTCGATGTTGTGGCTGGTATGTATTCTTTATTTATTTATTTTTGAGTTGAGATATTGTGCTTATATGATGATATGTGTAGGTACTTTTCTTGTGAATTCTATACCTGCTTTGGTGTTATTTGACTCGGGTGCGAGTCGGTCATTTGTTTCCTTGGCATTTAGTCAGCTCATTAGTATCCGAAGAGAGGTGTTGAGTCGACCTCTACGAGTTTCTATAGATGACGAGCGAGCGATGTATGCTACGGATGTGTTTCGAGGATGTATCCTTGAGATCTTCGGTGTGGAGTTCCCTATAGATCTGGTCCCGATTGCAATGGGGGATGTATGTGTTATAGTGGGCATGGATCGGTTGAGCCGATTTGGAGCTGTTATAGACTGCAATTGTCAAATGGTGATGATACGAGACCCTAGTAAGGGAGTACTTACGGTGTACGGTGAGGGAACACGATGTGGGTCAGCATTTTGTTCGGCTGCTAGGGTGAGACAGAGTTTGTAGCAGGGCTGCAGCGGGTTCATAGCCTATGTGATGGACACGCGGGTGGCCGCTGGGAGGCCAAGTTCGATTGATGAGGTTTCGATAGTGTGCGAGTTCCCGGATGTTTTTCCCGAGGAATTGCCGGGTGTGCCTCCCGAGAGGCAAGTGGAGTTCCGTATCGATTTGGTTCCAGGAGTAGCACCTATCGCCAAGGCGCCTTATCGCCTCGCGCCGCCAGAGATGCTGGAGTTATCCTCGCAGCTTCAGGAGTTGCTGGGGAAGGGGTTTATTCGACCGAGTAGCTCGCCTTGGGGAGCGCCGATCCTTTTTTCAAGAAAAAGGATGGTTCACACCGGATGTGCATTGATTACCGGGAGTTGAATAAGTTGACGGTCAAGAACCATTATCCGTTACCGAGGATCGATGATCTGTTTGATCAGTTGCAGGGGGCGTCTTGGTTCTCCAAGATAGACTTGAGGTCGGGTTATCATTAGATGAGGGTTCGGGACGAAGATATCCAGACGACGGCGTTCAGAACTCGTTATGGGCATTACGAGTTCGTGGTGATGCCTTTTGGGCTCAACAATGCACCAGCAACGTTCATGGATCTCATGAACTGGGTGTGCAGGCCGATGCTGGATCGGTCGGTGATCGTGTTCATTGATGATATTTTGGTGTATTTGAGATTAAGAGAACAACATGAGGAGCATTTGAGGGAGATCCTTGGAGTTCTGAGATCGGAGAGGCTTTATGCCAAATTCTCCAAGTGTGAGTTTTGGTTACGAGAGGTCCAGTTCTTAGGGCATCTCGTCAACTAGAATGGGATTTTGGTCGATCCGGCCAAGATTGAGGCGGTCATGAGGTGGGAGGTGCTGGGATCGCCCACCGAGATCAGGAGCTTTCTAGGATTGGCCGGCTATTATCAGAGATTTATCAGAGATTTATCCAAGATCGCCATGCCACTCACCTGGTTAACCCGTAAGGGTGTTGCTTTTTCATGGGGCCCAGAGCAGCAGGCCTCTTTCGAGACACTTCGCTAGAGACTGTGCGAAGCCCCGGTGCTCGCTCTGCCAGAAGGGATGAAGGAGTTTGTGGTGTACTGTGATGCATCGATATCAGGGTTGGGTGTGGTGCTTATGCAGAGGGGGCATGTGATAGCATATGCATCAAGGCAGTTGAAGCCTCATGAGGCGAGGTATCCCACCCACGATCTGGAGTTGGGGGCGGTGGTGTTTGCTCTCAAGATCTGGCGTCACTATCTGTATGGGGTTCGGTGTACCATATACACGGACCATAAGAGCTTGAAGTACTTGATGGATCAGCCCAACCTGAATATGTGCCAGACGAGATGGTTGGATGTGGTAAATGATTACGACTGCGAGATCCTATACCACCCAGGCAAGGCTAATGTTGTAGTCGATGCCCTGAGTTGTAGGGCGGAGAGCGCCCCATTGCGAGATGTTTGCATGAGATTGATAGTGATGACTCCGGTGTGGGAGACCATTCGGGGGGACCAGGTGGAGGCCGTGAGACCGGAAAACCGCAAAAGGGAGCAAGTGATCGGGCAGGTATCGGAGTTTGTTACCGATAGTCGAGGACTTATGACCTTTCAGGGTCGGGTTTGGGTACCATTTGTGGGCGAAACGCGTACCATATTGATGGAGGAGGCGCATAGATCGAAGTTATCGATTCACCCCGGGGCCACTAAGATGTATTTGGACCCGAAGAAGGAGTATTGGTGGCCGTTTATGAAGAGGGATGTTGCATGATTCGTAGAGAGGTGCTTGACTTGTCGCAAGGTTAAGGCCGAGCACCAGCGTCCACATGGTAAGTTGCAGCCGTTAGAGATTCCCGAGTGGAAATGGGAACAGATTACCATGGATTTTATCACCAAATTGTCGAGGACTGCTAGGGATGTTGACGCAATTTGGGTGATTGTGGACATGTTGACGAAGAGCGCTCACTTCCTTGCCATCAGTGAGAGCTCTTCTGCGGAGAGGCTGGCAGAGTTGTACGTGAGGGAGGAGGTATCGTGACATGAAGTACCGATCTCAATTGTCTCGGATCGAGATGTACGTTTCACTTCCAGATTTTGGAAGAAATTTCATGAGGAATTAGGTACGAGGCTACATTTTAGTACCGCATACCACCCACAGACTGACGGACAGAGCGAGCGGACGATTCAGACGCTCGAGGACATGCTTCGGGCATGCGTACTGGAGTTCGGCGGGAGTTGGGACACGTATTTTCCCTTCGCTGAGTTTTCTTATAACAACAGCCATCACTCGAGCATTGGTATGCCACCCTTTGAGCTGTTGTATGGGAGGAGGTGTCGGACTCCCATTTACTGGGGTGAGGTAGGGTAACGTGTGATGTGTAGTACATAGATAGTGCTTCAGACGACAGAGCAGATACAACGGGTCAGACAAAGGTTGTTGACCAGTCAGAGTCGCCAGAAGAGTTATGCGGATAGGAGACGATCCGAGCTCGAGTTCCAGGTCGTAGATTTTGTGCTCCTGAAGGTATCTCCTTGGAAATGAGTAAACCGATTCAGGAGGAGGGGCAAGTTGGGACCCCGATATATTGGTCCATTCAGGGTAGTCGCAAGGGTAGGCAGGGTAGCATATCGGTTGGAGCTGCCCGCGGTGTTGGGGCAGATTCATGATACCTTCCACGTGTCGCGGTTGAGGAAGTGTATAGCCGACGAGTCGGTAGTGGTACCGCTGGAGGATATTCAGGTGGATGCGAGCCTGAACTACGTGGAGAGGCACCTTGTGATTATTGATCGAAAGACCAAGGTTCTGAGGAACAAGGAAGTGCCCTTGGTGCAGGTCTAGTGGCAACATCGGAGAGGGTCCGAGCTGACCTAGGAGCCAGAGTCGGAGATGCGGGAGCAACATTCGGAGTTGTTTGCAGCATGAGACTTCAAGGACGAAGTCTGGGTCTAGTGGGGGAAAATTGTAACAGATCGAAATTCAGGTAAGCTTTATGACCCTTCTATTTTAAGAGTTGGCAAGATGAGTCCCTTAAAGTTGTATGTTGGATTTGTGAGTACGCTGGGCGTGATGAAGCGTACGCCGCGTGTACTCACGCGCTTATTTTGGACGCGGACTCGCCTGGGTACGCTGGGCGTAATGTGTCCAGATGCAAACCCTAAATATTGTCTTGTGCACTATAAAAGGAATGTTAAGTCCTTTACCCCATCCACCATACCTCAGTGAGTGAACCCTAAGAGAGCAGAAAACCCGTTTTGAGCTTATGTGTGTGTGTTCTTAAGCTTGAAGGAGCCTTTTTAAGGTGAAGAAGGAGAAGATGAAGCCATTGTTGGAGAAGATGAAGCCATTATTGGAGCTAGAAGTTGGAGAGCAAGAGTAGATCCGAGTTCTTTAGAGGTTGGAGCTCCTTTTTGAGGTAAAAAGCTCAAAGCTTTCCTTGCATTTCATGAGTTTTGCCTTATGGACCCATTTTTAGGGTTTTTGGTTCCAAGGTGGAGACTTTGTGTGCAAAGAGTCTCTATGAGCTTAGATCTGGCCTTTCCCAGTGTAATACGTGTTGAGGATTCATAAAAATCCAATCTTGGTCATGGATATTGAGTCATGCATGAGTTAGAGTCTTAATGTGGAAAGAGGAAAGGTGTTTTGAGTGATAGATGATCTTTTAAGCCATGCAAGGCTTAAAGGCTTCGACTTTATGGAGTAAGGACCCTTAGGGAAGTCAGATATGGAATATGAGTTCTTGTCTTAACCGTTTAAGACCAAAATACCCAATATGGCTGAACTGGGATTTACGATGGGTGTAATCCCAGTACGCGCAGCGTAGGGGGTGGCGCACCCCGATTCTGTGAAGGCACCGGGTACGCCCAACGTGCATGTTTGGTACACGCAGCGTAACCCGGAGGGTTGGCTTTTGTTCACTTTTAGGGTTTGGTCAACTTTAGGGTATTTGAGCCATGAGAGGGATAAAATGGTCTTTTATCCTTCTGAGAATGATAGGAAAGGAAAGAGTCTAGCCTTGGGGAAATGTATTGATGAGAAGTGTTTGCTATGATTAGGCGGAGGCTAGATCCTATCTCATAGAGTCTGAGATTTCCGAGTTACCCGAGGTGAGTCTTCTCAGTATACTATACCCGGAAAGGTACCTATATGTGACCGGAAGGTCTTGTATGCTATGAGATGCATGTATTGTATGCTATGCGTTGCATGTCCTGTATGCGTTATGTATTTGATATGTATGCTATGTATGATATGGGCCGGAAGGCATTATGACATGGACTGGAAGGTCAGGGAGTCATGGACCGGAAGGTTGGTATGAGTAGGACCGGAAGGTCTAATGGGACTGGGACGGAAGTCCCTTGAGACACATGGACCGGAAGGTCGTGTAGAGTATGGCCTGGAAAGGCGTATGTGTGTAAGTGGTATTTGGGGAACTCACTAAGCATTTATGCTTACATTTGTTGTGTTATTAGTTTCAGGTACTAGCGAGGACCGTGGTAAGGCGCCGGCGTGACCCGTACACACAGAGAGGAGATTTGATTTTTGATCTTGGGATATGTTTTGAATTGATAACTATTGTGGAATACTTTTGAGAATGTTTTATATATGAAAATTTTGGTTGATGAAAAATGAAAAATTTGTTTTAAAATTTTCATCGTTACATCGGTATTGGTTGATGGATCAGGGGTAAGCCTGAGAGTTGGTAGTGGTTGACGAATCGGGGTTAATCCTGAGAATCGATAGTGAATGATGAATTGGGGGTAAGCCAGAGCATTGTTAGTGGTTGGCGGATTGGGGGTAAGCCTGGGAGTTGTTAGTGGTTAGCAAATCAAGGTTGTTAGAGCCGAGTAGGTACATAGTCTGGGTTTGTATGAGTTCGATTGGTTTCAGTTCAATTTTTGCTAGTACGTTTGTATGCAAGGTAATTAGCAACAACGATCGACCGTGGGTTTCGTATTCAGTTTATCAGTATGATAGCGTAAGGCCAACGAGATCTTCTTCAAATCAAATATGTGAATTTTCGGTCAGCATGGTTGATTTATAAGGTGAAATTATTTTCCTGATTGTTGGGCACAACCTTGGAGTCTTCAAATTATGGTTGGGGATTAGTTTCTCGCTATGGGGTAATTTTTGTTTCTTCGACGAGATGTATGTTTTCTCTATTAGATTTAATCAACAATGGGTGCAGAAGTGGTCGTCTAGGTGGGGCATCAATCTAGTGTTGTGGTAGATGAGAAATCGATTGTTAGGCGTCTCCTCCAGGAATGGACCTGCCATATATTCGTTAAGACCTTGGGATGGAACTATACACCTTAGTAACAAAGGGGTGTCGGCCAGTGCAACTGAAGTGGGATCGGAAGAAACCACAAAAGGTTCGTGGTGTTTATAAGAGGTAATTTGTAAGGACCGATTTCAACAACAAAATCTAGTTTAAGTAGGGGAGAATTGTAACACCTGTTTTCTGAGATGGATCAACTGATGACTTAGAGGGATCAAATGTTGGGTTTTTTTGGGGAAAAAGTGTCATGACATGGGGAATGGAGCAACATGATGTGGCATACCAAATTCATGAAACACACATCTGATGACTGCCACGATGTAGCAAGAGGAATGCCCCAAGCTCATGATCTTTTAAGGCTTATTACATATATAAGCACTTAATCTAAATGATCAGGTCATCCCCTCTAGCCTCCAACCATTCAAAACAAAACCCTAGCCTCCATGGATGTTTAAGATCTTGTTTGCTTGATTGAAGACCTTGTTCTTGGATTTTGGTGGAGCTCCAGGAAGGAGAAAGATCATTTTGGTGCAAGGGACAAGGCTGGAATCATCATCTCATTTAGATTTATGAGTTTTTGGAGGTGTAAAGCTGTCATCTTGACCTTTGTTCTTCTTGATGCAAGTTTAAGTTCTTCTTTGCATGATTTTCGTCCGTTCTTTGGATGCTCTTGGAGTTTGAGGAACTCCAGAGCTTGTGATGGATTTTTAGGCGTGACATCCCCAGTTTCACAGTCAGAAAAGACCGATTTGTTTATGCTTTGTTTTTAAAATAAGAGTAATCTTTTATAGAAAAACAGTTGCAAAATTTATTCCCAAAACAAAATATGATAAGAATTTATCAAAGCATTTCTTTACAGAAATGTATTTTCGTTAAATAACAAAATCTTGCGATGTCATGTTCCGATACAGACCAAAAGCATAAAAAATATAAAATAGATCTTACAACAGTTATTTATAACTACTGATCTATAATCCAAAATCTCTCGTCAAGTCCACCAACTTATACTCTTGTGCCATCACCTGTAAGCAAAGAAAACAGAGTGGGTCAGGCTTGAGAGCCTGGTGAGCATATAGGGTTTTCAACCCACAATATTATATATATACACACACACACACACACACATATATATATATATATATATATATATATATATATATATATATATATATATTCAATCATCAAACGATCATTCCAATTACCCATCCCCATTATCTTCTTTATTTCTTAGGATTTTACCCTAAAAATTCAACTACCCACCATTCATTCATTCCTAAGGATTGACCTAAGGAATTGACACAAAATCTATTGCTACATAAGGCGCATCTACCAACATCATCCTTTAAGCGCCACCACCAGGATTACGTCATACACTATGAGGCGCGACTGCCAGGTTTATGACATTCTCTTTTGGGCGCATCTGCCGACATTATCCTATAAGCGCATTTGTCAGGATTATCCTATAAGCGCATCATCTAGTATTATGACATTATCTATTTGGTGCATCTACCAATATTATTCTTAAGCGCATCTGCTAGTATTATGAAGTTCTCTATTTGGTGCATCTACCAATATTATTCTTATGCGCATCTGCTAGTATTATAACATTCTCTATTTGGTGCATCTACCAATATTATTCTTAAGCGAATCTGATAGTATTATGCCATTCTCTATTTGGTGCATCTACCAATATTATTCTTTAATCATCTTACATACCTCGTCATTTATCTTGTTATTTTATCACATACCAACTATCTCATCTACCCATGTTCTACCCAACATATTAGTAGATATAAAATACATATACGGTTTAAATCATTTAAAAACCATATAAAACATCCATTCCACACTTATCTCAAATAAACAATAGTATATAAACACATAACATGCATTTCAAAGCAAATACTTCATATTTATGTGTTAGAAGAAAGTAACCACACATTCACTTGATCAGAAGATGATTGGACAACACTACAGCTTGTAGAAGTAGTATTATTTGGTAGATCTGGAAGATCTTCACAAAAAAAAACCGGGCTTCTCGCGGGCAGAGCTTCGGCTCGGGAATTTTACTTCTCGGGATCTTCGGGGCTTCGGGACTTGCTTTGGGGCTCGGGTATGATACCAAGGCTTCGGGGTATAAGTTGCATGCAAAACGAGGAAAATTGGGGAGAGAAAGAAAGAATTTTGGCAAAAGAAATTGGCAGCCTCGCATGCCCTTTTATAGAGGCTGAAGCATCGCATTACGCTGGGTGTAATGCTTCGGTACGCGGGGCGTACTCTGGATTCGTCATCGCTTACGTCATCGGAGCACTCGAGTGCGAGGCGGGTCACGCTTCGGTGTGCGCTGGGCGTACTCAACTACGCTGGGCGTACTTCGGATAAGCTTGCAGACTCCTTCGGATATCCATCCGATTTAAAGATTAAATAATAAATATTAATTATTTAAAAAATTTCATAAATTCATATCTTCTTCATACGAACTCCGTTTTCGACGTTCTTTATATCCACGCGTAGGTGAGACTACGCTCTACATCTTTCATTTAGACTCCGTCGGATAATTTTGATTTATTTTTATTAGATTACTTTACTAGGCCGAGACAGGAAAACTCCGTTATAAATTCATAACTTCTTCATCCGACGTCCGTTTTCGTCTGTCTTTTTACCGTTGCACTACCATCAACGAGATCTTCGATTATCGTTTAGATTGTTTCGACCAACAATCACTCGATATCGAATTCGAGTTTCGGGTTGCATACTGCTAAGCTGAAGCTTAGAAAAATCATAACTTCTTCATACGAATTCAGATTTGGGCATTCTTTTTATGTATGCTCTCGGTTTAATGAACTCTACAACATTCGTTTAGATCACTAGTTCTAAATATTGCTCTAACAAAATTTTACTATTTACATTGCGCTGTATCGTGCCGGTTCTGTCGCGAAACTTCGACAGGTCATAACTTCTTCGTTATAACTTGAATTTCGGCGTTCTTTATCTGTACGAAATCCTTGTAACATATACTACAACTTAGTTAAGATTATTCATTCTAAATAATCTTCTATCAAAAAGTCACTTTTGGACGCTTATCGTCTCTAAATTGACTAGCCCTGATCTACGGGCGTTACATTTGGGTCTTTAGGCCTCTGATGAATAAGAAAAAGAGCCATGTTTGGAGTACCTTGTGTCATGCTCAATTTATAAACTCATTAAGGACTTATTGGACATAAAATTGTAGAACTTGTCTTGTGGTGGAGCCCTAATGGATAAAGTTGGAAACTTTATCCATTAAGTCATTGAAATAGACCATATTTGGAGTATGGGTTTAGATCTGTAAGGATTGAGCACTTAATGAAGAATATGACATTTTCTAGGATCCACAACATGGCATAGGGATTGGCACGATGTGGCGAGGTCCCGCATATCGACTATTTGTCCTGACATGCCCATGACATGGCAAAGAGGTCTCCACGTTGTGGTGAGCGTTGGCCTGGTTGACCATTGACTTTTTTGACCGTTAACTGTTGACTTTTGCCCAGTTTGACTTTAGGTCAAACTTTAAGGACTGGGGTTATAGGTTAAGGATCTATCTTTGTTTGGTATTAGTCGGTTCATGTGGGTAATATCATATAAGACAATCCCAATTGAACCCAACCATTATGCCAAGACCGCAATGCATGCATTTGTGTTTAAATTTTTTTCTAAGGACCCCCCTTATTCCTAAATACTTACAATACTCATAAACACTTGCCCACTTCTTTTGAACAACGCTCATTTTATGCATCCCTCCGAATCCATCCCTATAAAACTTTCGTAACCTCAAGTTATTTTTGGTTAAATCCCCAAGCACACGTATGATAAAATAACCTAGAAAATAAAATTACAATAGAAATACTTGATACTTTGAATCTTCAATAATTTTTAGATTTTTGTTCTTGATATTTCTTTTTTTTTCTTCAAAGCTTTGTAGATTTTTCCTTTCAAACATTTCATCACTTTTTTTTTCAACACTCACTTTTTTTCTCTCAAAACCAAAAACCTAAAAAAACATATGCTTATGCAAGGGGATTTAACTTCATCCTTTATTGGTTAAAGGAATTAGTCTCATGTGCAATGACTACTTAAGTTTTCCTAGATACATTTCTAGTACACGATGCTAAATAAGTTGCGTCCGTCAAACTAAGTTGGGTTGTGTTTTTGTCCCATGATTTCACTAGAATAAAGGAGGTCACAAATGCATTATAACGTATATAGGCTCAACTAAACATTTGGGTTCTCAAGGAATCATCAAACACAATACTAGCTTGAAATCCTAATTGATTTTACCATAATTTTCTAGAATTAATCGTAGCAATTTTTAAGCAAAATTTCTAAAATTATACCAAGGATTCTAATGTAACTAATGTAACCAACCCCTACCCCACACTTAATTTATGCAATGTCCCCATTGCATGTTAAAAAAAATTAAAGAACATAAAAGTAAAGAGAGAATTGGAACAAACTCTCCTGAGATATTAGTGGCAAGGGTGATCTTTCTTCTTTTGAGCTCCATCTTCAGCTGATTTTGGCATGGGAACAACCCATCCATGCCTTGGGTGTCAAAATCTCGTGTGTTTGACAGCGCCTAATGTGGCGGAAAAATCCTCTTGGAAAACTTCGAAATGAACTTCAGAAATATAGACAATGCCCGCCTAGAATGGAATCAAATCGATGACTCGAAAATAAAAGACTAAGGAACTCGTCGAGTTATGACTGATGGACTCGTCGAGTTGAATCATCACTCGATGAGTTTTCGGCTCTGATCGTGCAAATTCTTCTTTTCGCTTCAGTTCTTCAAGGAAGGTATCAAGGTAAAACACCTCCTTATTTTCTTCAATTACGAGACTCCTTTTTAACCATTGTAAACATCAGACTCAAATTACCACTCAAATCTTCTAATTTTCTTGTCAACGACCCGACCCCTCACTTTAGTTCCCTCACGCTTTAATTATTCATTCCATCCTCAACCTAACTTTTGCAAAGATCAAAAACAAAAACCAAATAATAAAAAGGAAAAAATCATTAAATTAAAATCCTACATTACCCTAACAAGCTAGGAGTTTTAAAAGAAAAAGAAAATCAAACTCTAATGACGGGTTGCCTCTTGCAAGCGCTTCTTTTTGTGTGAGTCTTGAGCTGGACTCTCAACTTAATAAACTTCTAATAAATTTGATGTCATTCCATCCATTTCATTAAATATCTTTTTTGGACCAATTTGTAAAATTTGTCTATTTTCTTCAAAAATTGGCCAAACGCGCTTGAATTCATAAAACCCAAGAATCTTGATAAGGGTTGGAACTAGTTGGATACTAATCAAAAATGGATCGCGCTTCAGAACTTTCTCCAAATTTGGAATCATCACCCCATGCTTCGAAACACAAACTGGAGAAACAGGGGGCCACGTTATGGTAATGGTCAATCCACGACTTGGTTCCTGCAACTAAACTTGTTCTTGTTCTTCGTCTGACCCTTCTGCCAACAATCTTTCCAGCTCCTCCAAGTCTCTTTCTGGATTAAATTATTCATCTTGTAACTCTAGCTCTTGTAACTCAGATTGCTCTTGTTTATTAGGCAAGACGTTATCTAACCATCTTCCAAATTTCTTCAAATCATCATCTGAGTCATACTCCTTATCTTCTTGCTTAATTTCCTATACTACTTCCTCAAGAAAAGCATCAAGAGCATCGAGATTTGGAAAGTACATAATAAATAAAAAAAAAAAAAATTAAACTAAATATTAAAAAAATCAATAAATTAAAAACGATAACAATTAGCAAATAAAATTAACTATTTGAACTGTTCCCTGGCAACGGTGCCAACAACTTGATGTGTGTAAAACGAACTAGTTTTAATCCTACTAACTTAAACTCAAAGACAAACACACGAAAGGCAGTGTACCTATCGATTAGTAGTTTAGTTCAGGTAAGTAGGGTATCGAACACAGGGACCGATAATAATTAAATTAAATACTAATATTATCTAATTAAAACAATTAATAAAAGAAGGGGGGTTCTCTAGTTTTTCAAGACTAGAAACTTAAACAATCAATTTAACACTTAAACAAAGACAATTAAAAACTAAGAAAAACAAGAAAGGACAACTAGATTCAATGATAAAAGAGACTTTTGTTTAGATTTGATTCACTTATTCCTATGGTTGATTTCATGGCAAGTGCAATGGATCAATATGTCAATGGTTACCAATTCCTAATGTGATGGGGTTCATGTTCACTATTACCAATCCTTTAGTAGACATATTAATTCAAACATTGATCAAGTGATTAAACTAACAAGTTTCCTAGTGTTTAGTTTGTATCAAGTAAGACTTGTGATAATAGTTAATCAAATTTGTTCAATTTAATCAACTCATATGTGGTTGTTCATCACACATTAATTTACATATTTTCTAGTTAACCCTAGTTTCATGTTCACTATTCCTAAGCATATAATCTTGTGTTAAAAAAACTATATGATTCAAGTAATCAAGAAGATGTTCATGCAAATCAATAACTTACTTATTAACAGAAAATATTTATCATCAATACATAAGGATCTTTAACAAGCTTAACAAGATGAATAACCAAATCAATATTAATTCTAACCACTCAATCAAACCATGTTCATAAGATTATATCATCCAAATAGAAGTATAAAGCTTTTAGCTCATATCTACAACAAGTAATAACCTAAACTCAAAATCTAATGATTCAAACATGGTTCAAAACAAAGATTAAGAAAAGAAGAATAATTATTTGCCTTTGATCTCTTCTAAATTGCCTCTTAGGTTGAAATCTCGAAAACTGAAGCTTCAAGAACCTTTCTGATCTTCACTAATCACAGCTAGCCTCCAGAAAGTGTTAGGGTTTCAGGCATATATGTTCTCTATTTATAGTTACCAAAAATCAACCCAAATCGTCGAGTTTTTAAGACCAACTCGACGAGTTTTTTTGATAATCCACGTATACAGCGTGTACGGCAAGGCATCTTCGAATCGGGAACATTCTGACCAATTCGTCGAGTCCGTTTAGAATCAACATTTTCTCAAAACATGAAAGTTGTCCAAAATTGTGTCTAGTTTTCATAAAATTTTGAATCTCGTCAATCGGAGGTACAGTTCATGAGATATGGCCATAACACCAATGAGGGGTCAAGCTGTCCAACAACATCCTTCTTTCTTCAAAATCCAAGATCCAAGCTTCCAATTGCCAATTCCACTTCCTTTTCCTTCCGAGCATGTCATCATTGCTGAAAATTAAATATTAAGCTAATTAAGCACCTTTGGTTCATTATTTGAGATAAAATTAATATAAAGTATTAAGATCATGCATGATTTTTATAACTAAATAAGCCCATATCAGGGGGCGATTGGTGCAGGAAGTGAGAGCGTTGCTGTGTTTCTTTGGGTCTTCTATTCAGGTGAGTTTCCTTACTATACTTTGTGTTACAGTATACATAATTGTATGTTATGATATAGGAGTAGTGGCATGCTAGTTAGAGTACCATGGGTCGGTGATCGTTTAGTTGAGTGCCCTAGGGTTTATATGCAGTCATGTAGGATAGCATGTGAATTCTTGATCTAGGTTTTCTTGCTTGTTCCTTGTTTGGTTGTGGATCTAGAGAGGGTTCTCCTGTTCGATTGTCTATCTCACTTCTAATTATATATAAGTATGTATTCATTAGTGATTTGTCAGTAGTGACGTAGAGTACTGTATGTGGCTTGGTATGTTGTAGTAAGTTGTTAGACAGGTAGACTATTGTAGAAAGTTGCACGTGTTGATGTTCTTGTTTGATTGCTTGTTTGGTTTATATGTCAACTTGTCAGGTGGTGGGTAGAGGTGATCCTGCTTGGTATAGTAGGCTAAGATACCCGGGCGGGCCAACGGTGTATTGTAGGCCAGGTGTGAACCAACTATATGTTGTAGGCACGACAGGGGACCACTTGTGGACTCGAGGCCCAAGTGAGCGGTCCAGGTGTACTGTAGACCTCGTAAGACGGTCCAGTTAGACTGAAGGCTCGTGTGTGTGCATGCATTGTATGTGTATTGTGGTGTGTGATATTTTGAGGGAACTCACCAAGCTTTGGCTTATAGTTGTGGGTTAAATGTTTTTCATGTACCAGTGGTGATCGTGGGAAGGTGAATGCGTGACTATACACACTCATCAACAACATTGGAGATTCCATATTTATTATATTACTTTAATTTCAAACAATTGTATTTTGGAACAAATGAGTTTTCTTAACTTGGGTTTTTATGAAATTGGTGTTTTACCTTAATTAAAAATGAAAATTTTGTTTGTGAAAATGGTACGTTACAAAGAATACAATTGTAAACCTAATCGAAGAGACGAAATTGACCTGGAGAATGATTACAACAGGAGGCTTGGCGAATGGTGGAAATAAAAAAAATTCGACGTGGAGCCATGGTAGCACATTCAGAGTTGAACATAAAGAGTGAAGAAGGAAGATAGAGCAACATGGACAGAAGCAGTATCAGATGGAGAAGGAGAATGCCAAAATAGAGATTATTGATTTTGTTCCTAGTCCTTGACATTTCCATAGCCGACCGAATCATGGCTTTTTATGGACTGGGTCCTAAGTTTTGACCGAGTCCAATCGTTTTGAAGTAATATCAACCATGTTAACTTGGTTTTTTTGGATCCGATCAGAAGCTAAATCAAACACTCCCTTTGACTTCGAGAAATATATTTTATTTTGATTTAATTATTAAAATCTATATTATTTATTATTATATTTTTAATAATTCATCCTTTTTTTGAATGACGGATGTATTAATTACAAAACAAACTAGCAAGATGTTAGAGCAAAGTTACGAGATACAGGCATAAAAAGAAAATTACACCAATTAAACCAATTTAGAGAATTAAGACACGATCTACGCTTTATCCAACTGAACGCATTCAAATGGATGCCATTTGTCGCTTTCAAAGGAGGGTATCTCTTATTATTAAAAACCAAAGCGTTTCGGGGAATCCAAATCCACCAGATCACTGTGTAAATCAAAGCTAACTTTAACTTGTTCCATTTCTTTGAATAAGATTAGATCTTCAACTTCATAAGCAGATCCTCCCTATCACTTGGGGGGGGGGGGGGGTGGGGGTGACGAAAAATGTTGCTCCAAGAACTAAATCAACGTCAAATATGAACAAATTAAGTGCATCTCAAAAAGACATGATCTACCTCTTTCTTTACAGTATTGCAAAAGGCACAAACTACGGAGGCTAACGTAATACACGAACTGATAAATTGGCAGCAACCGAGATTATATTAAGGAGCATACACGAAGCAAAACAATTTATTTTTATAGGCATCCAACCCACTCATTTGAAATTCCAAGCATTTCCACCAACAATAAGCTTTTCAGCTATAAATCTCCTTACAGATTGAGCCGACAACAATCGC
Organism: Lactuca sativa; assembly: GCF_002870075.4. NCBI lineage: Eukaryota > Viridiplantae > Streptophyta > Magnoliopsida > Asterales > Asteraceae > Lactuca > Lactuca sativa. The sequence continues at coordinate 76,558,855 of NC_056625.2, forward strand.
GTCACATCAATTCTTCAGCACAATTTGTCCACAAGGTTGTAGAACTCGCTACTCGGTACATGTTCGGCCGACTGCTGAGTAGCAAGTACTCGGTGAGTACTCGGATTCGGTAATTCATGCAGAAATATTTTTAGGAAAATTATATATGTCGAAATCATAAGTTGATTAAAGTATATAACAAAATTATATACATGTGAATACACAAAAAATGAAAAACACACAATGGTCTCACTTCGTGAATAATTACAGAAAATTTAAGATATATATGTAGTAATAATCACATATGTGTGTGTTAAATAATAAATCATTAAATATATTATACATATTAATCACCGAGTTGGACGGTTTTTACAACACTGCTTGCTTCAGTAAGAGGGCGATCAGGGAATACTCATATTTTGTAACTCGTCTCGGTAAGGGGCTGAGTAGGAAGTACTCGGTCGAGTAATCGGCCAACTTGATGAGTTTTACAACACTGATTGTCCATAACAAGGGGCAACTTAACATCATCCATAAACAAGCTTAGAATTGCAAGCTCGTTAGCTTCATTTCCTCTTCTGGGTTGTCTGCTCCACATCCCCCCAAAAAAAATAGCAACATTATCATTTGATTCACACTCTAAAACCTTTGAACTTAACTATTGGGTTGTAATGACTTGGTAAAACATGTGGAAGATATATGATGGATAACCTATTGACTCATGTTCAAATCTTGACACTACTTAACTCTTATGGCCATGGAGGTTCGTTTGTAGTTACTCCAGGGTATATGACATAGTCTCATGTTTGCAACGAAAGATTAGTCAGTGTGCAAAAACTGGTTCGAAACCCTCGTTAAGGAAGTTCCATTTAAAAGAAAAACCTTGCAACTTTTATTTGTTTCAATCTTGTAAAGCTCAGGAATGAATCTTAATAATTCATCTACAAAAATAATATATTGGTCGTTATATTTTATATAATTGAAATTACATTTAAATGAGATGTTTTTAGTTGTATTACAGTTTATTAAATGATGATGATATTATAAAAAGTTATAACTCATATTTTTAGACATATTTAATGCATTGAATTAGGGAAATTATAGAAATTATACAGTTATTATATGCTTATAGAAAGTAATAAAATATCACTATGGTATTATGTTTTGTGGTTATGAATATTTGTTTATTATAACAATTATTTGAATTATTACAAATGATATATTTAAAAAGAATTTCAGAATATTTTTATAAGCTTGTGGAACTATTTTAAATAACTTTTCCAAAACTAGCTTATAAGATATACATTTTTACTTGATAACCATGACAAATCAAAAAATCTCAAAAAATAAGTTAATTCTTGATAAAACTAAACAATATGAAATTTATTTGTATTGATATTAGATAAATGACTTAGGATGGTAATTAAATGTCATTTTTGTTTATATTTGAATACTTTATTCTTATACATGTTTGATTAATTCAAAAAATATAATTATGATTGGTTTAAAGGTTTCTTGGACAATCAATAAACTTGTGAGGATAATGAAGTTTTGTGATCGTACACATTTAGTTATTATTATTATTATTTTTTTTACATCCTTGTGATAAATAAACTTAAATTGATATCAAAGTCAACAAACTCATGCATGTTGTAATTTTTTTACATATATATTTGCTTTTTTAAGTTATAAAAAACTTAGTTGTAAAAAATTGTGTCAAACATAATTTTATTGAAAACAAATTTACAATTAAATTGTTAGAAATATAATTTTATTGAAAATATAAAAAAAGTCATTTAGAAATTGTCAACCTATGAAGGTTGTTGACTAAATTTTACCAGTCATATAAGAGTACTTTTTGAACCCCTTAAATAAATTTATTGGTCAAACATTTTAAGAAAACAACAAAATATAAAAAAAAGAATGACAATTAGTTATCCGATAAATCATTCTTTTCATTAATATTTTTATTATTCATCAAATATATCTGTTTTTGCAGGCTACGATGTTTTTTTTTTAATATTTTGAAAAAAAAAAAGTATTATTGATTACAAACAAAAGTAAACTAAGATCGTATTATATCCTAACAAGACTACAAGTGTATATGGTTATAAATTTGTGTATAAAAAGCAAGTTTTTAATTAAATTAGTGCCAAATTTTATTTTAAAACTAACATGTTTAAATTTGTAGCTATTATAACCAATCACGTTCTAGTCACTTGCTAATCGTATGATTTTATTATTAATATATATTTGCGGTTTCCAATATCTAAGACCATGTTTATTAGATGATATGTTCGACTGATCGTTTGTATTTTCAGTATAATTAAATTAAATAAAGCAAAATACTTCGTTAACCGCAACCGGTTTAGGGATCTCAAAAAGTCCCGCAGGACCCTATTCTCGTGGGGGTCCCGTCCCGTTTGGGAGAATTTGTTTTAAAAAATCGGGGGCGGAGACGGGAGCGGGGGAAATGTTAACCCCCGTTTTAATTTAGGGGGTGGGGGCGGGGTAGACAATACCGTCCTGAAACCCCTATGGGGACCCCGTTAATAAATTACACATATATTTACATATATTAATTATATAAATATAATAAATAACAACATGATTTTGAGCTTCCAAAATTAATTAAAAAACATGTTTTTAACTTGATAGTATAATGTCTTTAATTTCAGATGGCATAACATTTTTATTTTGAACATGTAAAATTATACTATAAAGAATTATTTGTTACCTAAAAAATAGTTTCTTTTAACCTAAATAACAACTTTTAACAAAAAAAAAAAAAAAAGCAATCCAAAATCAATCGGGAGCGGGGGTAATAAAGGGGATTCGGGAGCGGGGGCAGGGATAGGAAGACTGAAAATTTCGGGAGTAAGAGCGAGGACGGAAGAACGAAGAAATTTTGGAGACGGGGGCGGTGAATGCACTTCCCGTCCCATTTGCATCTGTTGACATCCCTAAACCGATTGAAGAAATGAGTCCTCTGCCAACCTATATTCACGATCTTGATTGTCCACAAGTTTCACTTTTTTCCAACTTTTATATCAATTTATTAGATAATATATTTTTTGAAAAATTATAAATAATACATCAAAAGTTCATAATTTTTAATTCTTTACAGATTAACTATAATATTGATTTATTTTTGCATCTATTGAAACTTTCAAATAAAATATATTTTTGATTGTTGATAAATGATAAAAAAAATGAAGATAAGTTGGTAGTATTGATTGTGTATATTGATAATTAAAATAATAATATTTTATTATAAGGTTGGATTGTGAAGGATTGTTAATAAACATATTCTAATAGCATGACACCGGTTGAAAGTTTTTTGTAAGTTTTTTGTGTGAAAATATTTTAATTTTTAGCAATTTAGGATATTAGGGGGGTGTTTGGCTTATCTTTTGAGGGACCAAAAGTTCTTTTTGGAAAATATAGAATGCAAAAGATGTTTGGTAACGTCATTTTAAAACCTACTTTTGATTTTTTATATAAGGAAAAACGATTTTTTGAAAAAGTCAGAAAATACTGTCTTTTTGTAACCTTTGTCAAAAGAACTTTTGGCTCCAAAAAAGATAAGTCAAACACCCCTTACATTTCATGTTACTAATTTATACAAATGCCACGTATTGTGACCACATTATAAGCGATTAGATATTATTTCTTTTGGTCTTAACTAACCGGAAATGTTGTTGCAAATTTGAAAGAAACCCACTGTATTGCATAAAATGAAAAATATATAAAAAAATATTGTTCCACAAATATATACATTTAATACGATTAATAAAATGGTGTAAAAGTCATGATGTACTTAGTCAAATTTCGCCAAAAATTAGGTTTAAGGAGATGAAACTTATGTCATTATCTAATAATATCTATATCAATGGCCATAAACCTTAATTGAAAAAAAAAAAAAAAAAGTTGCCACCACAAGCGGAAAATATGGCCATGAAGTCAAATATATCATATTCTCATTTAATATGTCCCATAAATTATCATCTTACGTCATTAAATAAAAATTTAAGTATCTTAAATATAACTTTCCAACTCTTAATTGGATCACATATTATAACTACGAATAATTAACAATCCTTTTCCATTAAAAGGCTAAAATACAGAAAAAGTTATCTACGCTTTCAACAAAAAAGACATTACCATTTTTACCCCCGTTCCTTTTTCTTGATTACCATTTTTGCCCCAATACGAACGCCGTCTCCTCACAGCATCCAGCTCATCGACAAATACTGTAATACATTATGTCTAGAAAGAAGAAGAAGCTTGTAGATTCATGCATGGTACCTAACTTAATAATAAAAACAACCGAAACACTAGAATATGGATCATAAAACTCACAACCGTTGACCCTCTTGGCAGATCCGCCGACGATGATTTATTAGGGTTACGAGGCGGATCCTTGTAGTAATAAGGGAACCATGGAACTATAGGGTCTGGAGGTGGTGGTGCGCCACCGTAAAAGGTAGGAGTTGGAGGGTTATAAGGGTAAACAGTCGAGGGTGGTGTGTAAATAGCTGCTGGAGGAGGATAATTCCCTGTTTGAGGAACCGGCGGGGTGTTGGTGTTGCCGCCAGTACCGGTTGGTGGTGGGTAGCATGGGTAGGGGCACTGAGCTACCGTGGAAGGTGGAGAGTTTATGGTTAGGTGGAGGAGGAGGATGAGGGAGGAGAGAAGTTGTTTTGAGGCCATTTTTTTGTTGAATAAATTGATGACTTCGATGAAATGAAAGAGAGTGGAAAGAAAGGGTTTAGATGTCATTTTCTTTACGGTGGTTGGATTGAATTTTGTTTGTTTTTTGGTGATGAAGAGGACACACATATCGATCAATCATGTATTGAGTGAGTCATGCTAATATTGGCAACGAACTCAGGTTGTAACTCGCTACTCAGTCAAACTCAGGGTGCTCTTATTTTCTATATAATTTATATGTAAGTTGTAAGTGAAAAAAACGTACTTTTAACTAGTTTTTAATCTGGACGCCTAATTATAGATTGTTGATTTTGGGGATAGAACTTTAAGTAGAAATTAATTTGAAAATACTTTTTTTATGTACAATTTGACCTTTAAGGCTTTAAGCGTATAACCAGCTCCAAACTTAGCATATAATAATTATACACCTAATATTTAAAATTATAACTAAGATTATAGTTATTAATTTTTTATATTAAAACGTATAATAATAGAATATTCTTTTTACATATATGTTCTACCAAAAGGCTGGTGATTCTCTTTTAATATAAGTTTTGCGAAATTATGTTGAGCATGTGGCATGATGGAAATGAAACCTACACTTAGCTTCTCACAAGATTAGTGTAACCCAATTATTGTCCCATTAATTAAAATAAAAATAAAAAGCAAGTAATATAAAAAAGAACGTTAATATTAATGGAGATGATAAAATAGACAATGAGACAAATCAAGTATGTTAGATAATATATTGAAATAGATTTTTTATACGACTAAGGCTAAGTTCACAATATGACAATAAATACATTTTGTTTGATTTTATTAATTTTAATAGGTAGTTTATATTGTAATTACAAATCTGTGTTAGTGCAATACTACAATAATAAGTTATAATATAACGCTTTAGAATGTAGCACACATTAAAACTTGTTGAGTGGAATTCTCATTCATTGGTAAATGCCGAAATGTACAAAGGCCAAGTGCCGGCTATAGGGCTAAATAACATGGCTAATATTATGGGATAACAATACATCTAGTCTAACACTCCCTCTCCCCTGCAATTTTATCAGGAGGGAACTTTCGAACATTTAAATAGAACTTGAAGTCGTGAAACAGTGTGGATGGTAAACTCTTTATAAAAATATCGACATACTAAGAGGAGGACGAAACATGAAGAACTCATACTGATAACGAGGCAACTTGATCCCGGATTAAGTGAATGTCTAATTTGAAAAGATTGATCTTTTGAAATGTTTGGTGTTATAAGAACGTTGCTTAAGTGAAGGGTTCGATGTGCGGTTTTTTTAAGGAAGGTAAGTGTGTCCGGTCATAGCTACATGAATTTCCGACTTGTCATCATCATACATAACACGAGGTTCATGATTATTTAAGATGGTTTTTAGGATACTTTCATCCATGCGGACATGGTCTATATCCTCGATATCCATGGTCTATCCACCATTTCCACGATCATTAAATGAGTGTGTGTTGAACACATGAGGAAAGGAGGTAGGCTATCAAATTGTATACCGAAGATGAGTTGTCCAGTTGGAAAATTAGTGACCCCAACAACAAGGTGGTATTGTGGGCCATCAAGCATAAAATTATGTTGTTGTTGTGGGCCTGGGTCGAGAAGTATAACGTTTGTGGGTCTGCACCAGGCATGTTGCGACATCACCTATTGAAAGGGGGAATCATGGGAGGGACTCTAGGAGATGGAAGAAGACAATATGTGAGGTGGAAATAGGATAAACACCGAGTGTAATAGGGTGGTGCTTGATTAGTCTGGCAGTAATGTTTTGGCTACTGTCAGCGATCATTCTGCTTTCATGACCATAATGGAAGCCTCTTCCTTTAGAGTTGTTAATGTCGGCATATAGAATGATTGGCAAGGATGTGTGATTGGTATGTCCAAAGACGAAGTGCAAAGATTTGAGCCATTCGTTGCTCTTTTAGAAGTAGCATGGAACGTGTTTCAAGGAACAATGGGAGATGAGATCAGTGAAAATGATGCTTTCAATGTATTCAAATTGGAAGACAAACCGTTAACAATATAGATGAAAAGATTATGTCTAGAACCGTTGCATTAATATTCTCAAGAAGGTCCACCATATATTTATCTTGGTGAAATCCTTGATAATTGAAAAGTCTCATGTAGTAACATTACGTAGTTAGCTGTCTAGTTTCATAGACTTCACATCTTCTTGATGCAGAATATGTTTTTAAGATTGGTCAAAATATTACGAGCCGACAAGTACTTTTTAGCACCATTTGAAGAAGAGACTGAGAGATGGTACCAAATATCCAATGCTTGACAATTGAGTCAAACTCTTAGGAGGCATCGTCAATATGGTTGACGACATCAACCCCTATACAATGTGTGGAGAAGAGTTCTCTTCATGCATCATAGTTGATGTCGTCTAGATCAAGGAGAAGATGAATATGATATTTGATGTTTGTGATCCCAAAGACTTTGTTAGGGTGAGGTTTAGTTTCAATCATGGATATCGTGAAGAGCAAGGAAGCAAAGGATTCGAAGATGTGTTTGGAAGGAAGGAAATCGATTAAGAATAGAAAATAGGACTTTTAGGAAAGAAAGAATGAAAGGAGAACTAGATAATTTGTGATGCCATGTTAAGTGAATTTTCATTCATTGGTGAATACCATATTGTTGGAATGTGATAGTTTTACAAACATACAACGAAAGAAAATAAAAAAACGATACCATCATATAATATCAAGGATCTTATTCTATGAAGTAATAACAACATAAAAACGACAACAAGAAGTCTACTGATGTACCTATGTTGATCGATTCTTGTAGCTTTCTCATGGATGATTCGAGAATGGAAATGTAACATCCTAAATACCGAGAATTTTTTTGATTTTTAAACCATCAAATTCATACATCATTTGTTTCAAAACCAAACATAATAAAAGTGTATCTCAAATATCAGAGTATAACAAAAGTCATCAATGTGGAAAGTCATAAGGGAACGTTGTGCAGTCAAGACGGACCCTTCCTTTCAAACTGGAAGTACCTAAAAATGTTAAACCATAAAATTGTAAGCATAAAGCTTAGTGAGTTCCACAAAATACCACATACCAAACATAACATCGGGCCCCACCCACATAACGGACCCCGCTCATCATACATACGGGCCACGCCCAACATACAAACATGTCCAGTCCAACATACTGAAACATCCCAAAAATACGGTCCAAAATTTTCATTTTTAAATCATTAATTATAAAACTATAATTAGCAAACCATTCCATTAAATCATTAGTCAAAGTATTTTAAAACATTATTATCAGAGTTTCCAAATTAAACCATCAGAGTAAACATCACATGCTAAACATCATGGTGTGTGCACTACAGTCATCCCGAGCTCTTCCCCTTGCTATCGGAAGTACCTAAAACCAAAACTGAAAACTGTAAGCACAAAGCTTAGTGAGTCTCCCCAAACTACCACATACCATACACATAATCACATAAACTGGCCCCCCGCCCGGCATCAGACAGAGTCCGGCATCAGGCCCCGCCTGGCATCGAGCCCCGCTCGGTATACAAATCTGTTTATTCCAGGCCCCGCCTGTCTCTGGGCCCCGCCCGCTATACACATATAGACAATAGCATATATTCATGCTAGCACATAAAGAATCATACACAGTACTATATATTCTCGTCCTAAGGTCTCGCCTATCATGGGCCCAGACCTTACTTTACTAATAATGAGATATGGAACCCCGTCCACACTCAGCTAGTGATGAGATATGGGACCCCGCCCACACTCACCTCCCTACCAGGTACATACAAGTATCACAAAGACAACAAGTATAACTAAACATGCATTCCTTCATTGGGTACCACCCGACATTGAACTGTAGTTCGGAAACATACATATAAACATTCCTCGAGCCCCGCTCAACATCGGACCAAAATCCGGAAGCGTACAAACATTCCTCGCGCTTTCCCCGGCATCAGACCGAAGTCTGGAAACATATACAACAATCACATGCAAGAATCACGAAGACATCAAGCACACAAACATTACTCGAGCACCGCGCGACATCAGATTGGAATCCAGAAACATAATAACCTACATCGGGCATTGCACGACATCGGACCTCATTCCGAAACATACTAACATACATAAATAGGCCGACATTGGTGCCTTCGACCCATTCCTACAGGAGAAAACTCATCTCGCAAAGCTGAACGCAGAATCCGACGGATAAACCTCTGGCTACTAGCTGGCAGATCCCCGAATTGCTGATCTCTCGACTCCCCGAGCTACTGATCATCATACAAATTAGATAAGTTCGAGATTCTCTTAACCATAAGTCTTCACTAGGGTAAAAGACCATTCTACCCCTCACATACTCTTGTGCCAAAATGAACTCTACCCAAACCATGGCCCAAAAGATAAACACTTCCACAAGGCCCAATAATCCTTCTTAGGGTAAAATTATCATTTTACCTCCGATCTAATTTGGTCCATGACCTAGGCCCAAATCCATAACATGAAGGCCCAATACTAGGTAGACTTCCAAAGCTCGCTATTGGCACACCATTGGCCTAATTTTCTAAATTGGGCCCAACCCCTCTAATGGGCCTAACCCTAGGCCCAAAATAAGACATAGTCCAAATGATGATCCACTAAGGCCCATATCAGTAAAGTCCAAGAAAATTGCCCAATCACAAAAGCCCAAACCCCAAAACTCAGTCCAAGGCAAAAAAATCTGAAATCCCATTGATGCCCTGAACGTAGGGATTTCCTTTGTGGAACGATGGGCGTTCCTCTTTAGTTCATATCGCGACACCCAATGGGAACACATCCCGTTCCCGAGCATTATGCAGGGCGTTCGCATCCAGTCTCTAAAAACCAGCCATTAAGCACTTAATGCTTAAGCCATGATATCCAAACATAGATCTAAGCTATCTAGGGCCTCTGGAATCATAAAGTCATGGACTAGGTGACTTTGCATACCCCCAAAAGTCCCAATCTCAATAAATAGCAAGCAACTTCCATAAAAGGGGCTTAATCTCATGCATGGGCTTCTATAACTCTAAAAGATGCAAACTTTATGAGTCTATGCCATCCTTAACATCCAAAAGAAGCAACTCAAGCTTCTAGAGTGATTATAACCACAAGCTTTCAACCATGGGACCAAAAAGGAACAATATCCATGAGAACCTAAATCTATGATGCAGAAGCAGTAAGATAAGAACTTTATACCTTCAATAGGCTGGAAATGATGTAAAACCTCTAGATCTACAAGCTCTCTTCAAACCCCTGCTTCTTCTCTAAACACCTTCTTCTCCAAATTCACCCAGATAACACCAAGATGCTCAAGGTAAGCTCAAAATGCATGCAAGAGGCTTAAGGTTTCGTTCTTAGGGTTAGATAGGATGGAGGCTGAAGGGAATGAGGGTTGGAGGTGAGTTAAGGTGTTTAAATAGTGTTCAAGACCCGAAATTTAGGGTTTAGTCTGCCCAGAAGAACACAACACGTTCCCTTGGGGAACGCCCTGTGTTCCCAACATGGTCCACACACAATTTCCCTCTTGAACGCCACGCGTTCCTACTGGGTACGCCATGCGTACCCGTTTTGGCCCAAAACCCCTAAACTTCAAATGGCAATAACTTCTTCGTTATAGCTCCGATTTTGACGTTCTTTCTATCCATAGAAAGGTAACGAGAAGCCCTACACTTCTATCAACTTTATTTAGCCTGAAACCCAACCGAACTAAAATCCAAAATTCATAAAAGGCCCGAACCAACGCCTTTACCGATACCCTTGGGCTCCAAAACACAAACCGGATAATTGGATCATCCAAAATACATCATCCACCTCCAAATGAGCCCAAACTTGATTCTTCAAGGGTTCTAACTCAGATAATACCCACTCCTATTTTACCACCCCGCAATGGGAACAATTCGAAATAGGGCGTTACAACTCTCCCCCACTTAAATTAGATTTCGTCCTTGAAATCCCTCCTTACCTTCACCCATATCAAAACAAACAATATGAGGAAATCGACTGAAGGTTCTGTGCAGAAGACAACCTTCCCGAGATAACTGAACCTGAACCGAAATTCCAGCCCGTAGGAAACAAGCCTATCTGAAATCTATAGTGGTCTGTCTCCTTGACAGGATGCCTACGCATAACTATGTGCAGGACAATTATACTTGACAGAAGGCTCAAATAATCCTTCGAGTAGAAGATTCATCCCTGCAACAGTTAGGATCATACGAGAGTTTCGCAACAGGGTCAAATCAATTACTCTGAGATTATTTAATCCAATTGCAAGTGTCTTAGCACTTTCGATCATCAAGCTACTCCATACTCGAATACTCACATTACTACTTCTGCCCGAACATCTCGCTGCCTCTTATCTACTTTCCGAAGGAACCGAGACCTCCTAGGTCCCAACTTATCTGTCAACTATCTCGAATACTGGATTCCCACCCGGTTGCTGAACCACTGAACCCCATCTTAGTCTCTCCCCGCGACTTCCAAAGAAACTTCAGCTACCGAGACTACCCTATATGTATTACCGCTCTTGGCTCTATAAATCCTGGGATCCCCGACCCCATTCCTTGACCTAACGGTCACTGCCATGTCCCACCTACACTGCTATAAGCACACAGGCCTCACCCACGGTCTCACCTAAACCATACTACGGAGTGGCCTTGCCCCCAGGTCTCACCTATCTAGGGCTACGCAGGTACATATCCACCTCGAATCCTATCTACCTATCATTTCCTGATCCTGATCATGCTAACTAGGAGATATGGGCCTCGCCTACACTCCGCTGACTAGGAGATACGGGCCCCCGTCCACACTTTGCTAACTGGTAGATACGGGCCCCCGCCCACATTCCGCTAACTGGGAGATACAGGCTCCCTCCCACACTTCGCTATCTGGCCACTAATGAATGCTTCGGTTATCCCGCAGTCTTACAACATTTTCTATGTTGTCGGGCTGGTAGTGAATGTTATGGCTATCCCGCAGTCTTACAACACTTTCCATGTTGATCATGCACACGACCTACATCCTGGTTGAACTCGCATCCCGACGGAAATTCCCAAATCTGATTTCCCAACACCAACTATCAAGCACTTACAAGACGTGAATGCCAACTTTGGGAAGTTTACCAAACTCTAAACTCTCATACTTCTCGTCCCAACAACCACTTACGTCGCCTCCTTCGCTAGCGAGAATGCAAACTCACCTTGGTCTCACACCTTCTTCCGATCTTGAATACTTGAACGGTACTCCACTTAGATTCGACTAAGTCTTCTCGGCACTTCTAGTACCTAGAGGATTCCAAATCTATTCCATCTTCCAATGATCGAGTTGCTAACAACCAAAGCTCCATGTTGCTGGCATTTCGAGACTAACCAATACCAAAACAGTACTACTCTCGAAGACTAACGGAACACCTCCCGAGTTCCAATCATACTTGCTACAACTACCGCATCCTGAGAACCCACTATATAAGGAGACGACCTCACATTATCACTCTAAGACTCATGGTATGCAGATGACATATAACCCGAACATAAGCAGGAAGTATAACTCCAAGATACAATTACTCATATAGATGCAAGACAGTAGCAATAAAATCATAAATAAAAATTGATAGGAAAGTAAAAGATATGCACCTGCAACATCGGAAGCTACTCGTGCCTCCTCTATAGTCATCTGGAAAGCCCTACTCCTAGCCGTAGGCGCCTCTTCCCGGACCTGACGGCCGTTAGTGATCCTCAATATCGCAAGGGCAGGTGCCATCACCTGTCCTGCTGTAACCAAACTCGGACAGTGGTACTTCTTGTGGCCCCGCTGACTGCAATGAAAGCAGATTAGGTTTGATCCCTGGTTGGTGATAGCAGTACAATCCCTACTATAATGACCGGTCTGACCGCACTTGAAGAAACCAAAAACACCACCGCTACCACTCATACATGCACCCTCGTGTGTCCTGCCGCACTTGCCACAACGGCTGCGGCTCTGAAAATCTCTCGACCTCGAATCCGACCCCTTGGGTCTCTTACCCGAACCCGTGGATAACTAAGCCTCATTCGACTTACTCTTTTTCTCCAAATCCAAGTCGATTTCTCTCTCCCTACCTCGAGCAATCATATCCTCCAGCGTCTTTCAGCTAGATCGGCTTACAAACTGCATAATGTCGCTCCTCAGCATCTTGTGATATCGGACTTTATTCATCTCCTCATCTACCGCATACTGCGGAACGAGAAGGGTCCTCTCCCTAAACTTGCTGCCACGGTCTCAATAGTCTGCTGGAGATCCTGAAACTCCCGTGCTAGCTGCTGCACCTCTATCACCGGTGCAAACTCGACCCTGAACCTAGTCGAAAGTCACTCCATGTCAGCTTATCAATAACAGTATCATATCCAACAGCTCGTTCGACCTCCTCCCACCAATCACGCGCTCTGTCTTTCAGAAGACAGGAAGCGAGTCAGACCTTTTCCCCCTACCGGCTAGTATGAAATGCATTGGCGACATCTTCCAACCACCGACTGCTAGCAATGGGGTCCCTATCCCCATGATAGTCTGGAGCTCCACAAGATCTAAACTCTCGGAAAGCCAACGTGCGCGCCCCCATCATGGCTTCCATCTCAATGTGGAAGGCTCCCAAACTCTCATCAAGAATCTCCAAGACACCCTCCTTGACCGTACCGAAGATCACAGGAGTCTGGTCAATGATGTTGCGTGTAACCTCAGCTGCAATAAACTCTCTCATTTGATCATCAAGCTGCCCGGATCCAAAGCCCGAGACTGATTCCTCCCTGGCACCAAAACGACCCACTGGGCTCTCACATAGTGTCACCATGCTGCAACATATCATAACAACCATCAGAATACTCATCAATATCGAGGGATCACACGCGTACTACAAGTTTTCTGGTTTTACCTCAGTCCTCCTTGACTCGAGTACATATCCTCTGGCTTTAGTTGTACGGGCCCATACTACATTCCACATCTATCCGTACTTTCCTTAAGGATTGCCTCGACTCCACCAAGTCCCTTTTCATGACTACTGCTCCCAACACTAATCTCATCCTAGGTTTGCCCTAGGGTAATCTCCGCCCCACCCAATCCTCAGTTACTGAAGGATTTCCCATCAATGTCTACTAGCTACCTCACTAATCAAGTTCTAGTTATGAGGGCAACCCAAAAAGGATCTTGCTTCTAATTAAAAAAAGTATACCAATTTAGTTATGAGCTTAGACACCTTAATCCAACAGAATTTGTAACACTCCAAAATCACAATAAATTTAATATTTATAAAACCAACCATAAATCAATATTGTTTACAAAATAGTCATTGTTTCAAAAGTATTATTTCAAATCAGAGTTTTTCCCCAAGATCCAGTGACAAAATAAGAAGTTATGTATAATCATGCCTTCGCCTCCCACGATCCTCATAAGTACTTGAAACCATAAACTAAAATTGTAAGCCAAAGCTTAGTGAGTTCCCCGAAAGTACCATGTCGACATGCACATAACAAATAACATATATCCAACAAAAAATAATCATATAGAAAGTTAATAGACTAGAATGCAGAACTACAAATTACTACTGTATACCAACATCCTATATACCAGGATATATAACCAAGGGTCGTTATCGGTGCCTTCACCCCCCAAGAATAGTGAGGAAACTCACCTCACAGTCTGAAAAACTCCCAGCTCGAATAACTGGCTCAACCCAAATCCTCAAATGTTAAAACTTTTCCCATTCTAAATTAATAACATTTCCTAAAACACCCTTGGTCAAAACTGGTCAAAATCCACAAGTCAACCGAGTCAACCCTAGCCAAGTTAACTTAGGCTTCGTACGCTGGTTGTACTTCGAAGGTACGCAGGCCACACTAGAGGTCCGAGGCATCGGGGCTAAATCTGAATATGTTCAACGTACCATTTGGTACGCCCTGCTTCTGCAACATCTTTCCTTCTTAACTTATTAAGAGCTTATACTTCGACTTAATACGTCTAAATGCAGATCCAAGGCTAAAATATCATGAAGAGTCATAAAGTTTCTAACTTTATGACTTTGCATGCTCATTAAGTTCTTAGTACACAAAACCCCAACCTCTTAATTCCTTAAGACCTTCTAGAGCATGCATGGACGAAAACTAAGCATCAAGACCATATTTTTATGTCTCAAGACCCCTCTAAAGGTCTAAAAGGACGACTTATTTGGTAAAGAGCATGTCATGTTCAAAAATCACCATATTTAGGACCAAAAGTATCCTAAATGAAGAAATGGATAGATCTACAAGATAAGGTGATCAAGCAAGGAGCTTTTTGATGGGTTTTGAGCATAACAAACAAAAACCTATGTGTGCATGCAAACCTAATTTTTCCCGATCTATGTTTTCTCTAATTGAACATACAGCATTTGAACATCAATTGGGAAACCCTAATACTAGTAGTATAATTTTGAAATTACTAATAGGGTTATAAAACATACCTTTATTGTTATGTAGTAATAACAATAATAAATCAAAGTCTTCTTAAACCTTGAGAGAAAGCGTCACAAATGTCACGCCTCTAATGGTTTGTTTAGACAAGGATTTAGATATTCGTTTGATAATGAGAAAGGTTCTATTTATGCTTATATAAATGGTGTTTTATATTTTGAAGCATTGACTTGTAATGGAATTTATGAAACTGTTATGGTTGTAGTTAATCTAGGAAATGATGTATTGGGTGTGGATTCTTCCAATAGTATGGATAAAGCATGCTTGTGGCATTGTCGTCTTAGACATGTCAACAAGAAACGCATAGCCCAATTCCAAAAGGATGGAGTGTTGGAGTCGTTTGACCTTAAGGACGATGATGTGTGCGAGTCTTGTTTACTTGGAAAGATGACCAAGTCACCCTTTACTGGCACTTGTGAAATGGGTGAGGGTCTATTGGATCTAATACACACCGATGTGTGTGGGCCCTTTAGATCCACCACTAGGGATGCAAACCGCTTTTATGTGACTTTCACCGATGACTATAGTAGATATGGGTATATCTACTTAATCAAACACAAGTCATAAACCTTTGAAAAGTTCAAAGAGTTTAAACAAGAAGTGGAGAATCAACTGGGCAGGAAAATCAAGATGCTTCAATCTGATCGAGGAGGAGAGTACCTAAGTCTTGAATTCCACGACTATCTTAAGGAATGCAGAATAGTTTCGGAATTGACGCCACCTAGGACACCGCAGTTGAATGGTGTAGCTGAGAGGCATAATCGAACCTTGTTGGACATGGTTCGTTCCATGATGAGTCGTGCTTCACTACCTGTCTCATTCTGGGGGTATGCCTTAGAGATTGCCGCCCATATCCTTAACTTAGTCCCTATAAAGAATGTTTCCAAAACACCTCACGAGATGTGGATAGGGAAAGCTCCCTCGTTGGCACATATCAAGGTTTGGGGTTGCGAGGCTTTCGTAAGACGAGAGACTCACGACAAGCTCGAACCTCATAGTGAGCGGTGTATTTTAATCGAATACCCGCAGAAATCCTTTGGATATCTCTTCTATAGACCGAATGACAATGTTGTCTTCGTTGCGAGGAGGGTGGTTTTCCGAGAGCGGGAGCTCATAAGCCAAGGATACAGTGGGAGGCAAATCGATCTTGAAGAGATTCAAGAGCCGAGCGATTAAGGAACCTCTAACGCTGGCGCTCAACTCAAGGAGGAAACTTCGGTTGAACCGATTGACGAGTCCTTACCTCTTAGACGTTCCAAAAGAGTTAGGGTTCAACCCCAGTTTTATGGTTTTCATATTACTATGGAAGGGGATACGTTCATTAGCGATAGTACACTAGTGAATTTGGATGAACCTAACAACTATAAGGAATCCACGGTGGGCCCGGAGTCTGCAAAATGGAAAGAGGCAATGGACAGCGAGATTCAGTTCATGTATGACAACCAAGTTTGGAATTTGGTTGACCATATGCCCGAACGTAAGACGTTCGGGTGCAAGTGGATCTTCAAGAAGAAGACAGACGTGGATGGGAATGTGCACACATATAAGGCGCAGCTGGTTGCGAAGGTTTTCACTCAAACACCCAGAGTTGACTATGATGGAACTTTCTCGCCAGTTGCTAAGATAAAGTCTATTAGGGTGATGCTGGCCATTGCTGCATTTCATGATTATGAAATATGGCAAATGGATGTCAAAACCGCTTTCCTTAATGGGAAGTTGGTTGAGGATGTTTACATGGCTCAGCCATAAGGTTTTGTCAATGCGAAGCATCCCAATAGAGTGTGCTAGCTTGAGAAGTCCACTTATGGACTTAAGCAAGCGTCTCACAGATGGAATCTTTGCTTTGATGAGAAAGTCAAAGAGTTTGGGTTTATACGAAGTGAAGACGAATCACGTGTTTATGTCAAAGCCAGTGGGCGTATAGTTAGCTTCCTCATATTGTATGTCGATGACATACTACTCATAGGAAACGACATCCCGACACTGCAGGAAGTTAAGTCCTGGCTCGGGAAGTGCTTCGCTATGAAGGACCTCGGAGAGGCTTCCTATATTTTGGGAATAAGGATAGTGAGAGACCGAAGTAAGAGACTAATAGGACTTAGTCAGAATACTTACTTGGACAAAGTACTAAAATGTTTTAGTATGGAGAACTCAAAGAAGGGATAATTACAAATCCAAAGTAATGCCAAGTTGAGTAAGACTCAATGCCCGAGTACCGAAGTTGAGATAACAGAAATGAGCCGAGTACCATACGTTTCCGCAGTTGGTTCGATTATGTATGCTATGACTTGTACTCCCCCTGATGTGGCCTTCGCTTTGAGCATGGTCAGTAGATATCAAGGGAACCCTGGCAGAGCGCTTTGGACCACAATCAAGAACATTCTTAAGTACCTTCGGAGGACCAAGGAATGGTTTCTAGTCCTCGGTGGGAGTGATGACTTAAAGGTGCGAGGGTATAGTGACGCCAACTTTCAGACCGACAGAGACAACTACCGTTCGCAGTCGGGCTGGGTCTTTACCCTTAATGGAGGAGCAGTGAGTTGGAAAAGTTCCAAGCAAGAAACCGTGGCTGATTCAACGTGCGAA
Organism: Lactuca sativa; assembly: GCF_002870075.4. NCBI lineage: Eukaryota > Viridiplantae > Streptophyta > Magnoliopsida > Asterales > Asteraceae > Lactuca > Lactuca sativa. Next base: position 76,576,649 of record NC_056625.2, read on the forward strand.
TCAAAGTACATTACAGTGAGCGAAGCATCGAAGGAGGCGATATGGTTGAAGAACTTTATTAGAGACCTTAGAGTTGTGCCTACTGTGACACCAAAATTTCCAAAAAACAAAATTTTTATTTAAATAATCAATTTAATATTAAAAACACTTGTTAAAATCGTATTCCCATTCGAATTACAAAACATGGTTTCATTTTCATTATAATAGAAGACCAGGATCCTCCAAAACACAACTCTTTCTTCGGTGTGTACAATCGAACCGTTGCCATCCCGCGTTACTGTGAGAACCTGAAACAACGTAACATAAACAACGTAAGCACGAAGCTTAGTGAGTTCCCCAATATACCTTACGCACATACGCCATCCGGCCCGGACCGTTCGGTCCACATAACATTGCCTTCCGGCCCGGATCTTTCGATCCACATAACATTGCCTTCCGGCCCGGATCTGTCAATCCACATAACTTTGCCTTCCGGCCCGGACCTTTCGGTCCACAATATATATCGCCTTCCGGCCCATAAGATAATTGCCTTCCGGCCCATACACATATATAACACATAATACAAATACTCTAACACATAAAGCACATATATCATATATCATACCTGACCTTTCTGTCACACAATACCTTGCCTTCCGGCCCATATATAAACATGTATATCACACGTAGCAGCTAACTTTCCATTCATAGCATATAAACATAACACACAACATACTTGACCTTCCGGTCACACAATCAAACCCTTCCGGGTGAGGTATAGTGAGAAGACTCACCTCGCAGTCCCTGGAAGATAGCAACTCTTGAAATCCCTCACACTTGATCCTCCGAGCTACAAGCTCCCTGTCACAACATATGTCTCTTTTTAATACTTCTATCTTCCACGTTAACTGACCCTAAGAAATCACACCAGCCAACTCTGGTCGACAGTCCATTGTCAGCTCGACTGGACTCGGCGAGTTCCCTGGCGACTCGGCGAGTCTGGTCGTCCTTCAGTCCTCTAAGATTCCCCTTCTACTCGTCGAGTATCCTCCTTGACTCGACGAGTCACCTCTGGAAGAATCGCGGGGCCACCCCGACTCCACTCGCCGAGTCTGAAGAACAACTCGGCGAGTCCCAGTGAATCTTCAAGCTACTCGCCGAGTCTGATCATCCGACTCGGCGAGTCCACGCCATGCAGTCGATCCAACTGCTTCCTGAGATACGTTTATTCCCGAAAAACACACCAATGGGACTTCTGGACCTCTAATCATCCTATTACTAGGGTATAAACTTTTGTATAACAACATAACAATCCATCTAGACTCCAAATGGGTTTCACAAACCCTAAATCCATGCACACATTCACATAACATGAAATAATCCGAAAGATTACCTGAATCATGCACCCTCAGTGTCCCCAAGCCTCAAAACGTGATTCCCTTGCTGTCCCATTAGCCAAAACCTTCTCCTTCTTGGACAATAACTTCCTCAAATCACCAATGATCTTCAATCCTTGTTCTGGATGCCCACAACCGATTTAGGACCCTTCTCAGTCGGCCAAAAGGCGAACAATGGAGGCATAGGATCCCTTATATACTTCCCAACCGAACGGCTAGGGTTTTCCACTGAACAGCGTCGACTCGCCGAGTCCATACCTGGACTCGTCGAGTCCAGTCGCGAACCCACGATCAAATCTGCGACCCTACTCGGCGAGTCCGGCTCCAACTCGCCGAGTCCCCCCTTTTAAAACACCCTAAAATGCAATTTAGCAATACTTGAGATTTTGGGCTGTTACAATTCTCCCCCACTAGAATTAGACTTCGCCCTCGAAGTCTCGCTCTGAAAATAATTCTGGATGCTGCTCCCGCATCACACGTTTCGGCTTCCCTAGACACTTCCGATCTCTTCCGAGGCCGCTACTGAACCCAATACCAGAGGTACCTCCTTGTTCCTCAGAACCTTGATCTTCCGATCTCCGACGGCCACTGGCCTCTCAACGTAACACAGGCTCGCATTCACCTAACCGTTCTCTAGTAGAACCACTGCTGACTCATCCGCTATACACCCCTTCAATTGCGACACATACAAGTGTCATGGATCCGATCCAATCCCGTTGACAGCTCCAAACGGTAGGCCACCCTTCCTACCTTCGCACCTTCACGAAAAGTCCCAACATACCGGGGCCCCCCATTTACCCCTCATCCTAAATCGAAACATCCCGCCAGAAATACGAAATCGCCGACCGGAATCACATGCTCATAACGGCGTCTGCCTGCATAACTTTTCTGCTAACTCTAGACGATCACTAACTCTCTTTAACCTGTTGAGTCTGCGCTGTCAACTAAAGTACGAACTCTGAGCTGCTCATCACTCTCTGTAGTCGGAAATTACCCAAGATGCACTCTGCTCTAAATCTCAACGATCACTCAACCCCTAAGGGTTAGGAAACCCTGAACCATCGGATCCCCGATCCAAAGCCCACTTTGCCCATTCTGGACCGACTGGGAGATCCGTTCTCCCTCTCAGATCAACTCTCATAAGTTCCCCTCTTGCCATCACATACACATACTGAACTAGTCCCAACACCCGCAGGTGGAAAGACCCGATGCACTGATGATATCCTCGAACATCTCCCAAAATGAACCACCACATCCACCCTACACTCTGATCAGATTCACACTGAGAATTTAAAATTTTCTCTCTCCATGCATCCCTTCTGAGCCTCAACAGTCATCCCAACCGGATGGGTTCCTACTCCACTGCCGCGAACACGATGCTCAAAACCATCCTCGAAATACCCTAACTATAACTCTGCTCTGCAGCTTTCACTTTCGTGAACTTGCACCCCTTCGGAGTTACACACCTTCCTCTTTTCCTTTTCCAAGGAACCCTCCTGGCCATAATGCCACTCCAACCGGTGCCACGGTGCTCGCCCCAAGCGACACCACCCTTTTTGCGTAACCACTATCCACATGCTCTGGTTCTCATTGCAGGGGCTCTCAATCCCATGTACTCTCTCCACTCGTCAAAATCACAGCCTCAGCTAAACAAGATCACTAACCTGGGGCCAGACCTTCCAATGCAATCACACTACAACGAACACAATCCACAATCTCAAACTGATCCCGCAATACCAACAGAGTCTCCAGCATGACTGGACCGACTCTCATAACACATACTAGCCACTCGAGGCTATATGTCTGTGGTTCCGTACACCCAACTCTGCGAACCCTCAGGTTCTAACTCTGGAACCTTCCGGCTCCAGCTCTAGAAACATGCACAACATAATCCCGTGGAATTAATGCAGTGCAACCCATCACGTACCTCAAACGTACCAATACTCTGATCGCAAAATTCCGATTACTTACTCAGGCTTGATTCCGGCCTCCTCCCAGGCCTCCACAATCGAATACCCTAGGTCTGTATCCCGCCCCGCATGCTCAACACCCGTTCTCGACGGCCTATACTTGCGCTAACAAACACTGCTGAATCCCGGCAGCTAAGCACCCTCACATACTCATCGATCTCCCGGAGAATTTTACAATTCTCCCCCACTAAAGCACTGACTAACTGCCACCGATCGTCCTTAACGACCTTTCAGAACCATCCTGCACAAAGAGAACATTTACCCACTGACTGCTTCCCACAAGCGTAAACAACCCTCAGCAAAACACATCTCCTCCCTGATCAATCCGCTCAAAAGAATCTGATCCTTCAATTATCTACTCCACAACTGGAGATACTACCCGACAATCAACCCAGTGCCGCATCTCCCCTAACAACCCTCACGAACGATAACCAAGGGAATCCTTGACATCAACCCATAACCAAACTCACAATCTGCCCAAAGGATGAACATCACATCGAAAACCGCACAAGACTACAGACACTAAAATACCAATTACAACCATACTCAACCATCAGGGAATAACGAATGCCAAAGCGAAAACCTGAAGCACCAATCCATAACCATGCCCGACCCGCGAAACAACGAATACCGCATCGAAATCCATACAAGATACCAGCACAAACAATACGCCACATCCATGCAAGACAATTAAGACATCCCGAAAGCATCATACCTGCCGCTGCCTCCGGCACTGCTCCGTCTCCCTCTGTCGCACGCAGATAAACACGACCCTGAGCCCTCTGGGGCTCCGCTTCATTCTGTCCTCCTCAAATCCCGAATTGGCACTGACTGCCAACAGTCCCGCGCACAGTGCCCCTCCTTTCCGCACTTGCGGCATGTACCACCGGACCCGCAAGCTCCGATGTAACCCCTTTTTACTCGATCATCGACACCTATGATCTCATGCTCTCCTACTGCATCTCTATACTCCACTTATTACTACTCTTGACAATTCTTGCTTTCTTACATACTGCACCCGGTTCTCCCCCACTAGAGTTCGAACCAACACCAATTGGTATACAATCAACCCACGACTATCTTTCACCAGCGAAGTCGTACCTGCTCCAGAAAAGTGCTGTGCAACACCCGATAGTCCCTCCCCTTATGAAGTCAATCAATCCCCTATACTCTGATCCTCTAGCTAACTCTCCAAGAACTTCTCATCACAGCTGCCTCTAATCGTTCCAAATCCCATACTGATCTAATACTAAGCACCTGCACTGCTCGAGAACATATCTGGCTCGTAGACTGCACCGCAGCATCATCGTTCCTCTCATCTCAACTCATCAACCCGTATCCAACGCCGGATTTGTCCCAAGAACAGGGACTTACTCTCAATACAGACGATAACTCTCCGCACTGCAAAACTCGTCTGAACTCTTCACTGCTACCACTATAACCCAACCTGCTATTCAACGTCTACGGTCATGGACCGTTTCGGCGCCGACTGCGACTGCATCGGGGCCTGCCTCATCTCACGCTACTGCAACTCAACCTCTAACTCACGCCACATGGCGGCCTCCTGCGATACCAACACGGTCTCGCGTCTCTGCGCAGACACGAACTGTCTGATACTCCCCCTCTTGAGCATACTCGGATTTCGGAACATCTGAGCCTGCTCCGAAGCGAACTCAGGGCAAAACATCGCCCTCTCAATAAACACCCCGGTGCTCTCAGTCACCGACTCCAAATCCTGCCTCAGCTTAAAGAACTTCCGAGCCACTTTCTCCTTTTCATCCCGCGGAACATAGCGAGTACTGAACATCCCTCAGAATTGATCCCATGAAACCGCAGCCCTCTGCGCATCGGAAAATAACCTCGTGAACACTCTCCACCAATCCTTCGCCTCGAGCCTCAACAGGTTCAGAGCACACCCCACCCTCTGATCAGCAGGGCATAAACTCGTGGAGGAACACCCCTCCATGTTTGATAACCATCTCATAGCAACAATCGAGTCCTGAACTCCATCGAATGCGGGAGGCTTCGCATAATAGAAGTCCCGATACTGAAAACCCCGACTAGCCCCTTTCTTCGCCGTTGCTACGGCCGCTGAAACCGCCGCGGCAGCCGTCTCTGCGAAAGCCGCATATCGCTCATCCAACTACTTCAATCATAGTGGTCCTGATCGACCCAACAATTCTGGCGACTCAACCTGCAACAATGCAGCAACCTCATCACGCCGGATCTCGCGAATCCTCGCATCCCGCTCGCTCGTGCTCGTCCGATCGATAACCGGATAACCAGATAGCCACAAGCATCATCCACTACGAACCATGGTACTCATCCCATGACATCCTTCCTCAACATGCTTCGGTGTATGGTACCTGAACCATAGCACCATTCCTCAACCTGCTCCAATGTATAGCACTCGAACCACAATATCTATCTCAATCTGTTCCGATGTATGGTGCCCTGACCATAACATCACTCTGTATCCGCTCCGGTGTATGGTATCCGAACCATAACATCACCCCTCAATCTGTTCCTTAGGACCTTCAGAATGCCCCCTGTATCAAGTATGGGTCCTCTGCTTTCAGTAGTACGGGCCCATACTACCTGCCACATCTACCCATACTTCCCACACGGACCATTCCAGAGTTCCTAAGTAGCTGATAAGCCTGCTCTTTCACCAATCTCATCGCGCGTGCTCGCTTTCCAGCGAAATCCTCTACTCTACCAGCGCACTCATCTGGCTAGGTTTACTCCCTAGTCCCTTCCGCTGTCCTCCCACTTCTTTGCTATCAGCTGCTGAAGAGTTCCCAATGATGCCAGCCCTCTACCTCCTGAGTATCGTCATACTCACTTGGTAGCTGACTCCCATCATCGTTAACTCCACAAAGCACAAAGCAAGCAGCATTCGAGCATTGAAGCATACATAGGACTCCTTAGCTGTGATAGCTCCACCTTCTCGGCTCATCCTCGGAAGTACCACTGTACTCTGTAGCTCTACCCCTCGTGCGTTCTAACTAGATACCCTTACTCATCACATACACACAAAAGCATAACGTACATATAACAGCAAACCCTAGACTAAGGCATCACAAATCAGGCCACTCTAGTCCTAAGATGTGAAATACCTAGCCTGTCTCTAGCATGCAATAATGTCTCATAAAGTGCATAATAGATATTTCATAATACAAAAGTAAGGGTATTTTGGGAAATCACCGTCTGGCTCTGGCTGATTGTACACACTGTTCTTTCTTGCTTTCTCTTTGAACTCTTATTCACTTTTAGAAAACTATTTATTTGAAAACCTTTTCTTAATTCCTCAGTTTGAGTCCAGACTCACCCGTAGGCGCGTCCGAATCCCTCAAACCAAGGCTCTGATACCAATTTGTGACACCAAAATTTCCAAAAAACAAAATTTTTATTTAAATAATCAATTTAATATTAAAAACACTTGTTAAAATCGTATTCCCATTCGAATTACAAAACATGGTTTCATTTTCATTATAATAGAAGACCAGGATCCTCCAAAACACAACTCTTTCTTCGGTGTGTACAATCGAACCGTTGCCATCCCGCGTTACTGTGAGAACCTGAAACAACGTAACATAAACAACGTAAGCACGAAGCTTAGTGAGTTCCCCAATATACCTTACGCACATACGCCATCCGGCCCGGACCGTTCGGTCCACATAACATTGCCTTCCGGCCCGGATCTTTCGATCCACATAACATTGCCTTCCGGCCCGGATCTGTCAATCCACATAACTTTGCCTTCCGGCCCGGACCTTTCGGTCCACAATATATATCGCCTTCCGGCCCATAAGATAATTGCCTTCCGGCCCATACACATATATAACACATAATACAAATACTCTAACACATAAAGCACATATATCATATATCATACCTGACCTTTCTGTCACACAATACCTTGCCTTCCGGCCCATATATAAACATGTATATCACACGTAGCAGCTAACTTTCCATTCATAGCATATAAACATAACACACAACATACTTGACCTTCCGGTCACACAATCAAACCCTTCCGGGTGAGGTATAGTGAGAAGACTCACCTCGCAGTCCCTGGAAGATAGCAACTCTTGAAATCCCTCACACTTGATCCTCCGAGCTACAAGCTCCCTGTCACAACATATGTCTCTTTTTAATACTTCTATCTTCCACGTTAACTGACCCTAAGAAATCACACCAGCCAACTCTGGTCGACAGTCCATTGTCAGCTCGACTGGACTCGGCGAGTTCCCTGGCGACTCGGCGAGTCTGGTCGTCCTTCAGTCCTCTAAGATTCCCCTTCTACTCGTCGAGTATCCTCCTTGACTCGACGAGTCACCTCTGGAAGAATCGCGGGGCCACCCCGACTCCACTCGCCGAGTCTGAAGAACAACTCGGCGAGTCCCAGTGAATCTTCAAGCTACTCGCCGAGTCTGATCATCCGACTCGGCGAGTCCACGCCATGCAGTCGATCCAACTGCTTCCTGAGATACGTTTATTCCCGAAAAACACACCAATGGGACTTCTGGACCTCTAATCATCCTATTACTAGGGTATAAACTTTTGTATAACAACATAACAATCCATCTAGACTCCAAATGGGTTTCACAAACCCTAAATCCATGCACACATTCACATAACAGGAAATAATCCGAAAGATTACCTGAATCATGCACCCTCAGTGTCCCCAAGCCTCAAAACGTGATTCCCTTGCTGTCCCATTAGCCAAAACCTTCTCCTTCTTGGACAATAACTTCCTCAAATCACCAATGATCTTCAATCCTTGTTCTGGATGCCCACAACCGATTTAGGACCCTTCTCAGTCGGCCAAAAGGCGAACAATGGAGGCATAGGATCCCTTATATACTTCCCAACCGAACGGCTAGGGTTTTCCACTGAACAGCGTCGACTCGCCGAGTCCATACCTGGACTCGTCGAGTCCAGTCGCGAACCCACGATCAAATCTGCGACCCTACTCGGCGAGTCCGGCTCCAACTCGCCGAGTCCCCCCTTTTAAAACACCCTAAAATGCAATTTAGCAATACTTGAGATTTTGGGCTGTTACACCTACCATAAAGGAGCCCATGGAAATTTTCTGTGATAATGAAGGAGCGATTGCCTTGACCAAGGAACCGAGTGATCATGGTAGATCTCGACATATCGACAGAAAATATCACTTTATTCGACATCGGGTAGAAGAAGGACTCCTTGTAGTGAAGTGGGTATCGTTAGAAGATAACCCAGCAGATCCGCTTACGAAGGGACTGAGTTGGGTTAAGCACTTGTAGCACGCTAGGAGCATTGGGATGAAGGACTATATTAGTGTAGATTAGATAGTTTGGAAACGTGTATTATATAAATGTAATTGACATTTGTTGATTAAATAATGAGTATTATTTATAAGTAAAGTTACTGTCTTATGTTGATTGTTTAACTATTGTTTCACTTTGCATGTTTTGACATCTTGAATAATTGAATTATTTAAGAACAATCGAATTATTCGAACGGTCCACAGTCGTTCATATGTTGGAAGTAGATATGAATGAAGACTGTCATGAATAGGTGTGTAGATTGTCTAAAAGGTATTAGACATTGCAAATGTTTGCTACAACGTTCATGGGTGCTTATGAACAAGTTTTGAGCAATGGAATAAACCCGCGCTTGCTAAAATCACTTCATGAAATTTATCACGAGTGATCGCAAGACAATAATATCATATGGTCTTAAAACCTAGATATGTGTTTTATTGTTTGCTGGTTGGTTGTACATTGATAATGCGAAAATGCATCAGTAACTTGATGTCATAATACGCATTGTTGTGTATGATTTGATTAATGAATAATAAATGCATATAAGTCGAAGTTTATCTGTTCCTTTTATCCTAAGAGGGTAAAAGTGATATCAGGGCCCCTCGATGATTGATTTGACTTATGTGTCGGGCCCGGTCAGGACTGAATTGATGTGTTCAATTAAGTTGTATGTCAAATGAATCTGAGATCGAGAAACATACTGTTGGACAATAAGTATGACTATGTTCCATGTGATTGTCTGCACAATATCTAGAACAGAGGACTATACGATCCCTTATCTAAAGGACAGGTTACTGATAAGATCAGAGTTCGACAGCGTCTTTGAGAGCTACGAATGCTAATCAGAATATACTTACATTGTAGTTACTAGACTTATCCAAGTGGGAAACTGTTGGATTAGTGTCTAAGCCCATAACTATATTTGGTAAGTACTTGACCTGGTTGTGCATGGTCCTTTTGGGTTGCCTTCACCATAGCAACTTAACATGGTAATTTATGGAGAGAGAGAAGATATTATGATTTATTAATATATTATAAGAATAATATATTAAAAGAGAAATCATATTATTTGATTAATACTGGTCATAAATTAATTAGAAATTAATTTGGTGACTAAAAGAGATTAATTAAATAAAAGGGCATAAACTGTCAAATGTGTGATAATTGAGTTTTAGGCTGGGAAACCTAATGGACTTAGGGGGAATGAAATTATGATGAAGGATCATCATATTTTTGTCCAAGGCCTTATTCCAGAAGGTTCCATGGGCTGCTTGGTGATTAAGTTGTCCATTAGGGTTTTGGCAGAAACCCTAGCAGCCTACAGTATAAATAGGACCCTTGGGCTATGAAAATCGGCTACACTTGATCTCAAGAGAAACCCTAGGGCCGATTTTAGCATTACCTCCTCTCTCATAATTGCCTTCTTGCTAGTTAGTGATTGTAAGCCATTAGAGGAGTTACACTTGTGACTCTAAGCTCCAAGACAAGAAGAATCAAGAAGGAATCAAGCAATCAACAAAAGGTAATCATCTAGATCTGATTTGTTATGTTATATTTCGAATTCATACTTCTAGATCTAGGGTTTTCAAGTCTTGGATTCATTGCATTTACAATAGAGAAGCCTAGATCTAAGCATTAGGGTTTGCATGAGCACATAGGATGTTTATTTGTGTAAAACCCATCAGTAGACTTGGTCATGTCAGACGATGTGTCAGCTGACCATGAAGTTGATAATGAGATTTTTAAAATTCCAAATTTGTTGATCTTTTTTTGTGCCACAAAAATGTTATTCCAAAAGGAGGAGTAGAGGATGAAGTTGATGATGAGGTGGTACAATTTCCTATTCATGTGGTTGCTCAATAAGGAGTTGAGGAACAAGCAGCTGGACATGTAATTACTCAACATGTAGGGGTTATTGCTCAAAATTGGTAAAGGAGAAAAGGTTGCCCTTCTCAAAGGAGAATAAAGCTTAAGTTGATGAGAAAGGTGGTGACAAAGGATGGTAGTGGGGGATGTTTTGAAAATCATGTCACCTTAATCTAGGATATGTGTTTTGTTTAATTATGCCAAAAAATATGAAATCGCACATCTTTTGGTGCTTAGTGCGCACATAAAACAATTATGTATCGTAAGGGCTCCTATATTGGTGTTGTGTGCACATTTACCAACATTTAGTACCTTATACACATGTTTGGAATGAATATCATCTTGTTTTTATGCCTTATAAATTTATTTGTATGTCTAATATTTTATATTATGTTTTATGCCCATATTACATTGTTTTTTGCCCCAATATTGTCCATTTTTTTATAGCAGCATCTGTGACAACAACAATTATAGCGACAAAAGTATATTGTTGATGTTGTTATTTAATGGACCATTTTGCCTGTATATTATTTTCATTTTATTCATCTTTATGGACTACTTCTTGATAGCAAAAGTACATAGTTATTTCACACTATTTATTGACATCACAACATTTTTAATATTCAAAGTCCATTGCTATTTCTTGACATCAACAGTTATAGTAGCCCCAATATTATTGCCATATTCCCTTTGTTCTCATTGAAATTGTTTTCCAAAATTGATATCCCCACTTAAATGAAATCTACTTCTTTTCCTGATTCGTTTTTCTTACTTGAGTTTATTTTATCCTTCATCTTCATCAACTCATTTCCAAAGAGCACAATTTGGTTTGTTTGGATACACTATATGCAACAAAAATAAATCAAATAACCAACCAAATAGGGAAAATGACATAACCAAGCAAATATGTAGGAAAGGGTATGACAAAAATAAATCACATAGAAGAGGCAGCGTTATTCTTTGACAAAGGATTGCGCAGGTCTATCAAGGATATAGTGGTATGTGGAGGCCCCTTCTTTGGAGACATTTAGTGGCGCTTGGCTTCCTTACCTATTCGTTTCGGTGGTTTGGATTTGTACTCGGTCTACGAGGTTTCCTCCTACGCATTTGTAGCCTCGAGGGCCCAATCTTGGGCATTACAAGACCACATCTTACGTGACAGTGGCATATGTGGTATGGACTCGGATTACCTATGTGATATGACTCGTCTTCGCGATAAGATTCCGGGATTTGACTGTAGCGGTTTCACTAATAAGGACACCGCCCCCCCTAATTCCCAAAAAGCTTTAGCGTGTGCCCTTTTTAGCAAAATCGTCCAAGATATGGAAGTCGACTTCGACATGAATGTCAGACAGAAAACAGTCTTTGAGTGTCTGTGGGCGCCTCATGCTCAGGATTTTCTGCTAACTATCCCTATTGATGGTCTTGGCCAGCATATGTCTCCTGTGGAGTACCGAACTATCCTTCGTTACCGCCTCATGATTCCCATATTCCCAATTGACGAGATATGCTCAGTTTATCGCAAGGCATGTTTGGATACCTTTGGGGAACACGCGCTTCATTGTAGAGAGCTCCCTGGTTTCAAGTATAGACATGATGTGGTTTGGGATGTTCTCTTTGATGCTTTTCGGCGTGCTGGTATTTCTGTGAAGAAAGAAGCGCCAGTGAACTTTTTAACGGACCTGCAGGATGGCAGGTCCACACTTAGACCGGCTAACATTTTGGTATTTGGATGGATAGGAGGGAAGCATGCGTGCGTGAATCTTACTGGGGTCTCTCCTCTCGTTGGTTTAGGGAGCGGGGGTTTCACAGCTGGACATGCCGCTTTGAAAGCTGTTGCGTGCAAAGTGGTAAAGCACGAGAATACATGTAGAGAAAATCAACATGTGTTTGTTCCTTTTGCATTCGATACATTTGGTTTTCTCGCACTAGAGGCAGTGGAGCTCCTTAATAGAGTCTAACGGGTCATGCATTATAATGTCATATTTCCTAGATCCACAAATGTTGTTTTCAAAAGAATTAGTTTTGCCATCCAGAAAGGGCTAGCGACGCAGCTTGTTGCTTGTTTGCCTTCAATCAATATGTATTGAACTATAATATTCTTTACTCTACTTCTTTTTAAAAAAAAAACTCACCATTCGGTTGTGACAAACCCTAAACTTTTTTTTTCCAGGATTCCTCTTAGTGGTTGAAGTCTAAATTTGTGATGGGAACAGATAACCATAAGGGTATGCATCTTCAAAAATCTTATTTGTCTTCGAAAGGTTTGAACTTAAGGTTGAGATTATGTATTTAGTATAAAATGAAGCCATCACAGGACCTGAAGAAGAAGAAGATGAAGCAGGAAAAGAAAAAGTCAATGTTGTTTATTTTCCTTGTAGCCCTAAAATTCAATTTTAAAAGAAAATACAAACATAAATTTCATTTCATCCACTCTTATCCTATGTCATTAATTAGTAGACCAACTCAACAATTCTTAAATCAAATAATCATTTAACCCACAAGAATCGGTTACCACTATGTGAGATTTGAATAAAAAGCATACTTCATTCTTGGTTTTTTTAAAAAAATTTATAGATTGATTGTGTTTTTTAAACAATTAAAACTTTGATCGTCTTTCTTAAACCTTTTCGACACTTCTTTACTTTCTATTTAAATACGGCAAGAACATTTTATATTTTAAAATTTTAACCCTTTTAATAATAGTAAAATATTTTCAAAGGTCCGATCAAATGGTGTGGGGCCCGCCAAAGTCGTGAAATTCAAGATTGATTTCACACGCATCATTCTGACAACTAACTCTGACAATTATCATTCTTCACTTTAAGGTTTTCCGAACCTTCTTTTCACTCTTTTTACGATATGAAATAGAGATATTTAGGAAAATGATTACACGAAATTTTGGTATATTAATAAATAAATTTAATCTCATTTGGTTTTGTATATTTAAATCGAGGGTATTTTAAACTAAGTTTTCATGTTTTTTTTATTATAAGTACTTTTCTGAATATATATATATATATATATATATATATATATATATATATATATATATATATATATATATGGATTAAAAAAAACCATTATATTATTTTTTTTAGTGCATTTAAACCCTCATATTTTTAAATTTTTTTTAATCTAATGAATTGTGACAATAGAAACGTTAAGAATTGAGTACCTAACATTTTTGGCTATCTAGGATTTACCGAGCTCAATGCTTTAAATGATACATTTTAATAAAAATATAAGAGTTTTAACGTACAAAAAAATAATATAGTGATTTTTTTAAGATTTTGAAGAAAATATATTAGGTTTTTATAAGATTATCCCATATATATATATATATATATATATATATATATATATATATATATGGTTAGGTTCATGTGAGACGTTTTAATTTTATGAGACCGTGAGATGCAATCCTAGCGATTCATTTAGTAGATAAAACAAAAATACATTTTTAAAATGCAAAATAATTGAAAATTTTCAAAAAAAAAAAAAGGTTCAAATATTTTTTTGGGAATTTATATTTTCCAAAAAAATAAATACCAAAAAAAATATAAAAAAAATTAAAAAATATATTTTTTTACATATTCTAGTAGAATAAATAGAATATTCTACATATCTGAAAAATCTAGTATAATATTCTAACTTTTTAAAAATCACATTAGAATATTTATAGTGTAATATTCTATTAGAATATTTCATGTATTTTTCATAAAAAAAAAACGGTAATTTTTTTAGATAATTCAAGTTCTGAAAATAATAACTAAAAAAAGAATTTTTGGATTTTTCGAAAAATAAGCTAGCTTATCAGCTAGCTGTGGCGCGCCAAACACAACCTTAACTTTACCTTTTAGCACATATTATTTGTACAACTTGTCTTTAGTTTGTTTCTATTAATAAATATTCTTATATATGTTGTCGACAATTAAACTTTAATAAAAAAAAATTTAGGTCCCTTTTGATAGGTATCTTTTTGGGTCCAAACAGATTTTTCTGACTGAATGTACCGGAAATAGTATTTGATTTGCACTAAAAAAAAAGATTTTTCCCGGTAAGATATGTTTTTCCCAGAAAGCCCCAAAATCATATATTTCTGGGGAAATGGCTAAATAAACACCCCCATTTACTAAAAACACAACCTATACTAAAAAAACACCCTAATAAAAAAAAAAGTCAACAATGTCTTTTTATATTGAAGTTTATATACCTAACTTTTTGTTTTTCTTTAATTTACGTGCCTTCTTTTTATTTATTTTATTTACTTTTTATTTTTCTTTTCTTTTTCAATTTATGCTTGAATATTAATATGTTTTTTTGGAGTAATTAAAGCATATATATATATATATATATAAATTAAATTAAAATGATTAATTATTTATTTTTAATTAATATAGATTAATAACATATATATATATATATATATATATATATATATATTTGTATATTATTTAATAATTAAATATAAATTAATACATAAAAACAAAAATATGAAGCAAAAAACAATAGCATTAGCAATCCTTCACGAATACATAAATGCATAATTCGAGAGAAAATTAATACCCTCTAACAATCCTCTATAGTTATAAAAGGTGTTTCAGGATTGTAAGGTTTCAGTTGTCTATAAAGTTCTAGACGTGACATGAACATAGTTTCCCATCCAGCTGCACATGGGGCTTTGTGGCGGATCCAGAAAGCTGAAATGGTAGGCAGCGGACAATCTCCTTCTAATTGTACCATCACATAATGATTACCATATACAAGTGAAATTGTAATAACGCGATGGTACAAAAATTCTTCCGGACCTTTCCAAAGAGGAAAGAAAGTGAGAGAGCCTTGGTTGGTTAAAAAAGTAAGGACTACACCAAATCTGTTGGCAATGAGGATACATGTTTCAGGCATAAGTAACCAGTATCTTTTAGGTGCCGGTGATTCTAAGAAATTCAACGAAGTATATAGTTCACCGATTCCATCAGTGAAAACTCTAGCATAAGCATCGTATGAACTCAATAACTCGTCTAGTAGTTGACGTCGAACATAGAGCCAGTCATTCTCGCCATACCCAAGACAAACAGATATTGCTCGAAATCCACAGTTTCCATCCCCCTCTACATCTTGTATATGTGTGATGTAAGGATGAAACATCACTTGGATTTCATCTATTAGTCGATGATTGTAGCATGATTGAGGCTCTTCCTTCAAGTCTGGAATTTCATTTAAGTCTGGCTCTTCCTTCAAGTCTGGAATTTCATTCAAGTCTGGCTCTTCTTTCAAGTCTGGAATTGTGGTTATGTATGAACTATGTCTTGCCGGTTCCCTATTGTTCAACTCAACAAATTTTGGCATGGTTGAAAAGCTGCGTCTTCTAGGAGCTTGATTGATAGAATCAGTTTGTTTTTGTTTTTGTTTCTTCAAACTTGGTCGTCCACGTGTATTTTTTTGAATTGCGGGTTCTCTGATGTGTGTTTTACTAGGCTGGAATATATCTAGTAGCTTTCTCATCATGCTTTTTTTCACAGCTTCCGGTTGCTTATTGTAGGTTTCTTTAAACATTTCAAATTTACCATCACCACATATATCTTCATTTTCCATAGGAATTCATGGTGAAATTTTAAGCTTTCTCCAGAATACATCTATCGATTCCAATGGAATATAGTCACCTGCATTGAAATATCATTAATATATAAACAACCAATATATAACTTAAATTAAAAAAATAATTGTCAAATGTACCCACCGGAGTTCAAGTACGCTGATAGCATGCAAGCACATGGTAAACCACAACTATTTTGTAGTTTACAACCACAGTTTGAAGAGTCAACTTGATATACCCGTTGAAGTTCCTCTATAAGCATATCTAGAGCTTTAAGTGAAACGTTACCCCGCAATAAGTCGAAACACGAAAATCTGTGTTCGTGTTTGGAGACAATCATGCTCTTTTCAAAACTCTCATTTATTGCAGTAAGTTGAGACTTCACAAACCGATCAATAGCACCAACAAATTTAGCTAAAGAATAATTTTTTTCTTGTAAGTACTTCTTTAACACTGAATGTTGGCCCTCAACTCTGCTACTAGTTCGTTGTCCAAAGTTCAGATGTTGATCAATCCAAACAGAGACAAACATTTCCTTATACTTGTTTAACCAAACATCGTCCAAATATTGTAAGACATCTGGATTTATATAAATGTTATTTATACATAAAAAGTCTTCTAAATTTATAAACAAGTAATTAAAAAATAAGTAGCATTGTACCTTGATGTTCTCTTAACATTGACTGCAGTTTTCTGTAGTTTTCAGTGTATGATGTCCATGTTGGAGACTCAACAAGTATACTCCACATAACACGAAAGGATTTCCACTCAGCTTTCAATGGGATTAGCGCCTTACAATGCTTTCTAATATTTTCAGTAATGTGCCATCGACAAAGTAAGCGAGTTGCATAAGGGAAAACTTGTTGGCATGCATTCACCAATGCCAATTCTCTGTCCGTCACTATAACGCGTGGCTGCATGCACTTTTCTAGTGTCAACCTTAGACACATTAACACCCACTTATAGCTTTCCTCCTTTTCGTTAATGATAAAGGCAAAAGCAATGCTAAATGTCTTGTTGGTTGAAGTTACTCCAACAATCTCAACAAAAGGCATAGCATATTTGTTTGTTTTGTATGTTGCATCAATAATCAAAATGTGTGGAAATGCTTGCCATATATCTAACGATAGATGATGAATGAAAAACAGGTTTTCCAATTCATTTGAAATATTATTTACGGAAAACTCGATAACAAATTTTTTATCATTCAAAATTCCCATAAGAACCTACATTGAAATATCGTTAATTAATAAAAATTCAATATATAAATTATATGTAAAATATAATATATATATATATATATATATATATATATATATATATATATATATATATATATAAAGCAACCAAAAGGCAATAATTAAACATAAATATGTATTTGAGTTTTTCCAACAGCTACCGACGCGTAACTTGAAATATCCACTTACAAAACTAATTTATTTTAAAAGGTTAGCCCACTAGTTATTGTACAGCCCATTTACCCAATTAAAACCCTAAAAACGTTAGAACATTTTCACTTTCATTTGCAGTTTGCTGTGAAAGAGCAACAACATCGCCCCCATCTAAAAGAGCAACAACGTCGCCTCATCTGCCGAAGCATAGCAACCGCCAAAGATCGATGCCACCGGAGCACACCAGAGCGTCGCCAACACAAAATACACCATCCATCGATCCGTCTCATTAAACGGTTTCTCTTTTCCGACAGCGAAGATCTAGGCGATGCTCGCGTCGGCGATGACTACCATCTCTCTCTCTCTCTCTCTCTCTCTCTCTCTCTCTCTCTCGACGTTTTATACTTTTCCGACGGCAGTGCCACTAGCCGTCGGCGATGATGACGGTGGTTGGACTGAAATAACCAAAATTATATTTTAAATCTTGAAATAATATGCAAAGTTGGAAATTTTACCTAAACTGTATTAGATGGTTAGATTAATGTTGATCTATCTTTTTATAATAAAATATAAGTTGTTATTAGTTATATCTGATATTAATGTGGTTTTATTATATATACAATTAGAAGATGTCAAACAAAGGTTACTAAGTTTGAGACACAATTTACTAAGTTTGAATTTTTTGAGGTCTTCAATATACCTAGTAAATAGGGTGTTTTTTTAGAAAAAAATAGTTTGACTTTTAAAATGAGGTGTATATGGGTTGTTTATTTAGCAGCTACCATTTCTGGCTGAATGTGTTGAAAAAACAATTATGCACCAAACCCGGCATCTTTCTTTATTTCTTGGATTATTATTTTTTTTAAATAACTTTTTTTAAATTTATTTTTTTATTGAATTATTACTTTTTTTCGTCATTCAACACAGTCAATCAGATGTACAATCAACTAACATAGTTTTTTTCTCAGTTAGAAAACTTTTACAAACAGCATTTCTCAGACATAAACTATCAAACGGGACGTTAATAGCTTCAAGTGGATTTTATTTAGAACAAACTTATAAGGATAAAATGAGTAGATTAGAAGTAGATTAGATTTGCCGGTTAAAAAAAAATGATTAAGTTTTTTTTTTTTTTTAACTATTGTATTTGTGACTTTAGTGTAAATTAATTAATCATTGCTCTTCTTAAAACATAAAATAATATAAATATGTCAAAGTTAATGATTCTAATTAATATGATATGATATATACAATCAAAGTATCTCCAGCATAATATTCATAATTAATCATATTAAACTGATTTTGTTCCATGTTTATAGAAGGTTACATTTGCTATTAACTACACTTTCAAATATAATATTTACTTTACGTATTTACATATTTATGTATCCTTGTTTCTATATATTTTGGATCAAACCATTTGAAATGAACAACAATAAATAAAGAGACAAATCAAATTAATTCTATATAATTCATTTAAAACATATAGAAAGACGATAATACCTTTTGTTTGAAGTTGAACATATCTTTGATAATACTTCTAAAAGGTGTCGTAACATAACAAAGTCATGTCACATCTTCTTTACAAAAAGAACGATCCCAACAATGACAAAGGTCAAAATATTTTTAGAAAATAATATTTGGTTAGACTAAGACCATCAAAATTTATATATATTTTATTAAATACACAACTTTAATCGGCACTTTTTTACATAATATGATTATTTATACATAGTTTGCTACTTTATAGGTAAATTATGCGAAGAAATAAAATTGGTCTAGATGTGTTTAAGGATGTAAATAACGAAATAAGTAATATAATTAACCTTGGAGGCGGTATATATAAGTATGTCAAGGGGGTATAACTGTATAAAGTAATTTTTGAAGGTTAAATATAAAAATTAAAAGTAGTCATGATTGACAAAAAATTTCCGTGCTTCACCATCACCGGTTCAGTTGACGTGGGTCGCAATCTACGGCTCTCTCGCATACCGACCATTTTCACTTTATTTTTCTAAAATAAATTTATTAATATTTAAATTAAAATTTAAAACTTATCATTTATTAAAACGAGTAGTATTGAAGTATGTTGATTTTTTTTTTTTTTTAATTTATTTTCGCTCTTAGGCAGGGGGGCCTGCTTTGTATAAAATTGCCGTATAAAAAAAGTTTCTTTTTTTTTTAAACAATTCAAAATTAAATACAATCATGAAATGATGTTATTCTAATAATAATAAAATCACATTTTTTTAGAACGGCAATTAAATCATAGGAATATATAATTATATACTACACAACTTTCCATAAATTTGATTCATTTATGCATCAGTTATTTATTATTTTCTTTTTAGCAATTTTATATGTTAAAACTTAAAATGGAGAAATTTGATATTAATTATTAGCTTGCCACCATATAAGAAAGATAAAGAGATAAGACACGTATTGAGACGTTTGAGTTACGTTGGAAACTTTTCCTATTTTTTGGATTTATTATAAGACCTAAGGATTCCAATATTTAGACCATATCCTCAAATAAATAATTTCTTCATACGTCAATATATTTTCTTTCTTTAATCTAAAGAAATATATTTATAATTCTCAATTAAGTTGTGCAGAAAAAAAGGAAGAACAAGAAAGATGAAGATGGGTATGCCATGGATTATATAATTCTATGAACAACAAAAGAAATACAAAAGATTTTTATTTAGGGATTTATTTGATATCAAAGTAAATAAAAAAAAAATAGTAAAAATGCTAAAAACGTTTTTTATCACAAAAAGATTGCTCTGTTCCTCCATAGAATCTGAATCTAATTCCGACCTTTTTCTTTCCCCCCCAACTTTGTAATCGATTCTATGAAATTCATAATAAAGCTACCATACCCACTAATCCAGACAGCACCAGAAGCGGCAGCACCACCGTGAAGCTCCGATCACCACCCGAGATAGATTGCACAACGGGATACAGATCACCTGGTGGACCAGTTATGTAAATGTAATTGGGCGGGGCTAGCCCACCTCCACCTCCACCTCCACTATACGGAGGTGGTGGGCAGTTCGCACCGGAAGATGGAGGCGGCTTCTTCTTCGGCGGTGGTGGTGGAGATGGAGGCGGCGGCGATGGTGATGGAGGTGGAGGACTGGTGTAGCAAGTCGTTCCACAGGGACAACTTCCACACTTGATTTGGTCATCCGGTGTTCCTACAGGGTTGGTGGTTTCATCAAGCTTTCTTGGGTTCATTGCTTTGATCGTAGACGGAATCACCGCCATAGCCAGGATGATCAAGAACATAATTTGGAAGGCTGTCATCATGTTTTCAGGGCGGCGTCGACCACCGGAAGAAGGTTGAAGCCTGGAATTGGTTATATGGGTTTGCTTGAGTTTTGTTGGAGATGAGAGAGTGAACTGAGAACGGCGGCGATGGTGGTGGTGGACTGGAGGAGGAGGAGGGCGAAAGTGATTTGGTTAAGACGTTTTAAGTAATAAAGAGTTGGGTGTGTATGGAAGTTGGTGGGTTGGCTTAATCAAGAAGGCACCCACCCATTTCATCGCACTTGCATGTGGCATTGCCTAATGTTGGGCCCCATTATATGCTCATTAAGTCATTATCGTTGTCCTTCAAAATTATTTAACTTAAAACCCACTTAACATTCTCAATAAAGCTAGAGGTATTTTGGTATTTAGTATTTTAATCGGTATTTACTATTCCATTTGGTTAAGTTGTTTTTGAGGAGTTAAATTTTCGCTAATCAAATTGATAATTTCAATTTGAAGTTTTCGTAAATTAAAAGATTAATTATTTTTATCAGTCAAATTGTTCCAAATTCCACTGACAAAAGACAATCTGGCGAACTCAAACATCTTATTAGCCAATTCAGTTACGGAAGTGATTCGTACACAACACTTTTTCGTATACAATAGTTTTTTTGTTATACACAACAATTTATGCATTATGAAGTTATACAATACAACATTTTAAAGCATCAATTGTTATGTATGGAAAAAAAATTATTGTGTACAAATCATCTTCCATTTAATTATGCTTTTACATCAAAGTAATTTGCAAAAGATGTTACTATGGGCAAAACAACACAATTTAAAGGAATCTCAAAGTAAAATAATGATACAAAATTAATTAAAGAGAAATGAAATATTTGACACTTTAAATTAGGATCAGTATGACAGTATATGAACATACCTTACAAGTCAATCACACAAGTCTAAATGATTGAAATTTTATTCGCACCGGCCATGTATGGAGAAATATTATATTTTATTCCTTATTGAATTATTTGTTTAGAATTATATAAATAGAGTGTACCTAAAGAAGGGCATGTGAATAAGGTCACTCCACCTTTAAGTTAGGTTTGATGACATTATTTATCTCATATTTTAGGGATGACATATATATACTGGACCATGTTCAATGGCTTTTAATTAGCTCAAATAATTGAGGTAGATAACAAAACAATTAAAACAACAAAAAGCATAATAAGGTTCATGTGTTTACAAAATAGACGGGTTTGATGTGAAATGAATTGTGTATGTGTCGACTGTCTATAATTTATATGAAGAAAGTGGTGATATAGAAATTAAAAAGATTTACGTATTGATAAGAATAAAGTCAAAAAAAGGCTTGAATATTGAACTGAAATGACATTTATTATAACGTTGAGTCAGGTTATTATATAATATCATTCGACTGTGTTGACTTAAAATATAATTTCAAATTATATATCCGAAATGATTTATAAGTTGAAGTTAAATGATTTAAGTTGAAGTTAAATTAACTTTGTCACGTTTACAAATATTTTTATTCTTTTATGATACATCTGTTTATTTAACCGACTCTTTTACAACTAGAACTCTTTGTTACTAAATTTTTTCAATTTATGCTTTTTTTTGTTGATTAGTCGAACACATCACCGAGAACTGAGCTTTCCAACTGAATTGTTAATCTAAAAAGAATATGTAAGCAGGTCACAGAATTTTATAAACATAATTGAATTACATAAAATAATTATGACATGCATCCTTGATTTTTGGTTGATTTATAAGAATATGTAAGGTGGTCAATAAAAAAATTTAAGAAATCAAGTTTGCAACCACTGATCCTGCAAATTAGACGACAATTTAATCTATATTTGGTTGATTATATAATCCCGATCGATATTTATGACAATACTAAATGTATCCAATCATCTATCGTGTGGCTTAATGGTGAAAGGACTTGAAATGAAGCATTCCAATTTCCAAAAGAGTTTGACCCCTGTTCTATTCCAACATATACTTTAACGTGTGAGCGTAAATAATTTTACATGCTACAAATACAATATTTGGGGTTATATATCAATACCACCTAGAACTATTGGCCTACACTAAAGAACAAAATACAACATAATACACATCATAAAGCCTACATCTAACATCCCTCACAGTTGGAACAATAGTAGCCTGTCAAACGTTCAAACTAGACCATAAATTCAAAAGTAAAGAAAATGAGATTTAGATGGAACATGAAGAACACGAACATGGCCGGTAGCAACCTTGTCTCGAACAAAGTGAAGGTCAATCTCAATATGATTAGTCTATTGATGTTGAAGCAAGATAGATGACATAAACACTGCACTCACATTATCACAATACACAATAGTAGCACGGTGCGGAGAATAGTGTAGCTCAAGAAGTAGGTTGCGGATCCACCAAGTTTCCACAACTACATTGGTGACCCATGATATTCAGTCTCGGCTGTAACATCCTAAATTTAAGACCGGTTTCTTAAACTAATAAAGTGAATAAAAGAAAGATGATGTGTATAGTTAAAGCTGTTGGGTGACAAAAAAAAAACAAGTTAAACACTTCAGACAAATATCAAAAAAAACTTCGATAAACTAATAAAATTTCTGAAAAACATAAATCAGAAGAACACAATATTTAACGTGTTTCGGTCAAGATGACCTAAATCCATGGGTGAACGAGAGAGAGAGAGAGAGAGAGAGAGAGAGAGAGGGGGGATTTTATTAACTTTCTGGAACTATTACAAGCACTCAAAATTATATCGCACTTTGAGCTCTCACAGAAATCTAGTCATTTACAATGATAAGGGTATGAGCCTATTTATACTTGAGGGATTAGACCTAAAACCCTAATGGGCCAAACTCATTGGCCCCTAGGTCCATGAATGATAACAACCAATCATATCCCGCCATGCAACATCTTCTGGAACATTCTTCCATGTCATACAATACATGAGCATCAATAACACATATGATGGACCACCTTGACCATAGTGGAGCATCATGATGCACATGTGGCGCATCATGAACACTAATGGTCCAACATCCATCATGGTGGCACAACATGGTGTAATCCTTGAGCAATACCAACTTTTGAGCATCTTTGAGTGATCTTAAGCATCCTAGAGGACTTCATAGAATACTTGGCGCATCAAAAACCAAGATGGTCCATCTTGCGCCATCATGGCACAACAGGAATATGGATGGCACAAGTGGCCTCAAGTATGGCACAAGAACATCAAGATTGGAGCAACAATACCATCATAGCGCAATAGGAACATGCATGGCGCAACAAGGCCATACATGATGCAAGAGCATAACTCATGAAGCAAGAGGAGTACCCTATGGCGCAAGAGGGATCCTCATAGCGGAAGAGGAACCCCCCATGGCGCAAGAAGGAGCACATCCTTTTAACATATGGCGCGACAAAGTCCCCTTGTTGCTCCATATCACTCCCAAGTGCTCCAAACCTCTTCCACGTGCTCCAAACCCCCTTCTGCGTGATCCGTTGCTTTGACACTTGATTCGTTCCTTTTTCAGACGATCCATTCCCTTCTCAAATGATATTTTCCTTTGCTACTATATTCACCCCTATTATTGGATCTGAAACACTTAATTTTCAAATTAGTCTCATTTTCCACAACTGCTTTCCATTTCTTGAAAGCACTAAAAACTTCAGACTTTTACTTCAAGAAATAGACCCAAACTTTCCTAGTGTGGTCATTGATGAAAGTAACATAATATCGGGATCCTCCCACTGAAGTAACTGATGCGGGACCATAAACATCTAAATGAACAAGCTCCAATTTCCCTTTCTTGGGTGGATGTCTTATCTTCGCGAAAGTAACTTTCTTCTGTTTGCCAAGAACACAAGGGTCGTAGAAATCTACAGTTATGTTCTTCAGATTTGGAATTCTTCCTTTGGAGGAAAGCATTTTCATTCCTTTTTCACTCATATATCCAAATCTTTGGTGTCAGAATGGATGCCCCAAATTCTTCAACATTGTGTGCCTCATCATTATAAACTTCCACCATGTAAAGTGTACCTCGCTTCTGACCTCTAACAACCACCAAGTTTCCTATTTGTCACCTTCCAGTGATGAGCACCAAAAGTTACATGGTGACCTTCATCATCAATTTGCCCCACTGATATCAACATTCTTTTCAAGTCTGGAATGAACTTGACATTCTTCAAAGTCCACTTTGTACCCAAAGTAGTCTTAAGGACCACATCCCCAAAACCTGTAATATCAAGGCTCTTGTTATCTTTCAGTCTGACCTTCCCTTGGTACTACCTGAAACTCTGCATTACATCTTTGGAATGACTAGCATGGAATGACGCACCAGAATCCATGATCCAAGATTCAATTGAGTTTTCAACTACACATATAAGAGCATCTCCTTCAAAGTCTGATGCAATGTTCATCTCATTCTTTCCTTTGTTTACAAGAGGCTTCGAACATTGATTCCTGAAATGACCCTTTTATTTGCAGTTCCAATAAGTGATGTCCTTCCTGTTTTTCGACACACCTCTCTTCCTTGAATTTGATCTTCCTCTACCCACACTCCCTTTGTTGGACTTCCTTCCTATTTCTTCATTACTAAGAAGACAGTTAGAGGATTCTCCAACGCTTCATCTGTGCACATCCTCTCTAAGGATTAAGTTGCGTATGCCTTCAAATGTCACCTTGGCACCTCCAGTTGAGCTGCTAACTGCTCTCACTGTTCTTGACCAACTTCCGGGTAATGATAATAATAGTAGCAGTGCTTGGACTTCATCTTCAAATTTAATCTCAACCGATGTCAACCTTGACGGGATTGAATTAAATTCATTAACATGATTAGCCACTAAGCCACCTTCCTTCATCTTCAAATTTGCTAATTATCGAATCAAGTGAACCTTATTCATTGTTGAAGGTTTCTCGTACATGTTAGATAACGCTTTGATTAACCCATAAGTTGTCTTCTCATTGAAAACTTTGTAAGCAACATTCGTTGCCAATGATAAACGCACCACACCAAGTGCCTGCCGATCTAACAACTCCCAATCCTCCTGCTTCATAAGGAACGACTAATCATCTAACAAAGTTGTTGGAATAGTGTCTAAGGCTGCAACTATATTAGGCAAGTATTTGACCCGGTTGTGCATGGTCCTCTTGGGTTGCCTTCACCATAGCAACTTGATAGGATGATTTATTAAGAGAGAGTGAATATTATTAATATATTATGAGAATAATATAAAGAATAATATATTGTTATTTGATTAATATAAGTCATAGAATTAATTGGAATTAATTTGGTGACTTAAAGAGGTTAATTAAATAAAGGGGTATAAACTGTCAATTGTTTGATAGTTAAGCTTTAGACTATAAATCCTTATAGATATATAGTGGACGGATTCTAGAAGCTAGGATAGCTTCAAAATCGTCCATGACTTATCTAAGGAAAGGATTTGGATAGCCTTAAGAGAAGATTATCCAATTAGGGTTTAGGTTGTAACCCTTAAGGAGTGTACAAGTATAAATAGACCCCATGGCTAAGGGAAATCGGCACCTCACCTAAAGTAAGAGAACCCTGGCCGATTTCCTCCCCTCTCCTCTCTCCTAAATCATCTTTCTTGCTATTGGTGTTTGTAAGCCATTAGAGGAGTGACATTTGTGACTCTAGAAGCTCCAAGACTACAAGATCAACAAGGAATTCAAAGGTATGGTTCTAGATCTGTTTCAATGTTGTTATTTAACCTAATTAGTCATTAGAAGTCTTGGATTCAAAGCATGTTTAATTAGAAAGCCTAGATCCAAGCATTAGGGTTTTACATGTGCACATAGGAAAGTTCTTATGGCTAAAACCCATCAAAAGTTTCATGTAAATTCTTTTGGTAGAGGTAGTCTTCAATTTTCATCTTACAGAAATCAAAATCTTTCCGTTGAACTTGTCGATCTTAACTCCCCCGTCTTCAGCCATAACTCTGATACCAGTTTGTTGGGTGACAACAAAACAAGTTAAGAACTTTAGACAAATATCAAAAACAAACTTAGATGAACTCTCAAAACTTCTCAAAAACATAAATCAAAAGAACACGATATTTAATGTGGTTCGGTCAAGACGACTTACGTCCACGAGCGAATGAGAGAGAGGATTTTATTAACTTTTAGGAACTATTACAAGCACTCAAAATTATATCTCACTCTGAGCTCTTTCAAAAATCTAGCCATTTACAATGATGGGGGTATGAGCCTATTTATACTTGAGGGATTAGACCTAAAACCCTAATGGGCCAAACCCATTGGCCCCTAGGTCCATGAATGGTAACAACCAATCATATTCCGCCATGCAACATCTTCTAGAACATTCTTCCATGTCATACAATAAATGAGCATCAACAACACACATGATGGACCACTTTGACCATAATGGAGTATCATGATGTACAGGTGACGCATCATGAACATTAATGGTCCAACATCCATCATGGTGGCACAACATGGTGTAATTCTTGAGCAATACCAAATTATATGCATCTTTGAGCGATCTTGAGCATCATAGAGGACTTCATAGCATACTTGGCTCATCAAGGACCAAGATGGTCTATCTTGCGCCATCATGGCGCAATAGGAATATGGATGGCACAAGTGGCTTCAAGTGTGACACAAGAACATCAAGATTAGAGCAACAACACCATCATGGCGCAACAGGAACTTGCATGGTGCAACAAGAACATGCATGGCGCAACATGGCCATGTATGGAACAAGAGCATACCTTATGGAGAAACAGGATTACCCCATGACGCAAGAGGGATCCTCATGGCACAAGAAAAACCCCTCATGGCGCAAGAGGGAGCATTATGGCACAAGAAGGAATGTCATGGCGCAAGAGCATCCTGCTTGGCACATCCCTTTCAAATATGGCGCAAAAAGGTCCCCTTGTTTCTCCATATCACTCCCAAGTGCTCCAAACCTCTTCCAGGTGCTCTAAACCCCCTTCTACATGATCCGTTCCTTTGGTACTTGATTTGTTCCTTTGTCAGACAATCCATTCATTTCTCAGATGATCCGTTCCTTTGTCACATGTTCCATTAACCTTAAGTGCTCGATTGTGATCTAAGTGCTCCATGTTGGACAAGACTTCATACCCCAATGAAAACATCAAGGTATAATTATATCATTAGATGATATGAAGGTTAGAAGGTTAGAAGTGAAAATATGAAATTTTATAAGTTTAAGGACCAAAAGTGTCAAACTGGCAAAGTGAGTTGACCAAAGGGTTGACTCAATTAATGGGATAGAATATTAAAGTCACATAAAAGATGGAGGAAGGACTAACTATGTCAAAACTAAAGTTTAAATCACAAAATATGAGTTTATGGTGGAAATTGGCAAAATAAGCAAACTTGAGGGACCAAATAGTAAACTTTTGAAAAATAAGATGCATCCTCCTTCCCCTTATTCGTTAGAACATGTTTTGCATGGAGGAAGTGAAATTGCAATTCAATCTCAAGAGAAACCATAGGAGTCGATCTCAAGCCTTCTTGGTCCATTTGGTGCAAGTTATGAAGAAATCAAGTGGTTCAATGTATACTTTCTTTATCCCTTTATGTAGAATTCGATTTTCATCTATGTATTTGGAGTTATATATGATTTTTCATCTCATTTGATGATTAGGGTTTGGTTTTCTAACCTCCATTGAGCTGTTTTGATGATCTCAATCTCAATCCAATCACCCCATTTATGGATTTGAGATTTTGGGTGAAAACCCTATGAACCCTAGAAATCCAAATTAGGGATTTATTTTTTATATGTTAAAATGGAATGGATTCAATGACCTAGATGATATTTTATAGAAACAAATCCAACTGGGATACTCAAATTTATTAATGATGGTAGAATGTTCCATAAACATGAATTTAGGTGACTTTGGGGAAAATGTGATGAAAATAATGGAATTCTTTACATGTGAGCATTTGATGAGTATATGATACTCATAAACATGATTTGATACTAATAATATGATTTTAATGCCAAAAACATAAAGATTTGAATGATATTTAGGTGAATTTATGAAGGATTTGGCCAAAAGGGCATTTTAGGAATTTGTTATGAAATTGGGCAATCCTTTTATTATTAAGAGCTTGAAAAGGGATTGGATTGTGTTACAACATGTTCTATGCACTTAACAACACCCAATGATGCATTAAATGATTTGGGATTAAGTTATATAGGTTGAAGAATTTTATTGAGTAATTTTAGCTCCAAACCCTTTCAATAGAGTGTTTAAAAGCATTTGGAGTGTAATGATGGAATTGATGATTCCATGGTTAAATTAGCACTTAAAATGGAATTTGTTGTGGTTTTATGTACTTAACAACTTTCATATGAGTATTGAATGATTTAGGAACAAACTATATGAATTTTAGAATGTTTCATTGCAAGATAGACTAGTTAACCTTTCTTTTACAACTTGAAGATCATAATGTTCTTAAAGGTTCCAATGAGCACTTAATGGATTAAGTGGGTTTTTTTTGGATGATAAAAAAACCTCTTAATCATGTGTGAGAACCTAAATTAATGGTACAACGTTATTTGGAAAAGGATCTTCAAGAAGTTTGCAAAGTAGGGTGTTATTATGTGAAAGAACGAGTTTATACATGACTAGAATCGTCCTATGTCTGGGTAAAAATCATCTTGGTTGATTTTGATGGTTTTAGGAAACTCTCAAAACCTTCATAATTTTGCATACGGATTCGAAATCACGCACGGTGTTCACCTATATTCATATTTTCAAATAAGGGATGATTTGAGACAGTAAGTTCTAGAAGTAGAACTCATAAGGGTATTTTAGTCATTATATTGACATGAACTGGTATGATGTAGGAAGCATTAAATAATGTTTACTTTCAGGAAAGAAGCTTGAAAGGGAGAATCTAACCTTTGTGTGATTGAGGTGAGTACTTGTTGGCATTTTCTCACTTTGGGGTACTTGGCAAAATGATTTTTATGATAATGAAATACCAATGTTTTGATATATGAAACATATTTTCTTTTGGTTTCTTGAAAAAATACTGGAATCTTATTTCGGATGATTTGGTGTCTTTCATTCATCACTTTCACAGCCATTGCTCGATCCCAAAAGGTTGTAACGCTTCTTTCTTTACGGTTATTCCTAAAGTTCGAGACCCTAAGCATATTAAAGACTTTAGACCTATTAGTCTAATAGGGTGCCAATACAAAATAATTGGTAAATTATTAGATAATAGGCTGGCGGAGGTTATTGGTTCTATTATTAGTCTGGAGCAGTCTGCCTTCGTCAAAGGTAGACAAATCTTGGATGGTCCATTTCTTCTAAATGAGGTAGTGGCTTGGAGTAAGTCCTCGAATAATCCTCTTATGATTTTCAAAGTGGATTTTGAGAAGGCTTTTGATTCCGTTTCGTGGGAGTATCTTTTGGAGATTATGTAGATTATGGGCTTTGGCAATCTGTGGTGTGACTGGATCATGGAGCTTCTTAGATCTGTTAGGGCTTTGGTTCTTGTTAACGGGTCCCCTACTGACGAATTTCAAATTCAACGTGGCCTGCGACAAGGTAATCCATTGTTACCTTTTTTATTCATCCTGGTCATGGAAGGGCTTCATGTAACTCTTCGGAAAGCTCACAATGCAAATGTCTTTCGAGGTATTTCTATTAGTGGGATTGATATCTCCCATATGTTTTATGCCGATGATGTTGTTTTATTATCGACTTGGGACCCAACTAATGTCTCCCGAATCATTCGTATCTTGCGGTGCTTTTATCTAGCTTCGGGTCTAAAGATCAACCTTCAAAAAAGTAAATTGATTGGAGTGGGAGTTCCTTTGGCTCAGGTTGAGGTGGCGGCACGTAAAGTTGGGTGTGCTCCTGATTCTTGTCCTTTTATTCATCTTGGAGTTCCTGTTGGCCACAACATGTCTCGGATCACTGCTTGGTCCTTAGTAGTTGATCGTTTTCAGTCGAAGCTCTCGGGCTGGAAAGCTAATTGTCTTTCTTCTGGAGGACGCCTAACTTTGATCAAATCGGTTCTTGGAAGTCTTAGAAGCTATTGGATGTCTATCTTTATGGTCCCAATCTCCGTTGTCAACACCTTGGAGTCTCTTCGAGCTAGGTTTTTTTGGAGTGCTGACATGGGTGAGCGACGCATGCACTGGGTTCGCTGGGATAGGGTCTTAGGCCAAAAAAAGAATGGGGGTCTTGGTGTTGGTAGTCTGTATTCCTTTAATTGGGATATGCTCTATAAATGGCGTTGGAGATTCTTTCATAATCCGGATTTGATATGGGTTAAAGTTGTTAAGGCTATTGATGGTCGGGATGGTGGTTGTAGCTCTTTCTCTCATAGAAGAGGTTCAATTGGTCCTTGGAATGGTGTTATTCGGATGCTTGCACAGCTTCGTAATCATGATCTCGATCTTAGGCCTCTTAGTCCTATTAGAGTTGGTGATGGGAATAAAACTTCTTTTTGGCACGATGTTTGGAAGGGGGATACCCAATTGGCTGCTTCTTTTCATAGGATTTATGCTCTTGATCTTCATAAATCCATATCAGTCAGAGATAGGGTGCTTCTCGGTTGGAACTTAGATTGTCTCAGGCGTCCTCCTAGAGGGGGTATTGAGGAGACCCAATGGAATACTTTTATCTCCTTAATGCAGGGAGTTCTTCTTCAATCCACACCTGACCGTTTAGGATGGACTATTGATGTCTCAGATTCTTTTACTGTTTCTTCTCTTCGAGCTTTTTTGGATAGTCATATGTTACATTCAGGGGGTCCTGAAACTCGTTGGAACAATTGGGTGCCTATCAAGCTGAATATATTTATTTGGAGATTGTAGTCTAGAAGCCTTCCGACTAGGGAAAATCTTTCACTCCGTGGGATTACTATGGACTCCATTCTTTGCCCTGTCTGCTCTAATACTGTTGAATCTACTGATCATCCTTTTCTCCATTGCAATCAGTTGATTGACTTATGGACTCGGTTAGCTATTTGGTGGGATGTTCAGCTTCCTTAGTTATCCTCTATTGATTCTCTCCTCTCGTGGTCTGATTCTCTTTCCCTCAAAAGAGGGCAGTGACAAGCTTTTGACACTGTTATCATCACTACCTTATGGTGTCTTTGGAATTTTCGTAACTCCTCCATTTTTGGAACGGCTCAACCCAAGAAGTCTCTCATTTTAGATGATGTGATTGATAGATCTTTCTTTTGGATTTCTAGTAGGCTTAGAAAAGTTAAAATTAGTTTGACCTCTTGGCTTCATAATCCCCTCTTAGCTTGTAATTTGTTGTGATGTTTTCTTTCCTCTAGCTTCTTGCTAGTTTTTTAATAAAATTTCTGCCGTTCTAAAAAAAAGTCTTTTGAATTATGTTATGACTAATGAAATGTTTTGATATGGAACGAACTGTGGAAAATGTCTATTTGAAATACGTTTTGCAAAGATGAAATGTTTTTAATGCAAATGTGATAAATGTTTTGGGTCACATACCCACCTAGCTCACGAGACATTTTTATCTTACATATCTCTTTTTAATGTCATGTATCCCAGGTTGAAATTAAGGAGAAAAGATTATAGATGGAAGATAGTAGTTAAAAGATGTAGAATGGAATGGAGCTTGTTAAGTTCCTTTTTAAATGATATTGATGTAATTCTTATTTTCTTGCTAAGGTTTGTATGATGCTTAATGATAACACCCAATGTTTTAATCACAAACGTTTTTGTGGGACCAATTTTTGTTAATTGTGGTTTAATACCCGTAAAGATTTTGTTTAAACCATAGCATTTTAAAATTTTAAAATTTTGGGGTGTTACATCGGCACTAGAGCGGGATGCAGTACTATGATGTTTGGATGACCATGATAGGAGGTTGTGTCCTAGAAAAATACAATGACTGGAAGTGGAGTGCCTAATGATCAGATAACCATCCCAGTCAGCATTAGAGTAAGCAATAATATCGCAAGATAGAGAACTAAAGATTTGAATACCATGATCTGAGGTAGTCCATATGTATCGTAAGATGCACTTGAGAGCCGGGAAATGAGGCACTCGAGGATCATGCATGTAGAGATAGATATGTTAAACTACATCGGTAATGTGTGAGCGAGTGAACATGAGATATCGAAGTGCTCTACGAGACTACAGTATAAAGTAGGATATTGAATAGGGGGTTCAAACCCGTCAAACTTGGCAGCCAAATCCGTTGGGATTGAAGACGGTTTGCAATTGATCATGGAGGCATGATAAAGAATTTCATTGGCATATTTTTGTTGAGATAAAAAAGGCCATATGTAGTTCTGGTAACGGAGACACCCAAGATGTAATGAAGAGTATGCCCTCCCAGGTCTGCAGTCTATCCGGTCCACCCTAGGTATCTTGGCCTAAGCACAAAGCATGTCCGCCTCAACCTAATCTCCAATCAAACAAACATGTGCACATAAATATCATACGCTAGCTAGCATGTACAACTAGTCATACAGATCTAACAGATCACTAACATGGTAACCATCCTATAACCAGGATACCGATCTAACCGATCACTAACATAGTAACCATCCGATAACCAAGATTCCGATCTAACAAATCACTAACATAGCATAATCCTATAACCAGGATACTGATCTAACATATCACTAACATAGCATAATCCTATAACCAGGATACCGATCTAACAGATCACTAACATAGCAACCATCCTATAGCCAGGATACAAATTATAAAGGGCCGACCTTGGTGCCTTAGACCTTGTTGTTATAGTGAGAACTCACCTCACAAGTAGCTCGAAACGATGATGTTGAACTCCTCCAAATACTACTCCAACTCCAACACCTACATCCACCAATGATCCACTTCCATCAATTCCCAAATTACTAAAATACCCCCAGATGTCAAACTAGTCAACACTTGGTTAAAGTCAAAGTCAACGGTCAAGGTCAACAATCCATGTTGAACCAACTCGTCGAGTCTATCCAGAGCTCGAGAAATTGTGAAAACCCTAGTTGACTCGCCGAGTTTCCAGATAACTCATCGAGTCCATGCGTGTCCAAAAGTCGGGAAAACCCTAACTGACTCTTCGAGTCATCTCACTGACTCGCCGAGTTCATGCATAAACGAACAATGACCAATCTTCATCGGACTCATCGAGTTGGCCATGCAACTCGTTGAGTCCCTTCAGTCCATTTTTCATTTAGATGTTTTTAAGCTACCCCAAAGCTCCAAATTATAGATCTAGCTTCCTAAGGCACAGATTCCACGTAACGTTGCAAACTTTATGTGCATGCAAGGTCTTAAAGGCTTAGAATCACCAAAACCAAATCTAGAATGAGGTTTAGGGCATGGTGATAGGTCAATACGAGATAAATTTGATAGCTTTATGAATTTGGGACCTAGAGGAGTCCATATTTGAAACTATGCCCTTGTGACAAGCTCAAATGCAAAAGTAACTCCATTTTTGCACTAAAATGCCGATATTCTCACTTAAAAAAAGATCTAACAAATTGAAGACCAAGGTAAAGGCTTTTTAACTTAAAATGCTAGCCAAGACAATATAGGTACTAGATCTACCCTCTTTTTCTCGTTCCAAGCTTCTAAAACTCCAAGCTTCTTCAATTAAAAGCGCCAAAAGCACACTTTAGCCTCTCAAACACTCAAGAACAAGGTTTAGACTGATTAAGGTTTCTTCTGGCCATCAAAAGGTGGTAAGGGGCTGGAGGAAAGGACTTAAGGTCCTTTAAATAGGGTGCAAACCCTAAAAATTAGGGTTTCCATCCACAACTTGTAACGACGAAAATTTTAAAACAAATTTGTCATTTTTAAACACAATAAAAACTCATTTCATAATTCTGAAATAAAATACGTCTCAATGTCAACAAATAAAACACAATCCCAGAATCATAAAAATAACAATCTCTCGCTGGTGTGTACAATCATGTCGGTGCACTGCCGTCATCCTCGGAGCTTCCTGAAACACATAACACATAACACGGTAAACATAATGCTTAGTGAGTTCCCCAAAATACCACACACAACACATTAGCCACTCGAGGCTATAACTCAATAAGACCCTCTGGTCGAGGTGTCTCAGTGGGACCCTCCGGTCCCACAACTCAGATGGACCCTTCGGTCCCTTAACTCAGCATCTCAAATAATATACAAAAAGCATAACACAAATAAATAACAGGATATCTCATTACACAGCTCATGCACATAAGACCCTCTGGTCACACATAAAAATTACCACTCAAGGTAAGTATATTGAGAAGACTCACCTCGTAAGCTAATGAATGAAAATCTCGCACTCGAGATCTTGATCTCTACCCACCGGTCTTGCCTCCGCCTAACACATAATAATTATCCTTATTAATATTGGCCCTCAAGAAGCTAGACTAACCCTTCTACAACTCACAGAAGGGTAAAAGACCATTTTACCCCTCCAAAGCTTAATAGTCCTCAATCTTGACCAAATGCTAAAAGTCAACAGCAGGGAGTACGCTGAGCGTTCCAACTCCCTACGCTGGGCGTACTCGGCTGCTATCCAGAATTGGGGTGCTCGGTCCCTACGCGGCGCGTACTAGGGGTTACGCCCAACGCATGCCCCAATTTTGCTCATCTCATACTCATGGTCTTAATCAGTTAAGACATAAGCTCATATCTCAGATCTGGAGCTTCTAATGCCTCTTAATCCATAAAGTCATCGACTTTAAGCCTTTGCATGGCTGAAAAGTCTCCATCTTCCAAAAAAACACACTCTTTTTGTCCCAAGGATCTCTTAACTCATGCATGGAGTGATTTCACTAACCAAGATTGGATTTTTATGACATAACACTACTCATACACTCAAAAGGGGTTGGTCCTAGACTCTGGAGATCAAGATCTCATCTAGACTCCGCCTTTTTGGGACAAAACCCTAAAATGCTCATCACAACATACTCAAGAAAGGAAAGGCAAAGTTTGAAACTTTATACCTCAAAAAGAAGCTTCCCACTCAGATTTGCTCAGATCTAGAAGCTTGGACTCCAACTCTCCTTCTTCAAGGCCTTCTCTTCTCTTCAAAACCACAAAAACACCCTCTCAAAGCTCAAACACACATACACAAGCTCTAGAATGGAGATAAGGGCACTCTTAGGGTTTTGTCTCTAGAAATGGTGGCCAGAAACGAGGTCATCATGTACCTTATATAGGCGACTCAGTCCAAATTAGGGTTGCATTATGGGCCTAGTACGCCCAGCGTACTAGGTGGTCTCTGCGTTTCATGCACACTGACGAGTACGCTAAGTGTACCCTCGGGAACGCCCCGCGTACTCATTTTCACTCTTTTATAACTTAAGGCCAAAAATGACAATAGCTCAAAAGATCAAGGTTTTCGAGGTATACTTGAACTCCGGATGTTATAATTCTCCCCCACTAGGATCAGACTTCACCCTCAAAGTCATGCTCCTCAAATAGCTTCGGATGCTGCTCCTGTTGGGTTTTGAGCAATCTAACACTTCCTAAGTGTGCATGCAACCCTAATAAACCTTGGATCTATGTTTGTCTAAATACATGCAAAATAATAATTTTCCAAGGTTTATAACCTATCTAACATGGCATGGGGAACATTTCAACATAAAAGAGTTAGAAGAGATTACATACCTTTGTTGTGTTGGGTTCTTAGGAGTTTGAGGGCCAAGCACCAATAGTGTGAATGCCTCAAATGGAATCACAAACACCACAAACTCTTGAAAAACTTTGAGAGAGTATACACACTCTTGTATTTTCGGCCACACACATGCACACACACACTAGAACACTAGCTTTCTCTTAGGCTATCTTAGGCTCTCTTTCATGCTCCATAAGCATGCTTATATAGTATGCATGGTTAGGGTGAAACCCTAATAACCCATGTCTTTTCCTATTCCAAGGATCCATGGGTTAAAAGCTCCATGGATCATCCATGGACTTCCACATAAGCCTAGCCCATTAACAAATGAGTATTAGCCCACACTATATAAAACAAATAGCCCATAATTTAATTAGTATTCCTTTTAATCTCTAAATTAATCCATAATTAATTTAAGACTAAAACTAATTAAATAACGTAACTTCATATTAATATATTATAACTCATAATATATTAATAAACATATGTGTATAACTCTCATAAAATTATCCATAATAGTTTGGATGAGATGCAACCCAAATGGACCATGCCGGTCGGGTCAAGTATATACCAAATAAGTTATGGACTTAGACACCTTATCCAACAGACTCCCACTTGGATAAGTCTAATAACTATATTTGCCTATAACTTCAGGAACCAACCAACAATCGTAGCTCTCGAAAACTCCCTCGAACAATGAAGACTCTGTCGAACTATGAAGCGCCATTTTAGATAAGTGATCACATAATCCTCTGTTCTCATGATATCAGCCGGACAAACACATGGAACTATGTCTTGCTTATTGTCTAGCAGTTGTTTCTCGATTATCCGATTTGTTTGACGAAGAACTTCACTGAACACATCGGTT
This sequence comes from Lactuca sativa, assembly GCF_002870075.4. Classification (NCBI taxonomy): domain Eukaryota; kingdom Viridiplantae; phylum Streptophyta; class Magnoliopsida; order Asterales; family Asteraceae; genus Lactuca; species Lactuca sativa. The sequence goes on from NC_056625.2 coordinate 76,613,979, forward strand.
TAGTTCTGACCAGGCCTGGTATATGGGTCAACACAAAATCATCGAGGGGCCCGGATATCGCTTCTATTTCTAGAAGCAACAGATAAACTTCGACTGATATGCTTGTTCTACTACTTATTGAATTGTACACAAAGGCACATTTTATAACATCAAGTTACTGATGCGTTTACGTGCAATCAATGCACAACCAACTCATAGGTAACAACTCATATCTCTAGGTTTAAAGATTTATATGATGTTATCGTCTCACGATCACTCGAGATAAATTCCATGAAGTGATACAAGTGAGCGTGGGTTTATACCAATACTCATAACTTATGAGTACTCATGAATGTTGCAGCAACCATTGCCATGCCTAAACACCTTTAAGGCATCTACAAACCCAATTCATGACAATCTTGATTCATACCTACTTCCGACGTATGATCGATTGTGGAGGTTTGAACAAATTAATTATTCTGGAAGTCAAAACATGCAAAACTGAAACAATAGTAAATAATTGACAATGATAGTAACACTTTACTCATAAATAAATCACAAATTTTATTCATCATCAAACGTCGATTACATTTTACAAGTTTCAGGAAAACTATCTAATCTGTAAAACTAATATCGTCCCTCAGCCCGATGCGTCTCGCATGCTGAAAATGCTTAACCCTCGTCAGTCCCTTCGTAAGGGGATCTGCAGGATTCTCATCTGACGATATCCTCCTTGTCACAAGGAGTCCTTCTTCAATCTTGTGCCTTATGAAGTGATATTTTCTGTCAATGTGTCGGGATCTGCCATGATCTCTTGGTTCCTTGGCTAAGATAACCGCAGCATTGTTGTCACAGAAAATCTCTATAGGTTCCTTAATAGCTGGTACAACTCCAAGGTCTCCGATGAAGTTCTTTAGCCATATCGCCTCCTTCGCTGCTTCACTCGCTGCTATATACTCTGATTCACAAGTCGAATCAGCCACCGTCTCCTGCTTGGAACTCTTCCAAGAAATTGCCCCTCCATTTAAGGTAAAGATCCAGCCCGACTGAGAGCGGAAATTATCCCTATCAGTCTGAAAACCAGCATCACTATACCCTAATATTCTCAAGTCATCACTGCCACCAAGGGTAAGGACCCAATCCTTAGTCCTCCGCAGGTACTTGAGAATGTTCTTTACCGCGGTCCAATGAGCCTTGCCAGGGTTCCCCTGATACCTGCTGACCATGCTCAAAGCAAATGCCACATCAGGACGGGTACAAGTCATAGCATACATGATCGAGCCAACTGCGGAAGCATATGGTAATTGGCTCATCTCAGCTATCTCAGCCTCTGTACTCGGACTCTGAGTCTTACTCAGTTTGGTATTGCTTTGGATCGGTAAATCTCCTTTCTTGGAATTCTCCATGTTGAACCTTTTCAACACCTTATCCAAGTAGATACTCTGACTAAGTCCAATTAGTCTTCTACTCCTTTCTCTTAATATCCTTATCCCTAGGATATAGGTAGCCTCCCCTAGGTCCTTCATAGCAAAGCACTTCCCAAGCCAGGACTTAACCTCCTGCAAGGTTGGGATGTCATTTCCTATGAGTAGTATGTCATCCACATACAGTACCAAGAAGCTAACTATACTCCCACTAGCTCTGACATACACGCAAGACTCATCTTCGCTTCTCAAGAAGCCAAACTCTTTTACCTTCTCATCAAAACAAAGATTCCAGCTACGAGATGCTTGTTTTAATCCATAAATGGATTTCTTAAGCTTGCATACTCTATTAGGGTGCTCTGCATTGACAAAACCCTCTGGCTGATTCATGTACACATCCTCAGCCAACTTTCCATTAAGGAAAGCGGTTTTGACATCCATTTGCCATATTTCATAATCATGAAATGCTGCAATGGCTAACATAACCCTAATAGACTTAATCTTGGCCACCGGCGAGAAGGTTTCATCATAATCAATACCTTGAGTTTGAGTAAAACCCTTCGCAACCAGTCGAGCCTTATAAGTATGCACTTTTCCTTCCATGTCGGTCTTCTTTTTGAAGATCCATTTGCACCCGACTGTTTTACGGCCTGGTACATTGTCAACCAAGTTCCAAACTTGATTGTCATACATGGACTGTATCTCGCTGTCCATAGCCTCCTTCCATTTAGCAGACTCCGGGCCTGCCATGGCTTCCTTAACACTGCTAGGTTCATCCAAATTTACTAGTGTACTATCACTAATAAACGTATCACCTTCCGTAGTAATATGAAAACCATAATAAAACGAAGGTGTGTTCCTAACCCGTGTGGAACGTCTCGGAGGTACAGACTCGTCAGCTGGATCAACAGGAGTTTCTTCCTCAGGTTGATTGCTAGTGTCTGAGGTTCCTTCACCAATTGATTCTTGAATTTCTTCAAGATCAATCTGCCTCCCACTGTCTCCTTGGCTTATAAATTCTTTCTCGCGAAAGATCCCTCTTCGTGCTACAAAGACCACATTCTCACTGGGTCTGTAGAAAAGGTAACCGAAGGATTTCTGTGGGTAGCCGATGAAAATACACCTTATACTTCGGGGTTCAAGCTTATCATGAGTTTCACGCCTCACGAAGGCTTCGCAACCCCAAATTTTGATGTGGTCCAAATTGGGAACCTTCCCAGTCCACATCTCATGAGGTGTTTTGGTAACCTTCTTTGTAGGGACTAGATTAAGGATATGGGCGGCAGTCTCTAAGGCATACCCCCAAAAAGAGATTGGTAACGAAACTCGACTCATCATAGAGCGAACCATGTCCAACAAGGTACGATTACGCCTCTCAGCTACACCATTCAGCTGTGGTGTCCTGGGAGGAGTCAATTGTGAGACAATCCCACACTCCTTAAGATAGTCAAGGAACTCGGTACTAAGATACTCACCACCTCGATCGGATCGAAGCATCTTAATGTTCCTGCCCAATTGATTTTCTACTTCCTGTTTGAATTCCTTAAACCTTTCAAAGGTTTCGGACTTGTGTTTGATCAAGTAGACATACCCATATCTACTATAATCATCAATAAAAGTCACATAATACCGATTAGCGTCCCTTGTGGCGGTTTTGAATGGCCCACATACATCAGTATGTATTAGGTCCAACAAACCTTCATCCCTCTCACAAGTTCCAGTGAAGGGTGATTTTGTCATTTTTCCAAGTAGACAAGATTCACAACTATCATCTGATTTGAGGTCAAATGATTCCAAGACTCCACTCTTTTGGAGTTGGTCTATGCGTTTCTTGTTTACATGTCCAAGACGACAATGCCACAATGATGCTTTATCTAGGCTAGTAGAAGAATCAATATACAACACATTATTTCCTAAGTTGTCTACAATCGACACAGTTTCATACACGCCATCACAAGGTAATGCTTTAAAATAAAACACATTATTAAAGAAAGCATTAATACCACCACATTCATTATCAAACGAAAAGGTAAAACCTTGTTTGTACAAAGCATGAAAAGAAATAATATTCCTCGCCATTTCAGACGAGTATACACATTTATTCAAATCTAATTTTAACCCATTATTAAGCAACAAAGTATAAACTCCAATCTTGGAAACAGGTGAAGCCTTCCTATTCCCCATGATTAAGTTTATCTTCCCGTGCTCCACATCCTCACTTCTTCTTAGGCCCTGCAAATCAGAACATATGTGAATACCACATCCTGTATCAAGCACCCAAGAGTTAGAATATGTTGAGTAATTAGACAATATAGTGTAAATACCTGCATAGGTGGGTTTCACTTTCCCATCCTTTAGATCCTGCAAGTACTTAGGGCAGTTTCGCTTCCAGTGTGCCTTTTCATGGCAATAAAAGCATTCAGCATCCTTTGGAATGGCAGAAGGAGTGACAGAACCGTTCTTAGTCTTGGATGAGGAGCCTTCAAGAGACTTTCCCTTGGTACCCTTCGAAGGGTGCTTCCTCTTTTTCCCTTTGCCTTGCCCAATAGCTAAAACAGGGGTAGAAGTTGGAGTAGGAGTAGTAGAGGTAACAACCGCTTTACCCTTAAGACCGGTTTCAGCGGTCTTCAAGAGTCCTTGAAGCTTGCTGAGGGTAACTTCCTCCTTGTTCATATGATATGTCATTCGAAAATGATCATAACAAGAAGGCAAGGAGTGCAAAATGATGTCAATTGCTAACTCCTCGGGGATGTTAACATTCAGCTTCAGCAAACGGTCCACATACCTTTGCATCTTTTGCATGTGGCCCGTGACGGATTCACCGTCCTTCATGCGGGTAGTTATTATGGAGGAGATTATTTCATACCGCTCCTGACGAGCACTCTGATGGTACCTTTCCATCAAGTCTTGGTGCATCTCAAAAGGGTAGAGATCTTCATATGACTTTTGGAGCTCGGCTGTCATCGTGGCCATCATGATACATGCCACCTTAGTAGCATCTCTCTCATGAGTCCTGAATTCAGCGATCTCCTCAGGAGTAGCAGTAGACTCATCAAGTTCTTTTAACTCCTTATCGAGGACATATTCCTTGTCCTCGTAACGAGTAACCATCCTGATGTTCCTAATCCAATCCATGAAGTTGGAACCATCAAAGATGACCCTCCCACAAAGATTCATGAGAGAGAAAGAACCAGTTGGGTTAGAGCCTGAAGCATTAGTGTTGGAAGACATCTGAAAGAAGAAAGTAAGTTTAGATTAGATATTTAGGATCCTTAATAAGACACCCAAATGTAATATTAAGGCTAGGATCCAATCACAATATATTACACTTAGAAGAGGGATGCCGTAATCTAAGTAATAATATATTTGAAAGGTAGGCGAATGACGATTCACCAATTTCCACCATGAAAACGAAATGATTAATTAGGTTTAATTGGATTTGAAATTCCTAGATTCTTTTGAGATTCATTGAACTTTTCAATGGCATGTTTCAATCTCGATTGTGCCCTTCAAGTTTTGTGACTGGGATGCCGAGGATCACAAAACAAGGTGTGAATAACCATGCTAACTCACTTGGTACTCCTAATATTATCACCTAATCAATGTGCCGGTTAACCACACACGCTCCATTGATCTATGACAACATTAAGTTACCCTTCGTGATCCTTACTAGTCTAATTAGTGTGCCGGTTAACCACACACGCTCCACTAACGACTTGGTAAGGTACAAAGTGTGAATTCCATGGATTAGCACCATGTTCACATTTTCCTAAAATAACTAAGATTGGGAATTAAAAGAGTTTAGTTATTTTATAATATTCATTATACTTTTAATGAGGATTTAAAGTCGTTGTTCTACCCGTTCGGCTAACGACCCTCCACCGATCAAGCAAGCGGTGGGTGAGAGTATACACCCATTAAGTCGCCATTTTATAGGCAACAACCTTATACCCACCTTATAGACCGGCTTCGTGAATGAGGCCTACTAACGGTAAAACGACTTATTCTTATACATATATATAATAATTAACCATTAATGTTATAAATAGTATAAGGGTTGAATTTTAACTATTAAAACTCTAAGGTTTGGAATTAAAGTTTATTAAAGTGTGTGAAACTTTACAAATTCCAAAACTTGAGGACAAGTTTTGTAACTTTGCAAAACTCTTCATTTCATAACTTATGAATTAAAGGTTCATAAAAATGAAGACTCTTCATTTTCATGTAACTTATGTGTTTTAAGTGTGTGTTAAATGAAAGTGACCTTTGGTAATCCATAACTTGAGGACAAATTATGGACTCCATTAAAACACATAAATGATTAAGAATTAATTCTAAACAATTCAGCAAATAATTCCTATCATTTTCTAAATTCATAAGAACATGAACATGATCATCAAAAATTCAAGAATTATATGAACACATAAAATCATGGATTTTTGATATATGCTATTGTAAATGGATTAGAACAACCATTACACCAACTAAAATAAGTTTTACAACACCAAAACAATTTAGGGTAATGTTTCCAGTCCATTTCCAGCAGCAAAAGTCGAGATTCTGCATTCTTTCGATCCTACTCGCCGAGTGCACGAACGGACTCGTCGAGTAGGTTGAAGTTTGCCTTGGACTCGGCGAGTCCCCCCAATGGACTCGGCGAGTCTAGCATGCAGACAGCAACGATTTCGACTTTTTTCACTATTTTGCATCAAGTATCAAACAAGCAAGCCTAGGCTCTGATACCACTGTTGGGTTTTGAGCAATCTAACACTTCCTAAGTGTGCATGCAACCCTAATAAACCTTGGATCTATGTTTGTCTAAATACATGCAAAATAATAATTTTCCAAGGTTTATAACCTATCTAACATGGCATGGGGAACATTTCAACATAAAAGAGTTAGAAGAGATTACATACCTTTGTTGTGTTGGGTTCTTAGGAGTTTGAGGGCCAAGCACCAATAGTGTGAATGCCTCAAATGGAATCACAAACACCACAAACTCTTGGAAAACTTTGAGAGAGTATACACACTCTTGTATTTTCGGCCACACACATGCACACACACACTAGAACACTAGCTTTCTCTTAGGCTATCTTAGGCTCTCTTTCATGCTCCATAAGCATGCTTATATAGTATGCATGGTTAGGGTGAAACCCTAATAACCCATGTCTTTTCCTATTCCAAGGATCCATGGGTTAAAAGCTCCATGGATCATCCATGGACTTCCACATAAGCCTAGCCCATTAACAAATGAGTATTAGCCCACACTATATAAAACAAATAGCCCATAATTTAATTAGTATTCCTTTTAATCTCTAAATTAATCCATAATTAATTTAAGACTAAAACTAATTAAATAACGTAACTTCATATTAATATATAATAACTCATAATATATTAATAAACATATGTGTATAACTCTCATAAAATTATCCATAATAGTTTGGATGAGATGCAACCCAAATGGACCATGCCGGTCGGGTCAAGTATATACCAAATAAGTTATGGACTTAGACACCTTATCCAACAGCTCCCGCATCTCAGACTCTGGTTCCCAAGTCGTCTCGGACCCCTTCCGATGTTGCCACTGAACCTGAACCTGGGGCACCTCTTTGTTCCTTAACACTTTCACCTTTCGGTCCATAATCGCGATAGGTATCTAGATATAATTCAGGCTCGCATCCACCTAAATATCCTCTAGTGGTAGCACTGCCGTCTCGTTGGCCACACACTTCCTCACCTGGGACACGTGGAAGGTGTCATGGATCTGGCTCAACTCCGCATGTAGCTTTAAATAATATGCTACCTTACCCACTCTAGCGGTCACCCTGAAAGGGACGATGAATTGGGGCCCCAGCTTGCCACTCTTCCTGAACTGTATTACCCCTTTTCCACGGGGATACCCTCAGGAGAACGAAATCTCCAACCTGAAACTCGAGTTCGGACCGTTACCTCTCCGCATAACTCTTCTAGCGACTCTGAGCCATCAGTAACCTACGTCTGACCTATTGAATATGCTCAGTCGTCTTGAGCACTATCTCAGTGCCACCCATCACTCGTTGTCCTACCTTTCCCCAACAGACGGGGGTCCGACACCTCCTCCCATAAAGGAGCTCAAACGGAGGCATGTTGATACTGGAATGGTGGTTGTTGTTGTAAGATAACTCAGTCAAGGGTAGCTATGTGTCCCAACTTCCACCAAAGTCCATAACACACACTCGAAGCATGTCCTCAAGCGTTTGAATCGTCCGCTCACTTTGTCCGTCTGTCTGTGGGTGGTAGGTTGTGCTAAAATGCAATCGCGTTCCCAATTCCTCGTGGAACTTCTTCCAAAATCTGGAAGTAAAGTGCACATCCCGATCGAACACAATAGATTTCGGTACTCCATGCTGATCCACCACCTCTCTCACATATATCCCTGCCCACCTCTCAGCAGAAGAGCTCTCACTAATAGCAAGGAAGTGAACGCTCTTCGTCAACCGGTCCACAAAAACCCAAATCGCGTCGACACCCCGCGCGGTCCTCGGCAAGTTGGTGATAAAATTCATGGAAATCTATTTCCATTTCCACTAGGGAACCTCTAGTGGTTGCAACTTGCCATGCAGATGCTGGTGCTCGGCCTTAACCCAACGACAGGTCAAGCATCTCTCGACTACCCAAGCCACATCCCTCTTCATACAAGGCCACTAATAGTTTCCTTTCATGTCCAAATACATCTTAGTGGCCCCAGGGTGGATTGAAAATCTCGATTTGTGTGCCTCCTCCATCAGTACATGTCTTGCTCCACCCATAAAGGGCACCCAAATCCTTCCTTGAAAGGTCATAAGCCTACGGTTGTCCATCACAAACTTGGACACCTACCCAATCACCCGCTCCTTTTTGCGGTTCTCTGGTCTCACGGCCTCCGCCTGGGCCTCTTGAATGATATCTAAGACTGGAGTCATCACTGTCATCCTCATACACATGTCTCGGATCAGAGCACTCTCTGCTTTGCGGCTCAGGGCGTAGGCTACCACATTAGCCTTGCCCGGATGGTACAAGATCTCGCAGTCATAATCTTTCACCACATCCAACCATCTCCTCTGTCTCATGTTAAGGTTGGGCTGATCCATAAGATATTTCAAACTCTTGTGGTCCATGTATATGGTACATTGAACCCCGTACAGATAGTGATGCCAGATCTTGAGGGCAAACACTATTTCTCATAGCTCCAGATTATGGGTGGGATATCTCGTCTCATGAGGCTTCAACTGCCTCGATGCGTACGCTATCACGTGTCCTCTTTGCGTCAGAACCGCACCCATGCCCGTAATAGATGCGTCGCAGAAAACCACAAAATCCTCCATCCCCTCTGGGAGGGCCAACACGGGAGCCTCGCACAATCTCTGGCGAAGGGTCTCGAATGAGGTCTGCTGCTCGGGACCCCAAATAAACGTGACACCCTTCCGGGTCAAACTGGTGAGTGGGACGGCAATCTTGGAGAAATCCCTGATAAATCTCCGATACTACCCGGCCAGTCCCAGACTGCCTCAATCTTGGTCGGATCTACCAAAATACCATTCTGGTTAACGAGGCGTCCCAGGAACTGGACCTCTCGCAACTAGAAATCACATTTGGAGAACTTGGCAAAGAGCCTCTCCGACCTCAGTATACCCAACATATCTTTCAGATGCTCCTCATGTTGCTTTCTGGTCCTCAAATATACCAAAATATCGTCGACGAACACAATCACCGAACAATCCAACATGGGCCTGCACACCCGGTTCATGAGGTCCATGAATGTCGCCGGTGCGGTTGTGAGCCCGAAAAGCATCACCACAAACTCATAGTGCCCATAACGTGTCCTGAAGGCCGTTTTCTGGACATCCTCCTCTGATGATACCCAAACCTCAAATCGATCTTGGAAAACCAATACACCCCTGTGACTAATCGAACAAATTGTCGATCCTCGGAAGTAGGTAACTGTTCTTGACCATCAACTTGTTCAACTCCCGGTAATCAATGCACATCTGGTGTGAACCATCCTTTTTCTTGAAAAAAAGGATCGGGGCTCCCCACGACGAACTACTCGGCCAGATAAACCCCTTCCCCAGCAGCTCCTGGAGCTGAGAGGATAACTCCTGCATCTCTGGCAACGCAAGGAGATAGGGTGCCTTGGCAATAGGGGCTGCACCCAGCACCAAATCAATCTGAAACTCTACCTGCCTCCTGGGAGGCACACCCGGCAACTCCTCGAGAAAAACATCTGGAAACTCGCACACTATTGGAACCTCAGAGAGAGAACTCGATCTCTCTGCAGAAACCCGAGCATCTAACACATACGCCAGAAACCCCATACATCCCTGCTACAAACTCTGCCTCACCCTGTCAGCATAGTAGAATGCTGATCCATATCTAGTGCCCTCGCCCTATATCGTAAGTACTCTCCCACTAAGGTCTCGTATAGTCACCAGGTAGAGCTCACAGTCGATCACAGCTCCAAATCGACTCAACCAATCCATGCCAACGATGACACATACATCCCTCATCGCAATCGGCACCCGATCTATCGGAAACTCAACTCTGAAAATATCAAGCACACATCCTCGGATCACATCAGTCGCAAACACCGAATGCTCATCAGCTATGGAAACTCTCAGAGGTCGACTCAATGCCTCTCGAAGGATACTGAGTTGACGACTGAAAGCTAAAGATACGAATGACCGACTCGCGCCCGAGTCAAATAACACCAAGGCAAGCGCAGAACACACAAGAAAAGTACCTATACATAATCACAATATAAGTACCAAATAGCTCAAAAGAATAAAATAAGAATATGTACCGACCACAACGTCAGGTGCTGCGCAGACCTCCTCTGCTGTCAGCTGAAAGGCTCTCCCACGAACCTTCGGTGTCTCGGTCTTCACTAGCCGGATCTCAGTAGCACACACACAAAAGTAGGTGCAGATCCCTGCGTTGAACCCTGCACTAGCTGGGGAATTCGACCTTTTCGGTGGCCGGTCTGGTTGCAATGAAAGCAAACCGAGTATCCCTTGGGGCAATCGTTCTCTATGTGCCCCTCCTTGCCGCATTTGTAATAGATCCCCTTCCGACAAGAACCCTCGTGACTCTTGCCACACTTGCCATAAGTGCGGCCCTTCTGACCCTAAACTCTGGAATCAGCAGGCTTGGCCCGCTTCGTCGCCGGCTGCGACTGCACTAGATCTGGTCCCTCCCCCGGGACTCCTCCTCATCCTCCCTGGTCTGTAATTCAAGCTCAATCTCCCTCCTCCTAGCATTGGCCTAAAGCTCGGCCAATGTCCGGTACGACGAGTTCGCCACGAAATCTCGTATATCCCTAATCAGTATGCTCAGATATCGGCTCACACGTTCCTGCTCGGTGGACACGTGTTCAGGGCAAAACATCGCCCTCTCATGGAACATCCTCAAGAACTCAGTCACTGACTCTATCTTCACCCTGAGAGACAGAAACTCCTACGCCAAACGTTCCATCTCCACCGGGGGAACGTACTCATCCCGAAACATCTAAACAAACCTCTCCCATGTCACTGCAGCATGATCTGCAGTGGTAAAGTTAACTGTCGCAAACTTCCACCAGTCCTTCGCTCCCAAGCGAAGCTGGTTCATCGCGAACCGAACTCTCAAATGGTCGAGACAGGAACACGTGTAAAAACACCCCTCGATATCGGAGATCCACCTCATCGCAGCAATTAGATCCTGCGTCCCATCAAACTCCAATGGCTTCGTGTTGCTGAACTCTCGAAACAACAATGAGTCACCCCCCTGTGGCCTAGCAGCGGCGACGGCTGCAGTGGCTGCGGCAGCAGCGACTTTAGTGATAGCAGCATATAGCTGCAACCACCTCCTCGTGGATCATCCTCCGTATCTCCTCATCGCTACTCCCACTGCTCCCAGGGTTGTGCCCAATACTAGGATCCCTAGGATTCTTACTTGGGCCGCTCACTGATCCGGTGCTTCCAGTAGTACGTGCCCAATACTACATTCCACACCGCATCAGTGTTCACCCCAAGTCCTCCTCCTAGGATCCCAATGTACAAGTACTCTATGCCACCCTACTCCTAATATATGAATCACCTAGCATACTATGACATCCCCAAAATCTGAAACACAGACGTTACACATACTCTCTAGCATGCATTATATCACATAAAATATCTCATAACACAAAATGAGGGTATTTTGGGAAATCACCGCTCGGTTCTGGCTGATTGTACACACTGCTCTGGCTTGGCTTCTCTTAAACTCTTTCTCATTTGTAGAAAAAATTATCTCTTTTTGAAAATCCTTCTCAAATCCTCAGTTTAAGTCCAAAAACACCCGAGGGTGCATCCGAATCTCTCTAACCAAGGCTCTGATACCAACTTGTAACGAAGAAAATTTTCAAACAAAATTTTCATTTTTAAACACAATAAAAACTCGTTTGATAATTCTCAAATCACATATGTCTCAATGTCAACAAATAAAACACAATCCCAGAATCATAAAAATAACAATCGCTTGTCGGTGTGTACAATCATGCCGATGCCTTGCCGTGTTCCTCGGAGCTACCTGAAACACCTAACACGTAACACGATAAGCATAAAGCTTAGTGCGTTCCCCAAAATACCACACATAACACATTAGCCACTCGAGGCTATAACTCAATAAGACCCTCTGGTCACACATAAAAATTACCACTCAAGCTAAGTATAGTGAGAAGACTCACCTTGTAAGCTAATTAATGAAAATCTCGCACTCGGGATCTTGATCTCTACCCACCAGTCTAGCCTACCCCTAACACATAATAATTATCCCTAGTTAATATTGGATCTCGAGAAGCTAGACTAACCCTTCTACAACTCACAGAAGGGTAAAAAACCATTTTACCCCTCCAAATTAATAGTCCTCAATCTTGACCAAACCCTAAAAGTCAACAGCAGAGAGTACGCTGAGCATTCCAACTCCCTACGCTGGGCGTACCCGACTGCTATCTACAATCGGGGTGTTCGGCCCCTACGCAGCGCGTACTGGGGGTTACGCCCAACGCACGCCCCAGTTTTGCTCATCTCATACTCATGGTCTTAATTAGTTAAGACATAAGCTCATATCTCAGATCTGGACCTTCTAATGCCTCTTAATCCATAAAGTCGTCGACTTTAAGCCTTTGCATGGCTTAAAAGTCTCCATCCTCCAAAAATACACACTCTTTTGTCCCACGGGTCTCATAACTCATGCATGGAGTGATTTCACTAACCAAGACTGGATTTTTATGACATAACACTACTCATTCACTCAAAAGGGGTTGGTCATAGACTCTGGAGTTCAAGATCTCATCAAGACTCCGCCTTTTTGGGACAAAACCCTAAAATGCTCATCACAACATTCTCAAGAAAGGAAAGGCAAAGTTTGAAACTTTATACCTCAAAGAGAAGCTTCCCACTCAGATTTGCTCAGATCTAGAAGCTTAGACTCCAACTCTCCTTCTTCAAGGCCTTCTATTCTCTTCAAAACCACACAAACACCATCTCAAAGCTCAAACATACACACACAAGCTTTAGAATGGAGATAAGGGCACTCATAGGGGTTTCTCTCTGGAAATGGTGGCCAGAGAGGAGGCCAACATGTTCCTTATATAAGGGACTCACCCCAAATTAGGGTTGCATTTTGGGTCTCGTACGTCCAGCGTACCCACGAGTATGCACAATGTATAGGTGGTCTCTGCGTTTCATGCACACCGACGGGTATGCTAAGCGTACCCTCAGGTACGCCCCGCTTACTTGTTTTCACTCGTTTATAACTTAAGGAAAAAAATGACAATAGCTCAAAAGATCAAGGTTTTCGAGGTATACCTGAACTCTAGATGTTACACAGCCTCTACTCGTCGAGTCGGGGTCCTCCGACTTGTCGAGTAGGAGTCAAAAACCACGCGGGATGACTAGGTTTGACACGACGAGTTGGGGCCTCCAACTCGTCGAGTTCCCTCAATAAAATGAATATAAAATTTAGAAAATTATAACTAGAAGTCGGGATTTTACAATTCTCCCCGACTTGAACTAGACCTCGTCCTCGAAGTCTGTTGTGGTAAATAACTCGGGGTAGTTCTCCCGCATCTCTGCTTCTGACTCCCAAGTCCACTCGGATCCCCTACGGTGTTGCCACTGTACCTTTACCAAAGGTACTTCCTTGTTCTATAGAATCTTCACCTTCCTCTCAAGAATGGCCAACGACCTCTCCACGTAATTCAGACGCTCATCAACCTGAAAATAATCTAACAACACTACCGCATCCTCATCTGGTATACACTTTCGCAAATGTGATACGTGAAAGTTGTGGTGAATCTAACTGAGCTCCTATGGGAGGTCCAGTCTATACACCACCTTGCCAACCCTGGCAGTGATCCTGAATGGCCCAATGTATCGGGGACCCAATTTCCCCTCTTCCTGAAGCGAATCACACCCTTCCAGGGTGAGACCTTAAGTAGTACCATGTCTCCCACCTGAAACTCCAGCTCAGATCGGCGCCTATCAACGTAGCTCTTCTGCCGACTCTGAGCGGTCTGCAATCGCTGTTTGATCTGTTGAATCCTCTCGGTAGTCTGCAAAACTACCTCTGTCCGTCCCATCACCCTATGACCGATCTCACCCCAACAGACTTGGGTGCGACATCTACGTCCACACAACAGCTCATATGGTGGGGCACCAATACTGGAATGAAATTTGTTATTGTAGGAGAACTTTGCAAGGGGTAGGTAGGAGTCCCATCTCCCACCGAAGTCAATAACGCAGGCTCTCAGCATATCCTCAAGAATCGGTATGGTCCGCTCACTTTAGCCGTCTGTCTGCAGATGATAGGTTGTACTAAAGTGCAGCCGTGTAATCAGTTCCTCGTGGAACTTTTGCCAGAAACATGAGGTGAAACGAACATCGTGGTCTGAGACAATAGGGACCGACACTTCATGGAGAGTAATGATCTCGCGGATATACAAGCCATCCATCTTCTTAGCCGACGAACTCTCCCGTATCGCTAAAAAGTGGGCGCTCTTGGTCAATCGATCCACGATGACCCAAATAGCGTCGAAGCCCTTCGCCATCCTCGGCAACTTGGTGATAAAATCCATCGTGATCTGTTCCCACTTCCACATGGGAATCTCCAGTGGTTGCAACAAGCCGTGCGGCCTCTAGTGCTCGGCCTTGACCATCCTACATGTCAAGCACCTCTTTACGTACCAAGTGATTTCTTGCTTCATGCACGACCACCAATAACTCAATCGTAAATCCCAATACATCTTGGTAGCCCCTAGGTGAATAGAGAAGCGAGAATTACGAGCCTTCTCCAAAACAATCTGTCTGACCCCACCAGACATCAAAACCCAGACCCGATCGCAACAGGTCAATAATCCCCGGCTATCCTGCACAAACCGGGCCAATTCATTTGTCGCATACCCTCAACTTGAGCTTCCCTGATCAAACCCCCTAGTGGAGTATCCACTGATATTCTCATACATGTTTCTGGAGTAGAACATCCAGCTGACTTGCGGCTCAGAGTTTCTGCAACCACGTTCGCTTTATCTGGGTGGTAAAGGATCTCACATTCGTAGTCCTTGACCACATCTAGCCACTTGCGCTATCTAATGTTCAGATTTGGCTGATCCATGGTGTGTCTCAAAATCTTGTGTTACGTGTATATGGTACAGCGGACCCCATAGAGGTAATGTCTCCAAATCTTGAGAACGAATACCACCGCTCCAACCTCCAAATCATGAGTAGGTTATCTCGTCTCGTGCGGCTTCAACTGCCGTGACGCGTAGGCTATCACCCATCCTCTCTGCATGAGGACCACTCCAATCCTGTGATGGATGCATCACAGAACACTACAAAATCATCAACTCCCTCTAGGAGAGTTAAGACTGGAGCCTCACAAAGTCTTTTTCGGAGGGTCTCAAATTCCCTATGCTACTCACGGCTCCACCGGAAATCCCCCCTTTCCTTATCAGACGAGTGAAGGGTACTGCAATCTTGGAGAAATCCTATATGAATCACCGGTAGTACCCTGCCAATCCCATGAAGCTCCTGATATCTGAGGGTGATTTCGGAACCTCCCACTGCATAACCGCCTCGATTTTGGCCGGATCAACCAAAATCCCCTCCCGGTTAACGAGGTTTCCAAGGAACTGAACCTCTCGTAACCAAAACTCGCACTTTGAGAAGTTGGCATATAGCTGATCTCGCCTCAAAACTCCCAATATTTCCCGAAGATGATCATCATGTTGCTCTCAGGTCTTGGTGTACACCAAGATATCGTCTATGAACACGATGACCGAGCGATCGAGAATTGGTCTGCAGACCCGATTTATTAGTTCCATAAATACCTTTGGCGCGTTGGTGAGCCCAAACGACATCACCACGAACTCCTAATGTCCATAACGAGTCCGGAACGCGGTTTTCTCCATGTCTTCCTCCCTAACCCTGACTTGACGGTACTCGGACCTCAGGTGATAGAAAAGATCATCTATCCTCGGGAGTGGATAACGGTTCTTCACTGTCAACTTGTTCAACTCACAATAGTCAACGCACATCCGGTGCGAACCATCCTTCATCCTAACGGAGAGAATCGACGCTCCCCACAGAGAACTGCTCGGACGAATGAACTGCTTGCCCAGTAGTTCCTTCAACTGTGACGACAACTCCTACATCTCTGGTGGTGCCAATCGGTATGGCGCCTTGGAGATAAGGGCCGCACCTGGCACTAGGTCAATCCAAAACTCTACCTGCCTCTCTGGAGGCACTCCGGGTAACTCCTCCGGGAATACGTCTGCAAAATCTCGCACTACTGGAACTTCTAAACTGAAATCTGATCCATGACCCACGTATCCACCACATACGCTAAATAACCCGCACACATGTGCTAAATATACTGTCGAGCCCTGGCAGTTGAACAAAACCCTAATCCCAATCTGGTGCCCTCGCCTTAAACAATCATTTCTCCCCCACTTGGGGTTCGAACTACCACTCCCTGACCCACGCATTTGATCATGGCACCGAAGCGACTAAGCCAGTCCATACCCACGATTACACATGCATCCCCCATGGGAATTGGAATCAAGTATATCGGGAAAGAGACCCAAAAGATATCCAACACGCAACCCCGATAGATGGAAGAAGCAAAAATCCAGTGTTTGTTGGCAATAAAGACTCGCAACAGACACTCTAGCTCTCCTACTGGCAAACCAAACTCCCTACCGAATGACTAAGAGACAAACGACCGACTTGCCCCAGAGTCAAATAATACCAAAGCAGGTAAAGAGTTCACTAAGAACGTACCTAATCACAAGTACAAACAAATAAGCATAAAACAGATATAATCAGTAGGATAAGGGATAGAAACATACTAGCAACCACGTCTGGTGCTGCCCTGACCACCTATGTTGTAAGTTGGAAGGCGCGTCCCTGAGCCCTCGGGGGGCGCTGCTCTACCCTAACTCCCGTCAGTAATCCTCAGTGTAGCCGGTATTAGAGCTTGCGCCAGCCTAGCAGCGAGCTGCTGACAACTGGTCTTCATGTGAACAACATGATGGCAATAGTAGTAGATCCTCATATCTTGAATTAGGGCCATCTGGCGACAATCCCTTGCAAAATGCCCCTTCTTTCCGCATATACGACACGCACTGCTCGATCTACACACCCTCGAGAGACCTTTCCCGCACTTGCCACAAGTGCGGCCCTGCTGTCCCCCTGACCTGGAATCAACGGTCTTAGACCGCTTTGGCGCCAACTGAGACTGTGCTGGGGCCTGCCTCTTCTCTCTCAGCTGTAACTCAATCTCAATCTCCCGCCGCCTAGCGGTCTCCTATAACTCCAACAAAGTACATGTATTTTCAGGAAGATGAGTGTAGAGGAGTGTCTCACTAGTAAGAACGAGGCATGCAAGGGAACTGTTGACATTTAGCACGTTTATTTTGTTGGATTAGTGTCTAAGCCCATAACCATATTTGTCAAGTACTTGACCCGATTGTGCATGGTCCTTTTGGGTTGCCTTCACCAAAGCAACTTGACTGGAGAAATAATAGAGAAAGAGGTTATTATGATTTATTAATATGTTATAAGAATAATATATTAAAGGAGAATTCATATTTGTTTAATTAATATCAGTCAATAATTAATTAAGAATTAATTTTGTGATCAAGTGTAATTAATTAAACTAGAGGGGCTGAATTGTAATTATGTGATAGTTACAAAATATGGTAATGGTTATCCTAAATATGGGTTGAACGAATTCAAGGAGATAAGGATCCTTGAAATCGTCCAAAGGATAAAGGATAAGGGTTTTCAAGGCTTATCTTATTGTTACTTAGTGGGCAAGCAACTAGATAAGGATAAGGACCGAAACCCTAATCCCTACACCTATATAAAGACCCCCTGGCTAATGAAATTTGTCCATGCCTTGTCTAGGGTTCCTAGGGACGAATTTCACACCTCTTCCCTCTCTCTATTACCTCTCCATTTGCTCTTGGTGTTTGTGAGCCATTGGAGGTACTACACTTGTGGTACTTGCTTTCAAAGACAAGAAGATTCAAGATTTAAGTTGTTATTACAATATAACAACAAGAGGTATGTATTTCATCTTTCCTTGTGGATTTCGTAATTCCTAGAACCCTTTTAGGGTTCTTCAAGTGTTCATAATGTTGTGTACCTAATAGTGAAAACGTAGATCCAATTCTAGGGTTGCAAGCACACATAGGATGGTTTGTACAAAACCCATCAGTGGTATCAGAGCCTTTGGTTAACTTGTTTTCTATTAGTATTATACAATTGTATGAACTTGACAAATTTGGGTTTATAGCCAATAAACCCTAGGAGGCAAGAAATTTCGAGATTAGGGTTTCCTAACCCTAATTTGCGAAAATTTTGAAAGGGTTTTCAAATCCTATCCTTAAGCCTCAAGATTTTGAAATCTAGGGTTCGGAAAACCCCATGATTTTCGAAATTAACCTCCACCCCAAGTTAAGATCCTAAATTTTAGGGATTTGGATTATCCTATATCTTGTAATTATCCTTTAATGGTTATATATGGTAATTAAAGATTTTGAATTATCCTATCCCATGATTTTTGAAATTTAGAGGGATTAAAATGATTAGGATAAATTAATTGTTTAATTTGTAATTATCCTTCATGATTTAGATAATCCTTTATGATTTAATAATTTAAATTAATAGTTTAATTCAAGATAATTATTAAATTAAGAATTTTAATATTTAAAATTTTAATTTAAATAGTATTAAATTTCGAAAATTGTAAAGTGAGATTAAAACCTAATTGTTTTGAAAAGTTTCAAAATTTGCCCTCATGTTTTGGAATTTAAATTGTTTGATTAAAAGGTTTAATTTTGAAAAAATCTAAATTCTAAAACCCTAATTTTGAAAAGTTCAAATTACACCCTTATGGTTTTATTAAATTAATTATGTGTATAATTAAAAGAAAGTTAATAAATCCATAATGATATGGTTTATATTTAATTAAATTAAAAGTGTAATTTATAAAATTAAACCACCTAGTATTTTAAAAGTGCAAAATACACCCTTATACTATATATATAACATTGAAAGTCTAATATTATATATGTATAACTAAAATGCTAGTCTTACCGTTAGTAGGCCTCATTTCCGAAGCCGATCTATAAGGGGGGTATAAGGTTATGGCCTATAAAATGGCCGTGTAATGAATGTCCACTCTCACCCACCGCTTCCTTGATTGGTGGAGGGTCGTTTGCCGAACAGGTAAGATAAGGCAAACCCTTTCTATTAAAAGTATAATGAAGTATAAAGTAACTAAATGTTTTTACAAAATTCTCAATCTTAGTTACTTTAGGCAAAAGTGAATTGATGCAATTCCATGAAATTACACTTTGTGCCCGTGCGAAGACGTTAGTGGAGCGCGTATGGTTAACCGACACACTAAATGGTTCTAAGCAAAGGTAGCAAAGGGTGACTCATTGTTTGTCATAGTTCGGTGGAGCGTGTGTGGTTAACCGGCACATCGAATAGGTGACTATAACATTGGGGGCACCATGTAAGTTTGCATGGTTATTCACACTCTGTTTTGTGATCCGCGGCATCTCAGTCACAAATCGAGGGGCATATCGAGATTTAAACATGCCATTGAAAAGTTCAATGAATCTCAAAAGATCTAGGAATTTTCAATAGATTTAAAAATTAAATTTCTTTTTCGTTTTTCATGGTGGAAATTAGTGAATCGCCATTCACTTACCTTCAAATGTTCTGCAATTTGGGTTACAACATCCCTCTCCCAAATTGTAGAGTATTGTGTTGGGTCCTACCCTTAATATCTCATTTGGGTGATTTATTAAGGATTCAATCAATCAACTAACTTGAATTTTTCTCCCGTTTTGTAGATGTCAAAGTATGACAACTATGGTCTTCCCAAATCCCGTGGAACAAGCTTTTCACATGAAGATGATATTCTACGATTCGATCGGGGAACAAGAGATCATGCTTCACTTCCTCCACCTCCTCCTATTATTCTCCCTAACCCACAAGTTCAAAGGATTGAAAAGTTCAAACTCACTCAAGTCCTTTTGGCAAGTAAACATGAAGAAGGAAAGTCAGTGTGTGCACACGTCCTAGAGATGAAGTCACACATTGATAGGTTAAGAATGTTGGGATCTGTTGTCTGTGAGGAGCTGGTTGTTGACTGGGTCCTTCGATCACTTCCTGACTCATATAGTGAGTTCGTAAGAGAGTGCTATATGATGAACCATGACGTAACCCTCATCGATCTCACCTATATGCTTATTGCTACTGAATCAGCAATGATTTGGCGCACTGAAAAAGCAAAGTTAATTGGTGAATCTGCCTTCCAGACCTCTACGGATATAGGAAATGGCAACGAAAGGAATGCCATGATCGAAAAGTTTGATCATAAGAGAAAGGAAAAGTCAGAAGTAGTTCCGTGTGTTATTCCAGAAGAGTCAATTTGCTTTTATTGCCAAGAGAAGGGGCATTGGAGACGAAGCTGCCCTATTTACCTAAGAGATCTAAGAGATGGGAGAGTCAAAACGTATGGCTCTACTTTAGGTAAAATCCATTAACTAACTCTTTTAAGTTCTTATTCTAGATTCTTAATACATAATGTGATAAGATTACATTTCAATGTTTTATAGGATTAAAGAAAAGAGAGGAAGCTTAAGGGAAGAAGTGAGCGGAATCTAATCATGAAGAAATGGATTTCGATCGCATTACTTGAAGGTTAGAATCTTGAGATACTACTTGGAGTTAGAATAAGATTGCTAAGAAATATGTATTAACATAGTTTTTCAATTAAATTGCATTGTAAGGACAAATTTTTTCGCAATAAAAATAAATTTTGATTTTATATTATTTATTTATCCTTGCAATGGCGTGTATAAAAAATTGATGTTTGTAAGTTTCTATTATTAGCAATAATGGATTTGATTCTTAATTGTATTATTTGTGGAAAGGTCAAGAATTTACCAAATAGGGAAAGTTTCTCATCGCCCAAGTTTCAATTGGCTAGAAACTTGGAATCATACGACTTGATTGCATGATGAATGAGAAATTTCATATTTGGAAATTTAGACAAATTCTTTGACAAAGTGTCAAGTGTAGGACTAGGAGATCAAGTACAAAAAGTTGTGTGTTGATCAAATCCACCACAAGAGTAACAAAGACATTCGTCATGATTTACTAAGGTTAAGTAAATATGATTATACTTATGAGATTAAGTGTAATTTTGAATTGATTGAAAAAGTTTCAATCAATAGCAGAACGAATAAGAAGAATCAAGTAGGCAGAAAGGTAAAAGTTTCTATATTCTAAGAAGAAGGGAGAGTACCTTTTATTATGTTTTATGATAGGTCTTAATGATGAAGAACCATATCTCAATTAATCCTCTAAGTGAGTCTTAGTGCAATTGTATGTCTAAGAATAGGAATCAAGAATTGAAGAAATAGTTAAATCAAGAAGCCAATCATACTTCATTCCAAAACAAGTCTTAGAGTTAAGATTGTAACATTGAGTGACAAGTCTTAAGAAGGTTTATAACATTCATCAAATGTGGAAAGTTGTGATGTCTTGGATAAGACAAAGACCAACTAGGACAAATTTTGTGAAGTGTTTTGTCTTGATAAAAGCTACACTAACTCTTGAATATTTGTTTTTCGAGAAATGTTTGTTGACAAGAGAATCTTATATGTCAAGGAGTCAGTGGGAGTCTTAATAGTCTTGAAAGGTTTCAAGAACAAATCAAGAATAAACCTTATCAATCATCACTAGCGCACGACTTGAGGTTTACAACCTATCATGTTGACACTATTTTGTTTTCTGTGCCATTCCAATTGAGTTTTCTGTATACGTGAATTCTACGAGTTCTCAACGGATTGTATAGGGGCAAGACACCTTGTTCAATGGAAAGTATATTGAAATGAAGGGGTGAGCTGCTCAATAACTTGGAAGTAATGGTGGGACCCTTGATGGCAAGAAATTAAGAAGAACAAGTTCTATCCATAAGAGTTTGGATTTGTCACTAACATTATCTTGAGATTATGGTTATGATGAATTCACATGGATGTGAATGTATACACCACTAAGAGAGACTTTGAAGATAGCATTATGCGATTTGGGTTTCTCAAATTCAACTATGATTACGGCATACCTCTTCATAGTTCGAATTGTGGGAAATGGCAAATGGGTCTGAACATTTTAGACTTGTTGATATGAGTCCTAGAATCGTTTAGACATATACATATGAGTTGTCCAAGGAAAAGTGTATGAGGTTGAGAAGCTTAGATAAAGTCTTATCGAAGCATCTAGTATTAGAAATATGAACTTAAGAAATTGTTTTCTAGAAGTTCAGCTGATTTCTGAATACATGTCAAAGCTAGTGGGAGCATAAGTGTTATGCTGGTAAAGAAACAATCATCATGTAAGTGGGAGCATGATTATTATGGTAAGTATTGCCAGTTAGCAATATTAATTATAGAAAACAAGAGTTATACTTTGCAAAGTTGTAAGAGTTGAAAAGTTGGTTGTCTATAATTAAGGGAGAGAATATTGTACTCCGTTCAAAATCTAAAGCTTAGATTGAGAAATTTTAATAAATTTAGTCAAAGGATACATAATGTCTTCTTAAATTTCGATTATGATCATGGTATCCCTCTTCATAGTTTGAATTGTAAGAACGTGACACATAAAATATTATGGCAGAAGATTGATAGAGTATCATATCTTTATGTAAGACATTAAGCATCGTGTCCCATAGGCTTCGGGTAAAGGATCGATTGCAAGTGCTATAATATTTGACCATTATAAAATTTTTCCAAATGTCTAGCGCATTAAGAAGGAAACAAGACAAGAATCGGTTTTGACTAAGATAATTAAACAACTGTTAAAGGACGATCCAAAAGTTCGCTGAGGAATGGTCGCTTGTGAGTAGTTGGAAGTATGGTATTGAATGGACCATATCGACATTATTATGAATAGATAAGATTCTATTAAGAATGAGTTGTCATATGGTAAATATGGAAATGTTTCCATAATTGGGAGTTGGAAATTAAGAATTTATGTCTAGATTAGAAAATTTTATGCAAAAGGATGTTCAAAGGAATGTACTTTGAGTGAGAGACATCACATCTATAGAATTGTTCTGTAACAATTTTTGATAGAGTACCTTGGGATTTCGTTGGCCGAGTCCTTGTGATTTTTGTGCCATGACTTCACAAGAGGATCATTGCATAAAATATTAGAATTTGACATATTCTAAAAGGTGGCAAGAATCTGGTATTCTTACACTAATTATAAGGATTGGGGATTGTGAAATGAGTTTCATTTGAAAAGTTTTTCAATTGATCTATTTCACAAAGTATGGACCATAGGAAACCAAAGTGTGCATGCTTGGAGCATGGGACAATTGTGGTTATGATTCGAGTTATAAAGTTGATTATCTGAAACATTAATCAATGGATAATGAGTAATCAATATGGCGATTAAATAAATGTGTTTTATTTATACTCACAAGTTTGGGGTCATATAAGATTAAGTATTATCATTGTGTTTCTCTTTGCATGTTTTGACTTTCAGAATAATTGAGTTTATTAAGAATAATCGAATTATTCAAACCGTCCGCAGTCGTTCATATGTTGGAAGTAGGTATGAATGAAGACTATCATGAATTGGTTTGTAGATTGTCTAAAGTGTATTAGACATAGAAAAGGTGGTCTGCAACGTTCATGAGTGCTTATGAATATGATTTTGAGCATTGGATTAAACCCACGCTCACTTGGATCGCTTCATGGATTTTATCACGAGCAATTGGTGAGACGATAATATCTTGTATTTTTGAAACCGAGATGTGTGAGTTGTATCTTGCGAATCGGTTACACATTGATAATATGTAAACACACCAGTAACTTGGTGTTATAAAACTTATTGTTGTGTGTGATTTGCTGAGTGAGTGCAAGCAAGCATTGAGTCGAAGTTTATCCGTTTCTTTTACCCAAATTGGGATAAAAGCGATATCTGTGGGTCCCTTGATGATTTAGTGATGACAAACATAAATGCTCGGTCGGGCTAGGGCTAATTTGATTTGTTTAATTAGTCAGTCGTCGTAAATCGGAAATCGGGAAACAACACATAGACTGAGAGAATGATTTCAATCCATGTATCACGTCTATACGATTGCTAATCGGGTAGTACTTACTATTATAATTACTAGACTTATCCAATTGGGAGACTGTTGGATTAGTGTCTAAGCCCGTAACCATATTTGTCAAGTACTTGACCCGATTGTGCATGGTCCTTTTGGGTTGCCTTCACCAAAGCAACTTGACTGGAGAAATAATAGAGAAAGAGGTTATTATGATTTATTAATATGTTATAAGAATAATATATTAAAGGAGAATTCATATTTGTTTAATTAATATCAGTCAATAATTAATTAAGAATTAATTTTGTGATCAAGTATAATTAATTAAACTAGAGGGGCTGAATTATAATTATGTGATAGTTACAAAATATGGTAATGGTTATCCTAAATATGGGTTGAACGAATTCAAGGAGATAAGGATCCTTGAAATCGTCCAAAGGATAAAGGATAAGGGTTTTCAAGGCTTATCTTATTGTTACTTAGTGGGCAAGCAACTAGATAAGGATAAGGACCAAAACCCTAATCCCTACACCTATATAAAGACCCCCTGACTAATGAAATTCGTCCATGCCTTGTCTAGGGTTCCTAGGGACGAATTTCACACCTCTTCCCTCTCTCTATTACCTCTCCATTTGCTCTTGGTGTTTGTGAGCCATTGGAGGTACTACACTTGTGGTACTTGCTTTCAAAGACAAGAAGATTCAAGATCTAAGTTGTTATTACAATATAACAACAAGAGGTATGTATTTCATATTTCCTTGTGGATTTCGAAATTCCTAGAACCCTTTTAGGGTTCTTCAAGTGTTCATAATGTTGTGTATCAAATAGTGAAAACATAGATCCAATTCTAGGGTTGCGTGCACACATAGGATTGTTTGTACAAAACCCATCATATTTTTAGGAGTTTGTGTCTGTCTCAAAAACAATGTAATCCTTCAAAAATCAATAATAAATAAATATTTAAAATATACGTTTGTGTTTGATTGTACCTATTGCCGAGATCCAATTATCCCTACGTCGCACTGCCTGGTGTTTTTGCCAATGGTTGGGTAGGGTGTGACAGATTGTTATCAGAGCCCCAGGTTATAGCAAACTAGTAATTCCTAAGGAAATAAGAATATAGCTAAGGGCATAAAAACTCTGAATTATTCAAACCTAATAAAAGTATTATTAATAATCATTGTACGGATACATTACTCTTGGTGAGGTGTCTAGACTGGGAAAAATTGTCGATAGGGTTTTTGGATTTCAGAACAGTTATATGCCAAATTAGTCTTGCCCTTTGACTTTTCCTAACTGGTCGATACTTGTAGTTTAAAAGTAGACAAAGATAGGATTAAATAAAATACCCAACCAAACATTAATCAGATAAAGAGTTGTGTAAACTCTTATAAATACACCCTCATGTTAAAAAGATTATCCATTCAAATCACAACTTAAGATTTTAGGTCAAAAATGAATCCTACGTTTAGCTAGTATTGCAACCGACCCACAACTAGACTTTGAATGTGAATCTAAGTTTTATTATGGTTTGACTGATGCACGTTCAAACCTGGATGGCGTAGTTGACAATCTAAACGCTTAAGGATTTATGGATCAATAGCTAGTGCGCCTAGTTAAGAAATTAGGACGAAGTCTACGACTAGAAGATATTCGGATCAGTAGCACTAATCGACTCCCCCGAGGACTAGATCCATATATAGTGATACGCCGAGAGAAGTTAAGGATTTATGTCATAGAGTTCTTAGGATCGATTCCGACTTACTACTTAGAGAGATCCATTCATAGCTCAAGGATAATAATCTAGGCAATGCTTACCCGACAGACCCTTACGAGAAAATCATAGTAAATAAAATATTATCTACTATATACTTATAATTATATAATTATACGTATTACAATTTTACTCTTATCTATCATAATAATCTAACCCTTTTGGATGTCTTATGCAGGGCGGTCAGAGTAGGCATCATCATTAGGAGCTATCCATGGAGGATATCTGGGATTAGTTTTCTCATCCTTACCTAGAGGGAGATAAGGTGGTCACGCACTCCCGAGTAACAGAGGAGGCAGTGTACGATCTGTGAATGCCAAGGCCACCTAACCCCACTGATATGGAGTTTATTGAGGACGTGGAGCCCTAAGAGGACGAGGAGGCACTAGAAGAGGATCTGCACGACGATCAGACAGGAGGAGATCCGGGTGATAGCTCGCCATATCCCGTCTTGTCATCCCACAGTGATGGACATCCTGAGACTTAGGAGGAGGACACTCTTGAGTCAGAGCCATCATCGGAGTCTCCATCCTCAGACTAGCCTTCCAGTGTATACGCCTGAGGACCCTGAGTGATCTACACCCCCAAAAAATCCATTCTTATTTCATCCCGAAAGAGTGCAACCTCACCCCTATCATTCCCAAATCCATCCAAGAAACCCCGGCCTACCCATAAATGGATGCCCCAAGTAGACGAGTGGATCCGGGAGAACAACATTGGCCACTACGAGATCGGAGAGTCATCCCAGGCTATAAGATGCGACCCTAACCCTGAGGATCCCAAAAATCGAGCGATTTCAGTGTTAGTTCCGCGTGTGGCACGCCACGAGGATCACATACATCAATTGGAGGAGGATTGTGACTCACTGCCGAGGGAGGTTACGATGTTAACCGATGCCGTTAGAGTTTAACACTCCAAATTTTTGTATGTTTCCTTTAGCCCCTTATTGAAAAAAATCATTACATTCTAGTCTCTAGCTAGTACGCGGGGCGTACTCTTAGTACGCTTAGCATAATAGCTTGTTCCAAATTGTGAGTTTCATCCACATATGCGGGGCGTACATGGAGTACGCCTGACATACGTAGTGCAGGGTCAAACCCTAATTTTTAGGGTTTGCACCCTATTTAAACAAAATATCTCAGTCTTGGACACTCTATTGAATAACCTTCATCACCTTATGCCCTAATAACAAACCCTAACTGTATTTGGTGAGATTTGAGCTTGAAAGTGAGTATGTTCGTATTTTGTGGTGACGAAGAAGAGGAGGAACACTTGGAGGTTGATTGGGAGTAGCTTGAGCTTGTAGATCTAGAGTTATCTTCACCTTAGCAAGCCTTTTGAGGTAAAAAGCTCTCATCTTGATGGTCCTTTATGTTAGATCCATTTTATGGTGTTATTTATGCATTTTTAGGTCTTTTAAGTTAAATTTGACCCTTTGTTCTACTCCAGAAGCCATGGATGTTAGATCTTAGCTCCATTGAGGTCCCTTGTCCATAAAAATGAAATCTTTATGTAATATATTGGTCCATGCAAGTGTTAAGGTTTTTATTAAGCTTTTTTTGAGTATTGGGCCCCATTAATCCATGAATGGGTCTAAAGTTGCCAATTTTATGTATTAAGTTGCCATTTAGAGACAGATTTGAGAGTTTAACATGTTGGCTTAACCATTTAAGAGCTTAATGGGTTGGGTTGGGCATACCCAGTTGGTATGCTGCGCGTACTAGCCCCGAAAGGAGTACGCTTAGCGTACGTGCTGAGTATCCCCCGCGTACTCAACATATTGACTTTTTCGGTTTTAGGCCATATCTTGGGCTTTTAGGGTTTGGGCCTTATTGGGACCTTGGAATTCTGAATTTGGTCCACGATTAGGCTATAGGTTTTCTTGGTATTGTGTCCATGGTGATTTTGGGCCCAATTTGGAAATTGGGCCTTAGGATGTCATTTAGGAATTTGGGCCTTTTAAGTAATGGGTTGGGCCTTGATTTTGGGCCAAGTAAGGGAAAGGGTAAAATGGTATTTTACCCTGGATATTGGTCAAGTGACTTAGATTCTTGATTATGGGTCGAGATCCAATTCTTAATTGGATATTTATTTCATGATGTTAGCGGGGGATATTCTAGACAAGCAGACTGAGATTTTATCCGAGTGATTATGTAGCTTAAGGTGAGTTTTCTCACTGTGTTTAGCGGGTCGAAGGCACCAATGTCGGCCCATGGTTTGATATGTTAGGATGCTAGTTGTCTGTGTGACTCTTGCATGTGTTATGTGTTTATATGTTTACCAAGCGGGGCCCGATGACTAACCTGTATGTAATTTGTCTTTATGATTATTACATGTTTTATTTGATTATATGTTTATTTGTTTATATGTATAACGGGTAGGGCCTGATGCCAGGCGGGGTCTGATGACTAATAAATCAGTTTACTAAGCAGGGCTCAATGCCGGACGGGGCCCGATGACAGGCGGGGACCATTATATGTTTGATATGTATTGTATGTGGTATTTTGGGAAACTTACTAAGCTTTGTGCTTATAGTTTTCAGTTTATGTTTCAGGTACTTCTAGTTCGAAGGGGAAGATCCCGAGAAGATTGCAGTGCACACACCACATCATTTCACATTTTTATATTACACTGATGTACTTGGATGATATTTATACACTTTGATTCACCATGATTTCTATGATGTTGTTTGGATGATGGTTTCATTAGTTTAAAAATTGAAATTTTTAATCTTGATTTTTGGAACGTTACAAGTTGGTATCAGAGCCTTAGTTTGAGGGATTCAAACATACTCTCGGGTGTGCCTGAACTCAAACTGAGGGTTTGGTAGAATTTTTTTCAAAACAAATGTTTTATAAAAAGAGTTTTCCCTCTGTCCTCCAGATCTCGAATCAGTGGGCTTGAACCACTTTGCCGCAGGCCCCTGTTGATGGTCAATGGTCAATCACAATGTGACCACCATGTCTCACGTCGTGACCCTCATCCCAAAGGCTAAAAAACCTGTAAATGAGTACCTCCAAGACCCAGGTGTTACACATTTTTTCACAAAAGACCTAATATTTTATTTTACAAAATACCTAACAATTTGGAATTTTTTTTCGGTTTAAACATTATTATTGTTATACAATGTTTGATATGATGTGTTTATGGTTATTATGATGACTATGATCATTTGATGACGAGTTTATGGTGAATATAATGAGTATGGTGCTTTGTATGCTTAGACACGAAAGTTCTATTTCACAAAATTACATGCTAAATGATGTCAAAGATATTAAGTTAACTATGTACGTGTTGCATCACATGCATGAAATTCATGGGGACAACTATATATTGTTCAGATATGCAGTGACGGAGCTACCCTTTGGTAGTGGGGTGTATGGCACCACTTGGAGTGGCTACACCTATTAAATATGTATAATTTTTATTTTTGCATGTATTGATATTATATAAGTAATTGGCCCCACTTCACAAAAGATTGACACCTCTTGAATCAACAGATAACAAATTATCCCTCTTTTTAAGCCCATCCTAGGTGTCGGTGTGCACAACTTCACCTAGAAAAGAAGCAAGCCAATGGTACGTGAGTGATGAAGTAGATGAATGGCAACAATATGATCCAATTTGTGTTTGTGGATACCATGGATGATGCAACCATATATGTGAGTTAGTGAGTACCATGATTTATTTCGCGCTTAGGGATGAAACAACCGCAAGAATACACAATGTGCATGGGGAATGATCATCGAAAACATTGTAAATTATGTGGACCACACAAAGTCATCTTACCTACAAATCTCATGCATGGGATACAATATGTACACGATTAACTCGGCTAACATCATTTAACATGAAATTTCATAAAACATGTATTTACCATCTACGAATGTAAAACATCATAACCACTTAGCATAATCGTCATAAACTTATAATTAAAGCATTAAGGCATCATAATCATCCTATTAAACATAAAGTCCACATCAAATCATCAAATAATAACATAGAATAACAAAGGGAAAATGACTTAAAAGCCCAACGAAGTTTCCAAACCATTCAAAAAAACGCAATCATGTTTTGTGTGTTAAAAAAAAACCCAACGAACTTAACATTTTTTCTAAAAAGTCCAACAAAGTTCCAAACCGTTCAAAAAATCCTAATTTTGTTTTGTTTAAGTTCTTTAGGTTTTTTTTGAACAGTCAAAATATGATTGGAGTTTTTTAAACGTTTTGGAAACTTCGTTGGTCTAACAAGTCATTTTTCCGATATGGTAATAAGTCACGTCATCTGTTTCTCTTATTTGACTTTCAGGAAAGTGTAACTTAGTTGACTTTTTAGACAAAATGTTAAGTTTGTTGGGTTTTTTTGAACAGACAAAAAATAATTGGGGTTTTTTAAACGGTTTGAAAACTTCGTTAGGCTCGTAAGTAATTTTCCCCGGATAACAAATAGGTTTAAACTGAACAAATCAAAATAATATATATTGTGTTAAAAAAATGCTGGGTATTATAAAACAAAATAAGTCAACGTAGGAGTTAACCTATAAACTAGTTAATTTTGTTTAAGATTTAATAAATCTTTAATATGTTCCTGGTGGTAAAGAATCACCACCTTTCACACTCCACAACCATCATTTACCTTCGTCCACAGTCCATAGCCACTGTACATCCACCCACCAAACCACCGTCAACTTCCATGGTACACCACCATCACCATCTATCTCCTACCCACACACATATCAGATTTCTTCTTTCAAAAATCCAAAAAACGTCTTAAAAAAATGCTTGAAATTGTCCTCAAGCGACATCAATGAAACAAATCTCCATCTTAAATACAAGTATTTATGATGCTATAAAAGTTAGAAATAGGGGCGCAAAAAGGGTTTTAATAATGAAGAATCTTGATTTTTCAAGAATTGTGTCGGTTCACTTTTCTTATTGATATTTCTCTTCCGTATACGAGTTAACAAGAAATTCAATTTAGGATAATATGTAGGGACACTTCATGTTTTAGGGGATTAGGGGAGTATATTGATTTTAAGATGTCGTAAGAGAGAATGAAAACTAACAAACTATGATCATATATACCCATCCATCCAAAATATTGATAAGATCAACCAAATTTGCGGTTTAGAGGTCTGAAAAAATGATCATAGAAAAAATATTCAGACAACTCGAATCGAAGCTACCACATGAAACTTGGTTGTCAAGACAGTTTCGGGTGCCAGCTTCGCTAGGGTAGCTTGCGTTGCTAGACGCCTTGGTTGTCAAGACAACTTGAGTTGTCCAACGCTATGGACTCTGTGTAGCCCCCTTGGTTCCCATATTTTACGGTTTCCAAAATCAAATTCGTTTTATATACAAATATACTTTATGAATCACCTAAGTTGTATTAGATCATAGTATAAATCTCTATTGACACCCGTGATGATTTCATGACGGATGATATTAAAACCAGCAGCAACAAATATTTGAATTAAACGGCTTTCAATAAATGTTGTATGTTTTCCTTTGAATTAAATATATTCTATTTCATATGTTGATTTTTTTAATCATATAAGCTGAGATATTAGAATAACAATAAACAATTTATCACAAATGTATCCATCATGCTTTGGATGTTTCGCTAATAGATTATGGTGCAATAGGAAAATGATAGAAGTGAGAGCTAAAAAAAATTCGAGATTAATTGTCACCATCTTATTCGTTAGAAATTATAACACATTTCAACCACATCAAATGGACATGTGTAAAGTGTAAACCATCAATCCTTTCCAAACCTTTTATAATGTTATCTTTAAGACTTAAATAATAACGTTTATATTATCTAAATTCATAGGATTAATTTGTTCATTTATGCTATATTTTCAAATGACAAGACATAGGTCTTTATAAGATATGTTTTTTTTTTTATCTTTTTTATACCATATTATTACTTCTATTCAAGATTCGCTGCGATGGAGTTGCTTATCGAGTATAAGAATTCAAATCGAACAAGTAATTACCCAAGTCGAGACAAACTAATTCCTATGATTTTATCACCCCAATGGACAAGAAAATTAACGGGAAGGAAAAAGGTAACAGAAAACAAAAAAGGAATTTCACATAAATAATCATTCTATTTTGTCATATTACACAAATTTATCGTATTTTTCATCCACCACAAAAGTAACCATCTACTTTTTAGTGATCAGTTACGAGATTCTAAAAATAAATCGAAATTACTTCCAAACATAAAACAACCCTTACAATTTGAAAAAGAAAATTGGAAATTGCTTAAATATTTGAGGGTTTTTTTTTTTTTGTGTGTGTGTGTTGAGCAATTATGCAATTTGTATCTCGCGATTAGTTGCGAAACTCAAAGTCATTTTTGTGATTAACCAAAATAATAACCAGTTTGTTAAATGTCAAATCAAATGGTGATATTAGTTTAAATATTCCAAGTAAAATATATTAATAAGCATCATAAAACTACAATAAGGAATTTAATAAAAGTTGGATTGAAAACCAAATCTAAAAGTTACTTTGTAGTTCTGTAAGCTTAAAGTCAAAAGTTAGGATGATTACTTTAATTTATTACTTAATTAGGTTAATGATGTTATAGAAACGTTATCACATGATTAAACTGAGTTTTGAATCTATTAGTTAAAATGTTGGAATTGAATTAAGCAAAGTAGGTTGCTATTTCTGTTGAAGTGTTACAATCATTAAAAAAAGTCACTTACAGTTCCTTGTCAAATGCCAATTTTGAAATGTTAAACGATCTAATCAAAATCTTTAACCGTTTCATTAATTTTATAATGATTACTAAAATACACTTAGATAAATATTGAAAAATTACTAATTTACTTTAAAACAACTAGCTCTTAAATCTTGCTATCTATTGTTTCTAATACAAACAAATATCAAAATTCATTGGATCATAAATTTAGAAACAATTATGTTGAAAAAGAAAGTGATAAATGGGCCGGCCCATTCGTTTTTGACAAAATTCAGCACTCAAAATCATTTATTTAGCCACGATAACTTAAAATAATGAATAAAAAATCATGAGTTTGAACAATATAAGCAATGGATCCGTGTAGTGCTATTGACTTAAACATTAGTCGTCCGAGTTGACTCAGATATCGAGTAACAAAAGTGACAACGATAGCGATAATATTATTATGTTGGTGTCACAAGAAAAACTCATAATTTATGGTTTCAAAAGTACAAATTATAACCACCTCTGGTTCAGTAAGAAAAATAATACATGGCCTAACCTGAGCTTTTTGTTTTCGGAAACAATGATCATGGGAGTATAGTGGCTTCCACCACCGTTTTCTTATCATTCTGTAGATTTGGAAGTGGTGGAATCGGAATTACTTTTTCAGACGGAATTGGTGATGCCGGAGCTTCTTTCTTTGCTGTTGGCGAAGTTGGGTCGGGAACTTTTTCATTTTCTTCGGTTTCTGGCTTTGATAACCCAATTTTCTCCCTGAGTTTCTTAAATTTTTCCAATATCATCTTCTTCATCTCAGTTTTACTCATTCGTGCTTCAGCTGGCTGAGGTGATGATGATAGAGTCACAGCGCTCAGAGATCCAGCAGTTAAAAACAATGCCAAATCTCTTCGTGACACCTTCGTAGACACTTGTAACTTTTCCGCTTCTTTAACCCTAACCTTCTGCATCATTTGGGAATGAATTTATAAAAATAGAAGTAGAGTCTGTAAAAAGGAATTGCAATATTCGTATAATTTTCAAATGTTTCAAAAGCTAAATCTAACTAAACGTTGACATGATTTTTGAAGTTAATCCGTTTGACATAGAAATGAAACTGAAATTGGCTACAATGCCTCAAGTATCAAGTATCAACTACCGTTTTGCAAAATAGACCATCGAGATCAACATAGCAATATGAAAACAGAGTTAATTCCTTTAAACTGTTAAGTGTTTGTAGAGTTGTGTGTTACAACGTATATCAATCAATGTATAGAATATTCAGATATAATCAGATCACAAGGCTTAGGGTTTATGAAGCAGAAAAACCTGAAGAGATAGAGTAGGTGGTTTGACAAAAGCAGCAGCCGGCCCTTTGGCATTAGATCCGACTGATTCCGTCACCGGAGGGAGAGATCCGGCCATCATTTTGACGGTTAACGAAGACATTTAGTTGCCGGAAATCGAAACCGGTAGTTATGATTAGCTGGTTTGACTGGAGTTGGAAGTCGGTAAGAGTGATATGAATTGGGACTCGGAAAGTCGGATCGAAACAAAAGTTGGAGGTAGGTGTTCTACACAAGTTCTAATTTGCAATCTGGACCTTCAGGTTTCACCTTTTGTTATAAATTACCCTACTCCTACTACAAATTTCGATAACTGTATCTGGTCTTCTCATTTATACATTCATACCTACTTACATACACACATATACAAAGGAGGTGTACAGATTTCCTACCTTGAAATTCTAAATTACAAAGATAAAAAATATTATAAGTCGATTGTATTTCTTAAAAAATGAGTCAACTATCATATTATTAAATTATTTTTGAGAGAGGTTGTCATAAGCTCACATATATCAAGTTATCAACAAATATAAAATGCAATTTCAAATATCAAAGACATAGTCTTTGTATGTAACATTGTTTTCAAGACATGTGTTTGGTGATATTCTCACTAAAAATGCAAATTGTAAAATATTTATTTATTTAACAACTTACCACTTTTCTGCATTGACCATTTTTAATCCACCAATGTTTTTCAACTTAATAAATATTTTGAACCGGTCGTATAATATGTTTATTTTAGTCAAATTAGTTGTCGAAATCGTTTGAGATGTTGGTAACCATATACGAATGAATATTTTTTTTTGTTTAAATCGGCGCCTCAATAAACAGGTTGCTATGAGGAATATTAGCTTAACAAAATTACAAATTTCATTACATTAAAATGATTCAGCACACTAAAATCATCAATCACTAAAGAAAGATAATTTTAAATATATTATACTCAAATACATATCAATGGAAGTCAAACGGCAACAAATTTAATATCTTTTTTCTTTAACAACTAACTGAATTTTATTCAGTTAAAACTAACAAAAGAACTTCACTATTTAGTTAAAACTTTGCATGGTTGCATGTTGGGTAATATGGAGTCATCAAACTCCCTGGTGTTTACTAATGTGGAGTCTAGATCTAAACCGATTATAGATGTCATTGTTGATAATTTGTTTGATTGGGTTGTTAGTCGGGAATAGGAAAGCTTTAATTAATTGGGTTGATTGGTTCATTGGTTATAAAACCCGATTTTAAATTCTCCTACGTAATGTTTTGCTAGCTATTATATGATATGCCACAAAATTTTCTATTCAATGGATCAAGAGGAACAATCGAAAAAAGCTCGACCAATACGGTATCTCTTTGAATCCTAAATATGGTGATACCCCCGTTTGTACTAATCTACATATGTCTATCCCCTTTACTAGTTATAATTTGAGCCATGAGCTTAAGAAAATTTGACAACGTTTCATATATTATTATGCTATATTTAATCTATGAGTATGTATGGGTACACCTTTCAGGATCATGTATACCCTTCAAGGTTCTAAATAATTTGAGATGCGGTATAGGGCAATATCAATCCTCAAGTTTTACGACAATTATAAGACACAACATTTTTCAAGACATGATTTAAAACGACATTTTTTATATAATATATAATTATATTATATACATATATAAATGTTTTCTACTATTATTCCATGATATTGGACAACTTCAATAAATCCAACAAAAAAAATATATGACATAATTATAGATTTATATCAAATATATATGCAATGAGATGTGATGCAACAATATTCCATTGGAATCCACTTTCCAAGACTGATCAAGTTGGAAGTTCAAAAGGATTGTTTGATAGACGATAGATCGAGGGATAGACACATGGACCTTGATGACTTATTAAGGTTAAATGTCCAAGCTTTGACTATGCTAGTATGCTTTTAATCCCTAACAAAGGAGAAAGGTGGGGTGGCAGTTGGAACCCGAAGGTAGTTTTTCAATTAATTTCGTAAGGAAGGCTATCGAGGATGTACATAGTGTGGAACTATGGATGCTCCTTTTCTCTTAAATGGGTAATAGTCTATCTTCTAGCTTCTATTAGTATGAACTTATTAAGTCTAAAATCTTAACAAGACAAATGAATTTGCTAATAGAGAGGGAGTAAGGTACTAATTCTATAGCATGACCTAAGTGGATGTTTAGGATTGCTTTTAAAAATGACTTATTAGCTTATTAGTTTTTCGAAAAACAAATAAACTAAAAAAAGTGTTTAGGTATTTAAAAATAGCGTTTGAAACAGTTTTTGGAGCTTTTTACGTAGGCAAAATATAGAGTTTTCTAAAAGCTATAGAATCCTAACTTTTCGGCTTTTCTTAAAAGTATTTTATAAAAACTTACCCTAAAAACTTAAACCAAATACTTTTTAAAACTAATTTATTGGTTTTTCAACTTTTCATACCACAAAATGTAACCCAAACACTTTTTAAAAACTGTTTTTTTTTTCTTCCAAAAAGTCATAAACCAATCCTGTCATTAATAAACCTTGATGTTTTGCCTAACGTAAGAGTAATGTTATCCCCTCAGGCCTCAACTTAAATACACTACGTAGAATTTTGCTCCCCTACATCAATGTTGCCAAAAATAAATAAATAAATAAATCTCATAATTAAAAGAAATGATAAAAAAAATCATTTGGGTAGAATTTTGCCAAATTTGTATTCTAAAGATAAGATACAGAGAATTTTGATTTATATAATATTACTCAATGTAAAACATGGTATTATGTTATTATTCAGTAAAAGATCACAATTTTTATTCAGTAAAGGATCACAATTTTGTATCAAACTATGCACTTTAAATGGTTTTTTATATTTTACTTTTTACACTACCAAATATTTTATTTCATTTTAAAAGTTGCGCAAACATACTTTGTGAAACACCCACCGTTATGGCGTTATCATAATGTACTCCCAAGTCAAGCCAAAAAAAAAAAAAACGACACCTAGAGATCACTTTATAAATATTCATTCAACAAAGCACCACTATTTATCCATTTAATTAGTTTACTTTATCATATAATTATGCAACCATGCGAACCACATTCAAATTTTAAATGGACTTTTATATATACATCTTACCCACTAAATTAATTTCGACCGTAACTTAAAAAAAAAAATTAAAAAATGAATTTCGCACTCCAGCTTTGATTTTGGTCGTTAGTCGTACATGAACATGCTCAAGAACATAAAAGAAAAACAAATTAGAGCAAAAAAATTGGATATATATATTTACAAAAAAAGGATAATTAAAGAATATATAATCTCAATTATGATTATAATTTACTACAATTACTTGTGTTCGAAGCAACTTGTAGCCGAAGAGATTAAGGAGAAAAAACTCAGAAGTTAAGAGTTCTTGAAAACGAAGAAAAAAATCTACATAATTAAAGTTTGTAAAAGAAAAAAAAAAAAGAAAAGTTGTACAAACCCTAAAAGCGATTATGGACAATAGCTTTGGTATTCTTGAGTAGATACAAACTCGGTTTGCTTGTAAAGATCAATAGAGTTATGACATAGAGATGGACCAGAAGGTGGCACCGGCCCTCGTGGGAGTTTACTCTTCAATAATCCTGCGTACCTGTCAAACCGATGATGATCTTCCTTCAGTGTCCTTGTTTCACCCGTTCTTAACATTGAAGCCAATAGCGATACTATGATCATTACAATAACAAAACGCTTTAGATATCTCAAAACCATTATTCAACTTTCTCTTCTCTTCTTCTTCTTCTCCTTATCAATGATATGGATTGAGGCTCTTGAGCATGCGGATATAAATATGTGTTTGTGTCTCTATATATATTTTTTATAGAAACAGAATGTAGGCGGTGTGGTTGAATCCAAATGCTTTGTGTCTTTATGGATCCAACTATGAGAGTGGTTGACATAAACGATTGTATGTATGTGTGTATATATGCATGTTTCTGTCTCTATATATATGCGTCTCTGTGTGTGTGTGTGTGTGAGAGAGAGAGAGAGAGAGAGAGAGAGAGAGAGAGATGGTATATATGAATAGGAATAGGATGGTTGAATGAATATGAACGCCGGTCGCATTCGACTCGTGAAAATGTATTGCACCACGACTTTGATTTTTTCTGGTTTGTTTTTAAATTTGACTTTGAAAATGAAGTTAAGAAGGTGAATTTAATGATGATGGTTGCAGCCAAATGAGACAAAGAGAGTGAGAAGATTTAAACCATTACACATTCATTTTGCAAATTGAAAATATATATGTACTCAGAGTAGTCATCAAAAAAAATTTCTGACAAATCAAAAATACTAGTGTCATGATATACCTAATAGAGAAAACAAAAAATAAAAATTTACATTAACGGTTAGAATGTATTTCGCAAAATAATATATATACAGAGTATTTAATTAACAAAAATATAACTATATGTAAAGTAACATAGAACAAATTTACAAACGAAGTCCTATAGATCAGAGAAAAACCAAAAAAGTAAAAACAAAATTACACATGTGTAACTAAATTTCACCACATACATATTCCGTCAAAAAAAAGGACTATAAATGAAAACAACCAAAACGCAATGACTAAAGCCGTACAAAAAGAAATGCATCGACACTTCAATTTAGTATAGTAATATAATAACTTCTATTTATACCGTTGAATGAAAAGATATTATGTGACACAATTCATACGTAGAAAACGTATATAAAAATAAACATGAAAAATTATATAAATTTACCTTGAAACGTAAAGAAACTCAAATTCATACCGACGCGTAAGATATTTTTTTAAGTTAGTTAACGAAAGTTCAAATAATAAAAAAAAACATATTATATGTGAAATGACTCATATGTAGGAAACATACATAAAAATGAGCACGAAAACGTAATATATATATATATATATATATATATATATATATATATATATATATATATATATATATATATATATATATATATATATATATATATATATATATATAAACGTAGACAAACTTGAATTTATACCGACACATATATAAAAAAAACAAGTTAGTTTTTTTTTTTAATTAACAAACAAAAGTTTTAAGATTATGTTGAAACGTTGACTACCTCAAATTTATACTGATACGTACATAAAAATAAACACATAATAAATTAGTTTCTTTTAAGTTAACGAATTGTAGAAAGTTCAAAGTGAAAGTGTCACAATGATATTTTACAAAGTTGAAGATGATAGTTGTAGAAAATTCAGATTAATATATATTACGAGAGTAAATACGAAAGTTTAGAAAACGGAACAGTGAAAGTAACATTTTGAAAAGTTCAAACTTAAAGAGTAAAATTGATATTTTACAAGGTAGAAGAGTAAAAAATATCATTATCATTATACAAAATAAATAGACGAAAAACGTTGATGGAAACATCCATCCACCTTGCTTTTTAATACATGTTTAGTTTGTTAGTAATAATTAATTAATATATAATTATATGTTTAAATGACTCAATTAATACTTACTAGAAAAACCATTGATTTTTTGATTAGCGAAGTCCAAGTAGCCTTTAGAATCCGTTCTCGAGTTTAAATTTGAGGGGAATGAAAGGAAATGAAATGGATGAGAACTTTTCTTCCTAAAAATCTCATTTCTAAAGGATACATTTTGAGTGAAAAAAGGCTTTACTTTTCTTCCATTTTTTTTTCAGTCCCTTGCTTAAATGAAATTTGAAAACACATTTTATTGTCTTTCATGCCAAACCTAAAAAGGGTTATAAATGCATTAAAAAAGATGTTGAGAGAATCAAGGCAATGGTGACATAAACTACAAATGAGGTTTTGATTGTACTCCTAAATACGATTTTTATCATGTGTTTTGAGTCTTTTAGGTTTATCCACATGATGAACACATGACGATGACTGTTTTGAGAGAACAATACAAGATGATTCCAATCAAAAATAGGTTCCTTTGGATGAATATAAAGCCCTAACAGAAAAAATTGATAAAACCCAATCTTTATTTCTCAAATGGAGTTTATCAAGTGAGGAGGGAAAGATGAGAGCATGTGAATGACCACTAAGAGCATATTTTCATTTCACCATGAAATAAGAGCAAATATCTCATGAACTTCTCAATTCCTTGTTAATAATCTCGAAGAGAATAAAAATAGAAGCTAATAAATCCAAATAGAAGAGAGGATTGTAATGATGAATTGGAGTTTACCAGTAAAGAATAAAGATTTGTTCTTCTAGTTTTGACTTTGTCAACAAGGCATCTACAGTGTTATTTATATACCCTAAACCATAAACATTGATAAGTTTTCCATTAGAAAACTGGTTTTGGATTAGCCAACTACCATAGAAAGTGTAATTGTCGAAAAAATGATACAGAAATACTTGCTGTATTTAAAATTTTATTGAAGTATTAATTATATCAAATAAGCTTAACTTTATCCCCATTAAAAAATTTCAAATCTCATCCCTGCTTACAACTAACTTTACTGGAAACAAATTTCAATTTCTAACAAATCTTATATTAGCCTATGAACCAAATGCCTCTAAATTATTTTAAATGTAATTTTCACTAATGTAACTACGTAATTTACACAACGTGCAAAAATTCACCTAAGATAACATTGAATCTCCTCTGGTATTTGTCAAGAGACAATGTTTAAGTTATGAAATAAAAGTGTACTTCGATGCGGGTAACTCGAGCGGAAACATCATTGGGTTTTAAGTTTTAACTATAACAAAAATAAATTTTTGGGCGTTTGTATTTGGATTTTTTGTTTTACTTCTTAGTGAAACAAAGTTGTTTTAGGTAATAAGAAGTTAAGCTTGAATTACTAACACAATACCAGCCTACAAATCAACTTCGATTTTGGACCAAATCGGATCTACATCTTTATTTAACCTAACCCGGTATTGTATTAAATACAGGAAAAACAGCATGTACATGAACTTATATTTTTAACACAACTCTCCAACACAAGGCATATTATATAATTTTATTAAATTAAGCTTGTTTATAGTGAGAGTAATATTTAATTGAAAATGCTATCTTTGTGTGGAATTACTTATTATAAGAATCCTTGTGTGCTTCATCATGGGATAATAAAGAACGTCTAGACTCTAGCATAGTAAGCAAGTTACGTTTGAATTTTGACAGTAGGCGGTTTCTATGATCATTTTTTTATATTACAAGTGAATGCAAGATGCAGATTTTTTTTAAATACATAAAATAAAGAAATTATATGATTCGATATTTCTATTACTAATAATGTATAGCAATTAATAATTAAAAAATGTATCGGAAAACAGGGCTTTCTAGATAAGTTTCTGAAGGCTTTAATATGTGTAGCAATTATCGTTTTTGCATTGCATTTAATTGTTGTTGGGATGTCTTTTGTGATGGCTAATGCATTTGGTACTTTCGTCAATGGAAAACTGCATCAAAGGGCCTTTTGTTCGTTTCTCAAAAGTTGTTTTCTTAATGTTTAATGTAAATATTA
Organism: Lactuca sativa; assembly: GCF_002870075.4. NCBI lineage: Eukaryota > Viridiplantae > Streptophyta > Magnoliopsida > Asterales > Asteraceae > Lactuca > Lactuca sativa. Next base: position 76,655,389 of record NC_056625.2, read on the forward strand.
TCTTTATGGTTAATTTTATTTTAAGTGACTGGAAGTTTACATTTTGTTTTGCACAAAATATATGTTAAAAGTCTTTTAAATTATATTCTTTGTTTGAGTTTAAATAGATATTTACCATCCCAAAATATATTCTTAGCATCATATACTTCAAATTTTCGAATAGCTACAAGTAGTTTATATGTGAATATTTGGTTGGAAAATAGTATCTCTCTTTAAGAACCTAATTCAAGCCTAAGGATGTCAGGTTGCAAGAATGAATTCATAAATATTAGAAACTAGTTGTGACATCCATGTATTACATGAGTTTATTATTTTTTTTTTTAAAAAGTTAAATATAAATCTCTAGATATTTGAAAAGTTTGAATTTATAAGTAAAATGAGAAAAATATAGAATTATTAAAATTAAAGTATTTTTTTCTTTTATAAATTTGAATAAATAATTTATATAAATAAACAAAGCAAACTAATGAGACTTTAATTTAAGAATTTTGAAATTAAAAGGTAAGTGCATTAATGAAATTTATATTCATTTACTATTAGATGTATTCAAATTATTACAATTAAATACTATTTGAAATTTAATAAAATAGGAAAAACCATAAAATGATATATGGAATAAAAAATAATTTAAAATAACCACAAAATGACATTTGGCAAAATAAATGAGAATGTGACATGTAACAAAAAGATCTTTATTTATTAGAGCAGAAGAGCAAAGAAAATCCCATCGGAGTATCCACGGTTCGCGGGTAGCATTATTGTTGCGATTTCATGGTTCTCGTGCGGGTTTTGAATCAAGTTACACTAATGTCTCATTTGATAGTTGTCGACTGAGAAAAATTTGTTTGTGTAATAAATTCTGACTAAGTAAGAAACCATGTTATTTGATTGTACATCTGATAGAATGTGTTGACTGATGAAAAATGATCATTTTACCATGTTGCTCTATATAGTGATGGATGAAGTTGCTGAATAATTATAAAAACATACACAATGTAAATTACACATAAATCATTTAAAATCCAAATAAAATTTGTCATAGAAAATGTAAAACATAAATATTCAACTAATTTAAAACACAAATATCCAACTCTTAACATCAATCATAAAAAAATACAAATCAAAAAGGGCAGTAGTTGTAATCGTTTGTTTATGGGCATTTACAATACAAAAATTGAACTTCAAATGCTCATTTGATTCAACATCAAAGGTATACAAAATCAAAACTTTTATCAACAAAGGTATACGAAATTTTAACGCTTGTCAGCAAAGATATATAAAAATTGAACTTCAACAGTAAAGCTATAACTTTATCAAGAGAAAAATTAGAAAAATCATAACTTTATATGGAGAAGAAGCATGAACATTCACCAAACATGAACATAAAAAACGGAACTTTTATATGGAGAAGAAGCATGTACAGAAAAATCAGAACATTCACCAATCATGAACATAAAAATCAGATAGATTAATCAGAATCGTGGCTACGAAGAAGAAGCATGAACAAAAAAATAGAAAAATTGGAAGCAAAACAATGTACCTAATGAGAAGAGGCAAAAGTGGAATACAACTTGATGAGAAGAACAAAAGGCGTTGAAAGAGGAGAAGAAACAAGATGGAGGCTCTGAAAGAGGAGGGTTATGGTAAGGGCACAAGTGGATACGACATCTTCTTTTCTCAGTCAGCCAATTCCTTCTATCTTACCGGGCTAGACTTCAATTTCCAAGTAAGAAGGTTTACCAAACAGCTTCAGCTGACCGAGTCAGCCAAAAATGTTTGACCCGACTCTGTCAGACGCATATCAAACACGACCTAAAAGTAAATATGTAGGCATTTGGAAATATATTGTAGATATCACACCCCAAAACCGAGAACGGCGGAATACATTCTGGGGTTGAGGACGTCATGTACAGTATCATAACAATGCATAATAGTAAAAACAAGCAACAACATCCATTGCATTAATATAGTAATTGTAATACAAGCGTGTTTAGTATAGTTTGTTAGAAACCAAAAAGTATAATCAAAATAAAGAGGAGTCTTGTATGTGCTCTGTCTTCTCAAAAGCTGCATCTGTACCTGTCTACTGATGACCTGAGAATACAAGTTATTTTGAAAACGAGTATCAGCATAAAGCTGGTGAGTTCATAAGCATTTAGTGTCATTGCTTGTATAAAAGTGTTTTCAATCGTGTAATATAAAAGTTATTATCAAGTTTGAAAATAGTATGAATCTATAGAAAATCCTATATTTTCCAGTAAAAGTAGTCTTTTGCCAAGACTTGGTTATTTGTAGGTTTGATCCTTTGAGTGTGTAAAAGTTTTCCCAATGAGACTCTCAGTTATAAAAATATAGTTTTAGACTTCATTCATGTAAAGTAAATGGGAAGATAATGTTTTATTCCAGCAGTGTTACTGCCGGCTGAATGGAAAAATAAACTGCAGACTCTAGGTAGTGATAAGTATATAATACACCTCAGGGAGTCTGTTTTACCTTTATTTCTTAATTTGTTAATTTAGGGATCCGAATGTGAACTCATATGTAACCATGCGGATAGGCGATCGAATGTCTAATGACCCTCCAGGTCACACGTAGTGTGGTAACATTTTGTCATCCCTGGGCCTAGTCGGCTCGGACTGTAGCTAGCAGTCGAGATGTGGGAGTGTTTGTCCTGTATAGATCTATACACGTGGTGCCCGGTCTCCCTCCAAGAGACTATGATTACACGGCGAAGGCGCAGTGAAGTGCCATATAGAGGAATAGTGTGTCACATTCTGTTTTAGTATATTCTCTTGTATTAGTGTATAGTGTACTTCTCGGTATCATGTATTTAGTGTTCTCTTGTATAGTATATAGTATTCTTCTTATATAGTACTTAACATGTAGAGACTCATAATAGTACTATCTATGGTAAGTATCATAGTAATGGTAGTAAGGAGCGGTAAACTTTAACTATACATATTATAGTTAAATAGCATGTTGTAGCCTGTCTTTGATACACAAAGGTATTGAACTGAGTGAAGACGTTCATATCCAACACAAATATATACAATATATAACTAAGAATTCAACGACAGTCGGACAGATAACAATATACCCTAAGACCACAATCAAACAAGAACAGGAAATAAGGCGAGCTATCAGTCCTAAGTCCTTCAAGTCTTACTTATATAAATATATTGGTGTAGATATAGTTTGGAAACAAAATAAGTTTAAAAAGAGTTTGTAAATAGTTTTTATAACAATTTAACACGAAAAAATGAGTTTGATAAACATTTAAGGCGGTTTTGATGGCAACGCGGTTAAAAGTATAGAAATCCTTTTTGATTGCAAGTTACAAATCTCATGTGATTGATACTATAATTTGTTGGATTCAACTTGTATCCCCCCCCCCCCCCAGAAAAGAATTTAAAAACATTTGAAAGGTTAATTAAGGGGTATGAACTCACCTGCAGTGAGTGGAGTGGATGGGATTGCCGGGTAGGATGCTAGGTGTCAAACGAGGACTTGAACACACACGCGGATCCTATGTAACATGTAGTGATACATAATTGTATCTAATTAGAAATTTAATCACTAATTAAGTAAGTAAAGACACTCTAATGCATGAAAACACTTTGCTTCAAGTGCTAGGAGTGCTACGGGTTGTATCTAAGGAGTGTATGGCCTCGCTATGGAGTTTACTCCTCAAATAACCACCCTATATGTGTTTACGGTTGAGGGACCAATTCCCCCATGAGTTTACGGCCGTAAACTCATGGGAATGGTATATTTGTGTGTTTCAAAGCTTCATGCTTCACAAAGAAAGGTTCTAGGGTCGATACAAGGGCTTAGGATGTGGTTAGGTCTTGAAACGCACCCTTTTTGGAGTTTACGGTCCTTGGACCACCTTTGGGGAGTTTACTACCGTAAACCCATGAGTTTACGGCAGTAAACTCATGGTTACTCCATCCACTTCGTGTTTTGGGGTTCTTAGATCATTCATGCAAGTCCTTAGTTCAATAGCCAAGCATTGGAAGGAGATTGGGGCATCAAAACCCGTTTTTAGGGTGTTTACGGTTTTGGGAGATTCCCAAACCGTAAACCCTTGTTCTTGGGGGATTTTGGTGATTATTCCATGGATTTGCAAGCACAACAAGAAGATAACTAGATAGGAATGGTATACTTACTTAAAGGAAGCTTGCAAGGGTGTTTTAGGACCCAAAAACACTAGTGTGTTCTTGGTGATTTGAAGATGCTTGAAGATCTAAGTAAAAATCAAAATCCATGGATGAAAATGATGTAGAAACTCTAGATTTAGTGTTGTATGAACGAATTTAGGGAAGAAAACTTATATTTTGGCGGATTTGGAAGGATGAATTTATGATAGTTGAGAGAAAAGCCTTGTGTTCTTGAGTGGGGAGTGTAAGAATGAGGGCAAGAGGAGTAAACTCATGCTATATGCATGATTCTTGAGGGAGATGGTGTTTACGGTCCAAACACCCCATGTTTGGCCGTAAACACCTAGTTAAGGTGTTGGGTTGTTTTGCCCGGGTACACTTTACTAACGACGACACTTATTTTTATTTAATCGTTTCACGTAAATAAAAAATAAAACACCAAATTGACTTAAATCCGGCCAAAAATGTATTAAAATATTTTGAATAATATTTGGAGTGTTTGGATTTGGAAATTAAACAAATGAAAAATTCGGGTTGTCACAGTAGATTATTTGAAAAATCTACAATCTAAAATATTGATTTAGATTTCTTATTTCAGGAAAAAAAAAAAGTTGGTCGTTGTAATAAATGATATTTAGTTGGGTGGTGTCCCGTTCTTGTAAAGATTTAAACGACTATATGCTTTATAGTTGGATAAAGAGTGCAATGTGTGTTATCGGATCTCTATGGTAAGGTATATTTTCTCATAATCTTCTTATTAAACGCATTTCTTAATATGTGACATCCCCAATTTCATGGTCAGAAAATACCTCTTTATTTATGTTTATTTTAAAATTGAGTTTATTTGTAAATACGTAATTTGGTCTCGTAAAAGTATTTATGAAGAAATGTTTTTCATTGATTTGTAAAAGTTTGGGATGTCATAGCTATTGCAAGAAACACAAGCAAAAACGTAGTCATTACTGGCCTTACATCATCTAATGGCCTACATTTCCTCGAATCTCTCATCATTTCCAAACATCAATTACCTTCGTATCGATACCCGTGATACAAAGAAACTAAGTGGTCGGGTTAGGAAAGCTCGTGAGTTATCAGGAGTAAAAGGCTTTGATTGATCTTCAGGTTCAGAATTGCTAACTAAGCACTGAGGAAACATGCTAAGAATTTCGTTTATAGAATAAACTTCACTATTACATATAGGAGACTTTAGCAAAGTCTTAGTGGAGGGAAGAACATACTCATGATGAGAAGGTTGGAGAGAAGGATCAAGATCAGATAATTTAGTAACACATTTAGTAATGTCATTAGAATTAGTAGAGCAATGAGTATTAATTAATGTTTGATTTATAAAGTAAGAACTCACAAATCTACTTTTAAAGTCTTCTTTTAAGCAGTCAGCTTTATAAAAGGTTTGTTTAGTTTCGACTTTGGTTAAAGAAACAACACCTTCTATATCACCTCCAAGAATTTTCTTGCACTGATCTGGAATCTAAGCATTAATGATTATTGTGAAATTAAAGTGAGAGGATGCCTAGAAATTCAAAATAAGTTGAGTGCGATTAGCATGATCAACAACTTTTTGCTTTTTAGTGTAAAGAAAATTATTGGTAAGCATGATACAAGTGTTTTCTTTTTTTAAAACAGAAAGATATTTTTCTATAGAAAGGAGTTTTTCTTTAAGAATTTTTAGCTCAAGACCGAGAGAAGATTTTTCTTTATTTGAGATCAATAACTTGAAACGTAAGATCGACCGTGTCATCTTTTTTGATATTATCAATAGAGGAAAGATTGACATGATTTTTTACATGATACACTGATGCATTGTCCCATTCTAACTTGAGGTCACTAGCAGTATGAGGAGAATCAGCATTAAGGATCTCAACTATGTCATATGAAGTGTCAGTGTGAGATTCAACAACCTGATCCATGAGACACTTAGCTTCATCGTATGAAGATTTTTCCTTTTCAAAAGCAGATGATAGAGTGATCATCATCTCTTGAGCAGTTGAACAATTTTGGACTAAACGATAGACAGAAAAAGGTAGTGAGTTTCTGATATCAATTCTAGCCTTTACATCAGGATTCAACATCCTTTTCTCTTCCTTGTTATAACAGGGAACAAATTTCCCTTTCAGCTTACTGCCAGATGCACCATTATTGGATGATTGATGCATAACAACTATAGGACCTTTGTTGATGACGTCGAGCATATCAAAATCCATGAACTCTAGAACTTTCATGGACTTCGATTTCCAATCAAAGAAGTTGTATTTGTCAAACGGAGCGATCTTGTTACATAAAAATGACTTAGGAATGAAAGAGGTCGACATGATTACTTGAGTGTATCACAAACCTACTCTGATACCAATTGAAGGTTTGTGATGATCGGATACACTTCAAGTATTAATATGAAACGTAAAACTAAAATAAGCAAAATAATCAACAGAAAGTAAATAATACAGAAGTTATCCAAGTTGTTCCTTTCGCTAAGAAAAGAGGTTTTGTCTTCACCAAGAAGACGGGTTTGTCACAAATACGAATGACACAAAGCCACAATCACAAGTACCACGACCACAACATTAGGGTTTGCCCTAATTTTGTATATATACTAATCTATACATGTATATCCTATGATTGACAGGATTGTATCTAATCTATACTAAGAACCGATCTCATCATAAAGATAACGGATCCGTGATCTATTCTATACTTATCTATTATTAACTAATATACAAAGATTACACATAATAACTATACTACGTGCTAACGCTGGTAAACTTGATACGCTAGAGTTGTTAATGTGTAGATGTTGATGTTGATAGATCAGTGTGTCATGTGTTTGACTCATCAGAACATAAGGTGTGACCTTACACAGATTAATCGCGAAACTTTGAAGAAACATAACTTCTTCATATGAAGTCAGATTTCAGACTTCTTTATATGTATGGAATCCTTGTCACGTATAATATAGCTTTGGTTAAGACTATTTATCCTAAATAATATTCTATTAAAAAGTCATTTTATCTCTTATTTTTCTAGCCCGGATCTTTGGGCCTTAGATAATGATACAACATTTTCCACTCTAGGCCTGAACATTTGTGTTAACAAATGATTTCCCATCAACTAAATAATACCATTCCACCAAATATAAATTACAAATATGATAGGGGCTATGAATGTGGGCTAACTATACATGGGTCACACAATAAAATACTACAACATAAAAATACAATACACAATACATATATACGGCTAACATCCCACCACAGTCAGAACATGAGGTCTAGAGAGGATGTTGAGACTAAATATGTCGAAGGGAGACCTTTGGTAAAGATGTCAACATACTGAGACGAAGATGGGAAATGTAAAACACGAATCTAACTCATAAGGACTTTGTCTCGCATAAAATGCATATTAATCTCTATGTGTTTTGTGTGTTGATGCTGAACTGGATTAGTGGACAAGAATACGACACATTATCACAATACACAAGGGTAGCACAAAGAGGTGGATATTGAAGCTCGTGAAGCAAATATATATTACAACATTCATAGAATGCATCTCAAGGAGTGTATGGAACAGAGTTTTGTGGCGAATAGTAGTAGCGATGTGATCAAACTTTGATGACAAACCATTAAGAGCATAGGTGAAAAGGTGCGTTTGGGAACTTTGGAACCGTGACATTCCCTTATTTTCATATCCAATTAAAAAATTTTCTTTATGCTTTAAGTTGTTGTGTTGCGAAAAATCCCGGTTTAATTAAAACAATTTAAGATAACATAACTTATTTCATTTTATTAAAAGACCATGGATGTCACCATTAATATCCAAACATGGGTAACAACGTAAAATAAAAAGGTCATTGAATACTAATACAGGTTCATCTCTTATTCACTCGGCATCCTAACTAGATTCCAACAGCCTTACTTCCTCTACCTGTGATGCATATAAATTGAATGGATCAGGTTTTGGGAAACCTGGTGAGATGCATAGGGTTTGCAAACCCATAATATTTTACTGACAATAAATCATAAGAACATTCCTACAAACAAACATTATAGTTGTATATAATCTGATTTAAGACCACCTACCCTACCTAATTGATTCTCATAAATCCTAATTCGACGATCATCTGGAAGAATCTCCTTACCTAATGAATCGTCTGAGCAACTGTTTGATTACGCAGTTAGGGGAGTCCTTGGCCGGTGTAATTCATATAAAGGCAACCAATATTCAGAGTAATTAATAGACATGGTATCCCATTCTACCTACGTGTGTGGGTTATAAGTCTACACTAGCAACATAATTCACTAGACCACCTAGAACAGTCAAATGTTGTCATCTACTGTGTTCGATGACCTAAACATACTTGTCAGTTGTCTGATCTGGACCCATCAGTTTTGGTCATCCAAAAAGAGGAGGACTGCTACACTCCACTCTGATCTCACACTCTACCCCAGAATGAGACCTATCCAATATTCAGCTTATTTGGAACTAAGCACCTTTCATAAGTCCATAACTAACTCATATTGTATCTAAGGGAAAATTCGATTCTAACACAGTTCCTAATAAGCAGTTCTATTATAGTTATACAAGTAGCACAGAGTATAATTAATATAATTAGCATTTAAAAAATACTTTTATTAAATTATGTTTTTGAAAGTAACTACGCACCCACTTGACAAAAGTGGGTGATTCGAGGTTAGGACAAAGTTTTGACTTAACACTATTTCAAAAGACCTAGAAGTATATAACACTAAGTCTTAGTCTATTTTCATATTTCTTGTGACTATAATGATAGTATAGATTCCCCAATAATCCCAATGTCTACATCAAGATCTATCAAATAAAGAATAACCAGATATAAGCATGTCGGTGAAAAGGGTCCATTTGGTATACAGGGTATACTGTTTGGGAATCTTACTTTAAACACCTCACTAAATCCAACATAGACATCACTCACATAAGTAGATCAATCAGTATAATGACTTGGAATTACTGATAAATCTTATTTATAGGTTCATAATAACGATTATGACTATAAATATAAGTTACACTTAAATTAAAATAAATGTAGCCTAAGTTACAAAGTTTACTAGTGAGAGCTGGTCATTGTGCGTACATAACTCTAACCGAGGAACTTCTTTTTCCCTGGCTCATTGATGTCGTAGGGCCTCGCTAAAGTGGTCAATAATTAGGGAGTAAAGGGGCTAAAGGGTGGAAGAGGTTCCAGAGAGTTTTAGATGAAAGTTTGTGAGAAATGAGCTGCCAAACACATCTTTATATAAGCTGGGGAAGAAGGTGTGTCGCACCTTTTATCGATGCACGCCGCGCCCATGGTCGAAGAAGGGTGACGTGGCTTGCTCTGGTTGGTGACACGTGGCGGAAATCTGGTGGTATGTTAGAGGCACGCCGCGCCTCTTGTCGGGCAACGCAAAAAAACTTTATTTTTTTTAAACTTTATATCTTCTTCATACGAGCCCCATTTTCAATTTTCTTTATATCCACATGTAGCTATCTACAAGTAGTACAACTTTCGTTTAGACTCAATCTGATAATTCTCAATTTATTTTTAAAATTGTATTTTTAACAGGCTTAGACTGTTAAATTTCGTATTAAAATCATAACTTTTTCATACGATATCCGTTCTCGACTATCTTTATACCGACAGATAGGTATTGACGAGATCTTCAACTCTCATTTAGATTGTTTTTCCTAACAATCGACTGATTTCAATTGTTGTTTCTAAGTCGTATACTGTTACGCTGAAACTTCGAAAAATCATAACTTTTTCTCACAAATTTGGATTTAGGCATTCTTTATCTTCACGAGTTCATTTTTCTAATTACTACGACTTTTGTTTAGATTATTTATCCTAAATAATATTTTATTTTGAATAATTTACTGTTATTTATTCATAGAAGATTTCAATCGTCGAACGACATACATACAGATTCGTAACTATGCCTAACAATAAACGTGGGCGTTACAGGAATCGATGTTGGCTAGAAGATTAGAGATGGTTTTGATGCATGTGTAGTATTCCATAACAGTGGAATCATCTATAACGATGTTTCTGAGTTGATTCTTGAGTTCAATTGCATTGGCCTCCTTGTTGTCACGAAAAAGTTCTTCAAGGGCTTTCCATAGTTGAGCAGTTGTCTCATCGGGTATCCATATGGTTTAAATGAGAGGTTGAGAGAGAGTTCCAAATAGCTATTGTTTGACAATTGAATATGCAGTACACCAATCTTGATCGGTTGGTTTATGATTGGTGTCATCGATATAGCCAAAGACCTTGTAGGCAATATAGTGGTTCTTGAAAAACTCGCGTCATGCATTATAGTTTGACCTATCTAGATCAAGAATTAAAGGAATATAAGACTTGATGTTGGTGATTCCATACATCTTATCAAGAGGAAAGGTCATTTTAGAGAAGAATTGATGAAGAACAGTAGACAAATGATGTAAGAATGTCTATTGGAAGGAGAGGACATAACAAAAAAGAAAATAAGAGATCGAGAGGGGGAGAAAATACGACTAGAGCTGTTTAATGGCATGATACCATGTTGACAAATGATTTCCCATCAACTGAATAATAACATTCCACAAAATATATATTACAAATATGATAAAGGCTATAAATGTGGGCTAACTATACATGGGTCACACAAGCAATACATATATACAACTAACTCCTAATTGGAATCATCATCATCAATAATAATATGGTTGTGATGGATTCAATAAATATATCATCATCCTACAATACAAAAACATTACTTATATCATATTACATAAACTACATCATGATTTCAACATCATTAAACAAGAATAACATCAAGATTTCAAGATTGCAAAAAAATATATCAACATCTAATAATGATGGTATTATTCATCTTTTTTTTTGAAACGGCAAATCTAACATACTCCCAAACTACTCCTTAAATCCACCTATATGTCCACGACGGGACTTAAACCCTCAACCTCAATGATGGAGGGCAACACCAGATACCGTTGGGCTAGAAGCCCTTTGGTATGGTACCATTCATCACCAATCAACAATAATGACATCATTCAATAAATATATCATCAATCAATGAGATTTTAGAATCAAAATTACAACATCAATGTCATTCAAGAATCTTGATTACAATTTTATAACATTAATAACAATGATATATCATTATGTACAATCTCTAGCTTCTTCGTTTCATATAATCACTTTGTGGGGAGGACAAGAGAAATCTTTTGATGCTGTGGTCCTGACTATATTTTAGTGTCTTTGGAATAATTCCATTATTTTTGGAATGGTTTTACCTAGGAAATCCTTCATTTTTGATGATGGGATAGATATTGAGTTTGTTTATTTATTTATTTACAATAGGTGTAATAAAGCTAAGCTATGTTAGAGTTCTTGGTTACACAACTCTCCTTTAGCTTCTATTTTGTTATAATGAGTCTTTTTCTAGCTCCTTGTTACTTTCTAAATAAAAATCCGCCGTTCCAAAATAATAACGAAATGAAGATTACAAGATTAGTTACACTGAAGAATTACCATTACAATATAAAAAGCATACAAAATTTTGGACTTACTTGATTTTGAGTTTTTTTTTTCCATGGATGAAGAGGGAACCCAACTTCCTATAACCATTATTTTGGTAGGGGTTTTGGAAAATAATGGATAAAATAAGGTTATGAATTGAAAGTTATTTTCTTGTGTGTGATCGTGAGATATGATCGACAGTAAAATAAAACGATATTATTTTGGGCCTGATGGTGAGATATTTGATGGACAGTAAGATGTATTGAGTAGGATAGAAGCAATTTTTTGTGCGTTCTTTTGGATATACTTAAGAATGATAGAGGTTGAGGTTGATTTTTTCTAAAGTGTGACATACAACATAATCCATAAATGTGACCCTTGGCCTTCCCTAAACTCGGTCTGATCCAATTTTTCAGTGGAATTAGAACCAGGAACCCAAAATCTAAGAACCGAGAGTCGTCCTATGTGCTGAAAAACCGGTTTGGTCCAAATTGTTAACACATGATTTCCCATCAACTAAATAATAGTATTCCGCAAAATATATATCACAAATATAATAAGGGTTATGAATGTGGACTAATTATACATTTTTTTGAAACGAAAAACTAGCTAACATACTCTTAAATACCACCTATGTCTCATAAAAGACTTAAACCTATAACCTCTCATATGAGAGATTTACTCCTTACCACTAGACCAAATGCCATTTTTTTTGACCAACTATACATGGGCCACATAATAAAATACTACTATATAAAAATACAATCCAAGATACATATATACTGCTAACATTTGTTAACACTAAGGAAAAGAAAATAAAATGTCATTGCCAAAGCCAAAGAAAAAGCAGGCATCACCGAAAGCTAATTTTTGGAACATATTTGACGAGGTTTGGCTAAAGAATGAATATCGAGTGAAAACTAAGCATGCTAAATATAAGTAGTGCAAAACTATCCTTAATGTTGATCCATACTAAAGAAAACGAAACTTATAGTTTAAATAAACATGTCGGTAAATACAAATAAAATCCGGAAAACAGTAAAGATAAACAACTTTGCAATTTATAAAACAAGCTTGTGGGGAGGATAGTAGGGTCTGGATGGCAAACATGTCGTATTCACATAGATTGTTGAAGGAATGGACATTGTAAAGACAATCAAGAAGGTTATATATGGCATCAAACCACCTCCAAACCCGTCATTATATATATATATATATATATATATATATATATATATATATATATATATATATATATATATATATATATATATATATATATATATATATATATATATACTAGCCGTTTGCCCGCGCTAAACGACGGGCGACGAATGGTTTCTTTTGGTAATTAGTTTCTTTTCGGCAGATAATGATTAATTTCAACTCAACGATTAGTTTATTTCAGAAACATGTCATATTAAATTTAAGACACAATGTATTAGCACATATCACTAAACATTAGTTTTAATTCTATTGAGTCAGTTTCTTTTCAACGGATAATGTATTGTTTAATGCATTTGTGTGTACTTATAGAATCATAGAATGATAAAATATATGTATTTGATATCCTCATTTTCTTTCTTAATTTAGGAGTGTATATGTGCATTTATGTTAAAATGGGGTTTAAATTGTTTTCCAAAATAATTATTTGAAAAAATAATAAAATAGATGGATTACATCCTATGCATCTACTTTAATTAAAGTTAAATCAATCAGGAATGAAATATCAAAATTAGTATATTTATCACTTGGTGAGGACACTATAACATCCAGATCCCCAGGTATATTATTTTATTAATTTATTTTGGAGTTTGTGGAGGGACTCGGCGAGTTGGTGCTTAGACTCGCCGAGTAGGGTCGCGAATTCTTATCCGGATCATGACCGGACTCGGTGAGTTCATGGGTGGACTCGACGAGTCCGCACTGTTTAATGAAACCCTAATCTTTCGGGTTTGGGGCCTATTTAAAGTCCCTTAGGGTCGTCATTTGCGGCTATCAGCCCCTTGAGAGAAACCCTAGAGTGCTTGAGCGTTTTGAGAGAGAGAGAGAGAGAGAGAGAGAGGGAGCCGTTGTTGACCTTTGAGGTGTTGTTTAGCAAGAAGAAGGAGGTTCTAGCCAAGAGAAAGCAAAGGAGGTTACCATTCTGTGGATTTAGAGCTCAGAGCATCATATTTGAGGTAGTAATTCGGCTTCCCTTCTGCTGTTATGATGATCATTTGGATTTAGGGTTTCTTGGACCCTTTTATTGGTTAGATTTGATGTCCAATTAGTCCCTTATTGTGATGAGGCTTTAGATCTAGATCCACAGAGGTCCAGAGAGCATTACTCATCAAGCTTTATGAAGAACAATGGGGGTATTGACCTTGGGTTATGATATTTGGGGCTAAAACATCATATAGGATCAAGTAGATGATGCATGTGCATTTAGATATAAACTTTACGTGATTATCATGCTTGGGAAGGTCGAATCTATGGACTAATGGAACAGATCTGACCTCAGGAGGTCATTTGGGTTTGTGCATGACATGGACTCGCCGAGTCCAAGAACAGACTCAACGAGTAGGTTAAGGTTTCCCTGTAAATCACACAGTTGGTGACTCACTGGGTTGGGGAATGACTCGGTGAGTCAGAAGGGATCTAGAGGTCGTAAGTACACGATGGAACTCGCCGAGTTCATAATTGGACTCGACAAGTTGAGTCGGGGTGGCCCCGCGATTCAAGCCAGATGTCACTCGTCGAGCAGGGGAAAGACTCGACGTGTTAAGCAGGACTAGAGGGGTACGGGTGGACACGGGTGAACTCGCCGAGTTGCCCGAGGATACTCGACGAGTCAGGTCAAAGGTTGATCGTTGACCATGGTTGACTAGTGTTGACTTGATAGTGTCAGTCAAACAAAGTCAGGAAAGTATTAATGAGAGTTGTACTTATGATATAGGAGGACGATAGGTCGGGAGATCGGGCACGAGTGATTATCCGACATCAGCGAGGTGAGTCTTCTCACTATGCCTTACCCGACAGGGTAGTTATGTGTGACCAGAAGGTCTTATGTGTATCATGTATATGTGATGTATGCTAAATGTGATATGTTGTGATATGAGTATGATGATATGGACCGGAAGGTCAACAGAGTCTGGGATGGAAATCCCTTGAGACACTTGGATCGGAAGATCCTATGGCCTGGAAAGGCGTATGTGCGGTACATGGTATTTTGGGGAACTCACTAAGCATTCGTGCTTACAGTGTTATGTGTTATGTGTTTCAGGTACTAGCGAGGATCGCGGGAAGGCGCCAGCTTGATTAGTACACACTTGCAGATGTCATGTTTTTGAGATCTTGGGTTATGAATTATGTTATGTATTTTGTGGAAGCATTGGATACCTGACTTTTGGATGATTTTATAATGAAATGTTTTATTAAAAATTAAGTGAAAAATCATTTTAAATTTTACGGTGTTACAACACACCACACATTTCTATTGAGACTTTAAGACTATAGAGAATCAAAAGAAAAATGAGATAACTACTTTTTTTAAGTCTCTCAATGAATAACGATATAGCAAAGAAAATGCACATAATTACCTAGAGTTTGTTTGACCAATACATAGTGATTACAAGTTTATTTGCCAAAATAACTACACATTCAAATTTAATTAAAGAAACATGGAAATCTTATTGTAAATCCCATCTGTTTAAATTGGAAACTTAAAAAAGAAACAAAGATTGTACTTAATTTACCAAAATGACCCTTTTATTTCCTTGACCATAGATCTAGCAACCAGAAACTCGCATCGATAAGTATTTTCGACTATCCAAAAAATAGCTCTTTTCTCCTTTTTTTTTCTCATTTGGTGGTCGGTGGTTTATCGTTACCGCTAGTGCTAAGAAATAAGAAAACTCTTCTCGCCTCCCAACTGCCTGCAATTTAAAACCAAACAAAGAATTGGCTTTAATTCTTTTTATATTCCAGCATTTGAACCCTTCCACCTTCCATGATAAACCAGGGAGTCAACAACCACTTTTTGTTCAAATAATTAAAAAAACAAATGTAAATACCTAAAATTTACAGGCTTTTCCATCAAGGGAAAAAGGAGCTGAAGGGAAGTATTGGCAATACTTTTAATATCTATATGGTGTTATGTGAATCCCGTTCAAATCCATCAATATAGCCCACTTTTTATATTATGGGCAAACATGGTCATTTAGGACGATATTATAATGGGAAAGTTGGTTACCATGGCCTATAAAACCAACATCAAACTTCTTACACTTATGATTCTAAGTAACAAATATCTACATCTTTATATGGGCATGAATAACACACTTAGTAACTTACATACATAGTGACAACCACTTAACACAAATACAACAACACAATAAAAATAACCACACCACACAACGCCAAACAAAGCACATTTCTTGTCATTTTTCCATTTAACTTGTCATATGTCTAAAGGGTTAAACTAAAACTTATAGAAAGAAATTTAATACATTCTTGCATTTAACTTGTATTTCTTAACATTTTCCCTATAAAGTAAAGCTTCAACCATTTGCTTTCTCTCAGTAGCAACATAAACAAATAAGGAATCCCAACATTATTAGCAAATTGTAATTCTTTGGAAAGTTATCTAAAACAGATCCCCTTCAATTTACTGAATAAAAATAAAATTTGTAGCTCTTGCATTTGACATTAGAGAAGTCTATCAAGTTGATCTAAAAATCAAGTTCAACCTCTTTTAGAGATCTTTCTGAACCAGATACTGGGAAGTCATCCTCCCCGTAGTGTAATTCAGGCTTTCATCTTTAGTTGAAATAGTTAGCAAAATATGTGTTTAAGATATCAGGCACAAACACATATCTATGTATGAGTAGATTAGGCAAGGTTCCTCATTCCTTTTCAAGAAGGTGTCAACATCTCTTCTTAAAGGATTAATGTAAGCAACAACTTAATTTCTAGTTTTATTGTATTTAAAATTAAACTTTTACCTATAAACATAATTAACCAAATAAATATTGAATGAAATAGAAATAATGCAATTGTGAACTTATAATCACGTCAAAAACATTGCAAATAAACAAAAAAAATGACAAAAAAATGTTCCTACTTTTCAATTTAATGGGATGTAATTCACTTTTCCATTTAATTCAAAGTAATTTATAAGGTCATCTGTTATATCCACCACTAACCACTATAATGGTGGGTGTCACCTCATCACCACATTCAACCACTAAACCTATGGGATACCCACCACTATATGTTTCTTATTTTTTTATTTTTAAATTAAAAAATATATATTTTTTAATTAATTAAAATGTAGAGATAGATAGAAAGACATGGAGAGAGAAAAAAAAATTGATTAGATGTTGTTGTCCGTTCTCCCCACCACATTTGACCACGAATTTTTCCACCACTAGCCACCACTAAGAGTATGGGATGGTGTTCACATTTTTTGTCCATGGCCACATAGACCACGAACATGCTCGTTATGAGTATACCATAAGGCCTAACGTCAAAGTAATGTACCAACGAAATATTATGCATGTTATCTCAATGATTATGCTAAAATGGGCAATTTTAAATGCTTTTATGAAATTAAAAGTTCAGCCTCTAAAAATTCTTAATTACAATCAACAAACATCAATATATACTTGGATTTGTAGATCTTTTTCTTCCGCAGTCATCATTCCGACCTGAACAAAATATATTTATACCAAATTAAAAGTTGAGCCTCTAAGGTTTCATTATGAGTTTATGACAATCAGCAAACATTAATATATATGTTAAGAATATTCCTATTCTAATTCTCTATGCAAATAAACCCTTGAAAATCAAAACATTTTTTTAATAAAGAAGAACATAACGAAGGATTGTCGCTTAAAAATCTAAATAAAACCTAAAAAATGAGGTTATACTTACCGGTAATTGAAAATGAAGAAGAGGGAGCGAATTTTTAGGGCTTCTAACCCTGCAATCCAACATAACTGGGATTCAAAAATCAAACAACAAAATAGTTAAAAATAGCAAAATTATCAAATGTTTACAGAATAACTTTAATTTGATACAAAACCTACTTGGAATAATTCAAAAATCTCGGATGTGTCTGCTCAATTTTTGAAAATCTCGGATACATCTACCCTGATTTCGGACTTGTAAACAGGGAACAAACCTGTAGATAAAGAAATTAAAGATGGGATGAAGAATTTGGAGTAAGTGAAGAAATCATAGATACTGATTAATAAACCTAAATAAAGCACTAAAACTCTCCCGTTGCTTCTATGCCTCCTTCCCCTCCTCTTCCAGTGACTTGGGGTTGTCTATACCTTTAAGATAAGGAAAAAAACGAAAATCATGGTTGCTGCTAAATTTTATATCACATGAAGCGTAAATAAACAAAAAAAATCATTATTCTTGTTGGATGTTGGGTTATGGTTATTCTTCAATTCAACATCATAAACAAACATTCAAAACCTGTAAAAAATAATTTTATATCACATGAAGCGGTAACAAACAAAAAAATCATTATTTTTGTTGGATGTTGGGTTATTCTTCAATTCAACATCATAAACAAACATTCAAAACCTGTAAAAAATACTGAAATAACAGAAAATAATACATAAGATGAAGGGAAAAAAATCGAGAGAGGGAAAGAGAGAGGGTGAGGGATGACAGCGGTAGGTCGATTTGGATCAGAGAGACTCACTTTTACATGGAAAAATTAAGATAAAGGGATGTTGGCATTGTGAATCTTTTCTGAATCATTCAATCATCATACTAAAGGGCAGTTGAATAAAAAAAACACAAAATCTACGTAAAATGATCATAGAGATGAAAATTAAAACAATTAGAAATGCAACAACACACAATAAAAACAAATAAAAACCCAAGATTAAGAAGGGATAAATAAATCCATGGACTCACCACTTAAAGTTTACATCTCCTCTCGATTTCTCTTGGCCTAGTCTCGTCCTACATTTCTCAGTCTTCCTAGGTGCTTTCTATCACCGATATCTTCAAATATAGCATAAATATTGAATAGTTAAGTGTGATAATATACTCTAAGATTTGTTTTGCTTGAAAAAACGAAAGGAGAAATTCAAGAAAGAAGAAGAGTTGGATAGATTCAAGATCAAAATCTTGTTTATCAAAATAAAACCAACCGAGATAAAGGGAAAGGTGATCGATATCGGGGGATTTGGGTTTCAGTTGATGACTTGGTCTCAAGCATCAAGGGAGATTCTGTGTTACACCCGATTTTTTTATTGACCGAGTTTGAAACACAAGTTAATCATGCATTTGAAACTTGTACTTATAGCTTTAGTAATCCCCATATGTTTGACCGAGTTTTAAGTGGGAATTCATATTCAAATGAAAATTAAAGGCCAGTTCAAATAAGATTGGGAAAGAATGAACGAGGATACCGATAAGAAATATAATGCATAAGGTATTGTACATTACGTTTAATATTTTGGACTTCTTAATCTATTTTTAGAAATAATAAGGTTTGTATAATAATATAGTAAGATATATATATATATATATATATATATATATATATATATATATATATATATATATATATATATAAATTTCGGTCCTCTAAAGATTAAACTTATTTTAAATATTTTTGTTTTTAAATTCTTGACAAAATTGCAAAAATGGTTTTTGTGGTTTGTATTTTTTTTGGAGGTTTTGGTCCAAACTACGGGTTTTTTGGATTTGTGGTTTTTTTTGGGCTAGTTTCATTGTAAAACTGGTCCCCGATAAACTTGAAAAGACGACTTTGCCCTTTTAATTGGTTTTTTTTCATTTACTTAATTATTTTTTTTATTTAAATATAAATATTAAATCAAATCAAGAAGGGGATCTCTCTCTCTCTCTCTCTCTCTCTCTCTCTCCTCTCTCTCTCTCTCTCTCCTCTCTCTCTCTCTCTCCTCTCTCTCTCTCTCTCTCTCTCTCTCTCTCTCTCTCTCTCTCTCTCCCTCTCTCTCTCTCTCTCTCTCTCTCTCTCTCTCTCTCTCTCTCTCGGGAATGAAGTATGATCCAAAAAAATAAAACCACATACATACACTCATCGCAGCAAAACACCCACACTTCTTGGGTTGAAGACGTTCCAAATCAGACTTCCTCCCTGCTTCCACCGAAGAAGACAACCAAACCCACAGTCTCCGGCGAAGCTGATGAAGGTAATGAAGATTGAGAACATGTGTCATCATCTCATTGACGATCTGAAACCCTTTAACCCACCCAACCCCAACGAAGAAGGTTGGTCGATTTCCTCTTAGGTTTTGATTTCTTGGTTTCAAAAACCCCAGATCACGCACCTCTCGTCCCCCCTTTCTCTCTCTCTCTCTCAGGAAAGCGTCATCGCCATTACTAATCTTGGTCTCAACAACTCCGATATTCTCAAAACTCCGGTAACGACTTTCGACATTGATGCAGGTTACCGGCGGCGAGGAATTAGACCTAGATTACTTTATTATGACTTTTATTTCATCAATAGGGAGCGTATCTTCAATCATTTATCATTCATTCATTTATTCAATACTTACGTCAATTACCTTTTCCAGATTGGTTTATGAACTGTGAAATTGTAATCTTAATTTGGTAAATTTGGGGGATTTTAGGGGAAAATATGTGAATATAAATTGAAGCCAATTTGTGATTTTGGACCTGTAATCGAAGCTAAGCTGATGACATTGATGCAGTTTCTTATAAACAAGGTTTTGGTTTTTTTTCCTGGTTTGATTGGTTTGATACACGTTGAAATCGAAGACTAAAATCAAGTCTTTTATTTAGAATTGATGCAATTTCTTAGAAAAATGGTTTGGTTTGGTTTTAATTTATGGTTTAAGGTTTCATTATGTTTTAGTGTCGTTAGATTTAGCATCGGTGGTTATTGGTGGTGTTGTATGCCGGTTGTCGGAGTTGGTTTCAAGGGCGGTGGTGGGTGGTCATGTCGGACTGTGGATGAAAGAGCAATAATGTTGGGGAGAGAAAGAAAGAGAGAAAGAGAGAGAGATAGAAAAAGATGGTCCTCTATTATATTTTAATTGTTAAAATAAATAAATAAATATTAAATTAAAAAAAATATGAAAGAAAAATGGAAAATAAATACCCCAAGGGTATTATAGTCATTTCAATTTTCGAAGAGACTATTTTCATATAAAAACTAGTCTAAAAAGGACCCAAAAAAGTTATGGTTTGGACTAAAACCCCAAAAATAATGCATACCATAGAGATCATTTTTGCAGTTTTGTCTAAATTCTATGTAGATGTCTTACCATCTTCATATGTATGAAGGTGGTCAAAAATTACCTTTGTGGCACGTAGGTAACAATCTAAAGCCTGATATATCATGTCCTAATGGCTAAATGATGATAAATTGAAAGTTTAAAAGATTCAATTAACACGATTAGAATTTTAGTAGTCAAACGGTCACAATTTTAAGAGTGTTGTGGTAAAAAACAACACTCCTACAATAAAAGGCTGAAAATATTGATAACTTTTTGAAATTTGCCTTTTCAAATAAAAGAAATGGATATTGACTTAAAAGGATAATATATATCTCAATGTGTGTACATTTAGTAATTGAGTTTTTTTTCGTTCATATTTACCCCTTCAACTTATTTAACTGTACACATTTACTCCTTATGACCGACTACTTCAAGTAAACCGAAAAATATGGCTTAAAAGGGTAATATATTTCTTATTTTGTACACATTTAGTCCTTAACATTTTTTGGCATATTTTGTCCTTAGTATTTTTTTTGTTGCAATATAAGTTATTGTTGTTTTTGTATCATTCATTACTTATGACCAGTTTTTTTAGGTTTTTCTCACAACATCTTACATGAGACAATCATTAATAAGGTATCTGAGGATGTTCATGCTTATGGCCACCGCTGCCTCGACTGCTTGGATGATTAGTTCTTGTGGTTTGGCTTAAGTCTTGTGTTCCGAATGTCAAAACTTCTTCAAACAATCATAGATTTTAACGATCTTTATATCCACGGGTTCGTATTTGAGTCTACTATAACTTTCATTTAGATTACTTTCGTTAAAAAATAATACATTTTACTTACGGTCTTTATATCCAAGCGTTCTTTATGAATGTATGTATGAACATTTTTTCTTATAAAATCGTAATTAAAAATATATTGTTTTTTAACAGAAATAATCTAAACGAAAATTGTAGTAGACTCAAATACGAACATGTGAATATAAAGATCGTTAAATACATGATTGTTTGAAGAAGTTATGACGTTCAGAACACAAGACCTGAACCAAACCACAAGAACTAAGTAACTAAACAATCGATGTCGTGGTTGCCATAAACATGAACAACTCCAAACATCTTATTAATGATTGTCACGTATAATATGTCGTGAGAAAAACCTAAAAAAACCGGTCATAAGTATTGAATATGTACAAAAACAACAAGGACTTATTTTGCAACAAAAAATATTAAGGTGTAAATGTACAAAAAAAACATTAAGGACTAAATGTGTAAAAAATGAAAAATATATTATCTTTTTAAGTCATTTTTTCTAGCTTATCTGAAGTAGCCGGTCATATGGACTAAATATATACAGTTAAACAAGTTGAAGAGGTAGATATAAACGAGAAAAAAAAAAAAAAAACAAACTCACTAACAAAAAAGTGTACAAATAAAAAAAAATATATTACCCTTTTAATTCATTATCCCTAAAAAAAAAAAAAGTAACAAACACTACTTGAAGTAAACAAATGAAATAAGTTTAGGGTTGTAATACATTATCCCTAAAAAAAAAATTACAAACACTACTTGAAGTAAACAAATGAAATAAGTTTAGGGTTGTAATATACGAACATATAGATGGTGTTTCTTTGTTTGTTTTCTTCTGTAGAATATCTTTTTTTTACCACTAATGTGTTTCAAAAAAGACGTCTGTTTTTGAAGAGAATAAAAAAAGGCCTAAGAACCTTTTCCATTACTTACACTTGCAGCGTAAACTCATTTTCACGCCTCACTTTCTTTCAACACCACACTCTCACGACTTCACGAGAAAACACCCTCGCCGGCCTTTCCTCCACCGGCGACAATCACGTCTCCGCCGGCGACTACTCCACAGGTACGAGCGGCTCTCTTCTCTCCGCCGGCGACACCCATCATCAAAGAATCTATTCTTGATATGTGTTTCAGCTGTAAAGAAGTCTTGATTTGGTGATT
Source organism: Lactuca sativa (assembly GCF_002870075.4). Lineage (NCBI taxonomy): Eukaryota > Viridiplantae > Streptophyta > Magnoliopsida > Asterales > Asteraceae > Lactuca > Lactuca sativa. The sequence continues at coordinate 76,678,303 of NC_056625.2, forward strand.
TGGGATTTGGGATAAGTTCTGTATTGCTTACCCAAAAACCCTATACAATTTGATTCTCCCAATTTGACTATTAAAGTCGAAGCTCAATTTTATTCTGAATTATGTGCTTTATTGTGTTTGTTGCTTTTGAAAGACACAGCGAAATCAATCAATCAGCGTTTTACTCCATTGCATGCAGGGAAAGAAGGAGAGATCATAAGTTCAGTAATGTTTGGAATTCAACTTTCTCAATTAGTATCCCCTGCTAGTTTACTTACAGCTTCTTCAAGGTTCGATTGCTATTCTTCAATGCTATAACTTTTTTTTCATTCGAATATGCTATTCTTCTGTATGTATGTGAAAGTAGCTTTATTGTTGATGTAGTTCTCGCTCTAGAAGCAGACTGGTTGTTAAAATGGCAGCAACTACAACCATTAACCATGGAAGATCGATTCAGTCTGCTATGGTGAAGCCTCCTGTGCACCCTACTTATGATTTGAAAGGCGTCATCAAGCTAGCACTTTCTGAAGATGCAGGAGATAAAGGTCCAATATCTGTTGACATTTTTACTCATTTTGTCACAATCCAATTATTTAAAAACTATTCACATTAAAGATGTAGTTAATGTCAATAATAGGGGAAAGCAAACATTGCTTGATTAGGCCTAGATTAAATGTAACATTTGACTTTGTTACTTGTGTGGAGAAGTGTTGATAAAGGTCCAATTTTTGTCGACTTTGTAGTCATATTGTTAATTTGAAAGATATGTACATCGAAAGTTGTTTATTATCAAAAATGGGTAAAGATTAAATGTCAAATTTTTGTTGACTTTGTATATTGAAATCATGAATGCAGGGGATGTAACTTGTTTGGCCACTATTCCAACTGAGATGGAAGTTGAAGCTTATTTTCTAGCCAAAGATGATGGAATTATTGCAGGAATTTCACTTGCTGAAATGATATTTAACGAAGTGGATCCCACATTAAAGGTAGTTTCTACTTCATTCACATTTCACAAAATAAATATCTTCACCAATATATAAAAAACTTGTATTACATTTACCGAATGTTATTAATTTCAGGTGGAATGGTATAAAAAAGATGGAGATAGTGTTTTTAAAGGACTGAAATTCGGCAAAGTTTATGGTAAACAATAAACAAAATATTCAAAAAATAATCAAAACAATTTATATCATACATTGTGATATCGTGATATTTAATTTTTAATCATATTTAGGAAGGGCATACAGTATTGTGTTAGCCGAAAGAGTTGTGCTAAATTTTATGCAAAGAATGAGTGGCATAGCCACACTCACAAAGGTAACAATAACATGTCCATAACTTTATAAAAAATAATAATAATAATATAATAATCTATAACCATTAAAAAAATATTAATTTTTTATTTATTTGTTATAGGCAATGGCAGAAGCTGCAAACCCTGCGTGCATATTGGAAACAAGAAAAACTGCACCAGCATTGCGTTTGGTGGATAAGTGGGCGGTGTAGTTTTACTTTTTTACCCTTTGATCCTATTCACATAAACCCTAATTTTATATATGATTTTTTTACTAACACATCAACAGGTATTGATAGGTGGAGGGAAGAATCACAGAATGGGTTTATTTGATATGGTGATGATAAAAGACAATCATATCTCCATATCTGGAAGTGTCTCAAATGCCCTTAAATCCGTTGACCTTTATTTGACCAACAACAATCTTCAAATGGGCGTTGAGGTAATTTCAATTTCAATTTCAATGAGTTTGTTTGTTTCTTTCCCTTTTAATATCAAAACCATTTTTTTTTATTGAAAAGGTGGAGACAAGGACATTTGAGGAAATACATGAGGTGTTACGTTATGCTGATGAGAATAAAACATTTTTGAGTAGAATAATGTTGGATAATATGGTTGTTCCTCAAGGTGATGGGGATGTTGACGTGTCAATGCTTAAAGAAGCTGTGGGAATAATTAATGGGAGGTTTGAAACTGAGGTAAAAATGTTTAAATTTAAAAAAAAAAAAAAAAATGTAAAAGATGGAGAGTTTTATTAAATATTTTGGTGTGTAAAAACAGGCTTCTGGAAATGTTACGTTGGAAACTGTACACAAGATTGGGGAAACGGGGGTGACATATATATCAAGGTAATCATGGAATTATTAAAATTTTATAAATTATTTTTTTCACGAGAAAAGAAAATTGATTTCTATTTTTTTTTTATGTAATGAATGCAGTGGAGCGTTGACACACTCGGTGAAAGCACTTGATATATCTCTGAAAATCGATACAGAGTTGGCACTTGAAGTTGGAAGACGCACAAAAAGAGCTTAGTTGTGTATCATTATATGATACAAAAAAAAAAAAAAATTGATTTTGAGTATAATAATGATTTTATGTGGATTTTTGTTGGATTGTTTGATTTTGGAGATGTTAATAATCTGAAACATGAAACATGTTTGAGTTTTTTTTTGTGTGTACTTATTTATTGGCTATATACTAGCTAAATAAAAGTAAGAACCCCTTAGACTATTGGGTATGGACATGATTTTAAACACTAAAAAAAATATAATCTTATCTGTCACATTAACTATGTTGTATATCCGTCGGGTTTTTCGGGTAAATATCAAGTGAAACTACAACCGATATCCAAACCAAATTGAATTTCGGGTAATCGGATTTCGGGTATTTGGGTTTTGGGTTAGGTCGGGTGAATATAAAGATACCCATTTTTTAAAAACAAATAAAAATTTCACTACAAAAAATATACATACATACTAGGGGTTATTTTTAATTCAAACAAGTGACATGTATATATCTTTTATTACAAAAAAGAAATAACCTTTAATGATTTTTAAATCATTAGATGTGGACAAAAAGACTCTTTTTATAACCTCCGTATATAGAAATGTCATTGATGTTGATGATCATAAAATATGAAGTGCTAGCCATTTCGTGCAATACACAATTTCCAGTGGATTAAGATTAAGCTGGAGGGTGTGGCCGCGGTCTGGGACTGCGGTTTGTGCCACCTGGATCGCGCACACTGTCCCCAGACAGCGGTCTGGTGCGGTTTGCATCGCATTGTGGCTGGAGAGTACCGCGTCACGTGATTGGTAGGTTTGATATTTGACCGTTGAATGCTTTTGCGTCGTTATTTTTTATTTTTTATTTTTTTTCTTTTTGCAATTCTTATATATACATATACACTTCAAAAAATTTTAAACCACAATATAACCTCTTCTCTCTCAAATCTTTTAAATAAAAATCACCAATATAATGTTTTTTGAATTTTCAATGTAATGTTATTTTTAAATTTCAAGTAATGAAAATTTATGTTTTTTATTAAAAAAGAAGTTTTAATTAAAATAGCTAAAAAACAAAAAAAAATAAAAAAAAATGTGCGATGATTTATATAGAGTAGAGATATTATTATTGTTAATGTATTATAAGAATAATATGTTAAAGGAATAATGATATTATTTGATTAATATAAGTCATAAATTAATTAGGAATCACCACTCCCTTGGTGTGGCACGAAACCACACTTGTGTGGTAAAAAATGATGTGACACTTATGTGGCGGGGGTGGGAGTGCGGTTTCGGTGACACCACTCTCTCCAGCCTTATAACAATATCTGCAAGACTGCAACACAAATTTGACGCAAGTGTTCCTACAATATGAGATACATTTGGAAAACACATCAATTATATCAAAAAACGTTCCTGGATTTTATCATATCCATATTAAAAATCGCTAGGTAAATATTAATTTTTAATATAAAAAAACATTCGATATATCAAAAAACGTTTCAGGATTTTTCTTAATCAAGTATTCATGTATGCACGAATTTTTTTAAACCTACCAAATAGCCGACCTATTTAAATATCGGGTTACCCGATTACCAGAATTTCCGAACGCGATACCCGATTTAACTGACATGATCTACCCGAATTCAAAACGGGTCGGGTAATCGGGTATCAGTTATTTTCAACATGCCTAGTTATAACACTGTTGTAGGAAATGGTCACGATGTTATAACACCCACTAATTTCTATGTTATCATTTGTTTTTTATTTTTTATTTTTTGATTTTTTAATAATTATAAAAACAATAGTTTTATAAAACATGTTATTTAAACAAAACATAATTTTTAAATTAAATATGACATTTAAATTAAAAAAAAATCAATACAAGACCAAAAAAAATTACGTTAAATTTAAAAACATAAACAATAGTCCTAATTGTCCAAATGCTTTGCCCGAAACTTCACATTGATCACTCGTAGCACTTCCGCATCTCGAGGCACCAAACCTTCATCGCTAGACCTAAAAATTGTCAACTCATTCGTTATTTCATGCTTACCTACGAAGGAAATCCAAGTGCTTATGTTGTAAATCACTTTTTTGTAGTAAATTGTGTTCATATGCTTTTGTTTCCTCAAGGACCCAATCTTGGGTATTGTAAGACCACATCTTACGGGATAGCGATATATATGGTATGGATTCTGATTATGATTGTTCTTTGGATTCTCTTTGTAACAAGCTTCTAGATATTGACTTTAGCAGTTTTACTACTAAAGACACCCCCCTAAATCCCAAAATACACTACCGAGTGTCATTTCTTGTAAAATTGTCCAAGATATGGAAGTGCATCTCGACATGACGGCTCGACAGAAAACAGTTTTTCAGTGCTTACATGCACCACATGCTCAAGATTTTCTTCTAGCTATCCTTATAGATGGGTTTGGCCAACATATATCTCCTGTGGAGTATCATACTATCCTCAAATATTGACTTATGATTCCAATATTCTCAGCTGACGATATATGTTTGGTGTATCGCAAGGCATGTTTGGACTCTTTTGGTGAGCATGCAGTTCATTATAAAGGACTCTCTGGGTTCAAATACAGACACAATATGGGTAGGTATGTTTTGTTTGACATATTTAAGTGTGTCGGGGTTTCCGCCAAGAAAGAGGCACCTGTGAATTTGTTGACTGACCTGACAAAACGAAGGTTAACCCTTAGACTGACTAACATTTTGATTTTTGGATGGTTTGGAGGGAAACACACATGTGTGGACCTTATAGGGGTATCCCCTATCATAGGCTTGAGGGCTGGGGGTTTCACGGCGGAAGAGGCTATTTTAAAAGCTGTCACAGGCAAAGTCACCAAACATGAGAAATCATCAATGGAAAATTAACATGTGTTCATACCATTCGCATTTTATACATTTGGTGTCCTTGCGTCGGATGCGGTGGAACTTCATAATAGAGTACAACGGATCATGCATAGCAATGTTATATCCCCCAGATCTATGGATGTTGTCACACCCCCGACCATCAGCGAAAACGTCGAGGTGCGCGATCTAAATTAGTAAGCATAATTATTGAACAATACACATATAATCTTCTATTATTACCGAAATAGAAATTACATTGACAATGATTACTGCTAAATCATGAGACACACCTTCGATGCTACCCGGGTCACTCCTAACACTTGAAATAAAGTGTTTTCACGTCTCGGAGTGTACTATCTTATTTAATTAGTAGTTCAAAGCCTAATTAGATACAATTGTGTATCTCTTCATATTACATAGGAACCTCGCGCGTTTTCAAGCCCCGAACTGACGTTTAGCATCCAAACCGACACATTCCTCGATTGGTGAGTTCATACCCCTACTCCTTTTTCCGTGTTTTTCAAATGTTTTCAGGGGGAATACAAGCAAAAGTACAAGAAAATCTTGTACTCAAACTTATTATTTCAGTTCAAATGTTCATATTCTGTATGCTTTTAATATCGAAAACCGTATTAACCAACAGTTCGACTTGCAGAGTTAGCTTTCAGACTAATTGTAGATTTCTTTATAAAATGTTATAATCTATGTTACATTTTATAATTTACGAAGGATTCATGCTAATCATAAATTAGGATTATTACTAATAAGATACGCCTTCGGATAGTAACAGAACTACGAAAGTACAGCTAGTGCACGCCTTTGGATGGCACATAACTTCGAAAATACAGCTAGTGTACGTCTTTGAGTGCCACCAGAGTTTCGGAAATAATTCGAAAGTACGCCTTTGGATATCGACAGAGTTTCTAACTGCTTGTATTCTCAGGTCCGCATTAGACAGGTACCCCGCGATCTTTTGGAGAAGACGGAGCATATAGATGACTCGTCTTAGCTTTTGTTCATATGATATATATGTATAACACTTGTAACACTTTTTTTTCAGACAATGTAAATATTTCTATGTAATGTAATGGTTGTGTTTACTACGCTTACTATGTACATTGGTTGCGATACTACATGACGTCCTCCGCCCCGGAACGTTTCCGCCATCGGTTTCGGGGTGTGACAGATTGGTATCAGAGCCCTTGTTTATAGTGAACTAGTATACCGAACCTTACATGGTATAAGACTATAAACACTAAGGGGCCGAAATGCTCTAAACTAAAAGTATACTTTAAAATATAAGTATTTTTCAAAAGTATACAACTATACCTAACCGTCGGATTCCGTAATTACGAGTAGAACAAAACATAAGTAATCGGGTGTTGTACGCTGCGGTTAAACCTGGGCAGTTATGTAGTCGTTTCTAGGGTCAATATAGCCTGATCAGCTATATTCATTCGAGACATGGCCAACATGTGCTTGGGAGTGACTGAGGTGTGCAGCATGCCTAAAACTTACCCAATACCCAAACAATGAGTCGTCGATGCAGCGAAAACATAAAATAGTATGGGAGTATTTTAGCCAGAAACCGAATACGTTGTAGAAATTCATTCCGAGTATTGCTACTCGTTCCTCCTTTAGCGATAATTTATCTGCTTTGATAACTCTTTCCTGCTTTATCGCTTAATAGAAGCCTATATCTGTCATAATGAGATATCCCCTGTTCCATATCTCTTGATTCAATTCAGAGAACTTATGATCCTCTCTTTCCTGGCTATTTTAGCTCAAGATGCCTCCAAGGGAAAGACCCAGCTCAAAGAATAACAATCCTCCTCCGCCACCACCTCCTCCTCAATTTGATCTTGTGATGTTCCAGGCAGCTGTTACTGCCGCAGTGGCAGCCACCATGTCCCAAATGAACCCCGGTGGTTCAGGCGAGCCAGGAGGTGGTACTCAGCCCCAAAACCAAGAAGGTAGACAGGGACACCGGAAGGAGTGTTCCTATAAAGACTTTATGAACGCGATACCCACATATTTCGACGGCACTGGAGGTGTCATAACCCTAACTTGGTGGTTAGAGAAAATCGAATCAATTTTCGAAATCTGTACCTGTTCAGAATTCGACAAGGTGAAGTTCGCCGCCTGCACATTCACCGATAATGCTCTAACTTGGTGGAATGGCCGAGCCAAATCCTTAACCCTACATGTAGTCAATGCTATGGGTTGGGAAGTCATGAAAGAGCTTTTGCTTGCAGAGTACTGCCCTCGGGGCGAAATGCAGAAACTGGAGCATAAACTTTGGAACATGAAGATGAAGGGTTCCGATATCCCCGCTTACACTTCCAGGTTAGATGATTTGGCGCTACTCTATCCGGGAATGGTTACCCCGGAGAGTAAAAAGATTGAGAGGTTCATCTGGGGGTTAACCCAGCCAACCAAGGGAAATATCTTGGCTGCGAAGCCAGACACCTACGACAGCGCCAAATGCCTAGCGCAAACCCTGATCGACCATAGTGATGACCTAGAGGAAGCAGCCACCACTCCTGAGCCGACAGAGAAAAGTGGTGAGAAAAGAAAGTTTTGGAAGAAGAAGAAGAAGAGTCAGCCTTCGCAGGAGTCCTCGAAGAAACAACAGATAGTAGCAGTCCATGCTGCCACTACCCCTGCTGTTGTTTATGTCGTCGGTTCCTCAGCCCAAGCACCTATCATTAGATATGTTGGTATTCTTCCATGGTGCAACAGGTGCAGTTACCACCATCGTATCCCTGGCCCCTTTCGTGAGAAGTTTTGCAAAAACTGTGGCCAAGAGGGTCACCTTGCGCGAAGTTGCAGAACCCCAACCTAATCAACCAGTCAAGCTTCCGGAGCGGGTATCAGTCAGGCACTTCGAGTATGTCCTTTAGAGGCACTTCGAGTATGTCCTTTAGAAATACATTTGCACACTCGTGAACAATTGACACATCATCAATCATTCTCTTCTTTTCCTACCTGGTGTCCAATACATAAGCATAAAACCAAAACAACCCTATTGTAGATATCTCCTAGCTCTCACAGTTGAACAAAGTTTTTACTAACATTCTCATACGATCTAAAGAAAGAAAATAAAAGAACAATCAAATACTTCAAAGTTATTTGATTAGGGCAATTTGAAATAAAGTATTGGACTCCTTTTATAGGTTTGGATAATGTGGGACGAGTCTAAAAAGCTTCTTTTATATTGTCCAATATCACAACAGGTTTTAATTGAACAGTTTTGTAGGGAGGGGCTCAAAATATTGATATATAGATGATTGTGAAGGGTTCGCATGTAAAATCCTAAAGTTTCCACAACCAGAGTGGGTTATGAGAACTTTTTTCTATAATTAAAAAAAGAAAATTTTCCGATATTCTTAATATTTTGGAATAATTTACGGTTTAATCCAACACGTAGTTTAAATTTTTTTTCCTTCACCAAATGACAAAAAGACATTCACTTATATATAAAATAACCAAGTAATAAAAAATACCAAGACGAATGAAGCACCAAAAGCCGTGAAGATTAATCGATTTTTAAACTCGACTGCCCTTTGTTCTTCAATAAACTGAAGCAACCTTGTAGCAGCTTTAAGAGTCTTGAGTAAATTACACGAATGGTTCCTATGGTTTACGGTAATTTGCGCGTTTGGTCCCTATCTTATTTTTTTAACTCGGAAGGTCCCTACTATTTGTTTTTGTTACGTACTTGGTCCCTGTATTACATAAAAATACTATTTTGCCTTTAATTTTTTAATTTATTTAAATAAACACACCCTCAATCTCACACCCCTCACCTTACCTTACCTATCCCAATATTTTTTTGTATTTAAATAATAGTCTTTTTGATGGGTTTTAGCTATAAGAACATCCAATGTGCTCATACAAACCCTAATGCTTGGATCTAGGTTTCTCTATTGTACATGCAATTCATCCAAGACTATAAACCCTAGATCTAGCATATGATAATCAATATATAACATATAATTAGGGTTTAGATCATACCTTGATTGTTATGTAGCAATAACAATCTCAAATCCTTCTTGTATTGACTTTAGAAAGCTTAGAGTCACAAATGTCACTCCTCTAATGGTTCACAAATACCAAGAGCAAGAGGATGAAGAAGAGAAGAGAAGGAGGCTCTCAAAAACGTGTGGAAACCCTAACCAATTAGTTCACCACGTTTTTGGAGCATAAGGGTTCTATATATAGTGAGGCTATTAGGGTTATCTAACAAGGAAACCCTCATTTGGATGCTTAAGCCCTAAGCAACCCATGGACTCCTTTCCTTAAAGGCCTTGGACAATTTCCAATGGGTTTCCCCATAGAATTCGTCCAACCTTATAATATAAGGCAAGCCATAGCCCAATTGCAATTATCTTATAATTACAATTCCAGTCCCTTAAGTTTAATTAATCTTTTTTTAGTCACAAACTTAATTCTTATTAATTCTTGACTAATGTTAATTAAACAATATGATTTCTCCTTTAATATATTATTCTCATAATATATTAATAAATCATATTTAATCCTTTCTCTCCATAATTCATCCTATCAAGTTGCTTTGGTGAAGGCAACCCAAAAGGACCATACACCATCGGGTCAAGTACATACTAAAATAGTTATGGACTTAGACACTAATCCAACAGTCTCCCACTTGGATAAGTCTAATAACTACTATGCGTATGACTTCAGATCCTGATCTGCAATCGTAGCTTTCCAAAGCCGCTGTTAACTCTGATCCTATCAGATACGCGTGTCCTTTAGATAAGGGATCATATATTCCTCCATTCTAGATATCGTATGAGACATGATTTCAAATCATTCTCTCTGTACTATTTCTCTACTTCCGATTTATGATGACTGACTAATTGAACAAATCAAATTAGCCCTAGCCCGGCCGAGCATTTACGTTTGTCATCACTAAATCATCGAGGGGCCCAAAGATATCGCTTTTATCCTACTTTGGATAAAAGGAACGGATAAACTTTGATTCAATGCTCGCTTGCACTCACTCACCGAATCACACACAACAATATGTTTTATGACACCAAGTTACTGCTGCGTTTACATATTATCAATGTGCAACCGATTTGCAAGATACAACTCACACATCTTGGTTTCAAGAATATAAGATGTTCTCGTCTCACCAATCACTCGTGATACAATTCATGGAGTGATCCAAGTGAGCATGGGTTTAATCCAATGCTCAAATCATATTCATAAGCACTCATGAACATTGCAGCACACATTTGCTTATGTCTAATACTCTTTAGACAATCCACACACCAATTCACGACAGTCTTTATTCATACCTACTTCCAACATATGAACGACTGTGGCCCGTTCGAATAATTTGACTGTTCTTAACCAATTAAATTATTCAGGAAGTAAAAACACGCAAAGTGAAACACAAAAATAATACTAATCCCATATGGCCTCAAACCTTTGAGCATAAATAAAACACTTATTATTTATCACCATATCGATTACTCATTATTTGTTGTTTCGGGTAATCAACTTTTTACTTGAATTATTACAACACTTGTCCCATGCTCTTAGCATGCACACAATGTTTACCTATGGTTCTTACTTTGTGAAATAGATCAAATGAACACATTTCCAATCATACTCATTTCACAACTCCCAATCATTTTCACAAGTGAAAGAATATCAAATTCTTGCCACTTATGGAATATGCTAGATTCTAACATTTTATGCAATGATCCTTTTGTAATGTCATAGCACAAAAGTCACAATGACTATTGCCAATGATATTACAAAGTCCTCTATCGAAGATTGTTACAAGACAATTCCTTAGATGTGATGTCTCTCACTCAAAGTACATTCCTTTGAACATCCTTTTGCATAAAATTTTCTAATTTAGACATTGATTCTCAATATCCAACTCCCAATATAGAAACGTTTCCATATTTTCCATATGACAACTTATTCCTAATAGAATCTTTTCTATTCATAATAATGTTGATATGGTCCATCCAATACTATACTTCCAACTACTCACAAGCGACCAATCCTAGGCGAACTTTAGATTGTCTTTTGATAGTTGTTTAATTATCTTAGTCAAAACCGATTCTTGTCCTTTTTCCCTCTAAATGCGCTAGACATTTGGAAAATTTAGAATGGTCAAATATTATAGCATTTGCAATCGATCCTATACCCGAAGTGTATGGGACACAATGCATAATGTCTTACATAAAGATTTGATACTTTATCAATCTTCTGCCATAATATTTTATGTGCTACGTTCTCAAAATTCGAACTATGAAGAGGAATGCCGTAATCATAATCGAAATTTGAGAACACACTATGTTTCCTTGACTAAATTATTAACATTCCACAACCTAAGCCTTTAGATTTGAAATGAAGCATAATATTCTCTCCCTTAATTATAGCAAAACGACTATTCAACCTTTACAACTTTGCAAAGTATGACTTTTGTTTTTCTATAATTAATATTGCTAACTTGCAATACTTTCCATAATAATCATGCAATCATAACATTTATGTTCCCACTATCATGATAATTATTATAAACATAACACTTATGCTCCCACTAGTTTTGACATGTATTCAGAAACCAGCTTAACTTCCAGAAAAACAATACTTATTGAATTTCTTAAGTTCATGTTTCTAATACCTAATGCTTTGATAATCCTTTATCTAAGCTTATACACCTTTCCCTTAGATAGCTCATATGTGTGTCTAATCAATTCAGACTAATTGCCAAATCTCATAATTCGAATCATGGAAAGAGATACCGTAACCATAATCGAATCCGAGAATCCAATTTTCATAGTCACTATCTTTTTAAAATCTCTCTTAGTGAAAGCATTTCCTCACAGTCATTTTCATGAAGGAGGGAATCTTATGACACTTAGATTTTAATGGTGTATGTGTTCCTATCCATGTGAATTTGTCAAAACCAAAGTTTACGACAAATTCAAACTCATATGGACCGAACTTCCTTAATCTTGACTTCTTGCCTTATGGTAACACATGTAACACCCAAGATCAGAAAGGCCAAGAAAAGGAAAGAAACTCTAAGTCAAGGAGTGGACTCGTCGAGCCCAGAGAGGAACTCGACGAGTCGGAGCGGGATCCGGGTGATCGAGTAAGTGACCAACTCGGCGAGTCGGCTCGTGAACTCGGCAAGTTGGGTCTGAACGAGGAAAACCCTAAATCCGGGACTTGGAGCCTATTTTAACGTCTCATTCTCCTCCCTAAGGTTCCTTTACTGCCTCTTTACCCCAGAACACCAAACCCTAGCCACCATATCCGTTTTTGAGCTAGATCTTGCCTTGAAGAGTGCATTAAAGCTTGGAGAAGGAAGAAAGGCCTTGGAGGTGCAAGAAGGGACTGTAGATCGGGGATTGAGAAGACATTTCAGACCAATTGGAGCTCGGAGAGCTAGAGGAGCAGCAGCTCAGGGGATTGACGAGTAGCAGCCAGAGGATTATCAGTAGAGCTCAGCAGTTCATGTGAGTTTCCTTCCAGTAGGAACAGGTCTAAGGCCACAATGTCGGCCCGTTTAGCTAGCAGTAGTTTCCGGATTTTGATTCGATGCAGTAGTTAGTATGTTTGATGCCTTCGTGGCTCAGACAGGATTTATGTGTTATGTGTTCCGGGCTACGGCCCGATGCAGTATGCAGTATATGTGTGTTCATGCTAGTTGATATGTTTATTATATGTGATGTTCAGTTAGTTCCGGACTTCGGTCCGATGCAGGGGGCAAGGCCCCAGTTAGTCCGGACTTCGGTCCGATGTAGGGGACAAGGTCCCAGTCAGTTTCCGGACTTCGGTCCGATGCAGGGGGCAAGGCTCCAGTTAGTCCGGACTTCGGTCCGATGCAGGGGACAAGGTCCCAGTCAGTTTCCGGACTTCGGTCCGATGCAGGGGCAAGGCCCCAGTTAGTCCGGACTTCGGTCCGATGCAGTAGGCAAGGCCTAGTATGTGCTTTATATGTTATTGCATGGTATGTGGTAGTTTGGGGGAGCTCACTAAGCTTCGTGCTTACGGTTTTCAGTTTTGGTTTCAGGTACTCAGTTTTCAAAAGAGGAGCTCGGGAAGATTGCAGTGCACACACCATAGTTAGTTAGCCTGGGAATGTTTGACTCTGATAATGAGATTATGTTTTGAATTTAATACTCAAAAGTTATGTTTTGACTTATGATACGTTTTTATAAATCTGGTTTTAGTAATGCTTTTAAAGAAATTTTTAGTCGTGATTTTTGGGTCGTTACAAGTTGGTATCAGAGCCTTGGTTTGAGGGATTCGGACATACTTGAGAGTGTGTCTGGACTCAAACTAAGGAAACGGTAAAGGGTTTTCAAAAGAAAAACATTTTTGAAAGAAATTTATGGTAAAAAAGAGTTTGAGGAAAGAAAAGAGTTTTAGAAAAAGCGGAAAGAATATTTACAAAGTAAATAACTTGAAAAGAGAAAAAGGGTGTGGTGCATGCAATCAGCCGAGCTCAAGTAAGTACTCCTAAATTACCCATACAAGTTTATGTTATCAGTTTCAGTTCCAGATCAGTTCAGTTTCAGTTTCAGTAGAACAACATGCTAGAATAGGACTAAGGATCTAGGATGATGCCTTATGTGCCTGCTTATTGTGTTTCAGCTTGATACGAATTTCATGCTAGTATTGAGTAGACAGTAGTAGGATAGCCTGTGTAGGTTATGCCTGATAGTATGAGCTTAGCAGTATATGCTAGTACAGTTTCTCGTTATGAGAATAGTTTTGCCTGAGTATGTTTCCTTTATCCGAATGCTGCTTGCTTTGTGCTTTGTGGGACTCTGAGTGGTAGGAGTTAGCCATTAGGTGAATACGTCACATGACATGTGATCAGGGTTGAATAATCTCATAGTGTTGGATTTGGCCCTACTGCGCAACTCTCGTTTGAGTCTAACCGTTATAGGGATGAGACTTTTACTCGAAGGATTATCCGAGCCTCATGGCATGTGATGGTATTCAGGTGGTGGCTAATTGGCATTACAAGGAGGTCTTCAGCAGCTGAGGACTGTTTGAGTAGAGTCATAGGTTCCCTAGGGCAAGCCTACGATGAGAGTAGCAGAGATCAGTAGTAGAGAAAAGGGGACTTGGTGGAGTTGAGGTAAATCTTGAGGAAAGTACGGATAGATGTGGAAGGTAGTATGGGCCCGTACTACTTAAAGCAGAGGATCCATACTCGATTCAAGAGGGGCCAAGGCAAAACCAGGGAACTAGTAGAGTGTGTGAGAGATCCTTCAGCAGTAGTGTGTAAATTGATCAGGAATTGTTATATTTTCAGCATGGTGACTTTGCACGAGATATCAGTTGGCAGTTCAGGTGCCGAGGAGGGATCTGGCTCAGGCTCTAGAGCCGGGCAGCTTGAGGATCAGATGAGGGATTTCATTTCCGCAGAGATCATGCGCAACATCATTGATCAGACTCCAGTGATTTTCGGTTCGGTTAGAGAGGCCATTGTGGAGCTCATGGACAGCCATCTTGAGGCCTTTAAGGCCGGGATAGTTTCAGGACAGATTGGGGCTCATCTAGACCCCGATTCTTATGGAGTTCAGGGATCCATCAGGAAAGGAGATCCCATTTCTAGTTTTTGCCATCAGGGGACAGGAGTGAGTGGGGCACCCTGTCTCCAAGAGAGACCTTTGCATGATTGGATAGTTGAAGAGGTTACGCGAGCCATTCGCGAGGATCTGCCCGACATGGTTGTGAGGATCATTGATAGGTTGATTGCGAAGCTCCAGGATCAGACAACTGTTGTTCAGTCGACGGGCGGTGTCGACAAGGTAACGCAGGAGCGAGAGACGGGTAGGGAATCGGAAAGGAAGAGGAAAATGGATGAAACTCAGGGAGCCGCAGGTTCGGGCAAGAGGCCCAAGGGGTCGGATTTGAGGACGAGGAACTATCAGAGCCGCAGTCGATGCGGGAAGTGTGGTAAGACGCACATGGGTACATGCAGGCGTAGAAGTGGGGGAGATGCTGGATGTTTCAAGTGCGGACAGATTGGCCATTTTAGCAGAGATTGTACTGTTACCATCACCCAGGGACTTGATCCGATATGTTTCCATTGCAGTCAGAGGGGCCACAAGAAGGCCCACTGTCCAACTTTGTATACAGCAGGGCAGGTGTGGAAACTCTAACCAATTAGTTCACCACGTTTTTGGAGCATAAGGGTTCTATATATAGTGAGGCTATTAGGGTTATCTAACAAGGAAACCCTAATTTGGATGCTTAAGCCCTAAGCAACCCATGGACTCCTTTCCTTAAAGGCCTTGGACGATTTCCAATGGTTTTCCCCATAGAATTCGCCCAACCTTATAATATAAGGCAATCCATAGCCCAATTGCAATTATCTTATAATTACAATTCCAGTCCCTTAAGTTTAATTAATCTTTTTTTTAGTCACAAACTTAATTCTTATTAATTCTTGACTAATGTTAATTAAACAATATGATTTCTCCTTTGGTGAAGGCAACCCAAAAGGACCATGCACCATCGGGTCAAGTACATACTAAAATAGTTATGGACTTAGACACTAATCCAACACTTTTAGGTAAGACAGGGACCAAATGTGTAACGGAAACAAATAGTAGGAACCAAACGCGTTACAAAAACAAATAGTAGGACCTCCCGAGTTAAAAAAAATAAACTAGGGACCAAACACGTAAATTAATCGAAACCATATGGACCATTCGTGTAATTTACTCAAGAGTCTTCGTTAGCTCAGGTAAGGAACAATGAAACGTTAACAAAGTACCTGTCATACGAAACGGTGTACGACCACATAGAAAATTCCTAATTTCTTCAAACAAATGCAACAACAAAGAGACTCTTCTGGAAAGATCTGTACACTCCTTCTTGAATGCTCCTTTGAATCTGGTACCGGAGTGACCTGCTACATCGCGGATTAGTCGGAGAAGAGACTCGATTGCTTGCACAGTGACGGTGGAGTCGACGTCGACGGAGGCTATGGGAACCGAACTAAACAAAAATAATTACTATTAGTCGGTCATCAACATTTGAGCAATTACATAGAGTTATAATGTAATACGCATTCGAGTTTTAACTGCCTGAAAAAACAGAAAACTTCATCTCGGATTTGCTTACACTTTCTGACTCCGGTCCTCCACGCTGTTTCTCTGAATCTCCTTAGCATTTTGGCTCGTTTTTCTGTAACGAGAACGATGAAGCGTTTTCTTCATTTTAATATGATCTATTCAGGCGAATTTTGGCAAGGATTTGCCATGGCAACTTCGAGGATCCTTCCTCCATTGAAGCTGTTTCCATAATTTCTATTTTCTTCTGCAGGTTGTTTTTCCTTTTTTAAGTTAGTTTTTGACTTTTTAGTTTTTACCCCTTACTTAATTGCCAATTTTCAAATAAGGCTAATTATTAATCTAGCCAAATTAAGGAATTGATTAACAATTTTTAGCCAAAAATTAGGATTTATCCCAAAATAGATCATACAGAGAAAACCATGAGTTTTAAAATAACCTACGGTTTTATATCTTCAAAATAAAAAAAATATATACAAAACACGAAACAATAGATGAATTATCGAAACAATAAACGAATATAAAAACCTACTCTTTCGTGGGCTAGTTTTGGCTAATGTGTTTTTTTTGGCTAATTTTGGATAGGTAATTAAGGATTTTGGATTTACTTACGATTTACATTACATGCTTAAATTTTAAATAAATTTATTTTGTATTTTGTTTGTGGTTAAATCGTTAATGGTTATTCTTCTCTGTTAACTCTTGAATATATAAGGTTGAAGGGAATCGTGCAGCACTTGTCGAACTCCACATCAGCTCCACCAAGAAAGAAATGGGGGAAGAAGCTTAGAAGAAGAAGAGAGGGTTGGGTTGCCGAATGGGGAGAAGAAAGGAGGAAAGAAGACAGGAAGAAGAAATTGACTTGGCTTGCATTTGACAAGTTGACTTTCCGAGCACGACATTCCGAATTCAGGGTTGGTATTCCCCGAGTCCATGTCACTCTATCAAGGGTGTGCCGAGTCCACTCTGTGCAACCTAAATTCCAATAAATTCAAATCTTGTGGATTTAATTTAATCATATTAAATACCAAATATCAATGTAATAAAAAAATGTTATGTCATTACTTAAAAGAATAAGAGAAAATGACAATAAATGTGTATGTTAGTAAGATTTTTCTATCAAATAGTCATAAATATGGGTGGCAAATCGGGTCATTGTGTCGTGTTTTTTTCTGACACGACACGACAAAGTTTTATGTAACACGAACACGACACGATACGATCTTGGGTTTTTTTAACTAACATGAAAATGAACCAATTAAAAAACAGCAAACACGAC
This sequence comes from Lactuca sativa, assembly GCF_002870075.4. Taxonomy (NCBI): domain Eukaryota; kingdom Viridiplantae; phylum Streptophyta; class Magnoliopsida; order Asterales; family Asteraceae; genus Lactuca; species Lactuca sativa. The sequence goes on from NC_056625.2 coordinate 76,695,835, forward strand.
ACGACACGACAAAGATAACATGAAATAACAATTAATATATTTAATTATTATTTACTCATACATAACATGAAAAACACGACAAAAAATGTTAAATCGTGTCAATTTCGTGTCAAATTTGGAACACGAACACAACACGACATGATGTCGTGTTTTTTACACTTGACAACAAACCCGACACGAACACAAATTCGAATTTTAGTTTCGTCTCAATTTTGTTTCGTGTTATGTATTTTTTTCATGTCGTGTCATCAATTACCACTCCTAGTCATAAACCATAAAAATATGCAAAACATACATCTTTTTACAAGTCTATTTGTGAAAATGTAGCTGGCCTGCAATTTTTTTTTTTTCAAAAACTAAAACGTCATCGTTTTGTGCTCTACGAAAATATATGTCATATGTGAAAAATAACTTCATTTGCAAAAATCTAAAAAAAATACTATATTTTCTTAAAAAACATGTATTGTCTTATCACATTGACTACTAAAATCAGAGAGCATATTGCAAACATCAGAATCCGTACAACAAAAATCCATACCATGTAGAACATGTTATCTTATAAGAAATTGTTTTGAAACAAAACACTTTCCATAACCTATTGTCCAATTTTGAGAGCAAACTTTTATTACCATTTTAGTATCATTTCACTAGGAACTTTTTCCAACTTACCATTTATGCTTTGTTAAGGTAACATGAGTTCAAACATTCTGGATGAGTATTTTATTGTTTTTTGTAATACTGGTTCATGACAGTAAGAAAATATGGAATTAATATATGTTAAATCATTTGTTAAAAACTTTAATGTTTAAATTCCTTTAGATATGAAATTCCCATATATATACAAATTGGTCAAACCTATGACGTGTTTATAAGACAAAACTAATATAGTATGCCATACCAACACCTTACATTGAAGTATGTTATATAGGTAGCTGATGTGAAATGTTTAAAAATATTATTCAACAAGTTTAAACTCATGTATATCTATATCTGGTGGATAATGATCAAGTGGAAGAGTGTGACAACCCGGATTATTTTTTTTTGCTTTGAAGACTCAGTCAGTCAACTCAACTGAGTGTCAGACTCATTGGTAATGAGTTCTAGCATTGTTGAAGGTCATTCTAAGGAGATTGAGCCTAGTACACTTAAGGAATAAGTGTTAGGAAGTACCTGCTAGAGACACTGTTGAGCTAATCCAGCCTTAACCTCATCAAGAAGAGTTCACGACCTCAAGCACTTGATTTTACGGCCGTAAACTCCCCTATATAGGCTCATATTCTTCAACTTTCTTCATTTAGTTCATTTCCACCTCAAGAACACTTCCACATCCTCTCAAGTATCATCGAGTTCATCATCTTAGATCATCAAAATCGTAAGTGTTCTTTCCTTGATTTGTTGTTACACTTCATCTCCTAGTTACACTCTTAGATTTCATCCATGAAAATCATGTTTTCATAGATCTTTAAGTTTCACCAAGAACACAAACTAGTGTTCTTGGCCAAAATTAACCATTTCAAGCTTCTATATTGTAATTCCTCCTCCCTATACTTGATATCTAGTTAAGACTCATGCTTGGAACCTTGAAAACATCAAGAATGCAAGACCAAAAGGAGTTTACGGCCAAGCCACCTCCCATGGCCGTAAACCCCTATAAAGGTGCCATTTTGGCCATAAACTCTTCCTAAGGCTTGGATTTGAGGCTATAAAACTCCCATGTGCATTGTAAGACCTTGAACCATCACCAAACTAACCATTTAGAGGGTTTACAGCCCAAGAGTAAACACCCTTGGCCGTAAACTCCAATTAAGGTCAAGTCTTGGACCTTAAACTCATCTAGATTCTTGCTAAAACCTTAGAACACTTAAACCCTTGAGACTCCCTACCTTTAAGGCCCTAAATGTGACCATTTAGAGAGTTTACGGCCAGGAGTAAACTGCCTTGGCCGTAAACACCTCAACACTCTCCATAGGGTTGGCCTTTCTCATCCTTATGTAGAGCAAAAGTCCCTCAAGCTTCCCTAGCCTTCAAACCAACACTTATGCATGTTTGACCATGAGTTTACGGTCGTAAAATCCTTTGGGCTATAAACCCATGGTAGTAAACTCATGTTAGAGTCATTCCACACTCTTTAGTCCAATCACATGTGATTCCAACACTTGGTCAAAGTGTTTCCTAGTCCCGGAAGGTGTTTCCTTTCATATAGTTGCTTATAAACACTATATTCATGCCAATTTATGCCATTTAGGACTTATTGTGTCTTGGGACTTCATTCGTGGAACTTCTCATCCTTACATATGTATTCGTTGAATCACCCACATCAGGTGAGTTCATACCCCGTAATGAATCTTTTAACTGTTTTAAATGCTTTAAAGGGGGGGGGGGGATACAAGTTGAACACAATGATAATTATGTAATTGGTTGTTATAAACATCTTTCAAAATGTTACTTATGTTTTCTAGAAGTTATCAAAACATTTCAGAAACTATTTTACAGTTATGTTGCTTTATAGTTTAACAAAACTCCGTTTTTAAAGTACAAGCATAACTTGGTAGTAAAATGAGTCTTTTCAATATCAATTCAAGTAGAATACTAGTAACCTATAATGGGTATACTTTAGGGGTTCAGTTCATACTAGATACAATACACGATAACATAAAGAACATACTAAGATACTATAACAGAACGAACATACTAAGATGCTATAGCATGGAACTATTACAGGATCTAACTATAACAATGAATCACTAACGCATTGTTTTAAACAAAAGGTGATAGTTATATTGGGTACACGTGATCATATGAATTTAATGTGGATGTTCACGGCTTGCAATTGATTGCAGAGGTCGCGTTTGGTTCCCATAATCTTTTGACAGGGAGAGCGTTTAGTATGGGATCTAGCCACCACATTATACCTTAATAATCAATTCAAGGCAATTAGTACAATAGTAGTTACTATATACAATCCTACAGTACTTACATTTTACAAACGACAACAGATCAGTCGGGTCTAGTACATTCAATAGAAAGGGACCATAATGCTAACCTTATGATTCCTTAATGTATACATCAAGGAATATATATATATATATATAAATAGGATCTGAAAGGTAATAGGATGTGTGCTTTCCTCTTCATTTCCTGTTCCTTGTTAGGTTGTGGGCTTAGAGCAGATTCACCCAACCTATTATCTATTTGATTTTAGTTATATATATGTTCCGTACACATTAAGTCATCATAAGGGGTACCAGGTATGGGTCAAGTCATAGGACACTAATTCAATGCATAGTTTTCTAGTACGAAGCATACTTTTCAAACAGAACTTTTGGTACTCAAAGCTAGAAACTTACCAGTAAACGGTTTAATCCATTTTATTAAACCAGTGTAAACTTAAAGGACTTTAGGTGATTGACTCTATAATACCTTAGTTTATACATCATGGTTATATATCATTAATACCTAACGGGTAGTTGGATGCGTGCTTTCCGCCTTATCTCCTGTTCCTTGTTTGGTTGTGGGCTTAGGGCAGATTCATCCAATCAACTATATATTCAATATTAGATTATATATAGCCAGTATAAATTAAGTAATTATAGAAGTAGTCACTGTGGTCACTATTTTATTATAAGAAATAAGGGTTTTCTTAAAGGATATTTTCATTAAATATAAAGGAACTATTACAATTAACTCCTAGAGTAACAAGTGAATACACCAGGATTATATACAACGAGGACCTAACAAATAATGGGATGTGTGCTATCCGCCTTACCTCATGTTCCTTGTTTGGTTGTGGACTTAGGGCAGATGCGCACAATCAATTATTTGTTTACTCTGAGTTTTACATAACTTGTATCTACTTAGTACTCATAGAAAGGATTGTAGGATCATTTTTACGTATCTTTCATCAAAGTAGGAAATATAGGATTTTCTAGGGAAACAGGTGAACTTTTCTAAAATCATAACTTATAACTTACGACATTTCAACCACATTTTCAACAACTTTCTACAACTGACCTACATCACTAAAATCTTATGAACTCACTAGCTTAATTGCTGATAAACTCTTTCAAATAACTTGTATTCTCAGGAAACTAGTAGACAGGTACTCGCTTTGGGAATTCAGAAGATGGAGCAGTATCGCTTCAAGTCTTGTTTTGTTATTTGCTTATGTACTTTATGTTTTGTGAACACATACTTTGTAAACACTTTCTTTCTAACGAAATGGTTGTTCATTACTTGCTTACTATGATACATGTCTTGTGATACTAAACATGACGTCCTCCACCCCCGAACGTTTCCGCCGTTTCGGTTTTGGGGTGTGACAAAGAGACATATTGTTCCATATAATGTCGCAAATTGATATGTTACTGGTGGAAACCGATATAACAATGGAAAAAGTAGTAACAGTCAAGTAGGTATGCATACATATGCAAATGATCATCACAATGTTGGTGGATATGTTCCATACAGAGCACCAACAACAAATTCAATCTACAAGTTGTTTATGAAAATCATTACATGTATCTACAAATTTAGTATGTTAATCATGGATATTATATACCACATCAAACGTTGATAGTTACACATCAAATGTGAGTAGAATGACAAATTCATTATGTCGAACCAGAAAATTATCAGAACTTTGATGACATAGATAATGTTACATGTAACTAAGATAAAAATGACGGTATCTGTCAAAATTAAGATGGCAATGATGATTTTTAAAGAAATTGAGTAGTATATATATATATATATATATATATATATATATATATATATATATATATATATGGTACTTTTGGAGTTGTACTTTAATAGCAATTTAGTACTTTGTATTAATACGACACTTAATGTAACAATATACTTTCTATATGTTTGTTATTTAAGACCACAAAAGTCTTAGAGCACTGTATTTAGTATAGTTTAATAGCAATGTACTTTAATAATGTTGTACATATATGCATTGTACTTTAAATGCAGTTTGCTTTACTAACATTATATGTAATAGCAATGTACTTTAAATGGTTTGAAAACTCAACCTTTTTTAATATAGATTATTTCTATGAATTTATCAATTAAGATTTAGATAATGTCATAAGATAGGAAAGAAAAACGATTGGCATAAATAAATATGACCGAAAAGAAAAACAAATTTATCATTGGAAAAAAAAGACTATAAAGGGACAATATCAATATTTCCTTACTCCAACTTTTCCCTTAAATATTCAATAAATAAATATAGAATTGATTTGAGTAAATCATTTGTTAATAACTTTATTTTCTTGATAATTGTCTTTAAAAATCGGTTAAAAGTACATGTGGCCGATCGATTATGGTTCTTTAGGATTATGTACAATTGGGGATGTGTTTAGCGCACCAAGGCTAACTTTTTTTTTTTCGAGTCGTTTGGGATTGTCATATTTGTCAAGCCAAAATATAGATGATAAGCTACTCCAATCATTGAAAAGAAAAAATGTTACATCATCCATCATATTCGACAAAAAAAGGACTAAAAGAGGACAATATCAATATTTCCTTACTCCAACTTTTTCCTTTAATAATCAAATAAATAAATATAGAATTGGTTTGAGTAAAAATTCGTTAAAAACTTTATTTTCTAGATAATTGTCTTTACAAAATAACTAAAAGTACATGTGGTCGGTCAATTATGGTTCTTTAGGACTAGGGGTGACAATTGATGACACGACACGAAACGAAATTGGGACGAAACTGAAATTCGAATTCGTGTTCATGTCAAGTATAAACAACACGATGTCGTGTTGTGTCGTGTTCAAAATTCGACACGAAATTGACACGATTTAGCATTTGTCTGTCGTGTTTTTCTTGTTTATCATGTTATGTATGATTAAGTATTAATTAAATAAATTAATTGTTATATTATGTCATCATTTTTGTGTCGTGTTGTGTTTGCTGTTTTTTAATCGGTTCGTTTTCGTGTTAGTTGAAAAAAACACGACATCGTGTCGTGTCGTGTGCGTGTTACAAAAAACGTTGTCGTGTCATGTCGAGTCAGACAAAAACACGACACGATGGCCCGATTTGCCACCCCTATTTAGGACCGATCGATTATGGTTCTTTAGGACTATGCACGAATGAGGCTGTGTTTAGCGGACCACAATTAAATATTTTTCGAGCTTTTGAGATTGTCATGTTTGTCAATCCAAAAAATAGCTGATAAGATACTCTAACCAATGTTTGAAGGAGCTTTTTATATTTTTCCAATTATGCCCTTCAAAAATAGATAAGAGATATGCACAATCTTAAACAATCAACAACGTAATTATCCCAAATCATTATATATCCGATCCAATTCCCCTCTAAATCGCAAGAATATTTTCCCTCCACGATCAATTTCTATAAAGTGATGCATTATCAATGTTATCGATTTATGTTAGAGAAGCACGACATCGTAAAAATCTGTATAAAAGACATCGTTGAAGTCTTGTTTATCATCATCATGTATGCATTCTTTTGATTTTCTTTATTGTTTTATTCAGTTGATCGAAACTATTCACACATGAACTTACATATTGGTATTACTATATAGATCAATCTAATCCATTCATATAGGAAAATACTACATAGTAAACAAATGATATCCTAACTGAAAAGGATATTTGGCACCATATCCACATCTCATATATATCATCAATCATAGTTTGAACATGTGCTTACAACCAATGCCCAAGAGGCTTTTAATTGTGCACATTCATTTCTTCGAAGTTCAATTGAACATTCGTTGGGAGTTTTGAAAAAAGAGGTGAAAAAATATTGAATAGAATGCCAATTGGAAAATATTGAACAAAGGTGGAAAATAACGACATTTACCCTTCATACAATATTCAAAGAAATGACTTGACGGATATGAATATTGTTCAACAACATAATTACATGCCTATAGAAGAACAATATAATCATTAAAGATTTTGTCATAATAATATTCGACAATCACGACAAGAGATGCGAGAAATTTGTGATAATATTACAAATATGATATGGGATGCACGAAATTTCACTTAAACACAAATAATCGGGTAAATGTCATTTAGTATTTAGTTTAATTTGATTCTATGATTTACATATTTGTCTTATAATATTGAATCATTTTTGTATATGTCCTTTTATGTAGTTTTACATTTCCCAACTTAGCTTATCAAATAGTTTTGTTCTGTTTTCATATAGTCCGTCAAACATAACTTAAGACTTACGAATAATTACACGATGATCGGTTAGAGATAGACATAAAATTAGTTATCATCATTCGAACGGAAAACAACACGAAACAGGCTTGAGGAATAATCGAGTTTTTGTAAACCGGGCGTATTTATCCGAGCCAACTGTATTAAACATATTTTTACCGAATAGAAAACATGTTTCAAATAACCGGATTTTCTTAGACCGATTTTAAATCATTTAACAACAGTTCCACTGTTTTTTTTTTTTTTTTTTTTTTTACTGAAAAAAGTTTGAATCCGAAAATAGAACCTTGGGTATTAATTAATTTTTAAGCTGATTCCTACTAATAATTTAATGATTTATGATTTTAGGTTAATATACAACATAACAACACCAATCAAGTGTGTATAAACTAGAAACTTGGGCATTAATTAATATTTAAACAAACACAAATGTTATCCTCTATAATCTATATCAAACAAATAATAACAAATATGAAATCAACTATTGACCAACAAGAATACACAAAGAAAAAACACAAGAAGTTGCTTCACCTCTTTGTTTTCTTCAACTAAAGAATCGTGTAAAAAAATAAAAAATGAGATAAATAAGTCAGTCAACGCGTACTTGTAAATGTTCCAGATTTTGTCGAAACCTTTCAATATGTCCCAACAACAAGTTAGCCTTTCGTCTACCTCGCTCACTACCATTATCAGCAAGCTCCATCAATGGTGTCAATGCCCCAAGTCTGATCACACACCCAATATTCTCATCGTCTCGCTTACACAACGAAAGCAAAATCGAAGCAGCATTCTCCTTGTTTCTCGGAATCCCAGATTTTACAAAATCAATCAAATTAGGAATAATTTGAGCTCTCACCATAGCCGATTTAGCTTCGTTGTGGCTAGCAAGAATCGAAAGTAAAGTCAAAGCTTCATCAACCATGGCGCTATTCACATCGGTCAACATTTTAAGCAGCACCGAAACAATCCCAGCCCTAACCGCCCTCCCTTTATTTCCTTGATAGATACAGAGATTAAACAACGCCGTCGCAGCGTCGTTCTTCCCTCTTCTACTCCCGTTCTCAAGTAAATCAACCAACGCCGGAATCGCACCGGATCCGCCGATTACGATCTTGTTTTCGTCGGAGAGCGATAAGCTGAAAAGCGTCGCGGCGGCGTTTTCTCGTGTTTCCATGGTTCCGGATTTGAGAAGTTGAACAAGAGAAGGTACTGCGTTTTCTAGCATTATTAATCCTCTGTTGTTGTCGTATATCGAGAGGTTTAAAATCGATGTCACTGCGTGTTCTTGTGTGGTGACATCTTCAGATGTTAATAACCCAACGAGAATCGGAATCCCTCCTGATTCAGCGATAATCATTCGGTTTTCTGTGATTCTTTTTGATAAACATCGGATTTTTGACAATGCTGCCCTTCGTTCTTCAATAGATTGACTCGAGAGGCTATGAATGATTGATTCAATGCTTACATCAAGAAACGATCCATCGCTGTCTTTTAACCTTCTGTTTGTTAGTAAAGTTGAGTGTTCAACTTTGTGAATTGTACACCATTGAGTGATTAAATTTCTCAAGACATAGTTTGGAGTAAGAGTTAGGTTTCGAAGTTTTTGGCGCGTTTTTGGGCATGTTGTGTTTCCGCCATTGATCCATCTTTGTATGTAGGATCTCTCATAAGTCTGTAACATAATATAAAAAGATATGATTAGATGCAAATAAATTTAAAAGAAAAAGAGAAATTTTATGAAATTATGATACGCCATACCTGCCCTGTGGACACGATGACAGGATCTTTGATGATTTCTAGTGAAATAGGGCAAAGGAAGTCAACTGGAATCACAGGAGAAGTTTGTACATCACGAGTAGTTTTTAATAGGGTTGATTCAGTCACAGGCTCTAAATCTTTTGGAAGATTTTCATTTGTAAAACTTCCCACTTTTGATTTAACTCCATCATCATCATCATGAATGTTGATTATTTGAAAAGAATCAGACTCTGTTGCCAATAATAAGATTGGATCTTGTTGTCCAACATATCGTTCTGTTGCTCTTTTCAGTTGAACTCTTACTAAATCAACCTAAAAAACAGAAGGATTGAGAATAATATTTCATTGCAAGATATGTATATGAACAAGTGTTTGATGTTTGAATCTTACTTGTTCTTTAACTTCTTCTGATATGTCAAAATGATCATATGGTAAGTTAGCTAACGCTTTTTCCAATTTCCATGTGACACCTTGGAATTGAAACGCGAATTTCTCGGCTGTTCCTTCCTTTAATCACAAGTAATTAAAAGACTATAAGGAGAAAGAAAGTAGAAGGCTCATACGATAATATGCTTGACTAATTCAATTGAAAAAAAAAATTGTAAATTCAGTCAATTTCTAAATGCAGCGTAATTATGACGCATTCAATTTCTAAATTACAAACTTAGAATCTATTAGCTGAAATTTCCTCAATCGAATCGACAAAATTGGGGATGTACTTACAGCGGAAATATTGTGATCGAAGCTTCCTGCAGATTGAAGCAATCGATTAGCAGCTTGAAGAGCGGTGGTTAGCTCAGATAAGGAAGAAGGAGACGATGACGAAGAACACGCCGTATCCAACGGCATCAAATCACCTTGAAAATCCCTAATTTCTTCCAATAAATACGACAACAAAGCTACTCTTCTAGAAAGGTCTGTACAGTCCTTCTTGAAGCCTCCTGTGAATCCTGTGGCAGTGGTTCGCGCTACATCGCGGACTAGGCGGAGAAGAGACTGAATTTCGGATATAATGGTGGTGGAGTCGTCGCCGGCCATCGGTGGCGGTGGTGGATTCTTCTTCTCCTCCTCCGTGAACAGCCTCTATTCAAGGAGTAACAGCGAGGAATTGGCTCCTGAGAATTTGTTAAATCTCATGAAAATTGGAATCAATCAAAATTGATTTTGTAGGCAATGATTTTTGAAGGAGAAAATGCGTGTTTTTGGTGAAAGAGAAGAAGACAGTTGTAAGGGGGAATATTACATGAAGGAATACGATAAGTATTCAAAAGTTTGTTGGCAACTAGGCTGTATTTATCCAACAAAACATTTATTTAATATTTAACAAATAATACCCAAAAACATAAATTTGGTCAACTTATTTTAGACAATGTCTTTGAAATTATTTAAAAAGTATGTTCTAGATTAGTAATCAAAGAAGGTAAATGAGTTGACGTAACTTGTAGAGTTGTAGTTATATAAAAGTGATCGACAATAAATTGTTTACAATTTTTGATTTTATTAAAATAAAAATAGTACTATATAATAGTAAATACGCAATTTTTTAAAGACAACCTAATATTATAACTAAACTTAAAATAGCTTTTAAAATAAATTTATTTTTAATTTTAAAATATACGTTTCAAACTTACACACATAAACAAAGGTTTTTATGGTGAGTTTTACACGTATGCTGCTTTTGTCATATGTTATTCAAAGCTCTTTTCGAAAGTTTTCAGAAACTTTTCGCTACAAGTTTAAAATTCAGAGGAAATCATATTGTAAATATGTATAATTCGTAAAAAAGACATAATTAGTTGACTCTTATTCATAAGTAATTCAATTAGAGCATTTTAAATTCAACACTTAAGTACAAACATTGTCCAAAGGGTTAATGAACTTGAAAGGTAACGAAGTTTGGTTTTTGTTCACATTAAGGTAATCATGTTTTTTTCGTACACATTTGACCATTAAACTTGTTTAACCTGTTCAAAATAAGGTAATATGACTGGTACTTAGCGGTAACATTACCCTATTATGAACAGATTAAATAAGTTTAATGGTCAAATATGGACGAAAAAAACATGGTTACCTAAATATTGACAAAAACCAAAGTTCATTACCCATTTTGGTAATATTGAGTTATTTATGTTAAGTACAAGTAGTCATAAGATCCATTGATGTGACATGAAATTGGGTTGTCCGGTCTTTATGTATGAGGAACGGTCAAGTCTTGGGCTAACCAGTTTAGACCCAACTAGTTAACGATTAGGTTGTATATGCTTGAGGGGCTAGGTTATATGTGCTTTAAAGACCTAGCAACACGGCCTAGCCCATGACTACTCAGGACTAAATTGGGTTAAACCAAGCCTAACCTATTGTTCATTGACTGCCGGAGAATGATCCCAGGGCATAGTCTCTGAGACGGTTCTTGTCCAATATTACCGAAACGGGTAAGAAACTTTGGTTTTTGTCCATATTTAGGTAACCATGTTTTTTTCGTAAACATTTGACCAATAACTTGATTGACCTGTTCATAATAGGGTAATATTATCGTAATTACCAGTCATATTACCCTATTTTGAACATGTCAAACAAGTTCAATGGTCAAATGTGAACGAAAAAAACATAATTACCTAAATGTGGACAAAGACCAAAGTTCGTTACCTTTCTAGGTTTTCTTTACTAGATTAAGATCATGTGAACTTTAAGAAAATAATCAAATACCGATATTATGCTAAACAAAAGTAATAATTTAGATAACACGATTACTTTAAGATGACTATTAATTTCTATTTTAAATATATTTGTGCTCAAATAAGAACTATAATCCATGGCCATGGGCCGTTTATTATCTACGTTTTTGTCCAATTAGTTTTTTTTTCCCTCTAACCTACACATTTTATAAGTTTATATTTGATTATTTATTGTTAATAAATTTTCTCTGCTATAAATTATAGATATGACCACTATATTCTATTTTAAACAAAAATGTATTTGCTTTGTATATCATGAAATTTAAAAATCATTAGATACAATTAAATGAAAATTAAAATAATAAATGTCGAACAATCGTTAATTCGTTATTTGGGAAAATGAAAAGTCGAAACATAGTTTTGGTTCTCTAAAAACTTATATTATTTTCATCATAAGATAAATATCTACACATCCGCTTGATATTTCTAACAAGATATTTACTCCTAACAGAATTGTGGCGATATAGTTGAATTAAATATATTAATTTTATCTATCAAAGTATTTCATTGTTGTGAGTTGTCCCATTTATAGGAAAAAAGATATCCAAGAACGTCATCGTCCATGCACCGTCGAATCTTTACTCGTTTTCGTTTGACTTTAACTAAATTCACATTGGTACATAAATATTATGGAATTATAAAATAGGTATTTTTTTTCTCTTAAAAAAGAATGATAATGTTGTAAAAGGAATTGAATACACAATTTAAGATTAAAAAATAAATTAAAATGTTACATTGCATAAATACATACAAATACAAATATGTTATTACAGTTGGCACTAGCCTAACAAAGAATTATAACAAATAAAATGTTACATTGCATAAATACATACAAATACAGTTATTTCATACATATATTTACCATTCTAAAAAAAACATAGAAATATGTTATTTAGGATGGAGAAAAGTAAAATAGGTATAAGAATCTACCCAAAAACGAAACGTTATTATTTTTCGAGCAACAACCAAAAATGAAATTTATTATTATTCCCTGAAAAAACTTTAAACCCGTCATATATTTTTCCTGTTATAAGTTATAGAAAATCTATTAAAAACTAAAATGTTGTTACGATTGTAGGATGAACAAGTGTCACAAAGTACAATCTAAATACGATAAAAGAAAATAGTTTGATATCAAGTTTGATAAATTTATGACAATAACCTTTGAACAGACAGATAATTTAGATTTTTAAAATTCTGCTAAAAGTAGCGGCACATGATGTTTGATTATTTGAAGGTTGTGCCCCTCTTCACTTTTAAAATATAAAAAAATTATTGTTATGATGCTATCTTAAAAATATAATTTCAATACAAATATAACTATGATAATGACATCTAATCACCAATATAATAAATGCATAAGTATAACAGTAGGATCAGATCATTCTTATCCATAATGATATTATCTTCCAAATTGCATTAAACATGTACCAAAAGAAAACTCCCCCAATGACTAAATCAGTGGCCACAATTAAAATGTAGCATCATGCTATTATCCGGTCAAATATATATATTTAAATCTCATAAACACATTTGTACAAAAATAAAATTTGATGCATATCTGGTTTTACTATATCTAACAACATGAAACTATCTCCATCTAAATGTCAATCATTCATTCCAACAGAAAGATCAATTTTTTTTTTTTAATTATGTATTTGGAATTTGCCGTTAATCTGAATCAGGTGGCTTCCGGCACGGTTCTATCGCCAATTACCTTCGCTGACTGTTTATAATTGACCAATTTTCTGCTTTTTTTAATCATATTCACTGATATAATTAGTACCGGTCTATTAAGTATCGGAATATTACGGTATTATTAATAAATTTTATTTATATATAAAAACACAAATTTCTTATATTAATATTTATTTGCTATAAACATAACATTGATATCCTAATCAATACAATAATAAATAAATATAGACAAAACTACAAAAATATTTATATGATATGTATTTTTTCAAAAAAAATATTCAAACCAACATCTTTGGATTAATGATTCTTTTCAATAAGTTTGTTTGTGATTTTGGTTGATCTCTAAACTAGATCATTTTCTAAGATCCAATCCATCAACTTTTGAGAGAGAGAGCAATTTTCTTTTTAATATATATGTAATAATAAAAAAGTATTTAAAAATCCATAAACATAGATTAGTTTAGACATCAACCAAAACTACAATTAACTGAAAATTGACCATCATTCCAAAAATTTAGTTATTTAAAACTTTTTTCTGAAAAAATACAGTCATAGGGACTTTTTTTTGCAGCTTTGTCATAACTCATAACTATATATATAATATTTTTTTTCTTAATGATTAGATCAACCAACTTTTATATAACTAAATGTTTTTCATCGTTTTAATAATATTTTTGCAGATCTAGGGGTCAAAAAGGAGGTGGTTTAATGTAGGGATGAGCAAAAGAACCGAACCGGCTGGAACCGGTCCGAACCGGACCGGAACCGGAAACTGGCTTCGACCAAAATCAAGAACCGAACCGGCCTGACGGTTCTACCGGTTCCTAGTTCCTATCGGTTTTTGTCGTGTCTTCAAATGTTGAAACCGGTCCTCAAAAAATAGCATAATACGGTTCCGGTTTTTGCCGGTTCTACCGGTTTTTGTCGGTTCTTCCGGTTCCGATTATATCGGTTCCGGTTCTTACCGGTTCCCGGTTCCAAAAATCCACAAAAATAACGTCCCGGTCCCGGCCCGACCGGTACCATCGGGTTCCGGTTTCGGTGCCGGTTCCGGTTCCGGTACCGGTTCCGGCCGGTTCCATGGTCCATATGCTCATCCTTAGTTTAATGGATCAACTTGGTGCGTGAATACAAAATTACGAATAACAAGTTGGAAGATTGCATGAAAAGAACAAACTAGTCATTTTCATCTTTTACGCATTGATACTCGTACATTATCCGTTTCATATGTTTTGGTATAAACATAGGTCATAAATTTCATTTTGCATTTGCATATTAAATTTATTGAAAATTTTGAGGAAAAATATTTTAAAAGAAACAAAAGTTCAATTTTAATTGAAAAAACATTGAAAAAGCAATATGAGAAAAAAAAACAACAAACAAAACATCATATCATTAAAATAGGGAAAATGCTGCTTTATAACAACGCAGTTTGGTCAGTTTACTAGTTTAGTCATTTAAGTATATTTTTTTGCGCAATTAATCGTTAAAATTAGAAATTACCTTCTAATTAAACCATTATAGACAGTTGTAATACCCGTTTTCCAGAATGGATCGGTCGAAGATTTAATAGGGCTAAAGATAATAGGTGAGTACCAATCAATTACCCAAAAAAACCGATTACTAGAACCGATATCCGTTGCTTTTGGTTTCCTTCTTGGGCCTTAATAAACTTGAAAACAAGGATTATGGGATATTGACATGGATTTATATGCATGAATCCATGACCCATGAACAAATATGCAAATCGTGTATTGGTGAAAAGGTAATCTTTTTTCCATGACCCATGAGAACCCGGGCTTTATTTACAAACATTGTATGTAAATCGGTTTGACATATGGTATCGTTACCAAATTACCCGAATCGGTCCCAACACTCGTTTACATTTCGGTCTTCACTCTTCAGTACCGATTTAGTCCCACAAACATCTTACATCCCTATTCTCGATTGAGAATCTGTTTATGTGTCACACTTTCACACACATTCAAGTTGATCTTAGAGATTCTGCCTATGACATTATATGTATAATAAATTATGAAATACAGTTAAGCTTTTGTATTTAGGCAAATTAGATTATTATGTATCTAATAGGTTTTGTTTTTGAGAATATGCTTTTGTTCCTTATGTAAACATTAAAATATGTACTACTATATTTTGTGAATATATTATAATTATCAATGTTTATATTAACCCCACATATTTGTAATGTCATTTTTTGTGTATTACCATTGAAGAGGTGCCGCCGATTTTGCTCTGTTAATTGAAGTTCAATGACGACAATGTGTTGAAGATGAAAAACAATGACTTGGGTCAAATTTGTAGGCTTTAAATCATTAAAAAGTTACATAGAACGTTAAAAATATAAAAGTTGCATACTATAGATTTTTTTTTGTTGATAATTCGAAAATATATCCAATAGAGGTGATTTTTTAAAAATGCAAAATTTTTATGGTTAAGTTATAGAGGAGTTTTGTATTGAATTAAACTAAAAAACATATCCCAATATTTGAAAATGTCCAAAAATCTGACATATTATTCATCAACTTTCAATTTTAAGGGGAAACAAGTAACGACAACTACCATTAATTATGAACATCATATATATCATATATTGCTTATTGTGTTTCTCATGTCACCCCCCATTTATCTAAACTCCAAACATGATAATGGTGCAAGTCCAAGACTATTTTCAATTACTTGACCAATTTCAAAGGCCTCATCATTACATTATCTTCATGATCCAATATCTGCAACACAAAAATTAAAATATATAAACAATTTTAAAATTGACAAAGTATCATATTACGCTACATAAATAATACATATCTACTGATAAATAAATAGAAATATATCAAAACAAAAAAAACTTACATGGCAATGATAAACGTAACCCGGCTCTGCAGTTGCATCAAAAGGATACGAAGCATTTGTATGCACATAAGCAAACTTGACAAGGATCTTAGTGACGTATCCAGGTTGCATCTTATACACATTCTTCCATCCTTTCTCATAAGGAACCACACTCAGTTTTTCCCCACGTGCGTATTTTTCAATTTGGCATTTTTCAGCATTGTTTAATTTTGTCATGCATTCTCTAAACTTTTCTATATCGGTTATATTTGTCTGATCCAACACTTTGAACAATCCAAGATGGATATGCAACGGGTGATTATCCTCCGTTAGATTGATCACATTCCAAATTTCTGTGGTTCCCACCTTGGGTTTCTCAGTTACTGGATCATCATACGACATCGCATTTATATACAAATGAGTTGGCTCATCAATTGCACTTGTGTACTCATACATAGCAATGTAACGTGTTTTTGACACTGTTGATAAATCTGGCATCGGATATTTTAGTAAATTTTTAGGAACCCTCGATGAATCAAACTCACGTTTACTATTGATGACGAATTTCATGACCTTTCCGTTGGACTCATTGACCGGGTCTCCACCCGGGTATGGGTAAGCCGCCCCGTTTTGTAAAATAACCGAATTTGATTTTGACTTTGAAAAGTCAACAACCACGTCAGCTATCTCAGATGGGCCCAAGAGTATCTCTTTTGTGTATACTGATTGTTCGCTATAGACTGAGTCAGATCCCACGTGGATGAATCTTAAACCGTTGCTGAAAAAGAACTTAAAAAACCTAGCGTTACTAGCGTTGATGATACGAAACCGGTATTTTCTCCGGCGAACATTCATATAGGGCCATGCTTTTCCGTTGACAACAATGGCATCGCCGAAATACTCCGGCTGCCACTGAGGGTGTATACTCGGGTTGTTTCCGGTGGGATCCATGTAAAGGGATCCGTTAGTTCGAAAGCTCCGGTCGAAAACAACCAACGGCCGATCAAATTCATCGCCGGAGGGTAAACCGAGTGGGGATTCAACGTCGTGATGACGGATGATGTATGCTCCGAACAACCCTGCAAGAAGGTTGACTCTGGTCAACCCCATGGCGTGATCGTGGTAAAACAAGTTCCCCGGTTGTTGTTGGTTATGGTAGTGATAAGTCTTTTTAGTCCACGTGGGCCCTCGTTCT
The DNA here is from genome assembly GCF_002870075.4 of Lactuca sativa. Lineage (NCBI taxonomy): Eukaryota > Viridiplantae > Streptophyta > Magnoliopsida > Asterales > Asteraceae > Lactuca > Lactuca sativa. The sequence goes on from NC_056625.2 coordinate 76,713,288, forward strand.
TTAAATCGAGCTGTGAACCATGATTTTGAGTTTCCGTCGCTTTCTGGTTCGTCGATTCCGCCGTGGAGGTGAACCACTGTCGGAACGCCGGAGTTTGTACGAGGGATAGCCGTTGGGATTGTGGGGTCCCATGGGAGTATGTGTTTTGAAGGGAGGAGATTTCGCCACGTCACGTGGGTGCTGACACCGTGGACGGTTTCGATTGTGGGACCAGGGACTGTTGCTGTGCGCTTCGTTTCACCGAATGCGAACACTTTGGTTAGCGGGAGATCCTTGTGAAATTTCTGTGAGAATATAAAATTATAAAAATATATAGATATAAGTTGGCTTTTACTTATTTAATAAAAAAATAAAGATAATTAATGATCACAAGAAACCTTTAAGCTTTCTGAAAGAATATGAAAAGACAAAAGTGGGGCTGTGAAAAAAATGAAACTTGTCTTGGTTTTGCAGAGGTATGTATGAGTTGGATGTCACCCACCAAAGTGACTATTCCCAAGTATAAATATTTTCCCATATTTTAATCAAATAAATATATTAAATTTCTTTAAAACATGCGTTTAATCTTAAAAAAAGTAAATTCAACCTTTGATCAGATATATAATTCTCTTAATTATAGGCAGTCAAATGTTTAGAAAATTTATTTACATGTACTAAACAGAAAAATCTTGTAAATCAAAATTAATAATATTAAAAAAGGAAAATAAAGAGCATCGACAAGATAAAATTGTAACAACTCAAACCTAAAACTTTTGGACTTATTCTTGTTATAAATTGTTGCAGTAACTAGTGACTATAAATTTTCAAACGCAAAGACTCTTCCACTTATTATGACCCACAAGTGAAAAAAATGTCAATTGTAAGAAAAAAATTGTATGTTAATCATTTTTTATATTAGAAAATGCATTGTTATAATCAAATAAGGTTTGCAGCTTTTAATTTGTAACAACATGCTTCATCTGCCGATAAATCTATAATATATTTCAAAATAAGTTTTCTAGGACAAAAAATAAATGAAAGTACACTATTTTGATTATGAGAAAATTAATAGATCATAGCAGAAGTTGCTTTAAACATTGTTGAGGAAAATTCATTAATCATAAATGAAAGTTGTTGTAACTTTAAACAACGAGAAAATAGTACAAAGAATAAAGTGATAGAATAGATTAAAGAAAGAATGCAAGATTGAAGGGATACCCAATACTTTTGAAACATGGAGATTTTGAGAGTCTTGGAAACAGGAACACCATGATGAATATCGTAGCCTTTGATTCTGGGCATATCTGGAATTTCATCCACAAACACTTCCAATTGAGATGGACTCACGAGCCCTACATCCCCCAAAACAGCTCCGAACAAAGCCAAAATATGAAGTAGAAGAAGGGTATACATCATTTTTATTCCAATTCTACCCTTCTCTAATCCTGCATGAACATGAATACACACTAAGTGTGTGTAAGAAAGATGGAAAGAGAGAGAGAGAAGGAGAGGAAGATGGATGGGGTTTAGTGTAATAATGGAATTAGATTCATATATATTGTGTGTGAATGTGATAATTATTGGGTGGTGTATGTAGTGTGAAGAGGGTCTTTATGTTTCTAAAACAAACAAAATAGCTTATTCTATTTTATTTTTTAAAATCTAAAACTTTTTGAATTGTTTAAAAATTATAAAACCTTGAACTCGTTATTTTATTTTCAGATAATTTCTAATTAAAATCATAGAAAGTAGAATATATATATATATATATATATATATATATATATATATATATATATATATATATATATATATATATATAGAGAGAGAGAGAGAGAGAGGTTATTTTGTTTCTTATATTTATTGTATGCTAAAATACACCAATAAAAACTTAGTAAAATTAAATAATTATTTAATTAAATAAATATAGATATTAAATAATTTCCATAATTATATGTATATTAAATTATATCCATAATTATAATTTTTTTATAAACTAATTAAATTCGTCATTAATGTCAGCAATAACATTCTTTCAGAATGAATTCGCATCTACATTTATATATATAAGTTCGTATTTTGTTTCTGCACTCACTCACTTAAAATACAATAAAGTTGCATAGAATATGAAGAACGAGAGTGTATTCTACTATAATACACTCTCATTCTTCTATATATGAATTTATTCTGAAATAATATTATTGTTGATATTAATGACGAATTTAATTAGTTTCCATAAAAACGAGTTATAAGTATGGATATCATTTAATATACATATAATTAATACTAAATTCCTATTGGTGCATTGTAGTACAAAATAGATATGAGAAACATTTGAACATCTCTATCTCTCTCTCTCTCTCACTATATATATATATATATATATATATATATATATATATATATATATATATATATATATATATATAGGGCTATGTTATAATGTGGATGAACAACTATTGTGTGGATGCATGGCTAATGCTATTTTATGAAAATTACTAAAAGAATATGTTGTTTAGTAATGTGAATACGTTCAATCTCATTCAATTCTAATTCATTTTTGTTCTCATTCAATGTTTTTTATTTATTTTAATTCTTACATAATACAATTCAATAAACATTCTGATAACATTATGACAGAATGAAAATAATTAAAAAATTGTATAATAACCTTATAGACGATTTAATTAGTAAAAAATGCTTAATAATTAAAATAATTATATAAGATTGAACGTATTCATATTATTAAAAAACATATTTTCTTTATAATTCTCACATAATAGCATTATCCACACAATAGATGTCAATCCATATTTGAACCTAGCTCTCTCTCTCTCTCTCTCTCTCTCTCTCTCTATATATATATATATATATATATATATATATATATATATATATATATATATATATATATATATATATATATATATATATATATATATATATAGGAAAAAGTTCAATAGAGAACCATTATTAATCAAGGAACTAAGGAACCAATCCAAAACGTTAGAATTTAAAACGATCAACGGCAAAAGGAAGGGTTGTAAATTTTTATAATGGACGCACATGTATCGGATTATAACAAAACACACTCCTTTTTTTCATTTAAAAATTTTTTAGGCCAAGTTTTTTATCGAAAAAAAACTGAATATATCGTTGTTTATTTTTATAAAAAAAAACTAATTATACCAAAAATATTAATTTTTTGTACTCTATTAATAAACATCAACATTGATTAGAAAAAAACTCTCGAACAATGTAGATTCACACTGTGAATCTAAACTGTAAATATTTCAATTTTTAACATTCACAATATGAAAAATCTCGAACAGTTCAGTCACATTGTGAATCTGAATTACTATTATTCACACAGTAAATCTGAGCAGGTTCACAAAAAATAATAATAAAAAAACTCTCGATTAGTGTAGATTCACACTGTAAATTTAAACTGTAATATTTCAAATTTTAACATTCACAATGTGAAAAGGCTTCGATCAGTTCAGATTCACACTGTGAATCTGACTTAGTATTATGCACACTATGAAACTGAGGAGGTTCACAATGTAAATTTGAACAGGTTTACAATATGAATCTGAACATGTTCACAATGTGAATCTGAATGAAATATCGTTTTTTTACATGAATATGAATCTATGTTTAAAAAGTACAAAAAATATAAATTTTGATATATTTATTATTTTTTTTTCTATAAAAAAATAGACTTTAACCTTTTTCATCAAAGAAAATTAAGTGGCTTTTTTCGAAAAAAAAAAAAAAGTTCGTTTTTTATATATATCATCATAGATCTCTATGGAAAGAGGACGAAAAATCGTGAACAATAATATATTCGTTTTTTTTTTCGATAAAAAATGACCTAAAAAAATTTTAAACGAAAAAAATTTGTGGGTTTTTTTTGTAAATGGTGGATTTTTTGGTATAATCCGGTGTGTGTGCATCCAATGTAAAAGTGTACATCTATTTTTTTGGCCGTTGATCGTTATGATTTCCGACGCTCACGATAAGTTCTTTGATTCATTTGTTAATTATTGTTCTCTATTGAACCTCATCATATATATATATATATATATATATATATATATATATATATATATATATATATATATATATATATATATATATATATATATATATATATATATATATATATATATATATATATATATATATATATATATATATATATATATATATATATATATATCCTTAAAAAACATAGGTTTTCTTTATTCGGAGATGTGTCTTTAATTAAACACTAATATCAAATCATAATCATGGATTGCACGCCTATTAAAAAATAATATGAAATTAAATTCTAACATTTAATTTTAGAAGGAAAAGAAATTAAAGTGGAGTAGAAAGAAGTTAAGTGGGGGAGGTATCATTAGAAATGTGAAGGTTATATGTATGCTAATCTAAGTATCCAATTAGTTATGGTTTATAATTTTCTATTTATTCCACCATGCCATCATGAAAAGAATTCATTAATGATAGTGATATTGGTTATAAAGATTTTCTTATAAAAGGGTCTTGCTGATTAGATACCATTAGAAGTTAATCTGATTTACATATTTAGAAATCACGATATAGTTTTACATGGAATAAGTTTTATATATATTTAAGTATTTGAAAATTATTTGAACTCTAATTATTGAGAATTGATAGTGATATTATTTGTAAGTGCTTTTTAAAAATATTTTTTTAGTTTAGTGCACGGAGTCTATTTTTCTCACCATTCTCAATACCATGTCATGGCTTTCCTCATCGTTGGAATCAATGGATCATGGGGTGTCTACAATCTGCTCGGACTTCTGTTCTAGTGAATGGTTACTCACGAATGAATTCTCGGTGGAAAATGTGTCAGACAAGATGATCCATTATGCTAAAAGACCGATTTGTTTATACTTATTTAAAGATCAGAGTTTCCTTTTTGAAAAATAATATTGCAGAATTTGTTCCCAAAAAACATGATAATGGTATTTTTTAAGCATTTCTGAAGAAATGTATATTATTTATATTAAAACATTGGTATGTCATCTTCAATATAGAAACATAAGCGTAACAAAATATTACAAGTCTTACAGTAATTAAACTAGTGACTTAAAACTCCTTGAATCCCTCAACAGACTGTATCTTTAATATCACTACATGTGATACAACAAACTGAGTGGGTTAGGTTGGGAAACCTGATGAATACATAGAGATTTTAATCCTACAATGTGGTTATAATGTATATCTCAAACCTGCAAAACCAACTATTGTCGTTAACATAGATATATCATATCTCTAAAACAATTTATCCTATCTCGTCGATTCCCATGTACCGATCCTATACAACGATCTTACAATATCTAGCCTAAAGGATCAATATGAACAACAAACTGACGATGTTGCTTCAGAAATTTCATGGCAGCAAACGAGGATCAATAAATACATCAAATCAGGGGAATAAAATTAGTTTCACCACGAACCTTCGTTCGTAAAAACAACAAGACAATTAAGTTAGGGGTGGTCATCTATATAATTGTGCCTAGCAGTGGTCTGATACCGTGAGGTATTCTACCCCCAGACTCACCCTATCTGACAATATAACATCAGACATACCTAATAATGGTTTATTACTGACACACTCTATTAAGTAAGTAGTGTACGAAGTTCCTGCAATTACTTCGTGAAAGAAAACGCTGACACACAGGGCTCATCAAAAGAAAAGTACGGGGAAATACTAAAAAGTACTCTCGTACACTCCCGTACTCCGACACATAATAGTGTCAAAAAAGACTTTGTACATGATAGTACTTCTGACACTTTATAGTACCCTGGTATGAGTAGGACTCGTACCCCAAAACATAATATTACCCCAGCACAAGCAGCACTTGAGATACATAGCTTTGAAAAAAACTTGGTACATAGAAACTACCTTTGTACATAGGACATACTCCATTGATCATCAATATCCTCCAACAGAGTCTCTACTCTCTATTCCAATCACACAAATACCCTTAATAAGATGCTACCTAATATCCAAACTTAATTCAACTAAGCATCTCTTTTAAGTCTTATTTCATTACTAGGAAAGCCTACAATGCTTATAATCAACTTTCAATACCAACTTTATATCGACAACATTATCCGAATTTAGTGTAATATTTTATACAGAGTATTAAGTATGAATATACATTTATCTTCTCATTTATAATACTTTTATTATTATTATCATGTAAATATATATTAACACATATAGAACCATGTCCATTTCGCATAGTGTATATCGTCAAATATACATATAACACGTATTTCCAAATAATAAGCATATAACTCACATATAAACTTTCAACATATATTTAATACCTTTATTAATACTTGTATTAAAATCATGTTCATGAAAGGGACTATTCACTCACTTGTTAAAGTGACGATTCGGAATTCGGACAACGCTTCGCTTCTAGCAATTGTTTTTTCCGTTGACGTAACCTAGTATTATTATTACTAAGTTTTAGTCTAATATTTATTGCAACTAATTATTAGTCTAGATTCATCTGTAACACCCGGAATCCAGAAGGTTAATTAAAGAAAGAAAAACCCTAAGTCAAAGAAGGTCTACTCAGCGAGTCCAAGGAGGGTAACTCGATGAGTAGAAGCAAGATTAGGACGTGAGTGGAAGGACCTACTCGACGACTTGGTCAGGGTTTAGGAAATCCTAAATCCAGGTTTTTGTACCCTATTTAAAGAGCACTAAGCCTATCCCCCAGCCTCCTTACTGCCCTCTCACGTATAGAAGCGAAACCCTAGCCATCTAACTCCAATTTGAGCATTGTGAGGCTAATAGTCCCATTTTTGGTGCATGTATTGTTGGATTGAAAGCTAGGAACGAATGGGAGGTTGTAGATCCAACACCTACTTCAATTTGGCAGCATTTGGAAGGTAACAGTTCGTTACCTTGATCATTCTGTTGATAGATCTCTTCATCTTAAGCTTTGAAGCCATTTCTAGCACTTTTGTGGACTAATTCTTGGGAAGAGCATGATCTGAAGTTGCAACTTTAGATATGGACTCTCCTAAGCCTTTAATGTCGTAAAGCTTCAAGCTTTTTGAAGCTTCACCCCTTCTCCATAGTCTAACCTTTCTTTTATCCTAGTTGTTGGCGATTGGAACTTGCATGCACGTAAAGTTTGCAACTTTATGTGGTAATCATGTCCTAGGAAGTCAAATATGTAATTAGGAGCCTTATTTTAGCTTATAAGGGATTGAATGAGAAGTGGACCAAAGGAACTCAACGAGTTGGATAGCCAACTCGACGAGTTAAAGAGGGTTTCCCTATTTCTGGTTTCTGCATGAACTCGACGAGTCCAGAAGGAGACTCGACGAATCCAGAAGGGGACTCGACGAGTTGAGTCGACTTGTCCGAACTCTGTACTAGGTGGAACTCAATGAGTCTATGAAGGGACTCGACGAGTTGACTTGGTTTATCACGAGTCTAAATAGTATAGGAACTCGATGAGTTAGGAGGTAACTCGACGAGTTGGGCCAACTGGAAGTTAATCTCGGCTTTGACTTTGACCAGGGGTAAAATGGTCATTTTACCCTAAGGAGGATTCATTAGCTCTTGACTAAGTATTATGTTGGTAATGATAGCTCAGGGAGTCGAGTGATTAGCAGTTCGGGGATCTGCCAGCTAGCAGCTAGAGGTTTATTCGCAGGATTCCGCACCAATGTCGGCCCGTTTATGTATGTTAGTGTATACCGGATTTTGATCCGATACCGGGGTTTGCCCGATGTAGTTTATATGTTCCGGATTTCGATCCGATGTCGGGCGAGGCCCGAGGGAGGTTTATATGTATGTTACCGAACTATGGTTCGATGTCAGGTGGTACCCGAGGAAGGAATGCATGCTTAGTTATACTTGTTGTCTTTATGATACTTGTATGTGCCTGGTAGGGAGATGGGTATGGGCGGGGGCTCGTATCTCATCACTAGCCGAGTGTGGACGGGGTTCCATATCTCATTAGTAGCAGGGTAGGGGTGGGGCCCAAGATAGGCGGGGCCTTGAGACTAGCAGTTATAGTGTTGTGTTTGATTGTTATGTACTAGCATGATTATGATTATATGTTTGTATGTGTATAGCGGGCAGGGCCTAGAGACAGACGGGGACTAGTAGAAACAAATCTATATACCGAGCGGGGCTCGATGCCAGGCGGGGCCTAATGTCAGGTGGGGCCTGATGTCGGATTCGTCCGATTTCAGGCGGGGCCCGATGTAGCGGGCTAGGCCCAATGTTTGTAGTATGTGTTTATGTGTATGGTATGTGTTAGTTTGGGGAGACTCACTAAGCTTCGTGCTTACAGTTTTCAGTTTTGGTTTCAGGTACCTCCACTAGCCATGGGAAGGGCTCGGGATGACTGCATGGCACATACCATAACTTTTAGCCTGGGATGATTTACTATGATATTTGATATGTTGACCGTTGTTATTATATTTTTGAGATACATGGTGTCACACCCCAAAACCGATAACGGCGGAATACGTTTCGGGGTGGATGACGTAGTGAACAGTATCATCACAATTGCATAATAGTAGAAACAAGAAACATACAACCATAGTATTACATAGTGAATTTAATTACATGCGTGTTTTGTAATGTTTAACAATCACCCAAAAGCAATTCAAAAATAAGAGATGGGTCTTGTGTGCTCCACTTTCTCCAAAAATGTCGCGTCGGTACCTGTCTATCTTTGACCTGAAGATACAAGTTATTTTGAAAACAATTATCAGCATAAAGCTGGTGAGTTCATAAGAGTTTAGTGTGAGTTTTTGTATACAAAGCATTAGTGTTAAAGATGTATCATTTAGGTTCATAAGTAGTAGAAACTTAGAAAATCCCATATTTTCCAGGTAATACATTGTAAGTGACAATCTGTGAAAAGTATGCATTCTTTATTCCTTTGAAAACAGTTTATTTTAAAAATACATTGGCAAATCTCCAAATAACAAATGTGATAGGATAAGTTAAGCCCGTGATCAATGATAGAGGTGCGAGCTTCCGTTAGTGATAGATACTTACTTACTTTGGGATGTGGTTTAACATTTAGTGTAGTATTTTAGAGTAGTTGTAGTGTATTCCTTGTATATTACTAATAGTGAGGATAATAGAGGATCCCATGACCTTCCCAGTCATGCACAATATAGTGAAGTAGTGGCATCCCTGGGCCTGTACGGCGCGGACTGAAATTAACAGTCGGGATGTGATAGCGTCTGCCCCGTATAGATCTATACATGTAGAGTCGTCTCCCTGCTGGAACACTCCGGGCGTAGTGGATAGCGAATAGAGTATCTCGTAGTGGGTTAGTGTATTATTGTTTGTTTAGTGTTTTCTCTATTGTTATAGTGTAGAAATCTTTTAGTATTGATCATAGTGTATTCTCTTACTAGTGTATCGTCTAGTAATAGTGAGTATTATAGTGTAGATAGTAATGACTTTAGCGAATAGTAGCGGTAGCGACCCTAACCATACCTATTATGGTTATCTTAGTGGGGATGTTTCTTAGCACGTTTGGACTTTAGCATCAAGTGAAAGCAGTAATATTCGTATACCATACTGATATACAGATTATATAAGTAAGAAATCAACGACAGTCGGACGGATAACTACTACCCTAAGCCCACAATCAAACAAGAACAGGAAATAAGGCGAGATATCGGTCCTAAGTCCTCCAAGTCTTATTTATATAAATATATCAGAGTGGTTACATTTTATAAGTAAATTGATTTAATAAAAGTATTTTTCCAAAAGAACATTTATTATCTGACTCACTGTTTAAAAATAGTTTGAAAAGGGTGAAACCCGTTTATAAGGCATAGGGACAAATCACATGTGATTTGAACTAAGGGTAGTGAATCACATGTGATTAATCCTCGTAACTCGGAAATCGTTCTGTAAAACTTTACATAAACATTTATAAGCAACTTGTATCTCCCCCCTAAAACATGTAAAACACTTGAAAGGGTCATTAAAGGGGTATGAACTCACCTGAAATCGCGGAAATCGGGTGAATCGGGTAAATCGGGTAATAGTGTCGATTGAGCGTTTGGTACCAAATAACCACTTGAGCACCTTTTAGGACCCTAATGTCATATGAAATATGTATTTTACAAGAAGTTAATCATCTTATGCTTCTCATTATAGTATTTGGACATTCTAGTGTCGTTTTCGGGGTTTTAAGGCCTAGAAAGGGTTCCCGGGAGTGGTACGAGGCCATGGATGATTTACGGGAGGGTCCTTGAGTTCACACTCTTAGAGTTTATGGCCTAAAAGCCATTCTTTGGGAGTTTATGGCCGTAATCCCCCTAGGCTTGGCCGTAAACTCTTGTGACACTCCAAAATGTGTGTTTAGGGCCTTATCTCACTTCCTTAATTTAGTGGTGTGTGTTTTGGACCAAGAGGGAAGGATTAAACATCATAATTTGTGTCATTTTTAGGGAGTTTACGGCCAAGACTTGTTCTTGGGCCGTAAACTCCTATAGACCCTTCAAGATGTAGGTTTTACTTGTACAACATGGTCCCAAATGGCTTAGAAAAATCCTAGAAGGCCCTATAGTGAGTTTGGAACAATTTGGCATACATTTTTGGGGAGTTTATGGCCCAAGAACATCCTTGGCCGTAAACTCTTCATTTTGTTCCCAAATGTGAAGTTTAATTGTACAACACACTTCCATAGGCCTTAGATAAATTCCTTTCATGCACTAGGGTAGTTTAGGGACTTGTTTGACACAAAAATTTGGGTGTTTACGGCCCAAGCTTAAGCTAGGTCGTAAACTCCTCTTTTTGGCCTCAAATGGAGTTGTTTGATGCATTTAAGTGTTCCTTGGAGTCAAGTCTAATTTACCAAACACCCTAGAAGTGTTTTTGGGGCTTAAAACATAGATTTATGGGGTGTTTGAGGTGTTTACGGCCTAAGCACATGCTTGGGCCGTAAACTCCTTTTTAAGCATCAATTTCTAGTGTTTTAATGTCCAAAATCTTCTAGTTATAAGCCTTAATTAGTATACTAACTCACAAGAAGGAAAAACTTGGTCTTTGGCTTGGTTTTGGGGGTTTACGGCCTAAGGAGCTTCTTAGGCCGTAAACTCCTCTTTGGACCTTGATTCCTGTGATTTTTGGCCCTCAAATTCAATGAAGCATGTCTAGAATAAGATAGAGGATGAGTACTTACGTTTGGAAGTCGGAAATTAGCGGAATCGGGGTCGTTTTCGAGTCTAGAGAGAGAAAGTAGTGAGAGAGAGTGGGTGTGTAGTAAATGAGTGTTCAAATGTTGTGCACACCCATTGCATATGTCTCGGGAATCGCACCCGATACACGGCTACCCGATGTTTAAAGTTAACTGGGTTAAAACTTTTTACCCGGGTGAAGTGGTTGAAAAGGTAATACAACTCTATTAGGTTAAACGGGGTTAACACATACGAGGTATATTTCTTATAATAAAATCAAGCCATGTTTAAATTTAGACATTCGTATATTGACGATTTCAAATATTACATAAAATAACGTATAGTGACACGTTCCGTTAGTGAAAACGGGGTTTGTAACGGAGTTAAATTTGGGGTTGTCACACATGGTTTATGATTTTTATATCATGATGATAGTTATAATTTTATTAATGATTTTAAAAAACAAAATTTGTGGTCTTGAAAATTAGGATGTTTCATCATCATTATTTCAAAGTCTACTTGCCGATCTATCAAGTAAGGAACAACCATGTAGGATCATATCGGAGGTAAGGTCCTTTAGGTATACGAAGTATACTGTTTGGAAATCCCACTTTAAACACCTCACTAAATCCAGCATAGACATCATCCCCGCAAGTAGATCAATCAGTATAACGACTTGGAATCACTGATAAATATTGTTTATAAGTTCATAATAATGACTTATGACTATAAATATAAGTTACACTGAAAACAAAATAGTGTAGCTTAACTTACAGGGCTTTTAAAGAAAACCGGGAAATTACGCAGGCAGAACTAACACTCTAAAAACTTCTTTCGTCGGCTTTTTGACGACTCAGAGTTTCTCTATCACATCCTAAATCTAGGAGAAATCAAAAAAGAAAGAAAGAAGAATTCTCGAAAGATTTTAGAGGAATTGAGTAAGGAAATATGAAGAATTCATCCTCTATTTATAGGGGTTTGATCATAGAGTAGGTCCTAAGTTTCATCTGTATATTCTGTATACGAGCTTCAATTTCTACGTTCTTTATATCCACGCGTAGGTATTTCCGAGTACTACAACTTTCATTTAGACCCCGTCGGCTAATTTTCAATCTATCTCTGATTTACAAATCTATATCGAATTCATCGTGCTCGAAGAGTAGGGACTAAGTTTTGTCCATATCATTAACATACGAGCTCTACTATGGACGTTCTTTGTATCCATGTATTGGTACTTACGAATGCTACAACTTTTATTTAGACTCCATCGGCTAATTGTCATTCTATCTCAGATTAACAAATTTGTATCGAATTCGCCGTGCTCGAAGAGTAGGGACCAAGTTTCGTCCATATCTTTCGCCTACGAGATCTGTTTTCGACTGTCTTTTTGTCGTTGAAATCCTATTAACAATATCTTTTATTCTTGTTTAGATCCTTTTGGCTAAAATTTGACCGATCTAAAATTCGATTTCTGAGTTGTACACTACTACGCTGAATGTTAGAAAAATCATAACTTCCTCAAATGAAGTCAGATTTTGATGTTCTCTATATGCACGCTCTCGTTTTAACACTACTACAACTTTATTTTAGATTACTAAGGAGAAAAAGTAATTTATCAAAAATTTACTTTTTACGATACGTAGAGTCGTGTCGGTTTAATCGTGAAACTTCGACGGGTTATAAATTCTTCGTTATAAGTCGGATTTTAACGTTCTTTATATGTACGGAATCCTTGTGACATATACAATAACTTTGTTTAAGGTTATTTATCCTAAGTAATATTATATCAAAAAGTCATTTTTAATGCTTATTATCTCTAAATTGACTAGCCCGAATCTGCGGGCGTTACATATACATACTCCAAATATGAGTCTAATTTTATCTCACTTTTTCTATACAGATGATGCGTTGTTTGGTAGTGAATTATCACAAATTAATCTTCTAAAATTTTCAAGAATTCTCCGATGTTTTAACTTGGCTTCGGGACTTAGAGTAAACTTCACCAAAAGTAAGGTCTTTGGGATTGTAGTGGTTGTTCCTGAGGTGAAGTATTTCTATCAAATCTTAAATTGTCATTCTGACACTCTATCTTTCACATACCTTGGGTTACCGGTTGGAGAAAACATGTTCCTTAATAAACATTGGAAGGTTGTGACTGATAGGATTAAAGCCCGTCTTTCATCATTGAAACCCAAGTCTCTATCCTTTGGTGGTCGGATCACCCTAATAAACTCGGTTATGGGCACTTTACCAATCTTTTATTTTCCCCTATTTAAAGCCCCTCTCAAGATCATTGAAGAGTTATAGAGAATTAGAAGAAGGTTCTAATGGGGTGATGGCTCACCAAATTCAAAAATAAAAGGATTAGTTGGGGCAAAGTACTCATGCCCAAATCTATGGGTGGTCTTGTTGTTATCACCTTTAGAGCAGCCAATATATCCCTTCTTGGCAAATGGCTTTGGATATTAAAAGAAGATCCCTCTTCACTTTGGGCTAAGTTAATCCTAGCCTTGCATAAGTCGGAGCGGGTATGGAAATTCTTTCCTGTCAGATTAGAAATCTGATGTGTCTGGAAAAAAATATATTGTAAGTGTTACCAAAGATTATGCGGTGTACAAAATTCAATCTGTTGAGCTACTCAAAAAAGATTTGGGTAAGGGTAATCTGACTTCTTTCTTGTTTGAAAATTAGTCTGGGAATGGGCCTCCAAAAGTTACCTACCCTAAACTGTTCAAATTGGAATCAAGGAAACAATGCGTGCTCTCTGATAGATATCAAAAAATTGGTGATACATTTGACTGGAAATGAAGCTGGAAAAGATCACCCTCTTCGGATATGGAAAAAATTGAATTATCTTGTTGTGATTTAATCTTTCAGGATACAAACCTCACCTTTTCTGACGATAGATGGAAATGGTTGGCAGATACGTTGGGTACTTTTATAGTTAGTTCCTTACGCCGCCTATAGGAATCGTACTTATGTACTGACCTACCATGCAAGCACTTTTGGAACAACTTTGTACCTATAAAAATAATTTTTTTGGGATGGCATGCGATACTTAATCGTCTACCTTCCATGGTAGAAATTTGAAAACATGGGATCACTTTACCCTATACTCGTTGTTCTTTTTGTGGTGTTGAGGAAGAGACAAAAATTCATCTCTTTCTGTTTTTTTCGATGGGTAAAAGAAGTTTGGGCGTTATTGGAAATTTGGTGTAAAATAAAGACTTTTGAGATTGTTTCGATGGAACAACTCCTATCCACTTCACATTGCTTCCTACAAACTCCATTGCAAAAGAAAATCATGCACTCTATTATTCTGACAACTATTTGGTTTATATGGAAGGTAAGAAATGATCTTGTTTTTAATTTGACTGTAACATCACAAGGTAAGGTTGTTTCTAAAATAAAAGCAACTTCATTCCTCTGGCGAAAAAACAGAGGTAAAGGGCTATCTTTGGTTTGGGAAAAATGGTGTTTATTGTCTTTCACTATTCACTAAGTGGATGTGTGGGATGGGACTGGGTAATCTTGGTGTTCTTTGGTGTTATGTTTATTGCAACTAGTGTTGGTTTGGTGTGTGTTTCCATTCTCGAGGCAGATCTATATATAGGCCTGTGTTGTAGTTAAACATTTTTTAGATGTGTTCTTTCATGTACATTGGGGTAGGGGTAGGGGATTTATACTTGGTGTTGGTCTGTGTTCTGTTTTGCTATCTTGTTCATCCTGTTTGACCATGTTGGTGTATTCGTATTCTAGTTCTCTATAGTTCTCGATATATGGTGTATCGATACTCTTTCCTGCTCACTCAGTCACAATGGAACCTTGAATCTTATATCAGGTGTAATATGACATATACACTTACATACACCTGTTGTTGCATGATCGGAGGATATCGGTCTATCCAAAAATTATAGGAATAGATGATTTTAGCCCTTGCTAGAAGACATGTAACTTGGCGGTCTTGAGACATATCTGATTAAGACTTGCTAAGATCACTTCATAGATATGAAAATATTATGATGCTGATTTTATAGATCATGATTTACACCGATGTGATGTGAATGGACAATTTTATCCCCTTGTTGGAAATCATGGAACTTGGCGGTTTTGTGAATTAATTGCTTCAGACTTGGTTGTATCTTGGAAGTGACAAACTTGATGGAGGCTCACTGCTAATTCTCATCTCTTACTTCTAAGATGCTTGATGGAATTCAAGTACTTATCCTGAATGTTCTAATAGTGCTCACAAAGCTTCTTATGGCTACATATTCATGTTGTTGTGATTATTGGCTACTTACACCAGTACTAGAAGACTTGGTCTTCTTTTGCATATCTTTTTCTTTCTCTAGTTGTGTTTGTATTTCAAACTTAGTTTTCCTTTCCTTTCCTTTTTCCTTTTTTTACTCTTTTGCGTTCCAACTTCCTGCTGGTTGCTTTTTAAAAAAGGCCGTTGTTCAAAAAAAAGGTAATTTCTTTTAACTCTCAGTTATAATTCTTTTATGCCAAAACTGGTCAGCTCAAAATTGTCATTTTGGTCCAAAAATGTTTGAACTAGCACCAATAGTCCAAACTTTTCATTTTATTACGAGTTTGGTCTAATTTGCTTTGAACTTTTTTATAATGATGATTTTACCATTACTTTTATCTTTTTCAGTTTTTTTTATTTAATTAAATAGTTTTCTAATTAAAATAAAAATAAAAGAGAAAATGTGCCCTTCCTATTTTTTTTATAATTTTTTAACAAAAAAATACCCCCCTCCTCTCACATTCATAAACACTCAAGAACAATTACAACACATTTAAGAACAAACACTTGTCGCCACCATTATATGTCACCACCACCACCACTGTCGGCTACCGGTCTCTACCACCACCACCACCATACATGGCACCACCGTTAGAAAACCCACCGGTGACCACCAGAGTCTGGAACGCCCCTCGAGTTGTCACCACCATTGGAACACAACTTGAAACCACCTTAGATCTGTGACATCCCCAAAATCTCGGCCAGAAAAGTCCGATTTTCATTTATGCTTTTAAATAATTTCAGAGTAAATCCTTTTGATTTGAAAGAGTTGCGGAATTTGTTCCCAAAACAAAACATGATAAAATAATATTTATCAAAGCATTTCATCAAGAGATGCATTTCATTATATAATCAAAACTCGGGATGTCATGTTCCGATACAAACCATAAAGCATAAACGATAAACATTACAAGTCATTCAACAAATATATACATATACAGACTTGTAAACAAAACAACAAGATGATCCATCCATCTTACGCCCTTGTGCCACTTCCTGTAATACAAATAAAACTGAGTGGGTCAGGCTTGGGAGCCTGGTGAGCATATAGGGTTTTCAACCCACAATAAATAAATTATATTTAATTTCACCAACCAATCGCTATCCCGATTACCCATTCCCGTTATCCTCACTTTACGTCCCTAAAACAACAACTATCTCAAGGGACCTAATCTAGGATTTTCATCGGGACGGACATCACTGCGAAGGGGTTTCCTCAACAATAGATATCCTAAAGGCAACCATGAGGGGGATAGAGTACATCGGTGAACACATCGTTCACAACACCTACAGGTTATGAACCTGCTAGCGTTCCACTGGACTGTCTAGAAAGAGTCCGTGGTCGTTATCCATACTCCGCTGAATAACTAGATCAACAACAACAACAACATCGAGGCCTCTCATCTGTTTATTACACACCAACTATCTACCCATGTTCTACCCAACATATTAGTAGATAAAAATATATATTTTCATACGTATTTTAAAACCTGTATATCATTTTCATTCAATATATATTCCACGTAACAGATGAGGCATACCACATAACACGTATTCCATAGAAAACAATTCAGATCTATGAGATAGAATAAAGTGAATATCCATTCACGCGTACAATCACAAAATATACACATAACAAGTATATCATATAAAATACTTCATAGTTACTCGTTAGAAGAAAGTAACTATACCCTCACACCTATAAACCACAATTTACTTAATACACTCAAACCGCACTTGTATTCTTATCGTGTTTTATGAAAGGTAGTATACACTCACTTGATCAGAAGACGATCGGACAACACTACGACTTGCAGAAGTAGTAATCCACAGCAGATCTGGAAGATCTCCTCAAAAATCGAACTTCTCGCGGGCAGAGCTTCGGCTCGGGAACCGCACTTCTCGGGATCTTCGGGATCTCGGTACTTGCCTCGGGGCTAGAGTATGATACCGGGGCTTCGGGGTGGCTTCGGGGGTAAAAATGCAGAGCTTCGGCACAAAGATGAGAAGAAATGAGCAAATAAACCCTGAACCCTCGCATCCTATTTATAGTGAAAATATCTGATGTACTCGCCGAGTAGGGGCCACCTACTCGCCGAGATGGTCCATACTCGCCGAGTAGGGGACACCTACTCGCCGAGTTGGTCCATGTGGCGGCTTTCTGGTGGTGCCACGTGTCAAATTCTGGGTGGTGCCACGTCACCCCTATCGCGTGTTAGCCTTCGAACTTAGAAAAATCATAACTCTCGCATACGAGCTTCGTTTTTGACGTTCTTTATATCCACGCGTAGGTAAAATCAAGATCTACAACTTTCGTTTAGACTCCGTCGGCTAAATCTTGACCGATCTCAAATTTAACAGTAGGAGGCGTTTAGACTGTTAAATGACCGCGAAGAATTCGTAACTCCTTCATACGAACTCCGTTTTCGTCCATATTTTTACCGTTGAGTTCCTATTAATGAGACCTTCAACTCTCATTTAGGTCGCGTAAGCCAAAAACCGCTCGAACTAAAATTCGAGTTTCGGGTCGTGCACTGCTAAGCCGAATCTTAGAAAAATCATAACTTCCTCATACGAAGTCAGATTTGGGCGTTCTTTTTATTGACGCTCTTATCTTAACATATTCTACAACTTTTGTTTAGATTGATAAGGCTAAATCTCGCTCTATCGTAAATTCACAATTTACGCTTCCCGGTGCCATGCCGGTTTTGCCGTAAAACTTCGACATGTCATAACTTCTTCGTTATGACTCGGATTTCGGCATTATTTATATCTTCGGAATCCTTGTTTCGACCACTACAACTTTATCCAATGATATCAAGTTTATTTTAAACTTAAATTTCGACGCTTATTTTTATTCTTAATTAATCAAACCACATAATTAAGCAATTAAACACAAAACACATAATACTCAAATAATACATTATTATTATTTCAAAACAGGTTACAAAGGTTAACCTAGACTATTACATTGCTAAAAATGGCAAGCCCGGAAACACAGGCGTTACAATTCTCTCCATCTTAGAATGATTCCGTCCCCGGAATCACACATCAACAAACAAATGCGGATAGCGACCCATCATGTCACTCTCCGTCTCCCAGGTGAGATTCGGCCCATTCGTGTGTTTCCATCGGACAAGCACTAACCCAACCATCTTGCGTCGCAATTTCTTAGTCTTTCGGTCAACAATTGCCTCTGGTTCTTCAATCAACCTTTTGTTCTCATCAATCCTCAATTCAGAAATTGGAATTATATCAGGAACTTCTCCCGTGAACTTCCTCAAATAACACACATGAAAAGTGTTGTGAATTCCATTCAGTTCTTCCGGTAATTCGAGCTTGTAAGCTTGATTCCCAATCCTCTGAAGGACTTTAAACGGTCCAATAAACCTTGGACTCAACTTTCCCCTTTTACCAAATCTTATAAGTCCCTTCCACGGCGAGACTTTAAGCAAAACCGAATCCCCAACCTCAAAAGTTATCGGTCTTCGCTTCTTGTCAGCATAGCTCTTTTGACGATCCTGAGCCGCTAACATTCTTTCCCTAATTATTTTCAACTTTTCAGCAGTTTGATGAACCAACTCCGGTCCCATAAACTGCTTTTCCCCAGCCTCAAGCCAACAAGACGGCGTACGACACTTCTGTCCATACAAAGCTTGATAAGGTGTCATCTTAATGCTCGAGTGAAAACTATTATTATAGGAAAATTCTACCAAAGGTAAATGTTCATCCCAATTACCTAGGAATTCCAAGGTACATGCTCTCAACATATCTTCAAGCGTTTGTATCGTTCGTTCGCTCTGACCATCAGTCTGCGGATGGTAAGCTGTACTTAAACACAACTTGGTACCCAATTCCTCTTGTAGACTTTTCCAAAATCTCGATGTGAAACGGCTATCACGATCCGACACAATCGTTAACGGAACACCGTGAAGCCTCACAATTTCCTTCACGTAAGAATTCGCAAGCTTCTCCATAGACCATTTCTCCTTGGCCGCTATGAAATGCGCACTCTTAGTGAATCGATCAACAACCACCCAAATCATGTCGTGACCATTCTTTGTTCTGGGCAGTTTAGTGACAAAATCCATAGCAATGTCTTCCCACTTACCCATAGGCACAGGCAAAGGTTCTAAACTCCCGTACGGTTTCTGATGCTGTGTCTTGACTCTCGCGCAAGTCACACACTCAGCCACATACTTTGCAACATCAAGCTTCATCGTCGGCCACCAGTAGTAGGGTTTCAGGTCCCTATACATTTTAATGCTACCGGGATGAATCGAGTACATGGTTTTGTGAGCTTCTTCCATCAGAAGATCTCTGACTCCTCATGTCTTAGGTATCCAAATCCGATCTTGGAACACCTTCAGTCCTCGACTGTTTACACCGAACACCAATGTTTTGCCCAAACGTTCCTCCTTTCGGTCATTTTTCTTAGAAGCTTCCTCTTGAGCTTTCTTTATACTTTCCACAATAGTCGAGACAACTTCAATTCTCAACGCTCTTGGCCTCTTCCTTTCAAGATTGACTTTTCGACTGAGAGCATCAGCAATAACATTAGCTTTACCGGGGTGGTAAAGTATCTCGCAGTCGTAGTCTTTAAGTAATTCTAGCCAGCGTCGTTGCCTCATATTCAATTCTTTCTGATTAAAGAGATATTGGAGACTCTTATGATCAGTGAAAAGTTTGCACTTCGTGCCATAGAGGTAATGCCTCCATATTTTTAGAGCGAAAACTACCACTGCCAACTCCAAATCATGAGTCGGGTAATTCTTTTCATGCTCTTTCAGCTGTCGAGACGCATATGCTATCACATTTTCTCTTTGGGTCAAAACACAACCCAATCCAACACCAGACGCATCGCTATAGACAACGAAGTCTTCAACTCCATCGGGTAGAGAAAGTATCGGTGCCTCGCATAGTTTCTTCTTTAGCTTCTCGAATGCTTCTTTATGCTTCTCACTCCAAGCATAAATAGCTCCTTTGTGGGTCAAAGCTGACAATGGACTAGCGATCGAAGAAAAGCCTTGGATAAACCTTCGGTAATACCCGGCTAATCCTAAAAAGCTTCGGATCTCCGTGGGACTTTTCGGTTGTTCCCACTTTGTTACAGCTTCGATCTTCGCTGGATCAACCATTATCCCTTCTTGGTTGACCACGTGACCCAAGAATTGGACTTCACGAATCCAAAAGTCACATTTGGAGAACTTAGCATACAACTTCTCCTTCTTCAAGACTTCTAACACTTCTCGCAAGTGTCTGCCATGCTCCTCCTGGCTTTTCGAGTAAATCAGAATGTCGTCTATGAACACTATCACAGATTTATCAAGGAACAGATTACAAACCCTATTCATCAAATCCATGAATGCTGCCGGAGCATTGGTTATTCCAAACGACATAACCAAGAACTCGTAGTGTCCATATCTAGTTCTGAATGCAGTCTTCTCGATATCTTGCTCTCTTACTTTTAGCTGATGATATCCTGACCTTAGATCGATCTTCGAGAAATAGCTTGAACCTTGCAATTGATCAAACAGGTCATCAATCCTCGGCAACGGATATCTGTTCTTTATTGTTGCCTTGTTCAGCTCTCGGTAATCAATGCACATTCTCATACTTCCATCTTTCTTCTTTACAAATAACACCGGAGCTCCCCACGGTGATGAACTAGGTCTAATGAAACCGTTGTCCAATAACTCTTGAAGTTGCATCATTAGCTCCTTCATCTCCGTCGGTGCTAATCGATAAGGTGCTTTTGCAATTGGCGTCGTTCCTGGCAACAAGTCAATACGGAATTCCACTTGTCGATCAGGCGGTAATCCAGGAAGATCTTCGGGAAATACTTCCGGATAATCACACACCACTGGAATATTCTACATCACCTTCTTTTCCTTCTTAGCATCAATCACGAATGCTAAATATGATGTACACCCCTTGGTCAAACATTTTCTGGCTTTCATCAATGAAATGATTCCAGAATTCACTCTGCGTTTATCTCCATACACCATAAACGAATCTTTCCCTGGCGGGTTTACTTTGACTATTTTCTTCTTGCATAAAATTTCGGCGTCGTTGGCGCTAAGCCAATCCATTCCCAATACGATGTCGAAACCATTAAGTTCGATAGGCAATAATTCCTCGTGGAACTTATTCCCATTCAGATACATTAAGATGTTTTTCATACGATGGCTAACAGGTACAAACTTGCCACTAGCAACTTCGACTAATAAGGCATCATCTAGTCTAACAACAGGCAAAGCTAGCTTTCTACCAAATTCATGCGATATAAAGGAGTAGTTGGCTCCAGAATCAAATAAAATTTGGGCAGGCAATTCGTTAACGAGAAAGGTACCTGAAGCGACATCAGCTTCATCTTTAGCAGCTTCCAGTGTCATCTGGAATGCTCTCGCCTTTGGCTTTGGCGGAAGGTTGGGTCTAGCTGCCTCCTTCTTCTTCGGGCAGTCTCTCGACATATGACCCTCCTCACCACAACCATAGCAAACTTTCTTTGTGAGGTTACACTCATTGGCATAGTGCCCTGGCTTTCCATACTTGTAGCATGTGTTCGCCACCTCACATCTTCCATGATGCTTCTTCTTACATTTGTCGCACCATTTCGCTTCACCTCCACCTCCCCTCGAACCAGACTTCGAGAACTTGTTTTTCTTGTTGGACCCTGAAGTTCCATCGAACTTCCCCTTTTCACCAACATCTATTCTTTCCAGACCCTTTTCCTTCTGCTGGGCCTCCACATTCTTAGCTGCACGAACAACCGTTTTCAGAGTGGTTGCCATTTTGACTTTCGGACCAAAGTCGGCAGGCAGTCCATTAGCAAACCTCTCAATCTTGGAGAGTTCCGTTGGCACTAGGTACGGAAACAACTTCATCTTCTCAGTAAATGCAGTAGCATAGTCATCTATGCTCATCTTCCCCTTCTTTAAGTTTTGAAACTCATTATTCAGATCTATCTCCGAACAATACTGCACCCTTAACTGTTCCAAGAACTCCTCCCATGACATTTTCAGGGCTTCTCCTCGTGGCATAGTATCTGCCAACAACTTCCACCAACTCAAGACTCCAGTCTTCAGTTGTCTAACCGCAAAGACGGTCTTCTGTTTGTTGCTACACTCGCAACTTTCAAATACCATCTCCATTTCGGAGATCCAATCCATTATCTCAACAGGCTTTGGGCTCCCAGAAAGACTTGGCAGTTTGGCGCCCAAGAAGTTCTTGTACATACGCCCATCCTTGTTGTTTCTCCTTTCTGGATCGTTCCTTCGTTCCTCTTGAGTCCCAACTTGACTCACCATGCGACTATTGTTCCCTTCCTCTGATTGCTCGGGAATCAATTCAGGTTCCTCAATAGGTATGACAGATTCATCCCTATTATTATGCAACATTTGTCGCATCTCCTCCCTTTGTTCGGCTAGCATAGCCCGAATCATGGCTTGCACCGCAGCCATTGTTATTGGTTCTGGTGCTGCTGCTACAACAGGTATCTGCTCAATCACGGGCGGTTGATTCCTGTTTTCATCCGCGTTTCCAACGCCACTCCTTGTTCTCACCATTTCGATCTACACACCGAATAAGGTGAAATTAGATCCTTATTCACGATAGATATTCAAATCATCCTTATTACTCCGAAACGTTTACATGCTAGTTCTAATGACGTAGACGCACGCTTAGAATCCTACACACATAAGGTTTCCAGATCCGGTCGGCAACAGACCGTAGATCCGAACAATTAATATCATATATGGCAACATATAACATTTAGCACATAAAAGCATTTTAGGAAACTTTCCTAAAATAAATTAGTGCTCGTGTCTAAAATCCAACAGACACACATCTCATCATTCCATTTAGCATTCTAAGTTTAAGTCTAGAAATCCTACAAACTCCTAGTTCGCTTAAACTAATGCTCTGATACCAACTGTGACATCCCCAAAATCTCGGCCAAAAAAGTCCGATTTTCATTTATGCTTTTAAATAATTTCAGAGTAAATCCTTTTGATTTGAAAGAGTTGCGGAATTTGTTCCCAAAACAAAACATGATAAAATAATATTTATCAAAGCATTTCATCAAGAGATGCATTTCATTATATAATCAAAACTCAGGATGTCATGTTCCGATACAAACCATAAAGCATAAACGATAAACATTACAAGTCATTCAACAAATATATACATATACAGACTTGTAAACAAAACAACAAGATGATCCATCCATCTTACGCCCTTGTGCCACTTCCTGTAATACAAATAAAACTGAGTGGGTCAGGCTTGGGAGCCTGGTGAGCATATAGGGTTTTCAACCCACAATAAATAAATTATATTTAATTTCACCAACCAATCGCTATCCCGATTACCCATTCCCGTTATCCTCACTTTACGTCCCTAAAACAACAACTATCTCAAGGGACCTAATCTAGGATTTTCATCGGGACGGACATCACTGCGAAGGGGTTTCCTCAACAATAGATATCCTAAAGGCAACCATGAGGGGGATAGAGTACATCGGTGAACACATCGTTCACAACACCTACAGGTTATGAACCTGCTAGCGTTCCACTGGACTGTCTAGAAAGAGTCCGTGGTCGTTATCCATACTCCGCTGAATAACTAGATCAACAACAACAACAACATCGAGGCCTCTCATCTGTTTATTACACACCAACTATCTACCCATGTTCTACCCAACATATTAGTAGATAAAAATATATATTTTCATACGTATTTTAAAACCTGTATATCATTTTCATTCAATATATATTCCACGTAACAGATGAGGCATACCACATAACACGTATTCCATAGAAAACAATTCAGATCTATGAGATAGAATAAAGTGAATATCCATTCACGCGTACAATCACAAAATATACACATAACAAGTATATCATATAAAATACTTCATAGTTACTCGTTAGAAGAAAGTAACTATACCCTCACACCTATAAACCACAATTTACTTAATACACTCAAACCGCACTTGTATTCTTATCGTGTTTTATGAAAGGTAGTATACACTCACTTGATCAGAAGACGATCGGACAGCACTACGACTTGCAGAAGTAGTAATCCACAGCAGATCTGGAAGATCTCCTCAAAAATCGAACTTCTCGCGGGCAGAGCTTCGGCTCGGGAACCGCACTTCTCGGGATCTTCGGGATCTCGGTACTTGCCTCGGGGCTAGAGTATGATACCGGGGCTTCGGGGTGGCTTCGGGGGTAAAAATGCAGAGCTTCGGCACAAAGATGAGAAGAAATGAGCAAATAAACCCTGAACCCTCGCATCCTATTTATAGTGAAAATATCTGATGTACTCGCCGAGTAGGGGCCACCTACTCGCCGAGATGGTCCATACTCGCCGAGTAGGGGACACCTACTCGCCGAGTTGGTCCATGTGGCGGCTTTCTGGTGGTGCCACGTGTCAAATTCTGGGTGGTGCCACGTCACCCCTATCGCGTGTTAGCCTTCGAACTTAGAAAAATCATAACTCTCGCATACAAGCTTCGTTTTTGACGTTCTTTATATCCACGCGTAGGTAAAATCAAGATCTACAACTTTCGTTTAGACTCCGTCGGCTAAATCTTGACCGATCTCAAATTTAACAGTAGGAGGCGTTTAGACTGTTAAATGACCGCGAAGAATTCGTAACTCCTTCATACGAACTCCGTTTTCGTCCATATTTTTACCGTTGATTTCCTATTAATGAGACCTTCAACTCTCATTTAGGTCGCATAAGCCAAAAACCGCTCGAACTAAAATTCGAGTTTTGGGTCGTGCACTGCTAAGCCGAATCTTAGAAAAATCATAACTTTCTCATACGAAGTCAGATTTGGGCGTTCTTTTTATTGACGCTCTTATCTTAACATATTCTACAACTTTTGTTTAGATTGATAAGGCTAAATCTCGCTCTATCGTAAATTCACAATTTACGCTTCCCGGTGCCATGCCGGTTTTGCCGTAAAACTTCGACATGTCATAACTTCTTCGTTATGACTCGGATTTCGGCATTATTTATATCTTCGGAATCCTTGTTTCGACCACTACAACTTTATCTAATGATATCAAGTTTATTTTAAACTTAAATTTCGACGCTTATTTTTATTCTTAATTAATCAAACCACATAATTAAGCAATTAAACACAAAACACATAATACTCAAATAATACATTATTATTATTTCAAAACGGGTTACAAAGGTTAACCTAGACTATTACATTGCTAAAAATGGCAAGCCCGGAAACGCAAGCGTTACAAGATCTGTACAAAAGAAGATGCAAAAGTGGCGGTCGTTTGCAGATTGTCTCCGACAGCAGCGTAGCTCGCCACCCTAGCTTTGAGTTGCCCCCTTTTTCAGATCTATAATGCTCCTTTCTCAAATTTACATCGCCATGCTTTGCATATCGAGTCGTCGCCACCATCCATCTTCTCCGGTAGCGTCGTCATCACCTAACATCGTCGTCAAATCGAGATAGATCGATATGTCTGCAAAGGGTTTCAATATCTGGTAGGGTTCCATCGGAGATCTAGGATTTTTCGATGGTGATGGCATTTCAGGAAGAGACCAGCATATAGCAGAAGTTTAGATCTACATTGTCGGAATTTCAGATCTACGTCGTCGGAGGTGGTTTTTGGGTGGCTTGGCGAATAAAGAGTCTCCGGTGACTAGGATAGGTCGGCATGTAACGCCCATATTTATAGGCTAAGCATAATTATGATGATGTAATAGTCAGGGTCCTCAATTGTAACCTATTTTGAAGTAATGATTAAGTAGTATTTAAGTATTATGTGATTTATGTGCAATATATGTGATTATAACAGTGTAATAAAATAATAATAAAAATATGCGTCAAAATCAAAATAATAGATATACCCAATATCTATGAACAAAGTTGAACTAGTCATAACAAGGGTTTCGAGGATATAAGGAACACTGAAATCCAACTTATAACGAAGAAGTTATGATCCGTCGAAGTTTTATGATTAAACCAACACGATGCTGTGAATCATAAAAAATGAATTTTTGATAAAATACTTTTTAGCCATAGCGATCTAAATGAAAGTCGTAGTATGCGTTAAACCGAGAGCATGCATAAAAAGAACGTCCAAACCTGACTTCGTATGAGGAAGTTATGATTTTTCTAAGATTTGGCAAAGTAGTATGCAACCCGAAATTCGAATTTTAGATCGATCGATTTCTAGCCGACACAACCTAAATGAGAATTGAAGATCTTATTAATAGGAGCTCAATGATATAAAGACAATTGAAAACGGACGTCGGATGACAAAGTTATGAATTTTTAACGGACTTTATCTGTCTAAGTCTGTTAAAATATAACTTTAAAAATAAAATCAAAATTAGCCGACGCTAAACGAAAGTTGTAGATTACGTTTTCACCTACGCGTGGATATAAAAAACGTCAAAAACGGAGCTCGTATGCGAAAGTTACAGAATTTAGAAGTTAAGCATAGGCTGATGCGAGGACCGACACGTGGCTAAATCTCAGCCCTCGCTTTCTCTCCACGGCTTCGCTTCGGATACTGACAGTTGGCCCTCGTACGCGCATCATACTCTGAGGCTACGCCCAACTTAGTTCGAAGGATGTAGCCTATAAATAGATGCGAAGTTCTTCCATTTTCTTCACACCTCTTCCATTCTTTCTCTCTCAATTACTCCTCTTAACCCCTCTCATTCCCTAGTACTTGTTAGAAATAGGAGATAAACAAATTTCTTGGATTTTATTTAAGTCATGATTCACTATCAAATTGAAGTATTTCAATGGTACAGATCGAACACTCAATTAGATGAAATTCAGAGAACGAAATCAGAGAATGTATGTGAAAAATGTTCTTCATAAGACAGTTACAAACTGTATTCAAAACTACCAATACCTGTCATAAAATGAATCTTAGGGGAAAAAAGGGTCATCTTTCTAAAATTGGATTTTCGACCCCAGAAAGGGACTCTGCCCCTTGGACCCCACTCCCAGGGGCGCTGCCCCCGGACACCCGTTCGTTTAAGGGTTTTGCCCCTAAATAACAGCGTACTTTGAATCTTAAAAAATTGAACAATTGTGCACTCCTACACCATCCTAACTTGTTTAATATTCAACAAGATCACTTTTGGTCTACAAATTTAATCATATTACGCTTAAATAATATTGATGATATTAAATTACCAACAATACTTCCCAAATGCTAGAGGCGAGTTCTGGAGCGCCAGAAAGCTCCAAGAAGAAGATCTTTCGGCTCAGAAGTTCTGTCCCCGCAGAGCCCTACTTCTAGCTAACCCCCTTGTAAGTGAGTTATGCTTACCTTACTTTAAGTATAACTTATGGTTAAGTTCATTATCGTTATTATGAACCTATAAACAATATATGTGCTAAGCATTATAAATTATAAAAAGTGTTATTGTAATACCCTTTAACTGCTCACAGTACAGGGAATCTGGCTTGAAGGGCCACATAGGGTTGTTGGATTTAAGAACAACTTAAATGCCAAAATGGTCTTGCCCTCCGGTGTTTCATGTCTGGCATCTATCTGTACATAGTAGTTAAAAAGTATTGTTTAACACTTATAAAACATTATAGCTCATAGACTTTGAGCTAATAATTAGTCGCAATAAATATTAGACTAAAATCTAGTGATAATAATACTAGGTTTTGTCGAAGGAAAATAAAATTGTTAGAAGCGAAGCGCTGCCCGAGTTTGGAGTCATCACTTTAACAAGTGAGTGCATAGTTACTTTCATCTTACATATAAATATGAAGTATTTAATATAAATTACATGCTATGTGTGAATATTATATGTGTTCTTGGTATTTATGTTGGATGAACAAAATATACATGTTTTATTTGATTTAAATTGTATATGTATTTTATACATATAATTATGATGGGTAAAGATGTGTAGATGATATAAATGATGAAATAAATAATGAGAGGCCTCAATGTTTAAGTTGATTTAGTCATCTAGCGGAGTATAGATGACGACCACAGACTATTCTAGACAGTCTAGTGGAATGCTAGTAGGCTCGCAACCTGTAGGTGTTTGTGAACGATGTATTCACCGGTGTACTCCATCCCCTCATGATTGCCTTACTGACATATATTGTTGTGGAATCCCCTAAGCAGTATTGTCATCCCGATGATGATCCTTAGGCTAGGTCCCTTGAATTGGATGATTTAGGGACAAAAAGTGAGGATAACGGGAATGGGTAATTGGGTTGAATGATTTGATGAAGTTAATAAACTTAGTTATTGTGGGTTGAAAATCATATATGCTCACCAGGCTCCCAAACCTGACCCACTCAGTTTCTTGCATTATAGGTAGTGGTAAAAGAGCACACGAGTGTTGATTTGATGAGAGATCTATAGATGTTGTAAGGCTTGTATTGGCAGTAACATCCCAGTGTTTTTAATATAATGAAAACTCATTCATTCGGGAATGCTTTGATAATTTACTTATTATATTTTTGGGAACAAATTCTGCAACATATTTCCTTAAAATGATACTCTGATTTTTAAATAAAGCATAAACAAATTGGTTTTTTCTGGCCATGAAATTGGGGATGTCACACGGCAGACGATGGTGGTGCGTCAAGTGGTGGTGGTCCGACGATGGTGGTCAGTAGAAGGTGTTGGTCCAACACTAATGAAGAGAGAGAGAGAGAGAGAGAGAGAGAGATTATGTTAGTGTTTCTAGAGGTATGGTATGAGAGTGGGGTAGGATGGGGTTGTATATTTTTTTGATTTAGTTTTGAATAAGAAATACAATAAAATTATAAAAGAAATAGAAAAAGAAATTAATAAGGGTAATCTGTCATTTGAAAAAAGTTTAAATCAAATTGGACCAAAATCGCAACAAAATAAAAAAGATTGGACTTCTGATGCTAGTCCAAACCGTTTTGAATCAAAATGACAATTTAAAACTAACAACATGGACCATTTGTGCAATTTTTTATTCTTTTATTCCTAAGCATTTGAAATTTCAACTCTGTCAACTCACTATAATACAAGTATATATGCGTAACTTACAAATAACCAATGCATAGTCATGAAGTGCGGAACTTAGATAACCTGTTGAAGTTTGAATCATGAATTTATGTGGTATCACATACAACTCTTTCAACTCACTATAATACAAGTATATATGCGTAACTTACAAATAACCAATGCATAGTCGTGAAGTGTGGAACTTAGATAACCCGTTGAAGTTTGAACCATGAATTTATGTGGTATCACATACAACT
Organism: Lactuca sativa; assembly: GCF_002870075.4. Lineage (NCBI taxonomy): Eukaryota > Viridiplantae > Streptophyta > Magnoliopsida > Asterales > Asteraceae > Lactuca > Lactuca sativa. The sequence goes on from NC_056625.2 coordinate 76,743,059, forward strand.
CTTTCAACTCACTTCAATACAAGTATATATGCGTAACTTACAAATAACCAATGCAAAGTCGTGAAGTGTGAAACTTAGATAACCCGTTGAAGTTTGAACCATGAATTTATGCGGTATCACATACAACTCTTTCAACTCACTATAATACAAGTATACTATAATACAACTATATGTACGTAACTTACAAATAACCAATGCATAGTCGTGAAGTGTGGAACTTAGATAACCCGTTGAAGTTTGAACCATGAATTTATGTGGTAACACATACATCTTTTTCAACTCACTATAATACAAATATATATGCGTAACTTACAAATAACCAATGCATAGTCGTGAAGTGTGGAACTTAAATAACACGTTTTAAGTTTGAACCATAAATTTATGTGATATCACATACAAGGGAATAATGTTCCATATATTGTCGGTACCTCCAAACCAAAAACTGCAACGATTTTGTCCAACCTTAAAAGAGACTTCCTTGAGGTGGTTCATCATTTTGATTTTAATTAATACATAAAAACGTTTTGTCTTACATTTACAAACAATGTTTTATTCACCCTCGTGGTCATCCTAAGTGAAATTCCGCTGTGTTATCGATAAGTCATCGGTTATTATTTATAAAAAATCATTATTATGATTTGCTTTAGTTATATGTTAGTATATTTGATTGTATATTTTGTACTCGTAATGTTATTAAAATGTAGTATTGTCAAAACAAGAGCGTTATTTTCGTTATTATTTATATTTTTCATGCTATACTTCTAAAAATTTAGTAATATTTTTTAAGTTGGCATTATTTATATATTAATTTCACTACAACTTTGATTGATATACTTTATTATGATTTATTTGAATTGTTTGGTAAGATATTTTATTTTTGTATAATTATTTAGTTTTGAATTGTTATAAAAAATTTCTAGAAGGTTTTAATTTTATGCACATGTATAGCAATTGTTAACATCACACATAATAACAGTTTACATTATTGTATTTTATAACTACTAACTCAAATATCTATATTTTCCTCATAAATCTATAATTTTTTTTTTCATATTTATGACTTTTGATGTTGATTAGCATAAAACGTTCTTGTAAATTACAAATATTCCGGTTCAAAATATATGAGTAAAAATATTGATTTTTACATTTATATTTTCCAACATAATATAAGTCAGATTGTTTTCATTAACGTTAACCAAATTACTATTATCTAAACATACATGAAACATACGTGTTATATTCATCTTTTATCTTTTATTTATAATTATAATATAATGTGTGGATCGTCATTTCACCTCCTCGGTATTGTCACTCGCATCGGGCCATCTTTCAATATGTTATACGTATCTTTAAATTATTATATATTTATTAATATAAATAATACTTATTAGTTTTAAAACAATTAATATACTAAATAAAAGCAATAAGAATAATAATAACAATTAAATTCTTTGTTAATTTAAATTATACTGAAAAATTAGATTTTTTACATAAAAGAGTAAAAAAAATACATCACTCCCAACTGAAAAAACACAAACCTAAAATAATAAAATAACACAATTATATAGTCTTCATAATAATATATCTATTGGATATAGTTGAAGTCTTTAAATATTTTCCACCAAATCTGAACGGAGGTTTTTGTTATACGTTCATCGATTACATATTTCACAAATATTAGCTTGGTATTATTGGACAATGGACATCGGCATTTATTGTTCATAAGACGTTTGAATATAAGTTTCATTAGAGCTATAAATCACTTAAAAGTCTACCTTTAAAAATCATATTATGTTATGTAATATTATGCATATATTTTGTTTTTTAAGTGACCATGCTGGTGTCAAGTTTCCACTGTGTACCTACATCCTTCTTAGTCAATATCTAAAATTGGAGGTCAAAGATGTAAGTGTAACAGTTGATATAAAATATAAATATATAACTAATAAATATTTTCATTCAAATTTGTAGTTGAAATGTGGATAAAACATCACCACTCCAATAGACATAAAGCCACAAAGAAGCAAAATGAAACCCTCTTTAGGTGCCTTCTCATACACGGTGTGTAATACTAGTATGAACTATCTAGAAATAAAAAATATTGTACAAAACCAAAAGATATAAAAGTTCAATAAGTCAAAAGAATCAAAATCGTGTAAGGATAAAAAGCAGCCATCTTATTCATAAAAGAGTTTCCCATTATAATAAATGATCTAAGCTTGATTGATTTTAAGGGCAACGACGAAGACCAATAATTGGTCAAATGACGTTGTACGTGGTTTGAAATTGAACTCATATCCAGAATATTTACATACACAGAATTTTAATATGTTGTGTATGTGAAGATTCATGCATAATTTGACAATTAGGCCAAACAGTATATAAAGCACGAAACGATATGTGGTATATGTGGTCACGGACTACGATCGTTCACACCATCCCGGTGTGCCGTCGTGAGTCGTGGCCATGGCTACGACGGAGGTTGACGATCAATTGAATTTCGAGGCTCGGATTCAACCGTTCAACAATCATTTTTTTGTAGTTTTTAATTATTTTTTAGGATATCTCCAGAAAAACCATAATATTTTGGGTAAATTTTAATAAAATCCTAAATTTTATTTTTTAAATAAAAATGTCTTACTTTTTCACCTTTTAAATAGAAAAACCCAAGAAACCGACTAATTTATTTACTTTAGTCCTTTTTGACCTGTTCAGCAAGTGATGAGACAAAATTGTTAATTTTTCAAAAATAATGAGACTTTTTTGTAGTTTTCGTCAAAAATTTTATGTAATGTAAAAACATATTTTTACATATGTATATCTATTTTTACGTATTTTTGTATTTTTTTTATGTTTTTATATGTATATATTTACGTATTTTAAATGTATAAACGTATATTTTTACTTATTTATTTCTATTTTTAAGTATTTTACATATTTTTATATATACGTATTTTTTTAAAGTTTTTTATATAGATGTTTTTGTATATTTATGTATTTTAAATGTATAAACGTATTTTTTATGTATTTATATGTATTTTTAAAGTATTTTACATATTTTTTTGTGTGTTTTATGTGTTTTTTTATGTATTATGTATTTATATATATATATATATATATATATATATATATATATATATATATATATATATATATATATATATATATATTTTGCGTGTTTATGTATTTTTTTAGTTTTCTTATATTGATGTTTATATATATTTATGTATATTAAATGTTTAATTGTATTATTTATACGTAAAAAATATATAACACGTAAAAATAATACAATTAAACATTAAATATACATAAAATACATAAAAATCTATATAAGAAAACTAAAAACATACATAAATACGCAAAAATACCTATAAATACATAATACATAAAAAAAACATAAAAATATGTAAAATACTTTAAAAAATACATATAAATACGTAAAACAATACGTCTATACATTTAAAATACATAAATATACAAAAACATCTATATAAAACACATAAAAATACATAAATATGTAATACATAAAAAATATGTAAAATACTTAAAATAGATATAAATACATAAAAAAATATATGTTTATACATTTAAAATACATAAACATCTATATAAAAAGCTTTAAAAAAATACATAACTACGTAAAAATACATAGAAATACATATCAATACATAATACATAAAAAATAACACATAAAAATACATAAAAAATATGTAAAATGGTTAAAAATACATATAAATAAGTAAAAAAAATACGTTTATACATTTAAAATACATAAAAATACATAAATATATACATATAAAAACATAAAAAATACACAAATACGTAAAAATAGATATAGATATGTAAAAAATATGTTTATACATTATATAAAAATTTTGACGAAATCTGCAAAAAAATCTCATTATTTTCGAAAAATTAACAATTTGGTCTCATGACCTGCTGAACAGGTCAAAATGGCTAAAGTGAATAAATTAGCCGGTTTTTGGGTTTTTCTATTCAAAAGGTGAAAAAGTCAGGACTTTTTTATTCAAAAAAATAAAATTTAGGATTTTATTAAAAATTTGCCCAAAATATTGGGACTTTTCTGGAGATATCATTGGTTCTCTAAACCAAAACACATGGATTTCTTTAATGATTTTGAACCGTATGATGACGGAGAATTCATCTCGACCTTCTTCAACGTTGTGCAACACTTTGACGATGAAGAAAGTTCGTATGTTGCGCGTTCGAGAGCGGTTGTCAATCGTGATCGCCAAGCTGCACACGACTTATTGGTACGTGATTACTTTGTTGATAATTGTCTTTACAATGAGGACTCGTTTGAATGTCGTTTCCATCTAAATAAGGCTATATTTTTACGTATTAGTAATACTTTAGAGGCCCGTTATGATTTTTTCAAACAAAAACCCGATGCTAGAGGAAGTACGAGTTCTTCTAATATACAAAAATGTGCGGCTCCGCTTAGATATTTGGGATACAGTGTAACATTTAATGCATCCGACGAGTACTTAAAGGTATCCGAGAGGACCACAATTGATTGTGTAGATTGGTTTTGTGCATGTATGTATGAGGTTTTTCACAAAGAATATTTGTGTAAACCTACTTTACGTGATATTAAGAGATTATATTTGGCTCTTGAAGAGAGACATGAATTTTCGGGTATGCTTGGTAGTCTAGATTATATGCATGTGGCTTAGGAAAAATGTCCAAATGCGTGGCACGGTCAATTTACACGAGGTGATATAGGTGAGCCAACTATAACACTAGAAGTTGTTGCATCTCATGATTTGTAGATATAGTAATCGTTTTTTGGAGTTGCGGGGTCTAACAACAACATTAATGTTCTTGGCCAGTCTCCTCTTTTCAACGATATTTGGACCGGAAAAGCACCTGATATGTCGTTTATGGTGAATGACATTCGTACAAATACGATTACTACCTTTGTGATGGGATATACCTTGATTATTCGACATTTATGAAGGCATACTCGATTATTCGAAGTGAAAAGGCAAAGTTGTTCATAAAAAGGCAGGAATCAACGAGAAAGGATATCAATAGGGCATTTGGAGTCATCAAGCAGACATGACATATAGTGAAATACACTAAATGACTCTAGGATAAAGATATAACTAAACGAATGGTCGAAGCATGTATTACAATGCATAATATGATTATTGAAAATCAAGGTCGAGCGATCTGCACGTATAATCCAGACGACGTCATCATCCTGATTGAAGAGTTCGTACCCGGAACGACTAATTATTCAGCACGAGTTGTTGAAATTCATAACAGTGAAACATGTTTCAATCTACAAGAAGATGTCGCAGATCATTTGTACTAACTCAACATGAACAAAGATTAGTTTTTTACTTGGTTCTGTTTTTTTTAATTAAAGTTTATTGATCAATGTAATTTTTTTAATTCTAGGTTAATTAAGTAATGTAGTTAGACGTTGCATTTCTATTTTTATAGTTAATGAAAAACTAGTTAAAAAAATTCAATGTTTTTTTAATGTAATTTTATTGTATTTTTAACTATAAAAAATAAAAAATAATGTGGAGTGGAGTGGTAGTGATGTGTATCCCATAGGTTTAATGGTACTTAGTAGTAATGATGTGTCACCCATCACTATAATGGTTAGACTGTGGGGTATGGTCATAAGATTTTCACTAAAAAGGTGATGTCACCTATGCGCCACATCACCTTCACTACATGTTCAGTAGCCATTGGAAATGGTTGTCACTCCATATTATTTATTATTTTATTTATTTTTATTTTTGACATTATATTAAATAAAAAACTATAATTATTAAACATAAAAAATATTGTATTAATACATTAAATTGAAAATAAAAACATTATTTATAAAATTAAATAACATTTAAATAATTTCTAAAATTAAATAAATATATAGGGCTAGGTAAATGTGTTTCTTACATTTATTGTGTGCTAGAATGCATCAATAGAAATTTAGTAAAATTAATTTTTTTTTTGGAAACGACAAATTGTATTAAAAAACCTCCGAGCTTAGCAAGAAACTAGCGAGGGAAGGAGACCAGAACAGGAAAACAAACAAAAGGAAAAAAACCTACAGGAAATAAGATACAATGATATTAAGAGTCAAATGGAGAAAAAACCCAATCTTTCCATTCACATAATCCATATTTGCCCCTGCATTTTGTCTAAAAGAAAACCAATGACTTGATTGCCACTGTACTATTTGCTGGATTAAGAAAGACCCCGTTCAACACCCGATCATTCTGATATTTCCACAAGTTCCAAATTAACCCATGACAAATGGTGATGAATCTCTTTCGTTTAAAATTAAATAATTATTTAATTAAATAAAGATAGATATTAAATGATTTTCATAATTGTATGTATATTAAATGATATCCATAATTATAATTCTTCTTTTATGGAAACTAATTAATATTTCATTAATGTTAGCAATAAGATTTTTTTAGAATGAATTTCATCTAAGTTTTTATGTATGGATTCTTGTTTTGTTTCGGGACACACTCACTCGAAATACAATAAAGTTTAATGGAATATGAAGAACGATAGTGTATTCTACTAAAATACATTCTCATTCTGCTAGAATACAATGTCATTCTTAATAATAATTCATTCTGAAAAATATTATTTCTGACATTAATGACGAATTTAATTAGTTTTCATAAAAAATGACTTATAATTATGGATATCATTTAATATATATATATATATATATATATATATATATATATAATTATGGAAATCATTTAATATCTATTATTATTTGATTAAATAATAATTTAATTTTTACTAAATTTTTATTAGTACATTCTAGCACACAATAGATGTGAGAAACATTTGAACCTACCCCCCCCCCCCCCCCCCCCACACACACACACACACACACACACATATATATATATATATATATATATATATATATATATATATATATATATATATAGTTGAGGGTTTAATTTAATATTAAGATAAGTAAAAGAGTATAATAAAATATAAAGATATACTTTCAGGGACCATAATTGTAATTTTAATAATAAAAAAAAATTGAATGATTCTAGTTTGATCGTTCTCTTCACTTCATACCTATGTTTTTAAAGGGAGTTAATCTGTACATAACAATTTTTTTATATTCACAACAATTGGTGCTTTAAAATGTTGTATTGTACAACTATATAATGTATGAATTGTTGTGTATGGTAAAAAACTGTTGTGTACAAATCACTTCCCTTTTTTAAATGATCTATTTTCTCTTTTTCTGAATAACGGGTGTAGCCATTGATAAAGCTTAAAGCTTCAATCTTCTTTTTTACACTATTTAATTATATATAAGTTATATCTCCATTTACTGTCAAATACTTCCACCAATCAAATGTTGGGAATGTCCGTGAGAAGAGTCACGCCACAACAATCCTACGAGGCTTGGGGACGGTGTTCACGTGTCCTCAAGTGTGCCAACTCAGATTTCACGCGTAGAAACTGTCACCATACCAAATGGTCTTAACGGTAGATATAAAATATGGTCTTATATGTTTCTTAGTTTTAACCGACACTTGATATAACCACACCATGTTTACATTTTATGAAGTGGGATCATATGATATGATATCTAGATTTTGTGGAAACTCAAATCATATAAATGTTTAATTGTATGGACACTGAAGAGGACATTGTCTTTTCAATTTTCATCACTTCTTTAAGGAGATGACCCCATTTTTGACATTTAATTGTTTGTTTTCATGGATGGGTGCCACAACTTTAAATTTTATATGCAGTTGACTGTATAACTATTTATTAATATTAATATTTAGTTGACTGTAGAAGTTTTGGGATTGACCCACCATGTGCTTCTTGTTAGTCAACATTCTATTGTCTAGTACCATGTGTAAATAAATGTTGAAAAGACAATAATAGGGTAATTTCCTTTCTATGAAGTAAGTAACAAGCAAGTTTTCAATGTTATGTAAAATATAATAAAATTGGAAAGCGTACCAATCTGCGCATGAAATAAAACAAGGACCTAACTAAAACGTGACATATGATTTATGTTACAACTTACAAGGTTGCAGCCAAAATGGGCTGGCGTTTAAGACCGGAGTTTTTTTTTTTTTTTTTTTTTTTTTTTTTTTTAATGTACAGATAGTTTGGTTACAAATTGTTTTCATTGTTGAAGTAATCATTTTAACGCCATTTTTCTATCATATATTTTATTAGCATTATATATAACAAACAAAAATGAATAAATGGTCTTTCTGTTTGTACATTTCTTTGGCAAAGATCCAAAGTTTTAGACTTTGCAAAAAAAAAATCATTTTTTGATGATTTAGTTATGGTTTCCGTGCCTAAATGTAAAAGACGTTAACTTTAGTATGTTAAGTGTGTAGAAATGACTATATTGTCCTCAAATTTTAGCTATTTTTTATTATTATCTAGTGGGACCACCATCACACATCCATTCCGATCCAAGAACAACCTTAGACGGTTGACTGGGAGAGTGGTCTCGTTGGAGCTCGCTAATTGCCAATGTGGTCTCGAAGGAACATCTCCCCACCTACTTAGTTTGTTCAACTCGATATGTAGTTGAGTATATGTTTACCCATAAGGGAGGAGAGAGTCGTTCCCTTCCAACCCACTGAATCCATTATCACGTTAATTTTTGTCTTTTCTTTTTCTTCATCTTTCCCAACCCACAACATATGAAAATATTATCTTTCTCAATCTACTCAATTAAAAAAATACAAAACAATAAGATACAAGTTTTAAAACACATGGTACAAGAGAAAATGAGATCGATATGTAGTTGGGTATATGTTTACCCATAAGGGAGGAGGGAGTCGTTCCCTTCCAACCTACTGAACCCATTCTCACATTAATTTTTGTTTTTTCTTTTTCTTCATCTTTCCCAACCCACAACACACGAAAATCTTATCTTTCTCAACCTACTCAATTAAAAAAAATACAAAACAATAAGATATAAGTTTTAAAACACATGATATAAGAGAAAATGAGAGAGACAGTAGAGAGAGATGATAAATGGGTTAGTGAAGCCAATTAATCAACACGTTGAAGTGGGAGTGGTACTGCCGGTAACTCTATTGCTAATTAAGATTTTACCTTTGACTATTTTGTATTTTTTTTTAATTGAATGAGTTGAGTGGGTTCAAAAAGATACGGTTTCCGTGTGTTGTGGGTTGGGAAAGATGAAAAAAAATAAAAGAGGAAAAATGATATGCAAGTGGGTTCAGTAGGTTGAGAGAGAATGACTCCCTCCTCCCTAAGAGAAAGAAACTTTGAATTTGAAATTGCAATAATGGTTCTTGAAAATTCTCTTTTGCTATACTTTCTACCCTAAACTTAATGTGCAAAATAGTTTATAAAAATTTACATTTGTTTTATTCCTTTTGATATTTAATACACTTATTAATTCAAATAAATATCTTTTATTTAATTATTATTATACCCCGAAAATATAATTTTATTTTATAAAGTTCATAAAATAAAATCAAAGTTTTTTTTATTCTTTTATCTGAAAACGTCAGTGATACACAGCAAAACTAATTTATTTATTTTTGTTATTTTATCTTGTTGCAAATAAAAAATATTTAAAAAATTGTTAAATTTAAATTGAGAAAAAAAATATGGCAACCCATCCCACCTAAATGGCAAGATAGTGAAGGGTGACAAAAAATGACATGACGTATATGTGGACTATGACAAGTATGACATCATTCCAACTAGTTTTATAACCAACATCCCACCCTTTACATACTTGCATATCCCGACATCTTCTCTAGCTACCTTCATGGATTCACAAGTCACGAAACACATAAAATCAACATTGGAAACCATGTTTAAAAATTCATTAAACAAAAATCCAGATGAACAAATCAATTCCAAACAACTCATTATCTTTATTAAATACGAAAATCATCAAAACCTATTTAACATCAAAAGTGTGTCGGATAAATCAAAATTTAAATAGATAATTGTAATCTAACTCCTACATTTATGGATTGAAGCATCGAAATACCTAATTACACATCGTCAATTTACACATCTGTTGTTCAAATGAAGATTTGTATTTTAAAAAATGAAGAAATTAAGTGGCTCTAGTAGTCGTTTTTTGCTCATCTCAATAAAAATACGACAAACAACCAAAACCTACAAAGGTTTTAAAGTCCAAATCGTATTTCATTCAAGGAAATCAATAATTTAACGAATCTTGAAATGAAAAACAATAAACTTTTGAAAATTGAATCAGACAAGTTAACCTTCTGAAAATCTTGACCAGTCTGATCTTCATTGTCCCTTGACATCGTCAGTAGCACACCATGACACCATCACAACTAGCAGCGTTTGTAGCGTTGCTTCTTCCCACTGTTTCTTATCCATTAAATGCATCACCACTTCTCCATCCCTACGATCTCTCTTTTTCCTTCGATTCTCGTACAACACACACAAAGGGAGAGGTTTTCCGCTTAGTTGAGAAGCCATCATTTTCGTTGAGAGGATGACTTCGCTTAGTTGGCTATAGTAAGTGTCCATCAAGATATATTCAAAGAAGGCGGAGGTAGGTTGTAACGTCCCAAAAATTAACACAAAAATTTCATTTTAATTATTATAAAACCACTAACCCCAAACGTGTTTATAAAGCATACAAGAAACTCAGAGTATGCAAATCAACCAATCCAATATATTGAAGTTTATAAATAGGAAATCTTGGTGTGTGTGCGATGTGATCACCCCGAGCTCTTCCCTTTTGATCCAAAAGTACCTGAAACATAAACTGAAAATTGTAAGCACAAAGCTTAGTGAGTTCCCCAAAACACCACATACCTTACATATCAAATGTATAATGGGCCATGCCCCACACCCATCGGGCCTCGCCCAGGATCGGGCACTGCCCGACTATTGGATTAGGTGTCTAAACCCATAACTATAATTGGTATAAACTTGAATTGATGGTAACACAGTCCTTTTGGGTTGCCCTTAAACCTAGCAATTACACATGATGTTTTTGGAGAGAGAGGTTGATTTATTATTTGATTAAGAAATTGAAATAATTGATTTTTTAATATAATTAAATAGTAATATTTAATTAGAAATTAATTCGAATTAAGTTTTTGATTAGAAGTATTAATTAAAACTGCAGGGACTAAAGTGAAATTGTTCAATAGTTGAGCAAAAGGCTCCAAAACCTTCCACACATAGGGTGGACGATTTCTAGAGGCTTTAGGTTTTCTAGAATTATCCTTGGTGAATAATTAGGAAGTTGGATAATTACCCAATTCAAGAAAATATTATTATATTGGTTTTGGGCTTATTTAGGGTTTCCTTACTGTACTATATAAAGAGGCTAACCCCTAGCATTTTCTGAAATCATCATTACCCAAGGGTTGGCCGAATTTCTGATCTCCTACCTCTTCTCTCCTCAATATCCTTCTCGCTTGTGTTGGGTGTGAACCACTAGAGGCACGCCGCTTGAGGTGATTGCTTTCAAAATATCAACAAAAGGGATGCTTGGTTGTTTACTTAAACAATCAATAAGGTATGTATTCTTACTAATGAATTCAGATTTTGTTAGAAATTTTGTAGTTTGATAGTTCATAGTATGTTGCCTTTATGTGAAGCTTATCTTGATGATTAGGTGGCTTAATATATTAAGTGGGTTTGTTGACTGAAGAACTCGACGAGTTTATAAGAGAAATCGATGAGTTGGTTTGGGATTTTCCTGATTCTGATGAAAATGAGGGGAAAACTTGACGAGTTGGATCGATTCTTCGCGATTCTGCGGTTTCCTGAAAACTCGGCGAGTTGAAGGACCAACTCGGCTAGTTGGGTCACCTAGATCGTTGACTTTGACTTTTGACTTATGCTTTTGACCAAGTTTGTTCCAAGGGGTGTTTGAGGTAACCTGAATTGTCTTCAAGGAAAATATGGGGCTTAGGATAAGACCCATATGGGATTGGGCCCAATTTGGAAATTTGGGCCATTTGTGGGCTTTCATGGATTTTTGTGGTTTTGGATCTTATTGGTTTTGGGTTTGGGATTTAGTTATGAATCTTATTGGGCTAGGGGTAAAATGGTCATTTTACCCCAAGCATGGATTTTGGATCATGTTTTGGAACCCAATTGCTAATTGGGCGATATTTTGCTATTGTTAGCTCGAGGAGTTGTCAGGGCAACAGTTAGGGATTTCTTGTAGTGAGCTTCAGCATTCGAGGTGAGTTTCCTTACCGGGTTTAGCGGGTCAAAAGCACCAAGGCCAGCCCATGTTTACATTATGTTGTTAGTATGCTAGTTGTCTTCGTGACTCTTGCATGTGTTGTGTTTATATCCTTTTTTAGGTTGATGTGTGTAAAACGCACTAGTTTTAATCCTACTACTTCAAACACAAAATTAACACACGAAATGCAGTGTACCTATCGATTAACAATATAGTTCAAGCAAGTAGGGTGTCGAACACATGGAACGGAAAACAATTAAAATAAATGCTAATATTATCTAAATAAAACAAGTAATAAAATAGGGGGTTTATCTAGTTTTGCGAGACTATAAACTTAAATAATCAATTAACACCCAAACAAAGACAATTAACAACTAAGAAGAACAAGAAAGGTGTTGGATTAGTGTCTAAGTCCGTAACTATATTTGGTAAGTACTTGACCCGGTTGTGCATGGTCCTTTTGGGTTTCCTTCACCAAAGCAACATGATACGATGATTTATAAATAAAGAGGTTATTATGATTTATTAATATATTATATGATTAATATATTAAAGGAAAAATCATATATTTTAATTAATATTAGACAAGAATTAATTGAGAATTAAGTTTGTGGCTAAAAAAGATTAATTAAATAAAGGGGACTGTAACTGTCAATTGTGTGATAGTTGGTTTTGGGCTGTGGATCCTTATGGATCATAGGGTGGACGAAATTAAGGTGTATGGTCTCCTTGAATTCGTCCAAGCCTTAATCTAGAAGGATCATTGGACTGCTTAAGGCCTAAGTAATCCAATTAGGGTTTCAGGCTGTAACCCTAGCAACTCAAGTATTTAAAGAACCCAAGGGCTACAAAAATCGGCTACCAGAAACCGTAAGGAGTTCCTAGAGCCGATTTTGTGCCCACAACCTCTCTACAAATCATCCTCTTGCTTCTTGGTGTTTGTAAGCCATTAGATGAGTGACACTTGTGACTTTAAGCTCCAAGGATAACCAGATTCAAGCTTTCAAGAAGAGGTAATTATCTAGATCTGCTTTATCATGTCAATTTCGAATTTTATACTAGATCTAGGGTTTGCAAGTCTTGGATGAAAAGCATGTTCATTAGAGAAACCTAGATCCAAGCATTAGGGTTTTCATTTGCACATAGGAATGTTCTTATGGCTCAAACCCATCAGTGGTATCAGAGCTTGATTGGCTTCTCTTGAATTTGATGCTTTGTGTTTTGATTCTTGCTTAAAATCGTTTTTTATTGCTCTCTGCCTGATGAACTCGGCGAGTCCCATTGTGGACTCGACGAGTAGGATGAACTCGACGAGTCCATGAGGGGACTTGGAAAGTCGGAGCGTCAGACAAAGGGAATTTCAGGATTTCTTGCTGTTTTGCTTAAGGATAATTACCTAAATTGTTTTAGTCTAATAAAATCCGAATTTTATTATCTTTTTATCAATATCTTCATCAAAACGAAAGATAATTGCCGATTGTTTAAATAATAATTTCCTTATTTGATAATACTTGATTATTTAAATTAATTGTTGAATTATCTTGCAAGTAATATTGACTAGGCCAAATTTAGATAATTATTAAATTAAATGCTTAATTGAAAATTATTTTCTATTTGATCTTTATGTTTTGAAAATGTTCAAAAACTTGTCCTCAAGTTTTGAGATTTAAATTTTATGATTAAAATATTTAATTTGAACTATTTAAATTTCAAACCCTAGAATTTTACAAGTTTAAAATTCAACCTTATACCTTATAATCTTATAAGATTTATATATATATATATATATATATATATATATATATATATATATATATATATATATATGTATGTATAACTTAAATGCTAGTCTTACCGTTAGTAGGCCTCATTCACGAAGCTGATCTATAAGGGGGGGTATAAGGTTATGGCTTATAAAATGGTCATTTAATGGGTGTCCACTCTCACCTACCGCTTCCTTGATTGGTGGAGGGTCGTTAGTCGAACGGGTAGGATAGGGCAACCCTTTCTCATTCATAAGTATAATGAATTATTAAAGTAACTAAACATTTTTACAAAATTCCCAATCTTAGTTACTTTAGGCAAAGTGAATTGATGCAATTCCATGAAATTATACTTTGTACCCTTGCTAAGAAGTTGGTGGAGCGTGTGTGGTTAACCGGCACATTAATTGGTTTCTAAGCAAAGGTGGAATAGGGTGATTCATTGGTTGTCATAGTTCGATGGAGCGTGTGTGGTTAACCGACACATCGAATGGGTGACTGTAACAATAAAGGCACCATGTACATTTGCATGGTTATTCACACCCGCTTTGTGATCCTCGACATCCCAGTCACAAACATGAGGGGCATATCGAGATTGAAACATGCCATTGAAAAGTTCAATGAATCTCAAAGGAATCTAGGAGTTTTCAATACATTTAAAACTTAAATCTTTTTTGTTTTTTCATGGTGGAGAATTAGTGAATCGTCATTCACTCACCTTCAAATTATTTGCATGTTAGATTACGGCATCCCTTTTCTAATATGGAAATAATGTTGTTGGATCCTAGCCCTAATTTCTCATTTTGGGTGTTTAATTAGGGATTCATTTCCAATCAAACTTTTTTCTTTTCTATTTCAGATGTCGAACGTCAACAACAATGCTTCCGGCTCGTTCTCACTCATGAATTTGTGTGGGAGAGTGTTCTTTGAAGGGTCCAATTTCAATGATTGGATCTGTAACATCCGAATGGTCACTCGTTACGAGGACAAAGAGTATGTCCTCGATAAGGAGCTGAAGGAGGTGAACATCAACACTGCTACTCGCGAAGAAATTAATGCCTTTGAGGCCCATAAGAGTGATGCCACAAAAGTCCATTGCATCATGCTAGCGACTATGAATGTTGAACTACAAAAGTCCTATGAGGACTACTATCCCTACGAGATGCATCAAGACTTGGTGGATCGGTACCACCAAAGTGTGAGGCAAGAAAAGTATGACATCATCACTTCGATGATCACTGGCAAAATGGGTAATGGAGAGTCCCTTACCGCTCATTTGCAAAAGATGCAGAGATATGTTGATTGCCTGCTGAAGTTAAATGTTAACTTCGATAAAGAGTTGGCAATTGACATTATCCTTCACTCCTTGCCTCCTTGCTACAACCATTTCTGCATGACCTACCACATGAATAAGGAAGAGGTCACCTTGAGCAAGCTTCAAGGCTTGTTAAGGACTGTTGAGAGCAATATCAATGACAAGTTTGTTGCATCGACTCCCACTCCCACTGTTGCGCATGTTTGCCAATTGGTCAAGGGAGGGGAAAGAAGAGGAAGGCACCCTCAAAGAGCCACCACAAGGGAAAATCCCAAGATGGTACCTCTTCTAGTGGAACCAAAGTTGGTTCTGCTAAACCCAACTCTAACCCGAAGGAGGCAGAGTGCCACCACTACCACAAGATAGGGCATAGGAAGAGAAGCTGCCCGGAATATCTGCAAGCCATCAAGGATGGGAAGATCAAGTCATCTTTCGCAGGTGTTTACACAATTAAATCTAATGATTCATCACATGCTATTTCTTGGGTTCTTGATACAGAATGTGGTTTTCACATATGTTCTGATTTGCAGGGACTAAGAAGAAATAGGGATATGGAGCGTGGAAGGATAAATCTAATCATGTGGAACAGAAGATCGTCGTCTGTCACCAAGATTGGAGTATATTCTCTAGCACTTAGTAATGGATTAGGATTAGATTTAAATAATTGTTGCTATTCGCCAGATATGACAAGAAACATCATTTCATTTCATGGTTTGTTTAGACAAGGATTTAGATATTCGTTTGATAATGAGAAAGGTTCTATTTATGCTTATCTAAATGGTGTTTTATATTTTGAAGCATTGCCTTGTAATAGAATTTATGAAATTGTGATGGTTGTAGATAACCTAGGAAATGATGTGTTGTGTATCGATTCTTCCATTAGTATGGATAAAGCATGTTTGTGGCATTGTCGTCTTGGACATGTCAACAAGAAACGCATAGCCCAACTCCAAAAGGATGGAGTGTTGGAGTCATTCGACCTTAGGGACGATGACGTGTGCGAGTCTTGTTTACTTGGAAAGATGACTAAGTCACCATTCACTGGCACTTGTGAGAGGGGTGAGGGTCTATTGGATCTCATACACACCGATGTGTGTGGACCCTTTAGATCCACCACAAGGGATGGGAACCGCTTCTATGTGACTTTAACCGACGACTATAGCAGATATGGGTATATCTACCTGATCAAGCACAAATCAGAAACCTTTGAAAAGTTCAAAGAGTTTAAAAAAGAAGAGGAGAATCAATTGGGCAGGAAAATCAAGATGCTTCGATCCGATCTAGGAGGAGAGTACCTAAGTCTTGAATTCCATGACTATCTTAAGGAATGTGGAATCATTCCTCAATTGTCGCCACCTAGGACACCGCAGTTGAACGGTGTGGCTGAGAGGTGTTATCGAACCTTGTTGGACATGGTGCATTCCATGATGAGTCATGCTTCACTACTTATCTCATTTTGGGGGTATGCCTTAGAGATTGCTGCCCATATCCTTAACTTAGTCCCTACGAAGAAGGTTGCCAAAACACCTCACGAGATGTGGACAAGGAAAGCTCCCTCGTTGGCACATATCAAGGTTTAGAGTTGCGATGCTTTCGTAAGACGAGAGATTCACGACAAGCTCGAACCTCGTAGTGAGCGATGTATTTTCATCGACTACCCGCAGAAATCCTTTGGATATCTCTTCTATAGACCGAGTGACAATGTTGTCTTCGTTGCAAGGAAAGGGGTTTTCCGAGAGCGAGAACTCATAAGCCAAGGGGACAGTGGGAGCCAAATCGATCTTGAAGAAACTCAAGAGTCGAGCGATGAAGGAACCTCTAACGCTGGCACTCAACCCGAGGAGGAAACCCCGGTTGAGCCGATTGACGAGTCATTACCTCTTAGACGTTCCGAAAGAGTTAGAGTTCAACCCCAGTTCTATGGTTTTCATATTACTACAAAAGGGGACACGTATATTAGTGATAGTACACTAATAAATCTAGACGAACCTAACAGCTATAAGGAAGCCATGGTAGGCCCAGAGTCTGCAAAATGGAAAGAGGCGATGGACAGCGAGATTCCGTCCAAGTATGACAACCAAGTTTGGAATTTGGTTGATCATGTGCCCGGACGTAAGACGGTCGGGTGCAAATGGATCTTCAAGAAGAAGACCGACATGGATGGGAATGTGCACACGTATAAGGCGCAATTGGTTGCAAAGGGCTTTACTCAAACTCCCGGAGTTGACTATGATGAGACCTTCTCTCCAGTTGCGAAAATAAAGTCTATTAGGGTGATGATGGCCATTGCTGCATTTCATGATTATGAAATATGGAAGTTGGATGTCAAAACCGCTTTCCTTAATGGAAAGTTGGCTGAGGATGTTTACATGGCTCAGCCAAAGGGTTTTGACAATGCGAAGCATCCCAATAGAGTGTGTAAGCTTGAGAAGTCCATTTATGGACTTAAGCAAGCATCTCGCAGATGGAATCTTTGTTTCGACGAGAAAGTCAAAGAGTTTGGTTTTCTGCGAAGTGAAGATGAATCATGTGTATATGTCAAAGCCAGTGGGAGTATAGTGAGCTTCCTCGTATTGTATGTCGATGACAAACTGCTCATAGGAAACGACATCCCGACACTGCAGGAAGTTAAATCCTGGCTTGGGAAGTGCTTCGCTATGAAGGACCTTGGAGAAGCTGCATATATTTTGGGAATAAGGATAGTGAGAAACAGAAGTAAAAGACTAATAGGACTTAGTCAGAATACTTACTTGGACAAGGTACTAAAACGTTTTAGTATGGAGAATTCCAAGAAAGGGGAGTTACCAATCCAAAGTAATGCCAAGTTGAGTAAGACTCAAAGTCTGAGTACCGAAGCCGAGATAGCAGAGATGAGCTGAGTACCTTAAGCTTCCGCAGTTGGATCAATCATGTATGCGATGACTTATACTCGCCCTGATGTGGCCTTCGCTTTGAGCATGGTCAGCAGATATCAAGGGAATCCTGGCACAGCACGTTGGACCGCAGTCAAGAATACTCTTAAGTACCTTCGGAGGACCAAGGAATGGTTTCTAGTCCTCGGTGGGAGTGATGACCTAAAGGTGCGAGGGTATAGTGATGCCAGTTTTCATATTGACAGGGACAACTACTGTTCGCATTCGGGCTAGGTCTTTACCCTTATTGGAGGAGCAGTGACTTGGAAAAGTTCCAAGAAAGAAACTTTAGCTGATTCAACGTGCGAAGCAGAGTACATTGCAGCGAGCGAAACATCAAAAAAGGCAATATGGCTGAAGAATTTCATTGGAGACCTTGGAGTTGTGCCAGCCGTATAGGAGCCCATGGAAATTTTCTGTGATAATGAAGGAGCGGTTTCCTTGACCAAGGAACCTAGGGATCATGGTAGATCTCGACATATCGACAGAAAATGTCACATTATTCGACATCGGGTAAAAGAAGGACTCCTCGTAATGAATAGGGTATCGTCAGAGGATAACCCAGCAGATCTGCTTATGAAGGGACTGAGTAGGGTTAAGCACTTGCAGCATGCTAGGAGCATTGGGCTGAAGGATGATAGTAGTTTATATTAGATAGTTTAGAAACGTGTAATAGATAAATGTAATTGACATTTGATGATTAAATAAGGAGTATTATTTATAAGTAAAGTTACTGTCTTATGTTAATTGTTTAACTATTGTTTCACTTTGCATGTTTTGACTTCCTGAATAATTGAGTTATTTAAGAATAATCGAATTATTCGAACGTTCCACAGTCGTTCATATGTTGGAAGTAGGTATGAATGAAGACTGTAATGAATGGGTGTGTAGATTGTCTGAAAGGTATTAGACATAGCAAACATTTGCTACAATGTTCATGAGTGCTTATGAACAAGTTTTGAGCATTGGAATAAACTCACGCTTGCTGGAATCACTTCATGGAATTTATCACGAGTGATCGCAAGACGATAATATTAGATGATCTTAAAACCTAGATATATGGTTTATTGTTTTCTGATTGGTTGTGCATTGCTAATGCGAAAACGCATCAGTAACTTGATGTCATAAAATGCATGGTTGTGTATGATTTGATTAGTAAATAGTAAATGCATATAAGTCGAAGTTTATCTGTTCCTTTTATCCTAAGAGGGTAAAAGCGATATCAGGGCCCCTCGATGATTTAGTTTGAATTATGTGGCGGGCCCGGTCAGGACTGAATTGATGTGTTCAATTAAGTTCTATGTCAAACGAATCTGAGATCGAGAAACAAACTGCTGGACAATAAGTATAACCATGCTCCATGTGATTGTCCGCACGATATCTAGAACAGAGGATCATTTGATCCCGTATATAAAGGACATGATATTGATAAGATTAGAGTTCAACAACGTCTTTGAGAGCTACGATTGCTAATTAGATTATGATTATACTTATAGTTACTAGACTTATCCAAGTGGGAGACTGTTGGATTAGTGTCTAAGTCCGTAACTATATTTGGTAAGTACTTGACTCGATTGTGCATGGTCCTTTTGGGTTGCCTTCACCAAAGCAACACGATAGGATGATTTATAAATAAAGAGGTTATTATAATTTATTAATATATTATATGATTAATATATTAAAGGAAAAATCATATAGTTTAATTAATATTAGACAAGAATTAATTGAGAATTAAGTCTATGGCTAAAAGAGATTAATTAAATAAAGGGGACCGTAACTGTCAATTGTGTGATAGTTGGTTTTGGGCTGTGGATCCTTATGGATCATAGGGTGGACGAAATTAAGGTGTATGGTCTCCTTGAATTCGTCCAAGCCTTAATCTAGAAGGATCATTGGACTGCTTAAGGCCTAAGTAATCCAATTAGGGTTTCAGGCTATAACTCTAGCAGCTCAAGTATTTAAAGAACCCAAGGGCTACATAAATCGGCTAACAGAAACCGTAAGGAGTTTCTAGAGCCGATTTTGTGCCCACAACCTCTCTACAAATCATCCTCTTGCTTCTTGGTGTTTGTAAGCCATTAGATGAGTGACATTTGTGACTCTAAGCTCCAAGGATAACCAGATTCAAGCTTTCAAGAAGAGGTAATTATCTAGATCTGCTTTATCATGTCAATTTCGAATTTTATATCATAGATCTAAGGTTTGCAAATCTTGGATGAAAAGCATGTTCATTAGAGAAACCTAGATCCAAGCATTAGGGTTTTCATGTGCACATAGGAATGTTCTTATGGCTCAAACCCATCAAAAGGACAACTAGATTCAATGATAAAAGAGACTTCTGTTCAGATTCGATTCACTTATTCTTATGGTTGATTTCGTGGCAAGTGCAATGGATCAATATGTCAATGGTTACCGATTCATTATGTGATTGGGTTCATGTTCACTGTTATCAATCCTTTAGTAGACAAGTTAATTTAAACAATGGCCAGTTGATTAAACTAACAAGTTCCTAGTGTTCAGTTCGTCTCAAGTAAGACTTGCAATAATAGCTAATCAAATTTGTTCAATTCAATCAACTCATATGTGGTTGTTCATCACACAGGCTCACATATTGATTTACATATTTTCTAGTTAAACCTAGTTTCATGTTCACTATTCCTAGGCATATAATCTTGTGTTCACAAAACTATATGATTCAAGCAATCAAGAAGATGTTCATGCAACTCAATAACTTACTTATTAACAGAAAATATTTATCATCAATACATAAGGATCTTTAACAAGCTTAACAAGATGAATAACCAAATCAATATTAATCCAACCATTCAATTAAACCATGTTCATAAGATTATCTCATCCAAACAGAAGTAAAAAGCTTTTAGCTCATATCTACAGCAAGTAATAACCTAAAATCAAAATCTAATGATTCAAGCATGGTTCAAAACAAATATTAAGAAAAGAAGAATGATTATTTGCCTTTGATTCTCTTCTAAATTGTCTCTTATGTTGCAATCTCGAAAACTGAAGCTTCAAGAATCCTTCTGGTCTTCAATAATCGCAGCTAGCCTCCAGAAAAAGTTAGGGTTTCGGACATAGATGTTCTCTATTTATAGTTACCAAAAATCAACCCAACTCATCGAGTTTTTAAGAATAACTCGACGAGTTTTTTCTACCATCCGCGTATACGTCGTGTACGGAAGGCATCTTCGAATCTGGAACATTCTGACCAACTCATCGAGTTCACTTGGAATCAACATTTTCTCCAAACATGAAAGTCGTCCGAAATTGTGTCTAGTTTTCAGAACATTTTGAATCTCATCAATCGGAGTTAGTGTTCATGAGATATGGGCAAAACACTGACGAGGGGTCAAGCTATCCAGCAACATCCTTCTTTCTTCAGTCTTCAATCTCCAAGCTTCCAATCACTCAATCCTCTTCCTTTTTCACCCGAGCATGTCTTTCATTGCTGAAATTGAAATATTAAGCTAATTAAGTACATTTTGTCCATAAAATGATATAAAATCAAAAATAATTAATAAGATAATGAATGATTTCTATGACTAAATAAGCCCATATCACGGGTCAAGGCCCGATGTCGGACGGGGCCTGATGGATATATGTATGCTATGTATCTATGTGATTATTATTTGTGTATGTTTTTATTTTGATATATGTTATTGTATGCTCGGTGGGGCCCGTTTTACCGAGCTCAGCTCGATGCTGGGCGGGGCCCGATGCCGGACGGGGTCTGAAGTCGGGCGGGGTTTGTGCTTACAGGTTTCAGTTTATGTTTAAGGTACTCCAGTTTTCAAATGAAGAGCTCGGGACAATCGCAGTGCATACACCCATGTTTTCCTCAATATGTGATATTTGGGATTGAACTCTGATAATTGTGTTAATTGAAATACTTTTTAATGTTCATAACAAAGCTACAATAGTGTTTTGATTATAATAAAAATGAAATTTTTAACCTTGATTTTTGGGATGTTATAATATGTGACTTTTACTGATGATTGTAACAAATATGGTTATATCTACTTAATCAAGCATAAGTCGGAAACCTCTGAAAAGTTCAATGAGTTTAAACATGAATTAGAGAAGCAATTAGGCAAGAAGATAAAGATACTCCGATCAGATAGAGGCGGGAGAGTATCTTAGTATCGAGTTCCACGACTACCTCAAGGAATGTGGAATAATTTACAATTGACACCTCCTATGACACTACAACTTAATGATGTGGCTAAGAGGCACAATTGAACCTTGTTAGACATGGTTCGTTCCATGATGATTTGACCTTCTCTTCCAATTTTGTTCTGGGGTTATTCCATAGAGACTACCACCCACATTCTTAATCTTGTCCCAACTAAAAATGTTGTCAAAATTGTTGAGTTTTGACCATTCTAACACTCCTAAGTGTACATGCAACCTAAATACATTGGATCTATGTTTTCTCTATTATACATGCAAATATGAACTTTCCAAGTTATTCATCCTAACTAGAAAAATAACATTGATTCATATGAATATCTCAAGTTAGAATTACATACCTCTTTGATGTAGAATGTCTTCATGAAGCTTGAGTGCCTAGTGCCCCAAGTGTGACACCTCAAATGGTTCACACAACACCAAATTCACATGGAATGACTTGAGAGAAATGGAACACTTCATGAAATCGGCTAGCCCTTATTTCTCACACATAGTGGCCGATTTTCTCCAAGAATAAGATCATTATATAGTTCGGGTTACACCATGTAAACCCTAATTGTCATGGTCTTTCATTTCCATGATCCATGGGTACAATTACACCATGGAGCATCTATGGAGCATCTTATGGGTTTTAGCCCAACTTGACAATCTATGGAGCATTAGCCCACTATATAAGTATGGATGATTTACATAATCAACCCATATATTTAATTAGTCTTCTTTTGATCACTTAATTAATTCTAGATTAATTCTTGATCAAAACTAATTAAATAATCTTATTAATATATTAGAACTTATAATATATTAACCAACCTTAAGTGTTATTTCTCTCATTATAGTCTATCCAAACGCATGATGCCATGCAACCCAAATGGACCATGCCGGGTCGGGCCATGTCTTACCAATTACAGTTATGGACTTAGTCATTAATCCAACAGTCTCCCACTTGGATAAGTCTAAAACTATTATTGTGTATGACTTCAAAAACCAACTGGTAATCGTAGCTCTCAAAAGCTTCTGTCGAACTCTAACCTTGCAGATGATCTCTGACCTTTGTCAATGACTTGTCCATTAGATAAATGATCATATATTCCTCCATTCTAGATATCATATGGACTAAGACATGGATTATAAATCATTCTCTCTATCCATTTGTTGTTTCCTGATTTCCGATTCATGATGAATGACTGATTGAGCAAATCAAATCAGTCCTGGCTTGGCTAAGCACTCACATGTATCATCATTAAATCATCGAGGGGCCCACAGATATCGCTTTTATCCCGAAGGTAAAATGAATGGATAAACTTCGACTCATATGGCTTGTTCTACTACTTGTTGAATCATACACAAAGGCACGTTTTATATCGAGTTACCAATGTGTTTTCGTGCAATCAATGTACAACCAACTCATAGTAACAACTCATATCTCTAGGTTTGAATAATATAAGATATTATCGTCTCATGATCACTCGTGATAAAATCCATGAAGTGATTACAATGAGCACGGGTTGAATCCAATACTCAGAACTTATGAGCGCTCATGAGTGTTGTAGCACCACCTTGTCCAACATCTTAGACCTCTACAAGCCCAACCCATGACAGTCTTGATTCATATCTACTTCCAACATATGACCGACTGTGGATGGTTTGAATAACTTAGTCATTCAGGAAGAACGATCTAGTTATTCTGGAAGTCAAAACATGCAAAATGAAACACAAGAATAATTGAATCCAATATGGTCTCAGAACTTATGAATATAAATAAAACACCTTTTATTTATCACCATATGATTACACATTATTCATTGCCTACTGTTTCAGCTATCAACTTTATTCTTGAATTAAAACACTAGTTGTCCCATGCTCCGAGCATGTACACTATGTTTTCTAAACACTAGTCATGCCATACACCAAGTATGTGTTGGATTAATGTCTAAGTCCATAACTATAATTGGTAAGACTTGACCCGACCCGGCATGGTCCATTTGGGTTGCATACCATCATGCACTTGGATAGACTATAATGAGAGAAATAAGACACTTATGGTTATTAATATATTATAAGTTCTAGTATAATAATAATAAGAATAATAAGATTATTTAATTAGTATTGATCAAGAATTAATCTAGGATTAATTAATTGATCAAAAGAAGACTAATTAAATATATGGGTTGATTGTGTAAATCATCCATACTTGTATAGTGGGCTAATGCTCCATGGATAATCAAGTTGGGCTAAAACCCATAGGATGGTCCATGGATGCTCCATGGTGTATTTGTACCCATGGATCATGGAAATCAAAGGCCATGTCAATTAGGGTTTACATGGTGTAACCCTAACTATATAAGCATCTTATTCTTGACCAAAATCGGCCACTAGTGTGTGAAAACAAAGGGCTAGCCGATTTCATGAAGTGTAGAATTCTCTCAAGCTATTCTAAGTGTTTTGATGATTGTGATTCCATTTGAGGTGTCACACTTGGGGCACTAGGCACTCAAGCTTCATGAAGACTTTCTACATCAAAGAGGTATGTATTCTATCTTGCTATAGTTATTGTTTTGTATGCTAGATTAGGATAATACCTTGGAAGTTCTTATTTGCATGTATAATAGAGAAAACATAGATCCAAGGTATTTAGGGTTGCATGTACACTTAGGAGTGTTAGAATGCTCAAAACCCAACAGTATGCACAATGTGTTTTTCTATGATCTTTACATTGTGAAATAAACCAATTGAGCCATGATTCTAATTTCACACTCCCAGGTCCTTACGACAATGCAAGAATTCCAAATTCATGCCTTTTATCGAAATTTGTTCGATTCTAAACTTATATGCATTGGTCCTCTTGTAACGATTATGCACAAAGTCACAAAGACTTGTCAACAAACATTACAGAGTATTCCAATGGAGATCAACTCCTTGGAAACATCCTTCTTGCATTAAGTTTCCTACATAGATAACTTCCACCTATGGAGACAACTCCATATTCCCATTTTGAATACCCCTTCTGAACAAGAATTGCCTCTTTTCAGATTGGGTCAATATGGTCCTTCCAAAGTTAACACTATACTTCCAACCGTCCTTGAGCAACCAATCCTTGGTAAAACCTTAGATTGTACTCGACAATTGCTTAATCACTTTAGTCAAATCCAATTCTAGACCTCTTCCCCTCTTAATGCCCCGGGCATTTGGAAAATTTTAGAAAGGATGAATGCTATAACACATGCAATCGATCCTGTACCCAAATCAAATGGGACATGATTCATGATGTCTCACATAAAGACATGATTCAAGACCAGTCTTTTGCTACAATATTTTTTATTTACCATGTTCTCAAGATTTGACTATGAAGATGGATGTCGTAATCATAATCAAATTTTGAGAACGCAATATATAGAATTTCCTTATGTTGAACCAATCCAACATGAAATTCATATATATATATATATATATATATATATATATATACATATATATATATATATATATTCTTGACTAAGGATGATTAAAATCTCAATCTAAGCTTAAAATCTCACTCTAAGCCTTTTAGAATTGACATGAAGTATAATTTCCTCTCCCTTAATTATAGCAAGACACCTTTTTCAATGAATTGAAACTTTGTTTTATGTAATTAACATTGCTAACTTGCAATACTTATCATAATTATCATGCTCCCACTAACATGATGATTATTAGCATAACACTTATGCTCCCACTAGCTTTGACATGTACTCAGAAATCAGCTGAACTTCTAGAAAAAAACAATACTTTATTGACTTTCTTACCAAAGTTCAGATTTCTGATACTAGATTGCTTTGATAAACTTTATCAATATCATACACCTTATCTTAGATAGCTCACAAGTGTGTCTAAACAATTTTTAAGAACTATGAAAAGGGATGTCGTAATCATAGTCTCGATTGTTTAGACCTTTGCCCTTCTCACAAGTCCATGTTAGTGTGCCGGTTAACCACACACGCTCCACTAACGACTTTGAGAATGCAAATATCACAATTGCTATCTAGCTAAAATCTACTTAGTGAAAGTGTTTCCTCACCATCATTTTCATGAATCGAAGAGAAACCTTATGACACTTAGATTTAATGGTGTATGTGTTCTTATCCATGTGAATTGTCAAAACCATAGTCACAATACAAGGATAATGACAAATCCAAACTCATATGGACTGAACTCAATCTTAATTTCTTTCCATCTAGCAGCTCAAGGGCCTGCCATTGCTTCCAAGTTGTTGTGCAACCAATAGAGAGCTCCAAGAACTCATATGCAAAGCCAACTGTAATTGGAATGGGCACAAAATATGTCAACACGATAGGTTATAAACCTCAAGTCGTGTGCTAGTGAAGAACTTCAGGTTTTATTCTTGATGAGTTCTTGAAACCCTTTTAGGATCTTTTAGACTCCCATTGTCTCCTTGACCTATAAGACTTACTTGCCAAATATTCAAGAGATAGTGTGGATTCTAATCAAGACAAACACTTCACACAATTGGCCTAAGTTGGTCTTCGTTTTATCCAAAATATCACAACTTACCAATTTCAAATGTACAAGAGTAGAAAACTTTTACTCTTACATTTGACAAGTGTTTTAAACCTTCTTTAAGACATGTCACTCAAGTTACAATCTTAAAGTATAACTCTAAGAATTTTTTTGGAACGAATTATGAATCATCTTCTTTATTTAACCACTTCAACAATTCATAGCTCCTCTTCTTAGCTATCAGAATGCACTTAGAGGATGAATTGTGATGATGTCTCTTAATCATTAAGGTGATCATATAACATGATACTAAAGTACTCTCCCATCTTTTCAGATTTGAGAAACTTTTATCCTTCTACCTAATTTGATTCTTCTTATTCGCTCTGCCATACATTGGAACCTTTTTCCAATGTCTCAGAATTACACTTAAGCTTGTAAGTATAACCATACTTACTGGACTTAGTAAATCATGACGAATAGTCTTATCCATCTTTTGAGGTGGACTTTGGCCAGTGCACAAGAATGTGTACTCGATCCCTTAGTCCTTCACTTGACTCACATATACATGTGAACAAGGAACTAGTCTTAATTTTCCAAATTTGAAAATTCTCATATATCACACTAAACACCTTGTATGATTCCAAGTTTCGGTCCAATTGAAACTTAGGTGATGAGAATCTTTCCTTACTTGGTAAATTTAGACACTATCACAAATGAAAGAATCAAGTTCATTTTTTCCAATGTTGCTATAAACATACAAACATCAAGTTTTCATGAATGCCATTGTAAGGAGATAAAAATAAAGTAAAACAAACTTTTATTTATTTTAAAATGCGGAAAAAACTTTTTCCTTACAGTGTAACTTGAAATGAAAACTATGCTATTACATGTTTCCTAGCAATCTATCATAACTCCTAAGAGTAGCTCAAGAATTTGATCTTCAATCAAGCGATAGACATCCATCTTCGCGGTCAGATTCAACATATTCTTTCTTTAAGTTTCCTTCACTTTTCCTTTGATTCTTAAAATATCAACATGTGACCCAGTCACATCATGTAATAAGAATCTCAGAATAGACACTTAATAGAGTTTGATAGTGGACTTTACCTGAAGTAGAGTCAAACTTATTGACTTTACCAGCCTTATGATCTTTCAGGTAAATTTGGCAGCTTTGCAACCAATGCCCTTTCCTTTTGGCAATAGAACCATATGGACCCTTTAGGAATGGTACATGGGATAATCTCATACTTAGTCTTTCTCTTTACCATTTGGTCAACCGAGTTGACTATGGCCGATCCCTTTCCATTGGGAAGAGAATGTTTTTTCTGGATTTCCAGTGTCACCATTGTCAATGTCCATAAAGTTTTGGGAAGTCGATCTTCTAATCAAATTTGCTTTACTAGCCTTCCAAATCATTGCTGATTCAACAGTACCAAGCAAATTGATAAGATCATTAAGGGTCTTGTCAAAGTCTGTTTCATAGGAGTCCCAAAGGAACTCACTATGTGACTTAGAAAGTGATTGAACCACCAAATTTCTCAAGACTTTGACACCCAACTCTCCCGGCTTGTCAATATGTGACTTCATCTCCAAGATGCGACCACACATAGACCTTGCTTGCTAATAGGGCTTGAGTGACCTTGAACTTGTGGGTAAAGGAGAATAATTGGAGGAGGTAGAGGAAGTAAAGATCCAAGAGATTTGGGAAGATCATAGATGTCTGAATTAAACATCTTTTGGGAGATATTCAAGATAGTTGATTTAAAGTCCTTAATATAACACCCAACATGAAATATTAAAGCTAGGACCCAACACAATATTTTATAACTTGGAAGAGGGATGCCGTAATCCAAGCTATAAAATATTTGAAGGTAGGTGAATGACGATTCACCAATTTCCACCATGAAAAACGAAATAAATTATTAGTTTTTTTCATTGGATTTGAAACTCCTAGATCTTTTGAGATTCATTGAACTGTTCCATGGCATGTTTCAATCTCGAGTGTGCCCTTCAGGTTTTGTGACTGGGATGTCGAGGATCACAAAACAAGGTGTGAAGTAACTATGCAACTATACTAGGTACCCTTAATATTTACCCCTTAATCGATGTGCCGGTTAACCATACATGCTCCACTGATACTATGATAAATATTAAGTTACCCTTTACCTACCTTGTTAAGTCCAGGTTAGAGTGTTGGTTAACCACACATGCTCCACTAACGACTTAAACAAAGTGCAAAGTGTAATTTCATGGATTAGCACCTTATTCACATTTTCCTAAGTAACTAAGATTGGGAATTTATAAATGTTTAGTTACTTAGTATTTACATTAATACTTTTAATGAAGGGAGAATTCTAGTCCTTGTCCTACCCGTTCGGCTAACGACCCTCCACCAGTCAAGGAAGCAGTGGGTAAGAGTGGGCCCCCATTAAACTGTCATTTTATAGGCAGTAACCTTATACCCCCCCCCCCCCTTATAGACTAGCTTCGTGAATGAGGCCTACTAACGGTAATACTGTCTTTACTCTTATACATATATATAAATATTATTAACTTATAATATTATAAAGTATAAAGGTTGAATTTTAACTTTTAAAATTCTAAGGGCTAACTTTGAATTAAAGTATTCATAAGTGAAAACTTTTCAAATTCCAAAACTTGAGGGCAAGTTTTGAAACTATTCAACACTAATTAATTCCATAACTTATGTGTTTAATGTAGTTTTAATTAAAAAACTCTTCAAGCTCCATAACTTGAGGACAAGTGATGGAAGACTTTAAGCTAATAAAATAATGTAACTTTTCTTTATTTTGTAACTTATGGATTTAATTAAGGTTACACATTTTATTACTTAATGAAGTGACTCTTGAACCTCCATAACTTGAGAACAAGTTATGGAGTCATAAAACCATTTAATGAGAACAAGACTCTTCATTTTGTAACCTTTGCCATCTTTTATGAGTTTTAAGAAACTTAAATGTGACATTTCATGTAACTTGAGGACAAGTTACACAAACATATTTTAGAATCATCTCTTAGATTAAAATGGATTGAAAAAACATAATCAATTAACTTATCTATTAATCTAAGCAACTCATATGAACAAAGATAATTCACATCAAACTTTTTCATGTAATTAGCATAATTTTTAAACTAATACAAAACATGAATCAATTGACAATTATCTTTGAAATTGGATTAGCATGAACATTACCACATCAAAAATAGGTTTACAAGTCCAAAAAAGCTTTTGGTAATGTTCCTAGTCCAATTCCAGCCAAAAAACACGAAAGTAAGCTGTCATAGGCCAAAACTCGTCGAGTTCTATAGAGGACTCGTCGATTTCATGCAATAAACTATGAACTCGTCGAGTTTATTGAAGAAACTCGTCGAGTTTTCTGTCTGGATAACTTCTTGGCTTCGAAAAATGTATTTGCATCAAGTATAACAAGAAAACAAGCCTAAGCTATGATACCACTGTTGGGTTTTGAGCATTCTAACACTCCTAAGTGTACATGCAACCCTAAATACCTTGGATCTATGTTTTCTGTATTATACATGCAAATATGAACTTTCCAAGGTATTCATCCTAACTAGCAAAATAACATTGATTCATATGAATATCTCAAGTTAGAATTACATACCTCTTTGATGTAGAATGTCTTCATGAAGCTTGAGTGCCTAGTGCCCCAAGTGTGACACCTCAAATGGTTCACACAACACCAAATGCACATGGAATGACTTGAGAGAAATGGAACACTTCATGAAATCGGCTAGCCCTTATTTCTCACACATAGTGGCCGATTTTCTCCAAGAATAAGATCATTATATAGTTAGGGTTACACTATGTAAACCCTAATTGTCATGGCCTTTCATTTCCATGATCCATGGGTACAAATACACCATGGAGCATCCATGGAGCATCTTATGGGTTTTAGCCCAACTTAACAATCCATGGAGCATTAGCCCACTATATAAGTATGGATGATTTACACAATCAACCCATATATTTAATTAGTCTTCTTTTGATCACTTAATTAATTCTAGATTAATTCTTGATCAATACTAATTAAATAATCTTATTAATATATTAGAAATTATAATATATTAACCAACCTTAAGTGTTATTTCTCTCATTATAGTCTATCCAAACGCATGATGCCATGCAACCCAAATGGACCATGTCGGGTCGGGTCATGTCTTACCAATTACAGTTATGGACTTAGACATTAATCCAACAAAAACAGCTCACGAGATATGGACAAGGAAGGTTCTCTCTTTAGCACATGCCAATGTTTGGGGTTGTGAAGCTTTCGTTAGACGAGAGACTCACGACAAGATCGAACCTCGAAGTGAGAGATGTATTTTCATCGGCTACCCCACAGAAGTCCTTTAGATATTTGTTCTACAGACCTAGTGAGAACTTGGTCTTTGTAGCATGAAGGGGAGTCTTTCGTGAGAGAGAGCTCATATGCAAAGAGGACAGTGGGAGTACCGTTGATCTTGAAGAGATTCATGAATCAAACGATGAAGGAACCTCTGAAGACGCTAGGGTTCAACCAGAGGAAGAAATTCTAGTTTAACCAGTTGACGAGTCATTACCTCTTAGGCATTCCAGTAGAGTTAGCGTGCCACCTACACTTTATCGTCTCCATATTACTATAGATGGTGATACGTTTATCAATGATAGTACACTGGTAAATTTGGATGAACCGGCTAACTACAAGGAAACAATGGCAGGCCCTGAGGTAACCAAATGGCAAGAGGCAATGGACAACGAGATCACGTCCATGTATGACAACCAAATTTGGAATTTGGTTGATAATGTACCAGGTGGTAAGACAGTTGGGTGCAAATGGATCCTCAAGAAGAAGACCGACATGGATGGAAAAGTACACAATTTCAAGGCTCGACTGGTTGCAAAGGGCTTTACTCAAATCTCAAGGGTAGACTATGATGAGACCTTCTCACCAATGGCTAAGATAAAATCTATTAGGATAATGCTCACCATAGCTGCATTTCATGACTATGAAATTTGGCAGATGGATGTCAAAATCGCTTTCCTTAATCGGAAGTCGACTGAGGATGTTTAAAATAGTCGGACAGAGGGTTTTGTTGAAGCAAAGTTTCCCAGTAAAGTGTGCAAGCTAGAGAAATCCATCTATGGATTGAAACTAGTGTCTCGCAGATGGGATCTTTTCTTCGACGAGAAAGTCAAGGAATTTGGTTTCTCTAGAATTTAAGATGAGTCTTGTGTGTATATCAAAGCTAGTGGGAGTATAGTAACCTTCCTAGTATTGTATGTTTTTGACATACTTCTTAAAGGAAGCGACATTCCAATTTTGCAAGAGGTTAAGTCTTGGCTTGGAAAGTGTTTCGATATGAAGGATCTAGGAGAGGCTGCTTATATTCTAAGGATAAGGATTCTGAGAGACAGGAGTAAAAGACTAATTGGACTTAGTCAAAGTACATACTTGGAAAAGGTGCTAAAATGTTTTAGTATGGAGAATTCCAAGAAGGGAGAACTGCCTATCCAGAGTAATACCAAATTGAGTAAGACTAAGAGTCCGAGTACCGATGTTGAGATAGTAGAAATAAGTAGAGTTACATATGCTTCCATCGTTGGATCTATCATGTATTATATGAAATGTACTCTCCCTGATGTGGTCGTTGCTTTGAACATGGTCAGTCGTTATCAGGGAAATCCAGGTAGAGCTTACTGGATAGCAGTTAAGAATATTCTTAACTATCCGCGAAGAACTAATGACTGGGTCCTAGTACTTGGTGGCAGTGATACGCTGAGATGTGAGCTTTTTACCTGAAAAGGCTTGCAAATGATGAGCTAACCCCAGATCTTAAAGCTCAAGACACCTTTCCAAATGGTCCTCTTATTCTTTGAGCCTTAAAGAGTGTTTGTTGGTGGTTTGTGAAGGATAAGAATAAGAGGACCATTTGGAAAGGTGTCTTGAGCTTTAAGATCCGGGGTTAGCTCATCATTTGCAAGCCTTTTCAGGTAAAAAGTTTGCATCTTGATGATCCATGATGCTAGATCTAGTTATGTTGTTATTTTATGCATTTTGAGTCCTTCGAGCGATTGATGAGCTTCTTGAATCTCTCCAGAAGTATTGGTGTTAGATCTAGGCTTCTTTTGGTCCGCTTGCTCATAAAAATGCAAGCTTTATGGTGTATCTTGAAGCATTCATGTGTTAAGACCTTTGTTAAGCTCTTGTTGAGCTCTTGAACTCCATTAAGCCATGCATGTGTGTAAAGTTGCCAACTTTACGTGATAAGTGGTCTTATAGAATCATATCTGAGAGTTTGGATTGAAGGCTCAATGGATTAAGTGCTTCATGGAGTGGGGTGGCCAACTGGGGAGTACGATGGGTGTTCTAGCCCCAGAGGGTGTACGCTAAGCGTATAAGCTGAGTACGCCCTGCATACTAAGCAGATGGACTTTTTGGGCTTGCATACTTGGTTTGGGCCATAGGTTGGGTTTTCTTCATTTGGGCCTTGTTGGGCCAATAGACTTCTGATTTGGGCTTGTGGATAGTGTCTTAGACTCTTTGGATTTTAGGCCCATGATGGGTTTGGGCCCAATTTGGAAGATTGGGCCATATTTGAGCTTTGGGTTATCAAATAGAATTTGGGCCTTCATAATAGTTGAATTAGGCCTTGGTCTTGGGCTAATCTAAAAGGGTAAAATGGACTTTTTCCCTGATGATGGGCCCAATTGATTAGACCGATGGTTATGGATGGGATCCACTTATTAATTGGATGTTATTGGTATTGATAGTGCGAGGATTGTCAGACCAGCAGACAGAGATTTATCTAAGTTACTCAACAACTTGATGTGAGTTTCCTCACTGTGTTTAGCAGGTTGAAGGCACCAATGTCGGCTTGTGTTTTATTATGTTAGGATGCTAGATAGTATGTGTGACTCTTGCATGTGTTCTGTGTTGGTATGTATACCGAGCAAGGCTCGATGTCGAGCGAGGCCCGATGACTATATTGTATGTTATTTATTGTCTTTATGATTATCGCATGTGTTCGTATGATTATATGTTTATATGTTTATATGTATACCGAGCGGGGCCTGATGTCAGGTGGGTCTGATGATTGACAGATCTGTAAACCGAGTGGGATTCGATGTCAGGCGGGGCCTATGGCCCGGTAGGACTCGATATCGGGCGAGGCCCAATGAAAGGCGGGGGGCAGTATGTGTTTGTTATGTATGGTATGTGGTAGTTTCTGAAACTCACTAAGCTTTGTGCTTACGGTTTTCAGTTTATGTTTTAGGTACTTCTGGTTCGAAAGGGAAGAGCCCGGGATGATTGTAGAGCCCAAACCACCTCATTCTGCATTTTGTGATTTACTCTGATATTTTGCGATGTAGTGATACACTATGATCCATCTTGGTTGTATGACAATTTTTTGGATTACCGTTTTATTCAATTAAAAATGAATTTTTGTGGTCTTATTTTTGGGATGTTAAGCTCAGAGAATTACTTTATGGAATTTATCACGAGTAATTCTTAGATGATAATATCTTATAATCTACAAACAGAGATATATGAATTGTAGTTTACAAGTCATTTGTGCATTGATGACACGTAAACGCATCAGTAACTTGATGTTATAAAACGTACTGATGTGCATGATCTGATGAGTAAATGGTGCAAGCATATAAGTCAAAGTTTAATCGTTCCTTTTCCTTTAACGGGAAAAGCGATATATTTGAGCCCCCCGGTGATTAATTTGGTGTTGACATATAGTGTTAGGCCTGACCAGGACTAAATTAATGTGTTCGATTAGAAGTTCTATGTCATTACAAATTAGAAATCAGGAAAGAAAGTATGGGACAATGAGATTGATTATGTTCCATGTCTCATGTCCAAATGATATCTTGCAGAACGGACGATTATATGATCATTTATCTTAGGACACGTAACTGACTAGGTCATAGTTCGACAACAGCTTTTGGAAGCTACAATTTTCTGATCGGTTTAGAAGTTATATTGGTAATTATAGTTACACACTTATCCAAGTAGGATTCTGTAGGACTATATTGCTAAGCTCATAACTATAATTGGTATAAACTTGAATTGATGGTAGCACAGTCCTTTTGGGTTGCCCTCAAACATAACAATTGGACATAATGTTTTTGGAGAAAGAGGTTGATTTATTATTTGATTAACAAATTGAAATAATTGATTTATTAATATACTATGAAAATAATTTATTAATTAGAAATAATAATATTTAATTAATATTTAATCAGAAATTAATTGGAACTAATTTTGTGATTTAAAGTATTAATTAAAAGTGCAGGGACTAAAGTGAAATTGTTCAATAGTTGAGCAAAAGAACACCCAAGTTCACTACACCTATAGGTTATGAGCCTGCCAGCATTCCACTGAACTGTCTAGAAAAGTCCGTGGTCGTAATCCATATTCTGTTGGACGACTAGATCACAGTCACATCGAGGCCTCTCATCATTTTTATTTCATCACACATCACTATATACTCATGTTCTACCCAACATATTTGTAGATAAAATATACTTGTTTATATACAACTTAAAACCTATATAACATATTCATTCAATACTCATACCACATAACAAATAGTATATAATCACATAGCACGTATTTCATAGAGTATAATTCATATATGTGTATTATCGGAAAGCAACTACACACTTACTCATATCATATATTTAATACATTCATCAATACTTGTATTAAAATCGTTTACATGAAAGGGACTATGAACTCACATGATAAGATGATTATCGGACAACACTACGGCTCTAAAAGCAGTAACTCTTCGATGAATCCGGGATATCTTCACACACCGGGCTTCTCGCGGGCAGAGCTTCGGCTCGAAAACTCTTTTCTTCTCGGGATCTTCGGAGCTTCTGGACTTGCTTCGGGTGTCGGGATGATATCGGGGCTTCGAGGGGTATAACTTGCTCTACTCTTCGCCACTGGCTCGTCACTCCAGCCCTGAAGGCCGTCTGTAATCCTCAATGTTGCAGGGGCAGGTGCCACCACCTTCCATGTTGTTGCTGCTGTCAAACTCGGACACTAGGACTTTTTATGACCCCTCTGATTGCAATGGAAGCAAATCAGACCAGACTATGCGGTGGTGGTAGTAGTTGTACAATCTCTACTCATATGCCCTGTCTGAACGCACTTGAAGCAACCGGCACTACCTGCCTTGCATGCCCCATCGTGCAATCTCCCACACTTGCCACACCGACTGTGGCTCTACTATCCTCTGGGTCTATGATTGGATACCTTGGGATTTTTGCCCGAACTCCCAGTACCAGATACCGCCTCTGGCTTCCTCTTCTTCTCCATCTCTAGATCAATCTCTCTCTCTCACGAGCCCTAGCAATCATGTCATCCAGCGTTTTATAGCTGGACCGGCTCACAAATTGGCGGATATCACTCCGCAACATCTCATGATAACAGGCCTTCTTCATTGCCTTATCAGCTGCATACTGAGGAACGAGAAGAGCCCTCTCCCTGAACTTGGCGGTAATTTCTGCCACTGTCTCTGTAGTATGGGTGAGATCCTGAAATTCCCTGACTAACTGTTGCACCTCAATAACGGGTGCAAACTTGGCTCTGAACCTGGAAGTAAAATCAGCCCAAGTCATCGCATCAAGGGTTGCGTCATCCCCGATGACATGCCCGTTCTTCTCCCACCAATCGTGTGCCCTGTCCTTCAGAAGACAGGATGCTAATCTGACCTTGTCCCCCTCAGAACATCTGCTGGTGCGAAAAGCATTGGCGACATCCGCCAACCACCTGGAACTCGCTTTGGGGTCCCACGCCCCATGATAGTCTGGAGCTCCACAAGCCCGGAACTCCCTGAAGGTGAGTGTGTGCGACCCCATCATGGCCGCCACCTCAGCACGGAAGGTACTCAACCTCTCATCCATTAGCTCCAAAATACCCTCCTTGATCGAACCAAAGATCACAGGAGTCTGCTCAAGTATGATGCTAGTAACCTCTGAAGAGAGAAACTCCCTAGTCTGCTCATCCAAATGCTCGGCCCCCGAGCCTGATCCTGATCCCTCACCGGCACCTGAACTGCCGACTGCTGGTCTAGGGCGTAAAACTACCATTCTGAAACACATAGCGACAAACGTCAGAAATATTGATATATCTCAAGGGATCATTACTACTACAAGTTTCCTGGTCTCATCTCATCCTTCCTTGATTTAAGTACAGGTCCTCTGCTTTCAGTAGTACGGGCCCATACTACCTTCCACATATATCCGTACTTTCCTCAAGAACTGCCTTGACTCCACCAAGTCACTTCTACTGCTATTAATCTCTGCTACTCTCATCCTAGGCTTGCCCCAGGGAAATCTCTGACTCAATCAAATCCAGTCCTTAGCTGCTGAAGGCTTCTTTATAATGCTAATTAGTCATCACCTGAATACCATCACATGTGACGAGGCTCAGATAATCGTTCGAGTAAAAGACTCGTCCTTACAACGGTTGGACTCAGACAAGAGCTGCGCAATAGGGCCAAATCCAACACTCTGAGATTATTCAACCCTGATCACATGTGATGTGACGTATTCACCTAATGGCTAACTCCCATCACTCAGAGTCCCACAAAGCACAAAGCAAGCAACATTCAGACACCGGAAACTACTCAAGCAATTCTATCCTCATAATGAGAAACTGTACTGGTATACAATGCTAAGCTCATACTATCAGGCATAACCTAAACGGGCTATCCTACTGTCGTCTACTCAATACTAGCATGGAATTCTCATAAAGTTGAAACACATATAGCAGGCACATAAGGCATCCTCCTAGATCCTTGGTCCTATTCTAGCATGCGGCTCTACTGAACTGAAACTGATAATCATAACATAAACTTGTATGGGTAATTTGGGAGTACTTACTTGAGCTCGGCTGATCGCATGCACCACACCCCTTTCTTTTTCTCAAAAACTCTTTTCTTTTTAAGTTTCTTTTTCCAAAAATTCTTTTGAAAATATTTCTCATTTGAAAACCTTTTATCATTTCCTTAGTTTGAGTCCAATCATACCTAAAAGTGTGCCTGGATCCCTCAAACCAAGGCTCTGATACCAACTTGTAACGACCCAAAAAAATTAGTTTTATTATTACTAAAAATTACATCATCGAATGTCATATATAATAGAAACCACAAAATGAGTAACACAAAGGTCATAGTAACTGTGTCAAAACAAACTGTATCAATCATATCAAAAGATCTGAATAAAACTCCCAGGATAAAACTGAAGTTGTGGTGTGTGTGATGCCATTAACCCGAGCTCTTCCCTTTGCTAGCGGAAGTACCTGAAATCAAAACTGAAACTATAAGCATGAAGCTTATTGAGCTTCCCCAAACTACCACATACCACACAATAACATATAAACAACCATTAGGCCTTGCCCACTGCATCAGACCGAAGCCTGGAACTGACGTGGACCCCGTCCCCTGCATCGGACCGAAGTCCGGAACTAACTGCATCGGATCGAAGTCCGGAATTGACTGGGACCCCGTCCCCTGCATCAGACCGAAGTCCGGAACTGACTGCATCAGACCGAAGTCCGAAACTGACTGGGACCTCGTCCCTACATTAGACCGAAGTCCAGAACTGACTGAACATAGCATAGCATAAACATACCAACTAACATGAATACATATACTGCATACTGTATTGGACCAGAGTCCGGAACACATAACACAAAACATGCTTGAATCACAAAGACATCAAGCACTCTAACTACTGCATCGGACCGAGGTCCGAAACTACTGCTAACTAAACGGGTCGGCGTTGTGGCCGTAGACCCATTCCTACTGGAAGGAAAACTCACCTCGTAACGTTGGCTGCTGAAATACTGACTCTAAAACTGGCAGACTGCTGCTCCGGAACTCACCGACTACAAATCCCAAAAACATTAGATCAGCTACTGATAACTGTCCTCAGGGTAAAATGACTATTTTACCCCTGGTCAAAGTCAACTTCTTGGTCAAAGTCAACTTCCTGGTCAAAGTCAACTTTCAGTTGACCGGACTCGCCGAGTCCCAAGCATGCCATTACTATACAGTCGATTTTTCTCGATTCCAAAACATCCAATTCATAGATCTGGGTTCCTAGGACTGATTTCACACGTAAAGTTTCTAACTTACGTTCATGTATGCTCATAATAAGCTAAAATTCCCAATAAGGAGCTAAAAGAGGAGATCTAGGTTTGGAATGGGTGTTTAGCTCAATAAAGGTGGCAACCTTGAGCTTAGGGAGTTCTGAAATGCTTAGATCTGAAACCCATTCTTCTAAACTACCCATAAATCAACCTTAAAGTCTAGAAAAGGCTCAAAAACAACACTAGCAAGCTTTTAAGGAGGTCTACATGATGACAAGCAAATATTAGAGCTTTATACCTTAATGGAAGCTGGAATGAGACAATAAACTCAGATCTTCTTTGCTTCTCTTGAGAACCCCTCTTCTCTCTTCTTCTTCTAACTTCAAAATGCACCAAAATCCTACACAAAATGAGAAATACTCCAAGAATGCTTAAAGGGAGGCTAGGGTTTAGTAAGGGACATTCTGAGGGTGATGGAGGCTGGGTTGGGGCGCATAATGATGTTTAAATAGGGTGCACACCCTTGAAATTAGGGTTTCATCCAGACTGGCAGACTCGCCGAGTCCAAGAATATGGACTCGTCGAGTACCCAGCTTAAAACGCGTGCAGAACCCGTCTCTACTCGACGAGTTGGGCTACAGACTCGTCGAGTACCCCTCTAGAATTGAAACTTACTTTATTTAAATCACATACCAGAAATGGGGCGTTACTTTTAATTTATTTTTGAATTAAATTTAATTAAAAAATGAATAGTGTGTTAATGATAGGTATCCTATTATTTTAATGGTAGGATTTGGTGATTGAGTGACACTCACCACTATAATAGTTAGTGATGAGTATTATAGATGGTCTTATCAATATATTTTTTACATGGTTAATTTAACAGGTCGGCTTCATATTAGACACATGTTCGCCCCATTCAACAAAAACCCGACCGTAACGTAATCCAACTTTTTTTACTTTTATATTTTTTACTCTGGTTTTAATACTAGTTAAAAATTATGTCCAAATTTAACAAATTTTCTCTAACTTTTTTCTATAATTTTGTTCTTATATGTTTTCTAAAATTTACTTGCAAAATTACTTTTTTTTACATCTCATTTATCATTAGTTTTTTATTAATTGTGTTATTTTTTTAACCAAGTTTTTTTGACGAATTATTTTTGAACTCTTTTAACAAAATCTTTTTACAACTTTGTTGTTTTATATGTTTCTTTTAACTTTGTTTTTTCAGACAAAATTACCTTTTTTAAATCTTTTATATCATATTATATAATTTTATATATTTATGATTTCGTTTTTACAAAAGTTAGTTCTTTGCTACTAAATTATTATTGTTACAATTTTATTACATATTCGTTGTTATGCATGTTTCTATCACAAATTCGCTTTTACGATGTAGTTTTTTTTTTCAAGTTTGTTTACAAATTTTTTTACATATACCTTTTTACAAATTATAATTGTTAGGGAATTGATTCATACACAACAATTTTTTATCCCTATACAACATTTTATGCTTAATAGAGTTGTACAATACAACAATTTAAAGCATAAATTGTTATGTATGGACAAATTTTGTTGTGTACAAATCAGTTTACTAATTGTTATACCTAACTCAACTATAAATTAGGTCAAATTATGTCTTACCTATTGCAAATATACACACTTTCTACAACTATCACGTGGAAGCTGCAATATGAAGATCTGCGAATGTTCAAATCCCCATATCCATCCCCCTTAATTGTAGCACCTGGTTCTTGGTACGTATCATGTTATTAAATCTTCAATTAATTTGCATTTTTGGCATTGGACTCGGCGAGTCGAAGGACTGACTAGCCGAATAGAAACGGTATGAGACGCGGCGTTTAAGTTGCGGACTCGGCGAGTCGGGTCCCGGACTCGGCGAGTTGCCGCTGTCTGGACAAAAACCCTAATCCATGGGTTTGCACCCTATTTAAACGACCTTATACAGCCTCCATTCCCCCCTTTATGCCCCCAAACACTTCTCATAGCAAACCCTAGTCGTTCTTGATAAATCTAAGGCTTTTGAGTGATTCTTGTGAGTTTTGACCTCAAGGAAGAAGGAAGAGCATATAAGGATCAAGAGGAGACCGAAGGATTCGAGTTTGGTTCATCATTTTCAGTCTACAGAAGGTATAAAGTCTGAACCTTGCTCATTCATTTGTTAGATCCCTCTTTGAGGTGATTTAGGGCTTTTATAAGCCTTTTTTGGTGGCCAAACATGTTTGCAAACATGGTTGGGGGTTTGAGCTTCTGGATCATGTCATTATTGGAGTCCCAAGACAGATTTGGGTTGCTTTTGCAGCCAAGGAAGGCCCCATGCAACAAAAAACCATTTTAGAGCCTTTTAAGCTCAAAAGTCCCATGCATGCACGTAAAGTTTGTAACTTTACGTGCTAGATCGAGTTTAGGGGCTTGGATTGTAACATCTCAAATTTCAGAAGTATGATTAAGGAATGAAAGTGCAATTTGAAGAAGGGACTCAACGAGTAGGCTCGCTTACTCACCGATTCGGAAGCTTGGACTCGACGAGTTGGTGCTGAAAGGAGAAAACCCTAATCCCGGGAGTTGTACCCTATATAAAGGGTGTTATGTCCCTTCCTCAGCCTCCATATCATCCTAGAGAGCCTGTAAACCCAAGATTTCGTGTGAGCTTCCCTCATTTGAGAGAAATAGCTTTGGAGGAGGGAATCTTTAAAAGGAATTTGAAGATCAAGAGGGTTGCTTCAAAGGAGAGGTGTAGATCCGAGATCTACTTCAGTTTGTGCTCATCTTGGAGGTAATAAGCTGTTATCTTCCCTCCTTTGCATCTAGATCTATTTTGTTATGAGATTTGGGGGTTTTATGGTTGTTTGAAATCTATTTTGGGTTTGGG
Organism: Lactuca sativa; assembly: GCF_002870075.4. Classification (NCBI taxonomy): domain Eukaryota; kingdom Viridiplantae; phylum Streptophyta; class Magnoliopsida; order Asterales; family Asteraceae; genus Lactuca; species Lactuca sativa. Next base: position 76,785,029 of record NC_056625.2, read on the forward strand.
GCTTAGATATGAGGTTGCCACTTCAGATCTAGTGTTGGGACGGTCCAAAATGTCGTAAAGCATCAGATATTGAGTAGTTGGTGAAGCCCTTTTTGTCTTAAAGCCTATCCCTAGAGTGTTTTGAGCCTAGATCTCCTTAGTTATACGTAAAGTTTGCAACTTTACGTAAGCAATGAGACTTGGAAGAGTGGATCTACAGCTTCTGAATGTATGAAGGACTGAATAGACTCGGCGAGTCCTTCGAGTGGACTCGGCGAGTAGTATGAAGATTAAAAGGAAATCGACGAGTTGGATAAACAACTCGGCGAGTCTTTTGAAGTTTGTCTTGGACTCGGCGAGTCAGGTCGCGAAACCCCGAACCCTTCGAGGTAAAACTCGAACCAGTGAGTCGGGTGGAGACTCAGTGAGTTGGACAGGACAGGACTCGGGAATCGGTGGACTCGGCGAGTCAGTAGGCAGACTTGAAGAGTAGGGTTGACCTGGAAGGTTGACTTTGACCAGGGCTTTGACTTTGACCAGAGTTGACTTAGTTGACTTTCGAGGGACAGTTAGACTAAGTGTTGCATTGTTATTGGTAGCTCGGGGAGCTAGTGGAGCAGGAGTTCAGAGAGTTGTCGGACAACAGCTAGAGGGGTTATCAACAAGTTCAGCAAGGACAGGTGAGTTTCCCTTTGTGTGAATGGGTCTACGACCACAATGCCGGCCCATGTAGATATGAGTAGGAAGACCCAGGGGTTAGCCATAGGAACTGTATGTTAGTATGATATTTAGGTGTAACATCCCGAAAATTCAGATGTATAGTTGGAGGGCTAAAGTGTAACTAAGAAGGTCGACTCGGCGAGTCGATGGGGGTGACTCGGCGAGTCGAGTCGCGTTTCGGGTCACGTGTTAAGTGACCAACTCGGCGAGTCGCATAGGTGGACTCGGCGATTTGGTGCTGTATGGAGAAAACCCTAATCTCGGTAGTTGTGCCTTATATAAAGAACATAACACCTTTTCCCCAGCCTCTCTACCTTCCCTTTCAGTTCCAGAAACCCTAGATTCGTGTGAGCTTTCCTTGGTGAGAGATTAGAGCCTTGGAGGAGGGAATCTTGGAATGAAATTGAAGAGCAAGAAGATTGGAGCAAGGGGCTTTGCAGAGATTTGGTTCATTCTTCAGTTGGAGCTTTCTCTTGAGGTAATAATCTATTGCTTAAGCTCCTTGATCCTTTGTTGCTTGAATTTTTTTGGGCATTTCTAGAGTTATTTCGGGTTTGGGGGATGGATCTGAGGTTGCTACATCTGATCTGGACTTGTGATGGTCCAGAAGATCATAAAGTCCCTGTTCTTGAGTTGTGGATGAAGCTTTCTTATCCCAAACCCTAGCCTAAGAGTGTGTATGGCTTAGATCTCTTTGGATTCACGTAAAGTTTGCCACTTTACGTGATGGGTGGCTTATAGGAGAGTAGATCTATGGATTGGAGCCCTTGCATGGCTTGGAAAGCCACTGTATGGATTAAGAACTAGAGGTACTCAGCGAGTCACATGGGTGAACTCGGCGAGTTGCATGAAGATAGGAAGAAACTCGACGAGTTGGAAGAACAACTCGGCGAGTTGGTTGAAGATAGCCTTGGACTCGGCGAGTCTGTTCTTGGACTCGGCGAGTCTGGTCGTGAGGTCCTAACCTTTTCTGGTTAAGCTGTGAATCGGTGAGTCAGGGGATGACTCGGTGAGTTGAGTACGGTTAGAATCAGAGTTGTGGGACTCGGCGAGTCTTGGGGCGACTCGGCGAGTTGAGTCGTGTTATGGGAGTTTCAGAGCATGGGAACTCAACGAGTCAGCGGGTTGACTCGGCGAGTAGAGTCAGTCAGGAGGGTTGACTTTGACTGAGGACTTTGTCTTTGACCAAGAGTTAACCAGTTGACTTCCAGGGGTATTTTGGTAATTATGGGTATTTATTGAGTTCAGTCTTTTGGTATTGATCAGTGGTGGAGTTCGGGTCGGAGGTTGGAGCAGTGTGATCTTATCCTTTTCAGTCAACAGTTGCGAGGTGAGTTATCCTCACTATATCAACAGGGTCTAAGGCACCAAGGCCGACCCTTTATCGGATTGTAATCCGGGTATTGTTGTTATGTTGTTGCTTTGCTATGTTGCATCCTGGTAGTTAGGATGGTATATGTTAGAGACCTGGTTAAGGTCGGTATCCTGGTATATAGGATGATGCTATGCTAGTGACCGGTTAGCTCGGTATCCTTGTTAGGATGAGGTTATGTTATGTGATTTGCTAGATCGGTTTGATTGGATGTGGATTGTTATATGATTATATGTTTATGTGCACATGGTTGTTGGATTGGGGTTGGGTTGAGGCGGGTCCTGCTTTGTGCTGTAGGCCAACATACCCAGGGCGGACCGGTTATCCCGAAGGCCCAGCGAGCGGTCCGGATAGGTTGTAGGCCCCACGAGGGCAGACCAGACGTGTCGAGGCTCGAAGAGTGGACCAGGCCGACTGAAGGCCCGGTGCTGGCGGACCAGTCATACTGTAGACTCAGAGAGTGGACCAGGTGGATTGAAGGCTCGGTGCGGGTGGACCAATGACACTGTAGACTCGATGTATATGGCTAGACTCGAAGGGTGGACCAGGTGGACTGTAGGCCGGTGCGGCGGACCAGTTACACAGTAGACCTGAAGTGCATGGCTGTTTTGTATCGGTTATATGATATGGTTATGTTTGTATGGTGTTGGTATTTTGGGGGTATATCACTAAGTTTTCGGGCTTACAGTTGTGGTTTAAATGTTTTTAGGTTCTTCAGGAGGCCATGGCAAGGCAAAGGCGTGATCGTACCGCTCCTCATGATTATGTTTTACGATATGGTTCTGGGGAGACTCTGATAAATAATTGTATTGAAAACCTTTTTGTAATAACTTATGAAATTGGGATGTTTTTGAAAAGTTTAAATTGGTTGGAATTTTTAGAGCGTTACAGGTTGGTATCAGAGCCTTGGTTTGAGTGAATTGGAGGAACATTCGTGTGAATCCAGTCTCAAATCAAGGAGAGTTTTCAAAAGAGAATTTAAAAAGGGTTTTCAAAAATAAGTAAAGGAGGACGCGGAGGTACGATCAGTCGGAGCCAATAAGTAACCCCAAAATAGCATACAAGTTATTTGTTTATGAGATATGATAGAACAGCATGTTAGTACTAGGCTAGGGATCTTCAGGAATTGCCTGATAGAGTTTCCTGATTTATGATGCCTGCTAGCCTAGGGTTTCTTTCTATACGAGATTTCCAGTGTTCCTCTAGGAGTGAGGGTGGAGTGCTTGTTATGCCTGTTCTTCACTAGGGTGTTGTGGTGATACTTGATATAAATATGGGTAGGTGTGGAAGGTAGTATGGGCACATACTACTGAAAGCACAGGACCCATACGCGTATCAAGGAAGTCACAACCCCTTGGGTTGGGTCGAGAGTCGGTTCTCGGGTTAGTGAGAAGCGTCTGATGTTTTGCGATAATTTCAGTATGGTGGTTACGAGGCATGCTGAGAGTGGATCCGGGTCAGGATTGGGAGAAGGGGGAGGCGGTCAGGGTGGGTCAGCACCACCCGAGGTTATTGGTTCGATGAGCACAAACGAGATGGATGCCAGGATTCGTGAGATCCTGCATGTCGAGGTTGCTGTTATGTTCCGGGCCGAGTTGCCGGAACTGTTTGGGTCGATCAAGACTGCCATGGTCGTGTATTTTGATGAGCGCTATGCAGCTCTTTCAGAGACGGCTGCCGCGGCGGCTACAACGGCTGTAGCAGCGGCGGGGGGAGGAGTCGGTAGAAGTTTTCAGTATCGGGACTTCGATAATACGAAGCCCCCTACCTTCGATGGAGTTCAGGACCTGATTGTTGCTATGAGATGGTTGTCAGACGTGGAGGGGTGTTTCTTCACATGTTCATGTCCTACTGATCAGAGGGTGAGGTGTGCTCTGAACCTTTTAAGGCTCGGGGAGAAGGATTGGTGGAGGTTGACCACGGGATCGTATTCTGATGTGCAACGAGCTGCGGTTTCTTGGGATCGGGTCAGGGAGATGTTCAGTACTCGCTACGTTCCGCGAGTTGAGAGGGAGAGATTAGCTCAGGAGTTCCTGGAGCTGAAGCAGGATTCAGAGTCGGTGACGGAGATCACCAGGATGTTCACAGAGAGGGCGATGTTTTGCCCGGAGTTTGCTTCGGAGCAGGCTCAGATGTCCCGATATCTGAGTATGCTCAAGAGGGATATCAGGCATTTTGTGTCTGCACAGAGGTGCGAGACCTTGTTGGCGTTGCAGGAGGCCGCCAGGCGGCGTGAGTTGGAGATTGAGTTGCAGTTGAGAGAGAAGTGGCAGGCCCCGACACAGTCGTAGCCGGCGCCGAAACGGTCCAAGACCGTTGATTCAAGGTTGGGAGATCAGAGCAGCCGTACTTGTGGGAAGTGCGGGAAGGGTCACACTGGAGTTTGTAGGTCTGGTGGTGCATGCCGCAAGTGCGGAAGGGAGGGGCATTATGTAAGGGATTGTCGGCAGACAGCCCCGCTTCAGGATTTGAGGATTTGCTATCATTGCCATCAGGTTGGACACTTGAGGGTCAACTGTCCACAGCTTGCTGCAGGACCGGTGCAGGCTCCAGCACCGGCCACTTTGAGGATCACGGGTGGGGGTCAAGGTGGAGCAGAGCCCCTGAGGGCTCAAGGGCGTGCTTTTCAGCTTATAGCAGAGGAGGCCAGGGCAGAGCCAGATGCAGCTGCGGGTATGTTTCCTTCTTGATATCTTTTTATCTTATGGTTGCTATGGAGTATTATATCTGCTAGTCTTGTTGGCATAATTATGGTATTGTATCCGTTCGATCTTTCCGGTTTATGGTATTGTTGAGGGGTCGGTAGTTAGGGGTTGAAATCAGTTAGCACCCCAGGATTTGATGGTCAGATTTTGATTGTATGGTCTTGTTGTCGGGTATAGCAATTGTGTTTTGAGAAGTGTTCAGCAGGGAGTCGAACTCCCTTAGAGTTCGAGATGCGCAATGTCGGTTGGGTCACCGGTGGTTAGTAGTCAGTGATCTAAGTGGGGAGAATTGGAAAATTCTCAGGAGGATCGACAAGTATTTGAGGTTGATTAGCTGTTTGGGGGTCAGCAGTGTTTCAGTCAACCAAGAGTGTGGGCTGGTATGAGTAAGTGGCAGATTAGTGGAGGCAGGGAGCAGATCATGGATTCAGGAAAGATAGTGTTTGATGGTAGGTCTGGGTTAACGCCATAGAAAGGATTTCGGGATCGGAACGAGAGTTCGGAACTCCTAAGGGGCTAGAACAGTATGAACAGGAAGGACTCCCTGAAAGGGTAGTTGGAAGGATGTATGATAGTTGAACAGACCGGGAAGACTGATGGCCGGAAGGCGTACCAGTCAGGTCGAAGGCTCAGGAGAACGGTCCAAACAGGCTGAAGGCCCAGAGAGGCGGTCCAGACATGCTGAAGGTTCCAAGAGTGGTCCAGATAGGCTGAAGGCCTGGAGGGACGGTCCAGCCATGCTGAAGACGCTGTACGTGTTAGTGGATCGGTATGAGGATGATGAGGAAATGCGTCGCCAGGGAATGATGATTGATATGGTCTGGCCCCTAGTGTTGATTAAGTTAGAGGAAAGCAGTGCATGGACTCGAGAGTCCTTACGAGCAGATTCAGAGCACGTGTGATGCTCGGAGTAACGGTTACTCTACAAGGGACAGTATAGAGTGGGGTGTGTACAATGTGGCACTTGTCTGAAGGGGCAACGTTGGCAAATAAATTTCCTTGGATAAGGAAAGGGAGAAATGTGTAACTCCGAGAGGGAGTGTTAGTTCACAAAAGTGAAAGCCGTGGTGAATGGATGATTGAGAGTATTTCAATTATGGGTGTTGAGCACTGTAATGATACCAGTGGTATGCAAGTACATCCAAACTAGGTATCTGTTGAGGTTGCGGATGAATTCCCAGTGGTATAGAACCATAGGAGTTCGGAAGGGAGGCAAGGATGAAGCCTTGGATTTTCACTATGGTTGTGATTAGGAGGTTATGTATGTAGTGGTAATTCATCCTGGGGACGTTTGGAGGTATTGTCAGTGTGACGGGTTTTCCAGCCCGAGGTTGTTAGAGCAGGTTCAACATGTGTATGTGATTGCAGAGGAGAGCTCATGGGAGTTTCTCAGGAGCTGAAGGATGTGTCATCCTGTAGCACGGAAAAGAAAAGAGTTGGATTTGGAGTTGAAGCGGGATGAGTCCCAGAAATGAATTCGATAAAGGTTATACTAGTCAAGAAAAGGTGGTACCTATCTCTGTGAAGGGCAAGCGATGGTCGTGATCTGGGGGCGGTGAATGAATCCTCGGGTGATATTTGGTTAAGAAGGGTTGTTAGCAGAGAAAGAAAGCGGTGGCCGGCTTGAAGTAGTTGTCGTGACTCTGTGTGAAAGAGTTGGTCCTTATAGGTATTTGATAGCAGCGTTTGGAAGAACCTGAGTTGATTGGGAAGTCAGAGTCTGCAGTGCGAGGGTTTGTTCTGAAGTGTATGCAGCAGTAGGCTTCGAGGACGAAGCCTAATTTAAGTGGGGGAGAATTGTAACATCCCGGAAATTCAGATGTATAGTTGGAGGGCTAAAGTGTAAATAAGAAGGTCGACTCGGCGAGTCGATGGGGGGGGGGGGGGGACTCGGCGAGTCGAGTCGCGTTTCGGGTCTCGTGTTAAGTGACCAACTCGGCGAGTCGCATAGGTGGACTCGGCGATTTGGTGATGTATGGAGAAAACCCTAATCTCAGTAATTGTGCCCTATATAAAGAACATAACACCTTTTCCCCAGCCTCTTTACCTTCCCTTTGAGTTCCAGAAACCCTAGATTCGTGTGAGCTTTCCTTGGTGAGAGATTAGAGCCTTGGAGGAGGGGATCTTGGAAGGAAATTGAAGAGCAAGAAGATTGGAGCAAGGGGCTTTGCAGAGATTTGGTTCATTCTTCAGTTGGAGCTTTCTCTTGAGGTAATAATCTATTGCTTAAGCTCCTTGATCCTTTGTTACTTGAATTTTTTGGGCATTTCTAGAGTTATTTCGGGTTTGGGGGATGGATCTGAGGTTGCTACCTCAGATCTGGACTTGCGATGGTCCAGAAGATCATAAAGTCCCTGTTCTTGAGTTGTGGGTGAATCTTTCTGTTGGGTTTTTATGCATTCTAACACTTCCTAAGTGTACATGCAACCCTAAATACCTTGGATCTATGTTTTCTCTATTATACATGCAAATAAGAACTTCCAAGGTATTATCCTAATCTAGCATATAAAACAATGGATATAGTAGGATAGAATACATACCTTTTTAGTGTAGTAAGTCTTCATGAAGCTTGAGTGCTTAGTGCCCCAAGTGTGACACCTCAAATGGAATCACAATCATCAAAACACTTGGAATGACTTGAGAGAATTCTACACTCATCAAAATCGGCTAGCCCTTTCTTCACTATCTCTAGTGGCCGATTTTTCCTCAATAATAAGATGCTTATATAGTTACACAATTAGGGTAAACTCTTAATTGTCATGGCTTTCCATTTCCTTGGATCCATGGGTACAAATACACCATGGAGCATCCATGGACCATCCTATGGGTTTTAGCCCAACTTGATTATCCATGGAGCATTAGCCCACTATACAAGTATGGATGATTTACACAATCAACCCATATATTTAATTAGTCTTCTTTTGATCACTTAATTAATCCTAGATTAATTCTTGATCAATACTAATTAAATAATCTTATTATTCTTATTATTAATATACTAGAACTTATAATATATTAATAACCATAAGTGTCTTATTTCTCTCATTCAAGTGCATGATGGTATGCAACCCAAATGGACCATGCCGGGTCGGGTCAAGTCTTACCAAATATAGTTATGGACTTAGACATTAATCCAACAGTCTCCCACTTGGATAAGTCTAAAACTATTATTGCGTATGACTTCAGGAACCAACCGGCAATCGTAGCTCTCAAAAGCTTCTGTCGAACTCTGACCTTGTCGATGAACTCTGACCTTTGTCAGTGACTTGTCCATTAGATAAGGGATCATATATTCCTCCATTCTAGATATCATATGGTCTGAGACATGGATTATAATCATTCTCTCTGTCCATTTGTTGTTTCCCGATTTCCGATTTATGACGACTGACTAATTGAACAAATCAAATCAGTCCTGGCCCGGCCGAGCACTTCCATTTGTCATCATCAAATCATCGAGGGGCCCACAGATATCGCTTTTATCCCGAAGGTAAAAGGAACGGATAAACTTCGACTCATATGGCTTGTTCTACTACTTGTTGAATCATACACAAAAGCACGTTTTATAGCACCGAGTTACCGAATGCGGTTTCGTGCAATCAATGTACTACCAACTCATAGTAACAACTCATATCTCTAGGTTTGAAGAATATAAGATATTATCGTCTCATGATCACTCGTGATAAAATCCATGAAGTGATTCCAATGAGCGCGGGTTGAATCCAATACTCAGAACTTATGAGCACTCATGATTGCTGTAGCCTTGTCCAACACCTTAGACCTCTACAACCCATCATGACAGTCTTAATTCATATCTACTTCCAACATATGACCGACTGTGGATGGTTTGAATAACTTAGTCATTCCGGAAGAATAACCCAGTTTATTCGGGAAGTCAAAACATGCAAAGTGAAACACAATAATAATAGAATCTAATATGGTATCAACCCTTTGAACATAAATAAAACACCTTTTATTTATCACCATATGATTACACATTATTCATTGTATACTGTTTCAGCTATCAACTTTATTCTTGGATTTAAAACAATAGTTGTCCCATGCTCCAAGCATGTACACTATGTTTTCTTAAACACTAGTCATGCCATACACCAAGTATGCATACTATGTTTGTCTATGATCTTTACTTTGTGAACTAGATCCATTGAACATAACTTCAATGATTCTCTTTTCACACTCCCAAATCCTTACCGCAAATGCAGGAATTCCAAATTCATGCCATTTACTGAAATCTGTTAGATTCTAAACTTATATGCATTGATCCTCTCGTAATGATTATGCACAAAGTCATAAAGACTTGGCAACAATCATTACAGAGTATTCCAAAGGAGATCAACTCCTTGGAAATATTCTTCTTGCATTAAGTTTCCTTAATCTTACACAGATTGACGATTCTAACTTTGAAACATTTCCAGATTCCATTTTGACTATCACTTCTGAACAAGAGTTGCCTCCTTACAGATTATGTCAATATGGTCCTTCCAGAATTATCACTATACTTCCAATTGTCCTTGAGTAACCAATCTTTGGTAAACCTTAGATTGTCCTCGACAATTGTTTAATCCTTTTAGTCATATCCAGTTCTAAACCTTTTTCCTTCTTAATGCCCCAGGCATTTTTGAAAATTTTAGAACGGATGATTATAGCACATGTAATCGATCCTATATCCGAAGCATATGGGACACGATTCATGATGTCTCACATAAAGACTAAACCAGTCTTTTGCTACAACATTTCCATTTCAATTTGCCAAGTTCTCATAATTCAGATTATGAAAAGGGATGCCGTAATCATAATCGAATTTTAGAACGCAAATAATGGACTCATATACAGAATTTCCTTATGTTGAGTCATTCCAACATGAAATTCATATATATATCCTTGACTAAATGATTAAAACCTCATGATCTAAGCTTATAGATTTGAGATGAAGTATAATTTCCTCTCCCTTAATTATAGCAAAACAACTTTTCCCAATTGAAACCTTTTGTTTTCTATAATTAACATTGCTAGCTTGCAATACTTAACATAATTATCATGCTCCCACTAACATGATGATTATTAGCATATCACTTATGCTCCCACTAGCTTTGACATGTACTCAAAAATCAGCTGGACTTCTAGAAATCAGTACTTCATTGACTTTCTTACCAAAGTTCAGATTTCTGATACTAGATTGTTTTGATAAGACTTTATCAAAATCATACACCTTCCCTTAGATAGCACACTTGTGTATCTAAACAATTATGAAGAGGGATGCCGTAATCATAATGTTTAGACCTTTTTGCCACTTCTCACAAGTCCATGTTAGTGTGCCGGTTAACCACACGCGCTCCACTAACGACTTTGAGAATGCAAATATCACAATTGCTATCTAGCTAAAATCTACTTAGTGAAAGTGTTTCCTCACCATCATTTTCATGAATCGGAGAGAAACCTTATGACACTTAGATTTACTGGTGTATGTGTTCTTATCCATATGAATTGTCAAAAACCATAGTCACAAGACAAGGATAATGACAAATCCAAACTCATATGGATTGAACTCAATCTTAACTTCTTGCCACCTGGCAGCTCAAGGGCCTGCCATTGCTTCCAAGTTGTTGTGCAACAAATTGAGAACTCTAAGAACTCATATGCAAAACCAACTTTAACTGGAATGGGCACAGACTATGTCAACACGATAGGTTATAAACCTCAAGTCGTGTGCTAGTGAAGAACTTCAGGTTTTACTCTTGATTAGTTCTTGAGACTTTCAAGACCTTTAAGACTCCCACTGTCCTCTTGACCTATAAGACTCCCTTGTCAAATATCCAAGAGATAGTGCGGATTCTAATCAAGACAAACACTTCACACAATTGGCCTAAGTTGGTCTTTGTTTTATCCAAAACATCACAACTTACCAATTTCAAATGTACAAGAGTAGAAAACTTTTACTCTTACATTTGACAAGTGTTTTAAACCTTCTTTAAGACATGTCACTCAAGTTACAATCTTGGAGTATGACTCTAAGACTTGTATTGGAACGAAGTATGACTCATCTTCTTGATTTAACCACTTCAACAATTCAAGATCCCTCTTCTTAGTCATAAGAATGCACTAAGATTTCCTTAGAGAACTAATTGTGCTATGGTTTCTTAATCATTAAGATGATCACAAAAGCTGATACTAAAGTACTCTCCCATCTTTTCAGATTTGAGAAACTTTTATCCTTCTGCCTAAATTGATTCTTCTTATCGATCTTTTGTGGTGGACTTAATCAGTGCACAAGAATGTGTACTCGATCCCTAAGTCCTTTACTTGACTCACACATCCATGTGAACAAGTAATTAGTCTTAATTTTCCAAAACTTGAAAATTCTCATTCATCATGCTATACAACTTGCATGATTCCAAGTTCCGGTCCAATTGAAACTTGGGTGATGAGAATCTTTCCTTATTTGGTAAATCTAGACATTACCACCAATGAAAGACTCAATTTCATATTTCCACTCTTGCTCTTAATGGAATTATATAAGCAACAATTTTTCCTCAAATGCCATTGTAAGGATATTTTAAAATAAATAAAATCAAAAATTTTCCTTTTATTTTAAAACTTTGCGGAAAAACTTATCCTTACAATCCATATGAAAAACTTGTTGTTATCTATTCCTTAAACAATATCTCATAACTCCTAAGAAGTAGCTCAAGAATCCGATCTTCAAACTATGCGATAGAAATCCATCTACGCTATCAGATTCAGCATATTCTTTCTTTAAGTTTCTTCACTTTTTCTTTGATTCTTAAAACATCACCATGTGACCCAGTCACATCATGTATCAAGAATCTCAGAATAGAAACTTAACAGAGTTAGATAGTGGAATTTACCTGAAGTAGAGTCAAACTTATTGACTTTAACATCCTTAGGTAAATTTGGCAGCTTCGCAACCAATGCCCCTTCCTTTGGCAATGGACCCTTTGATAATGGTACACGGGACTATCACAGACTTAGCTTTTCTCTTTACCATTTGGTCAACCGAGTTGACTATGGCCGATCCCTTTCCATTGGGAAGAGAATGCTTTCCGAGATTTCCTGTGTCACTATTGTCAATGTCCATCAAGTTTTAAGAAAGTTGATCTTAGATAAGATCATTAAGGGTCTTGTCATAGTCTATTTCATAGGTGTCCCAAAGGAACTCACTATGTGACTTAGAAAGTGATTGAACCACCAACTTTCTCAAGACTTTGACACTCAACTCTCCCGGCTTGTCAATATGTGACTACATCTCCAAGATGTGCTCACACCTAGACCTTGCCTTGCCAATAGGGCTTGAGTGACCTTAAATTTTTCAAGAACTTGTGGGTTAGGGAGAATAATTCGAGGAGGAGAAAGAAGTATGATATCCATGGGACATCATCTTCATTACGAAAGCTTGTTTCAAGAGATTTGGGAAGATCATAAATGTCTAAACCAGACATGTTTTGGGAGATATTCAAGATAGTTGATCTTAAGTCCTTAATATGACACCCAATATGAAATATTAAGGCTAGGACCCAACAAACTATTTTATAACTTAGAAGAGGTATGCCGTAATCCAAGCTATAAAATATTTGAAGGTATGTGAATGACGATTCACCAATTTCCACCAAGATAAACGAAATGAATTATTAGGTTTTAATTGGTTTTTGAAACTCCTAGATCTTTGAGATTCATTGAACTGTTCAATGGCATGTTTCAATCTCGAGTGTGCCCTTCAGGTTTTGTGACTGGGATGCCGAGGATCACAAAACAAGGTGTGAAGTAACCATGCAAATCACTTGGTACCCTTAATAAATTACCCCTCAATCGATGTGCCGGTTAACCACACACGCTCCATCGATACTATGATAAATATTAAGTCACCCTTTACCTACCTTGTTAAGTCCAAGTTAGTGTGCCGTTTAACCACACACGCTCCACTAACGACTTAAACAAAGTGCAAAGTGTAATTTCATGGATTAGCACCTTATTCACATTTTTCCTAAGTAACTAAGATTGGGTATTATTAAGAGTTTAGTTACTTAGTATTATCATTAATACTTTTAATGAAGGGAGAATTCTAGTCCTGTCAAACCCGTTCGGCTAACGACCCTCCACCAGTCAAGCAAGCGGTGGGTGAGAGTGGACACGCATTAAGTTGCCATTTTATAGGCAACAACCTTATACCCACCTTATAGACCGGCTTCGTGAATGAGGCGTACTAGCGGTAAGACTGACTTTACTCTTATACATATATATATATTATTAACTTATAATATTATAAAGTATAAGGGTTGAATTTTAACTTTTAAAAATCTAAGGGCTAACTTGGAATTAAAGTATTCATAAGTGAAAACTTTACAAATTCCAAAACTTGAGGGCAAGTTTTGAAACTATTCAAAACTAATTAATTCCATAACTTATGTGTTTAAAGTAGTTTTAATCCAAAAACTCTTCAAGTTCCATAACTTGAGGACAAGTTATGGAAGACTTTAAACTAATAAAAGAATTAACTTTTCTTTATTTTATAACTTATGGAATTAATTAAGGTTACACCTTTTTTTATTTTATTTTTATTTTATTAAATGATCCATAACTTGAGGACAAGTTATGGAGTCATAAAACCATTTAATTAGAACTAGACTCTTCATTTTGTAACCTTTGCCAATTTTTATGAGTTTTATGATTCTTAAATGTGACTTTTCATATAACTTGAGGACAAGTTACAAAAACACATTTTAGAATCAATTCTTAGATTAATTTGGATTAAAACCAACTATCACATAATTTTCATCATTAATCCAAATTCACTCATAAAACAAGATAACACAAAAAAACTTTTGGTGATCCATAACTTATTCTTAAGTTATGTAATCCTTTAAAACATTAACACCAAATTTTGTAACTCCAAAAAAACTTTGAATCAATTTTTTTTTTTTTTAAAACCTTTTCAAATCCATAACTTATGGAGGTTTCAAAAAAAAAAAACTTTTTAGATCAAACTTTTAAAACTAATAAAATAATCATATTATTTTATCTTTTATTAAATTTGACCTAATTCAACTCATAAAGCAAATTATTCAAATTTTACAAATAATTAGTTTTTCACAAGAACAAGTAATTATTTTAAAATTTGACAAACTTCATGTTTTTTTTTCCAACTTTGAAAATAAAATATTTGCATCAATATAACAGAAAACAACCCGTGGCTCTGATACCACTGTTGGGTTTTTATGCATTCTAACACTTCCTAAGTGTACATGCAACCCTAAATACCTTGGATCTATGTTTTCTCTATTATACATGCAAATAAGAACTTCCAAGGTATTATCCTAATCTAGCATATAAAACAATGGATATAGTAGGATAGAATACATACCTTTTTAGTGTAGTAAGTCTTCATGAAGCTTGAGTGCTTAGTGCCCCAAGTGTGACACCTCAAATGGAATCACAATCATCAAAACACTTGGAATGACTTGAGAGAATTCTACACTCATCAAAATCGGCTAGCCCTTTCTTCACTATCTCTAGTGGCCGATTTTTCCTCAATAATAAGATGCTTATATAGTTACACAATTAGGGTAAACTCTTAATTGTCATGGCTTTCCATTTCCTTGGATCCATGGGTACAAATACACCATGGAGCATCCATGGACCATCCTATGGGTTTTAGCCCAACTTGATTATCCATGGAGCATTAGCCCACTATACAAGTATGGATGATTTACACAATCAACCCATATATTTAATTAGTCTTCTTTTGATCACTTAATTAATCCTAGATTAATTCTTGATCAATACTAATTAAATAATCTTATTATTCTTATTATTAATATACTAGAACTTATAATATATTAATAACCATAAGTGTCTTATTTCTCTCATTCAAGTGCATGATGGTATGCAACCCAAATGGACCATGCCGGGTCGGGTCAAGTCTTACCAAATATAGTTATGGACTTAGACATTAATCCAACACTTTCTTGTCCCAAACCCAAGCCTAAGAGTGTGTATGGCTTAGATCTTTTTGGATTCACGTAAAGTTTGCCACTTTACGTGATGGGTGGCTTATAGGAGAGTAGATCTATGGATTGGAGCCCTTGCATGGCTTGGAAAGCCACTGTATGGATTAAGAACTAGAGGTACTCAGCGAGTCACATGGGTGAACTCGGCGAGTTGCATGAAGATAGGAAGAAACTCGACGAGTTGGAAGAACAACTCGACGAGTTGGTTGAAGATAGCCTTGGACTCGGCGAGTCTGTTCTTGGACTCGGCGAGTCTGGTCGTGAGGTCCTAACCTTTTCTGGTTAAGCTGTGAATCGGTGAGTCAGGGGATGACTCGGTGAGTTGAGTACGGTTAGAATCAGAGTTGTGGGACTCGGCGAGTCTTGGGGCGACTCGGCGAGTTGAGTCGTGTTATGGGAGTTTCAGAGCATGGGAACTCAACGAGTCAGCGGGTTGACTCGGCAAGTAGAGTCAGTAAGGAGGGTTGACTTTGACTGAGGACTTTGTCTTTGACCAAGAGTTGACCAGTTGACTTCCAGGGGTATTTTGGTAATTATGGGTATTTATTGAGTTCAGTCTTTTGGTATTGATCAGTGGTGGAGTTCGGGTCGGAGGTTGGAGCAGTGTGATCTTATCCTTTTCAGTCAGCAGTTGCGACGTGAGTTATCCTCACTATATCAACAGGGTCTAAGGCACCAAGGCCGACCCTTTATCGGATTGTAATCCAGGTATTGTTGTTATGTTGTTGCTTTGCTATGTTGCATCCTGGTAGTTAGGATGGTATATGTTAGAGACCTGGTTAAGGTCGATATCCTGGTATATAGGATGATGCTATGCTAGTGACCGGTTAGGCCGGTATCCTTATTAGGATGAGGTTATGTTATGTGATTTGCTAGATCGGTTTGATTGGATGTGGAATGTTATATGGTTATATGTTTATGTGCACATAGTTGTTGGATTGGGGTTGGGTTGAGGCGGGTCCTGCTTTGTGTTGTAGGCCAACATACCCAGGGCGGACCGGTTATCCCGAAGGCCCAGCGAGCGGTCCGGATAGGCTGTAGGCCCCACGAGGGCGGACCAGACGTGCCGAGGCTCGGAGAGTAGACCAGGCCGACTGAAGGCCCGGTGCGGGCGGACCAGTCATACTGTAGACTCAGAGAGTGGACCAGATGGATTGAAGGCTCGGTGTGGGCGGAACAATCACACTGTAGACTCGATGTATATGGTTTGACTCGGAGGGTGGACCAGGTGGACTGTAGGCCGGTGCGGCGGACCAGTCACACAGTAGACCTGAAGTGCATGGTTGTTCTGTATCGGTTATATGATATGGTTATGTTTGTATGGTGTTGGTATTTTAGGGGTATCTCACTAAGCTTTCGGGCTTACAGTTGTGGTTTAAATGTTTTCAGGTTCTTCAGGAGGCTGTGGCAAGGCAAAGGCGTGATCGTACCACTCCTCATGATTATATTTTATGATATGGTTCTGGGGAGACTCTGATAAATAATTGTATTGAAAACCTTTTTGTAATAACTTATGAAATTGGGATGTTTTTTAAAAGTTTAAATTGGTTGGAATTTTTAGAGCGTTACAAGTTGGTATCAGAGCCTTGGTTTGAGTGAATTGGAGGAACATTCATGTGAATCCAGTCTCAAATCAAGGAGAGTTTTCAAAAGAGAATTTAAAAAGGGTTTTCAAAAATAAGTAAAGGAGGACGCGGAGGTACGATCAGCCGGAGCCAATAAGTAACCCCAAAATACCATACAAGTTATTTGTTTATGAGATATGATAGAACAGCATGCTATTACTAGGCTAGGGATATTGAAGAATGTACTTAACATGTCTGATGAAACGACTCACAGAGATATCCTTTCAGATTTATGTATTTTTCTTACAGCACTTGGTGTGCTTACTGGGGGACTCAATTTGTAACAACCCGAAGTTGTTCATCGCCGAAAACCCGTTCTACCCGTATAACTCGTCGGAAATCGAAATGTCCCGTTATCATTTTTGGGCTTAGTTATCTAAAATTATATATTTATTTTCATTCAATGAGGGTCCAAATCATTTAGGAACTCATGAATTTAGCCCAAAACATTTATTTCTTAAGTTTTAGAAATATCCTCGTCGGGTGACGAAAACTCAATCGGGTGCGACCCAAAGCATCGTTTAAGGTCGGTATCGGGTAGAATTCCTCCGTGTCCAAGTTTTGGGGACTATATAAACATGTTTTAGCACTCATTTGAAGCTTTTTCCTTCTCTCTCTACTCTCTCTCTAACCTCTCTCCTAAATCCAAAGATTAAGTGTCCAAAACTCAAATTTAAGACTTCAAATCCTTAAGGTACCTTCCTAGCCTTAATCTATAGCATGTTTAGCTTCCAAATTAGACATTTAATCATAAAATTGGACATTGTATGTGAGTTTACGGCCCAGGAGGCAGCCTAGGCCGTAAACACCATTTAGAAGGGTTTTTAGCCCTTAAACTCCTTCATGAACTTGTTTGGACTTTAGATATGGCTAAGGGACTTCAAGATATGGACTTAGAACACCTAAAACTATAATTTTGTGGACTTTGAAGGAGTTTACGGCCAAGGCATAAGCTTGGGCCGTAAACTCATGAAAATGGTGTTTTTCATGCCTTTTAACCCTTCCAAAACACCCCTACAGCTTAGATATGAATTATAGGACTTTGATTCTTGCATTTGGACACTTGAAACATTAATTTTGAGGGACTTAGATGAGTTTACGGCCAAGGAGAGTTCTTGGGCCGTAAACTCCACAAAACTTGGCATAAATCTCATTCTAAGGTGTTAGAAAGCCATCCAACACCACCAAAAGCCTTGGAATAAATCAAGGGACCAACCAAAAATACTTTGAGGGCCTAAAACACAACAATTATGGGGTTTCTAAGGGTTTACGGCCAAGACATGTTCTTGGGCCGTAAACTCCAAAATTTTTGGTGTTAGAATGCAAACTACACACCCCTAAGGCCCTTAGATGAATTTTAGAAGTCCTTTCATGCATGTTCTAGACCTTGAAACACCTTGGAACACCACACACAAGAGTTTACGGCCATGAAGGGGGTTTCATGGGCCGTAAACTCCACAAATCCCCCAAAAATCCCATGCAAACTCATGTTAGGCCTTGGATTAATTTTACCAATCACATGTGATTTGTTCTAGCACCATTTAACATCATTTCCTTGAGTAATTAGGAGTTTACGGCCAGGAGCCTATGTTAGGCCGTAAACTCCCATAAATTAATCATTTTGGTGATTTTAATCCATTCCATGCATTTAGAACAAAGCCTAGAATCATTTCCCATGTCCATATAAGCCATTTAAGCCATTTAAACACCCAAAACCACACCCACATGAGTTTACGGCCGTAAACTCATGTATGTGTGTGTTTTGTGGTTGTAAACTCATTTAAAAGTTTACTCATGAGGAGTAAACTCAAGTCCCAAGTCCCTAGTGTCATTTCACATCCTTAAACGCCACCCGGGTCCCTCCAAACACTTGTATCGGAGTATTTTCGCGACCTGAAGCAATTGTCCCTATCCAACAATTAATCTAAGTCCTAATTAGATACAAATGTGTATCTTTACATTATAATTAGGAATCTCGTGTATTTGCAAGCCCCGGATCAACTCTTAGCATCCAACTCGTCATACATCTCGTCCGGTGAGTTCATACCCCTACGCCTTTTTCACTGTTTTTAACTGTTTTCAGGGGGGGAATACAAGCAAACCAAAACGGCTTTCAAATCATAACTTTTATGTATTACAAATAATATCTGGCAACCTTACAAAACTCTTTTACTCCTTATGTATTATGTTGAGCATAAGGAATGATTTTCAATTACAACTAAATGGATTTTAGTTAAGAAAATAACCAATCTAATCAAATTGTTATGGGAATAATTTGGGGTTCTATGTTACTTTTTATATCAAGTATTGATACCTGTATTAAGTTATTAGATAAACTATGTCTGGTTTAGTTTATCTCTATACCATTCGAATGTTTTGCCAGATAGTCTCATTGAATGTAACTATTTTCACTGTATCATGTTTTAAAGTCTTTATATGTTTGTTATCGTATGAGAATCCTGTGAATAGTTTAATACTAGTTTGTGAGATAGTCACTACCCTTTATGGATGATCAAGTAAACCCTCTCCGGAAGTGTAACCAGAGTCTCCTGGAGGGAGAGCGAAGAGTTTGTGAATAGATCTATTCGGGACTGACAATCCCACACCTTAACTGCTAGCTACAGTTAGGCGGGCACTCCTAGGGTGACAAATTCTGGATATCATTCGACGTCTGACTAACGTCAAGGAGGTCTCGTTGTCGTATCAGTATGGTTACCCGACTCACAATACGTATTAATATAAACTTATTCACAGCTAGGATCTGTTTAGAATCTAAATCTCGTTCGGGATGGAAATCCCATGGTCTTGTAATCTATATCTTGTTTGGGATGGTAATCCCATGATCTTGAGTCTATATTTCGTTCGGGATGGCAATCCCATGGTTTTGAAACTAAATCTTATACGGGATGATAATCCCATGATTTTATCAAACTATCTTATATCTAGTTTCGGGATAGTGATCCCATGGTTTATCAAGTTATCTTATATCTAGTTTCGGGATAGTGATCCCCTGGTTTATCAAACTATACTCTATGTTATTTAATCATTCTTGTATTTAGGAAAATATGGGATTTTCCTGGGGTTATCGTATATCACATAACTGAACTGTAATGAAAGTTAACGAAACTAATTAACATAAGAAAATATGGGATTTTCTTGAATATCAAATCTTTTCAGAAAACTAAAGGAAATCGATACATTTTCACAAAACAAAATCGCTTATGAACTCACCAGCTTTATGCTGATTTTCAAACCGCTTGTATTCTCAGGTCCAAGTTAGACAGGTACCCGACGATATCTTTTGGTGAAGATGGAGTGCTGCGAAGACTCGTCTCTTTTGTTCATATGATATATGTATAACTTTGTACAATTTACTTTTGAACCAAATGTAAACTTTCATATATATATGTAATGTAATGGTTGTTTACTGTGATTACTATGTACATTGGATTTGATACACAACATGGAGTCAACCCCGGGAACGTTTCCGCCTTTGGTTTTCGGGGTGTGACACAATTCATTCAACAAGTTAAGGTTGCACTTGACTTTCCTGAAAAGTTCGCTTTTGGCATCTACTTGCTACTTATGTCAGCTTCAATTAATGTATTCTTTGTTTATACAAACGGTATCTTCTAAATCTACCGGTTACCATGAAACTCACCAATAATATATTCTAATATTGCTTCTTATTATTCAAAGAGATGATTAACATCATATATCGACACATTTCATGTTTCAACTAAAGAACCATAATCAAATTTAATCTTACAAGGCACAAGAACTTTTTATCTTGGCTAAATTAATGCAAAGAAAACATTTCTTCAGTATTATTTCTCTATACATTCCATTCTTTACTTACTTTCTTTTGTTGTTTAGTTTTAGCTTTGTTTTCATCTGGATTTTTTTGAAAAAGCTTACATGTTGAAATATTGAAAGGTAACAATGAATTCTATCCTCCATTTGCTTTGGATGGACTTTTTATTTACTATGATAAAGCTATAAGAAGAGCTACCGAATTTTGTTGGATGATATGACTATGGATAATTTTGTTCTTAGTGGAAGTATGGGGTGGAACATATGATATTCCCATCCAATCCATCTATATTTTGTTATTGGTTTTTCTTTTCTAGATGTTTTATTA
Source organism: Lactuca sativa (assembly GCF_002870075.4). NCBI lineage: Eukaryota > Viridiplantae > Streptophyta > Magnoliopsida > Asterales > Asteraceae > Lactuca > Lactuca sativa. The sequence goes on from NC_056625.2 coordinate 76,805,611, forward strand.
AAGTTCCCGATGAAAGTTCTCTCTAATTTACTAGTTCTTTTGTTCCAAATTGGAAGCCACTTTGAGCAAAATAACTTTTAAATGATTCTTTATTATCTCAAATATGTACCATGATCTAAGCAAATAAAAATGCATAACTCCCTACAAGCCGGTTATCTTTATTATAGATATTTTCATTAGTCTATAATATTAGTATGGTATTATTGTTCACTGATCTAACTTCATGAATTGCAAGTACAATTGACTAATTAATGGGCTAGCAAAGTGTAGGTAACTACAAGTCTACAACTATTGTTGTGATGACATAAAACCCATGCATGACTATTTATTATGGATTATGGAATTTATGAATAAGAGTTATATGTTAAAATGCTTATGAATTGTTGGTAAAACAATTTTGGTTGACATGGTTTTTTTGTTTCAGTTACTAATTTTTTTAATCTTGTCTTTGTTATATATTTTTTCAATAGTCTATTTGAGTTTAACATCTTAGTGTCATAAATTTTCATGTAATGTGTACCATTTATATAGCAACATACTTATATTTTTGACAGAAATTACAATGTACGTTTATTTATTGAGTAAAAAAACAAACTATTTACAGAATTTGAAGTACAATGTTATTAACTAAATTTTTATTATTTATCATTAAGACTATTTTTTAAAGTGTATGTTATTTAAATTTATCATCTCGTTTAGTAGATGGGTTATAACCTAGTCCACAATATGTAGTTTTTCCTTTAACACGATACCCTAAATATTATTTGATTTCGAAATAGATTATTCTTTTGTAATCGTCATAATCAATGAATTCAAAAATACTTTATTCGTTATTTATGGCAATATAAAATATCACCAAAATACGTAGTTTTACCAATTTCTTATTTATTCATATAAAATATTAAACAACTTTACATGAACTAATAAAATAAATTCATGGATATATATCTGCCTAAAATAATTGAGTAAATTACATCGATGGTCCCTGTGGTTTGGGTCAATTTGCACGCTTAGTCTCTAACTTATTTTTTTCACTCGGAAGGTCCCTATAGTATCTTTTTGCTGCGGCTTCAGTCCCTGACAGACATGAAAAGACTATTTCGCCCTAACTAATTTCTTTTTTTAATTTTTTCATTTCTTGTAAAATTAAATTTATAATTAGAAAAACATAATGGGCCCCATTGTCCATTACTACTCCACCACACCCACCCTCACCCTCTTCTTCCTTTCCGTCCGACAACTTCTTCTTCTCCGGCAAACCAACAAAAAATGGAATACAACCAAATAGAATCAAATCAGAGTCAAACTAGAATAAAACCCTAATATCAAATCTGATGAACCTCAAACCAAATTTAAAGAACCTAGAAACCAGAAAATTGTTTTGCTTCCTGATACATGTAATCAAAACGAACTTGAAATCAAATTCGATGCTAAGACTTGAAAATTCCATGAAATCAAACCCGATTAACTTAGATCCCAAAATCGAACACTTGGACATGAGCCATCGAATCTATAACAGATGAACACAAATCCATAAAATAAAAACTCAGAAAACCCCTAGACCTGCAACTCAATATCGATATGCTCAACACCATCTCTATTATTCCCCTAAATATCAAAAACTATCAGCTAGTGAACTTCTTAAAGATTCCCGATGGATTAAAGCAGACAAAGAACTTCTTAAAGATTCCCGATGGATTAAAGCAGACAAAGAACTTCTAAAAGCTACGACGATGGGTTCGTGGCTTCGTGTTCATCAGTGATTTCAGAAATCGATCGATTCTGAGACTTAGCGTCGGTGGATCTAGAGAAAAAGGCACAAGTCGCCTTGGCTGGATAAATGATTTTACCATCTTCTCTGTTCATCAAATTGTACCTTCTGCTGTATAGGACCGATTTCGCCATCTTCTTCGTTCATCAGATTTCCCCATCTTCTCCGTTCCACTGATTTCGATGGAGGATTTTGAGGCCTCCGATTTCATCTTGTGGGAGCACAAATAAAAACCGATCGTCTCTATTTTTTGTTGCACCGAAGGTTAGATCCGATTGTGGTCATGTGGACAAGAAGGTAACAATGGCGGAGGTGACACCAGAATTGAATCGTAGAAGATATGTTCTCAATTAATTCAATCGCATAGTGGGTGGGTTGGGTTCGTGAGGGTGAGGCAATAAGCTTTAATAATAAAATATAAATGATTATATAATAAATAAATAAATTATTAAGGGTAAAATAGTCTTTTTATCTTAAGCAAGGACCAATGACGCAATAAAAACATAATATAGGGACCTTCCGAGTTAGAAAAAAAAGTTAGGGACCAAATACGCAAACTACGCCAAACCATAGGGACCATTCGTGTAATTTACTCTAAATAATTTTATCAGGTTCCACAATATCGATCCAAATGGACATGGTTAATTTTTCCATTTAATCATTTTTGAGGTCTTCGTTGCATCAAGCGGGTATTTCCCCAAGTTATTCATACATTTATAAACTAAATACCTAACTAATTTCATTTTAGACTTCTTACCAAGCATTGTTCAATGATATGAAATGTTTGATCGTGAATGTGGTTTTTAGACTTTTATGTCATACCACACATGATAATATCAGTTTGGTATTTTCATTAGCTGATTGGTTAAGTTTTGGTCATGCATATATACCCATAACAAAACCTTAAGTAAGATTTAACCCGAATTTATTATTTTAGTGAGTTCTCATATTACACAAGAACGAAAACAACAACTGACCAAGTAATCCCATTAAAATACAATAATAAACAAATAAATGAAAATACAACTTGACATAATCATTTTATTGGGGATATATCGGTATTAAGTTGTGGTTAACGACAATGACATAGAAGGATACAATCACAACTGCTATAAATAATAAAGTATTATATAGATTGCTGTTCCAAAAAGAAGTACCAAATATAGATGTTAAACCTAATATATAGTAAATAATAATTATAATCTTGATAAATACGGATTTATCATTTCATATTAGTGATAGAAACCTTATAGATACCTAACTTACAATCTTCAAATGCTCGCAAATCAGATTTTATTAACTAGTAAATAAAAGATATTCTTTTAGTTAACAAAGCATAGTTGGGTATTCTAAGTGGTTAAAGTTTTATATTTATGAATATATAAATCCAGTGATCGGATACAACCTAAATTATCATATATGCATCAAGAATATATGAAAAGTGATAAAGGTTGTATCTTTAATCTTTTTAGTTAGGTATAGACTATATACATAAATTAAATAAACAAGCCATCGAATTGGTAAACTAAAATCTTTATAATAAGTATTAGTATTTTTTAACCATATTAAAAACCACTAACTTGTATTCTATACTCAAACCAAACTTTTGGACAGTTTAATAGCATGTATGGTGGTGTACTGGTTAGTCTAAACTTTCATGACACTGAATGCACTTACATTCTCATTCAAATCTTTTATGATTTGCTATTATGTCCTATTAGAAAATTTGTTTTATACAACATTTAATAAAGGTTGAGCTTGAATCCCACGATATATTATGGTATATTGACGCATTTGAAAATTTTGTCTAAAGTATTTCAAGAGATTAAGAGCTTTTGACACAATCGTAGCTACAGGGTGCTTGAAACAATTACAAGATGATGGTTAATTAATTACTAAGATTTGGAATTCAGTTGAATATGGATTTAGGAACAATTCCAAGACTAAAACTGTTAATTATGTTATTGCAGATAGGATCATACTGGTTCCATATTCCAGAAATTATACCAAACAGAGAACAAATCAAGACATATATAGAGATAAGGAAGTAGTCAAACGCATATATTTCTATCTTCAATTATGTGAATCTGTGAGTTCTATCAACATCAATTTAGTCGACAAAATTCTAATTCAGAAAAAAAAATATTATGTAACAAGGATATGTAACCATGGGGCTTACTTGCAAATCTTCTGTAGGATATCTGTCAGCTTAAAATTCAGTACTGCGAGTTGAAGCATCGGGAACTGTCACCTCATCGCCAGAATCACGGAAAGGAATTGTATCAAAAGTATCTCCATCAGAATCGTCGTTGTCCTCGTCGTCCGCTGGTTCAGAAAGAGAAAGAACAGCAGGAACTCCATGAATCACAAGCCAATCACTGTAATACATGTCCGGAAATGCAATCGGAAGTTCATTCACCTTCAACGTAGCACCAGATCTAGTAACGTTGATTCTAAATCCATTCAGATACGTGTTCATATTCGTTCCATTTTCGATATTCACAAGATCTTTCAACGAAATCTTACAAGGCAACACATGCCGTAGAAACAGTGACGGATAATCAGGAAACCGACCTGAATAATCGACCATCACTTCATCAGCAGGGGCGAAAAGAGTCAAACTAGGTTGACTCAGAAAACCTAGCAATTGCAGATTTAGAAACGAAGCCATCACAGAGTATCCTCTCGAGATTAACACGTTACTGGCTTCATGGAACGAAAAACTGTTACCACCACTATAAGGTGTCTCGCAATCATTGATGCTTGGGATTTGCGCGGGAGAATCAGAGACAGTGAAATTAGAATCGAAGAATTTCTCAATACCAAAAATTATCAGCGATCCGTCGTCGAAAATCGGAGATCCAAGGATTTTCACGTTATTTATAGAAACCTGATCGGATGATGAAGGGGACGTAATGGTGAGGTAGTTGTCGGAGGACATAGTGGGGATTTTGGTGCCAGGATCGAGGGAACGGAGACCAGGGAAGGAGAAACCTAATGGTGAAATGTGGAGTTCGAGGAGAGACTGAGGAGGTTGGCCGAGTTCAGTGAAGATAGAGTCAGGAGGCGTGAAGATGGTGGCGGAGCTAGTTTGAGATAGTAAAGAGCTGGAGACGAGATTTAGGGTTAAGGACATAGCGATGTAGCCGGAATCGGAGAGAGTTTCGGCGGCGTTGGAGATGGTCTCCGATGGGAGAGCGTTGGTGAAGGAAAGGATAGCTACCAGGAGAACTACCGGAAGAATCATCGTCGGTTTCGCCGCCATTAAAACGTACAAGCGGTGGTGATTGGTTGATGACGGTGACTGGAAATGACTGTAAATGTAGATACGATTATATTCTCTTCTTCGGCGGGAAAATCTGTTACAGTATGCTTAACGTGTCTACATCAGACGTAATTTATTTATTTATTTATTTTGTATAGAAATTAGTAAATAGTGAATTATCAACTTTTAATTACAAGAGTAATTTTCATTCCTTCCAAGTTACAGAAAAAATCCACAAGTATATGACAATGACTAATAAAATTATAACATAAATGTTAATAGTATATTTTACCAGGTTTCATCATTTGATTCAAAAGCCATCAGTTGCATCTTCATTCGTAAACCTTAGCAAGTGTTCCTATATGTTGACACAAGTTAGAGAAGTCTTCAAAAAAATTTAACAGTCATATAACTAATATCCTTCTAACTTTTAGATATTCAAAATTATAAAAGTTCACAAAATCCACATAATTCAACAAAATCACACCAAAATCATAAAATTAACAAAAAAAAATCTACATAACTCAAATAATTCACAAATTAAAATCCGTCACAATTTAATAGAATACCAAACAAAAATTAGGTTAAAGCATACTTAATGAATCCCCCTTCGGTAAAGTCAGAAAATGGGAGACAGACAAACTTTAGTTGCAGAGAATCAGAAAGAATAGGGGTAAATCGCATAGCACTAGTAATATTTTAAATGTGTCAGGATTTTAATCATGGATTTCATGCGTGGAATTCCGCATCTCAACCACTAGGTTCCTATCATGGGGACATCATAGTTTACGTCTTCTTCAATTGCATGCATCTCACCCCACGCTCGGTTTGCTTTGGCTTATTAGTCTTACAATATGTTGAATTCAAATGAATATGATAAATTTGGCCAACGACAGAAGCTCGGGACAAAGTTGTATGATGTGGAAATCTTACATTCGACTGGCTACCTAGTGGGGCTTCGACCAATAACCACCAGTCAATTCCGCTTTGGGGCCACCCTTTACTCTACCATTATTATAGAGGTATGGGGTTCGACACAAAGAAAGATTAAGGCGGCATATCAATTTTTCTTTTTATACTTGATGATTCTCTAATTGCATTTGGTAGCGATGACCAATAAGGTACGAACGTTGACAATTTTACGATTGTTACAAATGTCTCATGTGTGTCAGGTCACGTGCCAATATGGGAGTGTTGAGTTTCTTTGTTTTCTAATTGTTGTCTACATGTTATGATTGTCCCGCCCATTTATTTGTCTCTAAGAGATGGTTTTTTAGGGTTATTTCTTGTTTTCTTGTTCTTTTATCATCGATGTTTTCTCTCCTTTTTCTTTCATGATTGTTCTAAAACAGGGGGAAATTACTTCCACAATCACTCCTGCTCGAGTGCAACATTTATAGAGGATTATAGCTATATAAGACTTTGAACTTGTAATGACTTATGGGTCTAACGAAGTTTTCAAACCGTTCAAAAAACTCTACTCATGTTTTGTTTGTTAAAAAAACCTAACAAAACCTAACGAACTTAACATTTTGTCTAAAAAACTCAACTAAGTTACATTTTTGTTCGATTTTATGGAAGTCAAAGAAAAGAAACAGATGATGTTGCTTATTACCGTATCGGGAAAATAACTTGTACGACCAATAAAGTTTCCAAACCGTTCAAAAAACTTCAATCATGTTTTTTCTGTTCAACAAAATCCAACGAACTTAACCTTTTGAACAGACAAAACATGATTGAGTATTTTGAACGATCTAAAAACTTCGTTGAGCTTTTTTAGACAAAATGTTAAGTTCGTTGGATTTTTTTAAATAGACAAACATGATTTAGGTTTTTTGTACAGTTTGGAAATTTCATTGACTTGTAAGCCATTTTCCAAAAAAAAAAATGCTAGCCCTTATTTATTTTCACACAAATTTTAAGCTCTAGGTTCCATCATTTTTGGTACGAAGCATATTGATTTAAAATGGTTTCTACTTGGTCTATTGCATAAAATACCGACTTCGATCCTACCATAGATGTTGTCTCAATCAAGGCCCATCATGGAGAAAACATTCCGAGCTATTCAAGAATACCCATTAGCTCTAGCCTAAATGAGAAATTCATACCGGTCTAGTGATGCTGTGCATGAGTACTAAGATCTGATAAGTGTAATGTCACTAATCTCTCAATTGTACCACATCAGCTTTACAATGACTACTCACATCGGTGCAATAACACACATCTTTCAAAAATGGTCCCCACTGTCACCTCATTTATCACTTTATAAATATTTAATCATTTAGAAATTTAAAATATTCATTTAATCATTAATATTAACATATTAAATTGTTAATTAGTTAATAAAAGTTATACATACCTAGTTAATTATCTTTAGTTTTAACATTATGACTATAATTACATAACATTAACTTATATACTACATTTTAATAATAGAATTATAATTACATATATAACAATAACTCATTTATCAAAGAGAGGAAATGGTATTACAATGAAGTTAGTGATGGAGCCTACATTTTCATTTGGAAGGCTTTCATAAGTTGAAAGATCTAAGCTAGCAATTGAAATTCATTTTTAAGATTATTGTAAGATGCGATGTGATTGCTCTAAATGGCTAAATTGATAGAAATTGGGTTGTCAGCCATATATGCCATAATGGTCTCATTCTAAAATGGTAACAAGTCGGTCAATTAGGATTAATGGATTAACCCGTCTATATGAAGATTAATCGATGGCCCTAAATTATAAAAGAATATAATCAAAAATAAATAAATATCACCAAATAGCGAAGTTTGATTTATTTTATACACATATACACATAAAAAAATTATATAGATATGTAAAAGTTAAAGAAATAGCAAAGTCTCATTCAATTTTATAATTAAATTCAAAGAATTTAGTGTCATCATGATAAAGGATGAAAATGTAGGCGTTGATGTGAGGAGAGACAAAGAGACGTGACTAATTAGGGAATTTAGTCTACCATTTGCGTTTTTTCAATCTTAATTTTTTTTTTCAGTTTTGTTGACTTATTTTTATATAACTTTGCTCATTTGACTTTTTAATTAATTTTGACCATCTAGCCCGAATAATGACCGATTTTGACCAATGCCACCTAGTACAACCGATTAGCATTATTCTTAGACGGATAGAGAATGTCAAGTAATTAATTGCAGATTAATCAGACATTTCAACTGATTTTTATAACATTGATTAAAAACATACAAATATTCGATTACTATAAAATCCCTAACAACCAAAAGGTTTAAAGACAAAAATCATACCCATTTACCAAAATATTTTTCATGCCATCCTTAACAAGATTTTAGACATGAATATTGAATAGATGTGTCAAGAAAGTCCGAACCCAATTAACTTGATCTTATCCAAACCCGAAAAAGATAAATATGGCGGGTTTAATAGGGTCTCAATGTCAAAATCGGATTATGCAACTTGACCCGACAAACCCGACATATAGATAGGGGTATGGTTTTGGGTTTCTTTTTTACGTTTTTTATCGGGCCCAGGTTAACCCGAATAAGAACATTATTTATTTTAGTAGAAACATGCAAAACTATTAGTGTTTACTCAATTGGCCTTATGATAAACTTTTTTTTTACCCATTTAAAATTGTTCCAAACCATATTTACTTTAGCAAGACATGCAAAACGATCTGTTATCAATTGAGACTAGTCTTTTTATTATTACAACGCACTAGCTAGTATTCGCAAACACTCGTAAGATGTTAGAATGGAGGTGATGAGAATTGATGTCTTTGATTCTTTTTTAATAAATAAAATTGTGTGTTTACGATGATGCTTGGTTGAGGTATTACAGTAACAGGATCAAATCCATTTATACGAAAAACGAAAATGAAGATGGGATCAAACCCATTTTCAAAAGTTAAATTAAAACCCAAACCATAACAGAATTTTTCTTTTTTCTTTTTTAATCATTTTTTATTTCTTCCTCATCTTTCATCCAAATGAAAAGAAAATCATAATCCTTACGCTATGGACATTGTAAATCCATTAAATCTCGTCTAAAATTCAAATTGGCTGATGAAATGTGATGTGTGCCATAATATTTAACAACAAATTGATAAAAAAATAAAAAAAATAAATAATAATAAATAAAAAAAAATAAAAAAAATAAAAAAAAATAAAAAAAAAAAACTCAAATCCCATAACCACATCTTTACAACAAAACAACTCTTGATTTCATAATCCCATTCCCCTTTATCACAATTTCCTATCATACTTGAACAAATCAAAATCATAATCATAATAAACAAAATAAACAAAATAAACAAAATCATGATGCACCTTCACACCATAACAAATAACAAAGCTTCAATCTTTACCTCATGAATTACAAAAAAAGAAAGATTAATCTTTCTTTAAACCATTTGACATGTTTCCACTTTCCACTTTCATTTGCACTGATTCAACTCTAAACTCGAATCATCCACCATTTTCTTTATCAACTGATCAAACTTCTTACCTTCATGACTTGGTTTCAAGACATTAACATCACCCCAATGAGAACACGGGTCCATGAACCAGTTCCTATGACCCGTGCACCATGACCCTGGTGCAACCCGCCCACTTTTGCGGGTTAAAATATTACTATCAATCATGTCTAACACTGCATCATTCTCATCAAACCTTCTTGCAAAAGCAGCTCCACTTTCAACCATGTTCTTGTAGTTTGAGTTTTTGAGAAACATGGGTTCCATCTTTCGGGGTTTATCCCATGCCATGAATCTCAAATCATTGTTGATGGTTGTGTTCTTGAACTCAGGTGAGTTGCAGATTACAGTATGGAAGTAAACTTCTTGGGCCAAAACAATGTTGTTAACATACATAAGAAGTGTTCGAGGGAGATTATCCCACGCAAAAACACAATATTCAAGAAAAGATCGGCTCAAAATCACCCATGGAGACCCTGAAAAACCAGATCAAAGTTTTCTTCAGAAAAGAGAAGATTGTGAGTTTAGTTCACTAGAGATATAGGAAGTAGGAGGTAGGAAGTTTGCCTGTGAAAACTTTGAAGGCATCTGGCATAGGTCGTTTTTCAGTAGCCCTAAAGATTTGGGTTCGTCTTGCTAAGTAAATCCCTGGATCAACTACAATCGGCTGAATCCTTTGATCTCTACATATTATGATGAAAATTTGATTTAATATGGTTGAATTAGAGATGAAAAGGGAAACCATCAATTGTAATGAAATTGAAGATTATTCTTACTGCTTCCATCCAAGGTCACTGGTATGATCGATGAAATTAGCATCTCTGCTAATCGAGGAGAATGCATGAAACAAGTCTGAAAGTGGATGATATGAAGAAGGAAGTAGCATTAAAATGATATCAAGTAACACCACAAAATTGTGAGGAAATTTCGCAGAAGATAAACAAAATTGCTATTCATTATCAAAAACGACAGATAAAGTTAGGGCATACCATCTTGTGTTAGCAAAGGATAGTCCGATGCGCTCAAAGTAATAAACCAATCCCAATCACCACCGTTCTTCAACAGAATCGCTGCAGCATGTAAAATGGCGGCGATATTGCTCGCGCCCATTTCCGTTGTTGGATCAGGGTTCTGAATTAGATGCACATTATCAAAAGCCCTAATCACTGGTACTGACTTCACCAACTCAGCCAACCTCTTCCTCTCATCGACAGAACCTTCTGTCCCAATGTGCAACAAATACCGATTCCTGGGATGGTACACCGCCAACAACAACCGGAAAATCCTGTCGGCGTCTCCGCCAGTGCCGGATATGTAGTAGGAAAACGATGGAGGGTGACTAGTCCCACGGTGGACGGTGGAGGAGAAGGATTTGTGTGAGGCGTATGAAGCACTGAAACCAAAGATCGAGGAGATGAAGAGTAGCAGAGAGATGATTGCAGCGGTGAAGAGAGTGAAAAGCCATTTCTTCTCGGCTCCCAATCCCATGGAGATAACTTTGATTCTGATTCCGTTATGCTGGAACATAGGGATTTCAAATTCTTGAAAAGGGTTTAGTGTTGGATTAGGGTTTCAGGTTATAGTAAATTGACATCTCTGGTTTAGAATTTGCACATAAACAAGACGAAAGATTCAGTTATGTTCTTGATTGATAAGTTTAAGTAAAATTGTCAATCTCTTTGTTTAGAATTCAACAAGCGTATGGACGATGGAGGGTTTAATTTCGAAAATCCACCGGTCATAAAAATTTCATCGGTTATTAGAAGAGTTAAAATGTATAAGGGTAGTAGCTAAACCAACAGTTGTTCAATAAAACTCAGCTGATATTATAATAAATGACATTTGTAAAACTATTTTTTTTTTTTTGGAACCAGCAAATATATTAAAAAGGAAAGGAAACAAAAAAATCCTGACTAGCAAGGAGCTAGCAGGGAACATATAGTTTCAGTTTACATCATTAGCATCACCTACTGTATTACATTGGAGTTCAATCAATTAAGAGGGCATGAGCACCAAACAGTCCATTCACATATCTTTGCCGAGCTCCTGTATTTCAACCACATGTATACTACCGATTGGATATTATCAGCAACCTTTGGGGGAGTAGTTGGTAGTCTTTTGAATAGCCTCCCGTTCCTAGCCTTCCAAATCTCCCAGAGTGTACCATAACATATGTTGATCATGACCTTCATGTTCTTCCTGTGGCTTCTCTGCTGTGATACATACCCAATTAAATCAGCTATTGTGTTAAATTGAAAGGGAGGCATGTTGCACCATCTCCAAAACCATTCCCAAATAGACTTCGCATAAGGACAAGTGAGCAGAATGTGATCTGGACTTTCATCCTCCTCCATACATTGTCCACATTGGACAGATTCAAACATTACACCTCTCTTGGACAGTTCTGTAGCTGCAGGTATCCTCCCAAGAATTGCTCGCCAGATGAAGCAAAGGACTTTGATGGGGACTTCCTTTATCCATTCAACTTTGACATGAGGTTCTGGATTTTTTGGCCAGTCGATCAAATGCCTAACTATGTCAACATGGTATCTACCATCTCCCGTTAGAACACATCTCCATTTGTCTTCATCTGTTGTTGGCCGAAATTGTCCCAATGATGAACAGATGACTGTAAGATCATTGATATTTGGAGTAGTCTTCCAATTCCATTCTAATCCAGTGGCCTTCACTCTATCTTCCACTTTACATCTTTTTTTTCTTTTCCAAAGCGTACAGGTTCGGAAACGCTACCTTTAATGTTTCGTTCCCAATCCATCTGTCTAGCCAAAACAATGTCTTATCACCTTTATTCACTTTTTTCTTCATGATAACCTCCATCGGCACATCTACCTTCCTTAGTTCTGTATCAATCGAGGCAATATTCTTCCAAACACCAGTGCTCGATCGATTAGCTAGACATGACTCTTCCTTTGATTTTATTTTGTGAATTCCTTGGATGACCTGACTCCATAGTGTGCCTTGGTTCAATCTTAATCTCCACCACCACTTTGCAATAAGAGATAAGTTGAGGGCCTTGAGTGATCCCAGTCCCAGTCCCCCTGCTTCTTTGTGTTTTATAAATTTTTCCCAAGTCACCCAATTTATCTTTTTATTGTTTTCCGTTTCCCCCCACAAAGATTTCCTTCGTATCCGTTCGAGTGTGCTTATAACCCCCATCGGTGCCACAAAGAGGGAGAAGAAATAAGTGGGGAGGTTACCAAGAACTGATTTAATGAGAGTCAGCCTTCCACCGAACGACAATGATTTTGCCTTCCACGATGATAGCTTCCCATTAAATCTATCAATTATAGGTTGCCAATTTTTCTTTAAGTTCATATTGGCACCTACTGGTACTCCGAGGTAGGTGAACGGTAGTGTTGCAGGCTCACATCCAAGTGGGGCTGCCATTCGGGAAGTCTCACGCATTGATACGCCAACTCCAAACACCTTTGACTTATGGAATTGAAATATATAAAATTATATAAAATGACATTTAAGAATACAGAGGATTACTAATCTAGTCATTTTCTCTAACTACCTATCCAAAAATAGCAAAAAATTAGCAATTGTCCAACAATAGCCCACGAAACCGTAATTAGAGTGAGCTACTGTTTTGCCAAATTGTCTACTTTTTCGGATTAACTATTAAAAAAATCATTTCGAAAATCTAAAATAATAGGTTATTTTATAACCTACGTTTTCCTCTCGACGAACTATGGTTTCCCAAGCCGTAGTCTAGGTTTCAGTAAACATTCTACGGCTTTGGTAAAAAAAATTGTTTCTCGAAAAAAAAATCAAGGAATCATAACATATATACAATTTTATATAGATTACAACCATTAAAAAAATGTAGGCTTCATACGAAACCTACGGTGTACAAGTCCAGACTGCACGGGTTCTATGCTTTCAGTAGTACGGGTCCAATACTACCTTTCACACCTACCTATACCTTCCCCAAGGCTCTACCTGATAAGTCTAATTCGTCCCATAACAAAACATATCTCACAGGCTACTGCATAACTCAAATCCTAGGTTATCCTAAGATTTGCTCCATCCACATCAAACCAAAAATCAGATCAATCATAACAGGTTGCCTTATGCATCCAAATTATACACAGAACAGGATCAAATAGACTTTCGAATAATAAACTCTACCATAGGGCCATCACCAGACAATGAACATGAAATAAGGTCAAATCAATCATTCTAAGGCTATATATCCTAACCGTATACAATTTTTAAAGCATACAAATAGCAAGATCCATTTGACTATCATAATCCAAATATCAGTATAGCATGGCTAACATATTGGGGAACTACTTACTTGAGCTCGGCCGATTATGCACATTGCACTCTCCCTTTTTCAGTTTAAGAAGTTTTTACTTTGATTTTTGAAAACAATTTTACCATTTTCTTAGTTTGAGTCCTGACACACCCGAGAGTGTGCCTGAATCCCTCAAACCAAGGCTCTGATACCAACTTGTAACAACCCAAATTTTCCAATAAAATTTTTCATTTTTAATTAACAAAACCGTTACCGATGAACATAAAATACCATCAAGCCAGGCCCTTGCCCTTAGGCTCTGAAGTACCTGAAACAACCAACAAACTGTAAGTTAATGCTTAGTGAGTTCCCCAAAGCATACCCCACACAGTCCATATAATCATGTAATCAATATTAGCTATATAAGCTACACATACCACATAATCCATGTATACAGACATATAAGGATGTCTTGGAAACCCTCCAAGGTCTTATACCGAATGCCACTGGAACCCCCACGTGGTCTTAACTACCTGACATGGGAACCCCCACATGGTCTTTACTAATTGTCACTGGAACCCCCACATGGTCTTGACTACCATCCCTGCGAACCCCCACATGGTCTTCACTAACCAAATAAATATCATACGAGCTAAACATATAAACATATTAAGATGCCTTGGAAACCCTCCAAGGACTTATACCAAATGCCATGGGAACCCCTACATGGTCTCAATCTACTGTCACGGGAAACCCCCAGGGTCTTCCTTACAATTATCATACCGATATATCACATAATCAACTAACAATTCACATATCATATAATGGGCAGGCCTTGGTGCCTTCGACCCATTGGTATGGTGAGGAGACTCACCTCTCAAGAAATGTTGAAGCGATAAGATCAATCCCAATCCACAACTCCAACTCAACCACCTACAATCACCAAGTGACTCATTTTTCAAAATACCAAAATACCCTTAAAATCAAACTTGGTCAACCATGGTCAAAGTCAAGGTCAACAGTCCATGTTGAACTCAACTTTTCGAATGCATATAGCAACTCGTCGGATTTCTTTAGTGTTCAGAAAGTCAGGGAAAAACCCTAGCCAACTCGTCGAGTTGTCTCATCAACTCGTCGAGTTCGATCAGCATCCAGAAGACAGGGAAACCCGATCCAACTCGTCGAGTTGCCAAGGAAACTCGTCGATTTTTCCTAGTCTTAACCTATTCGGCCCTTTTCAGTCGAATCTAAAGCCCCATACTACAGATCCAGTCCCCTAAAGTTGCTAACTTTACATCCATGCAAGGCATAAAAGGGCTAAAAACGCTTAAACAAGCTTATCAAGAATCTTAGAGCATGAAGGAGGGCCAAGAGTTGATAAATTGACAACGTTAAGTCCACAAAGGCCCTAAGATAACTATATCTAAAGCCAAATCTCCATATCATGCTCAGATCCAAGGATAGTCCCAAACTAGGCTAATAATGGCCATAAACTTTCATAGAATAAGATCTAAGCAATAAAAGGCCAAGGTTTCAACTTTATACCTCAATGTGGCTGCAAAACTGGAGAAAATCCTAGATCTATTGCCTTCTACTCAATCTATCCTCTTCAAGCTTCCAGTTCCTTTCAAATGAGCACTAAAAGTTACTCTCAAAGCTCACACACATGCAAAAGAAAGTATAGGGCTCGAACTAGGGTTTCTTTGGGATGTAAAGACGATGAGGGAGACCACCAATGAGCCATAAGTTCTTTATATAGGGTGAAAAACCCGAAAAATTAGGGTTTTCCTTTCCAACATCTACTCGTCGAGTTGGGGCCTTCCAAGTCGTCGAGTAGACCCTTCATCCCTCGTCTATAATGATCCCCACTCAACAAGTTGGAGCTCCCCAATTCGTCGAGTCCCAGTCCAAAACCCTAAAATGTTAGAGAAATAAATGATACCTAAAACAAGCGTTACACTCCTAATCAAGAATAATAGGTAAAATTTCGATAAAAAATAGTTGTACTTCGTTGTTCTTCGGGTGCTCCATTGAGAGAAAACAGTAGGAAAACAAGGGAAAAAATAGTAAAAATGACCTAATCTGAAAATCAATACATTATATATTATGGGTCAATGAGCCCCGAAAGAGGAGACGAGCTGGAAAACACTAGCCCATTGCGCTAAAACCGTAGACTTCACCCCGTTGACCGTAGTCAACACACAATGACCGTAGTCAACGCTAGTCGTCTACTCTTTCGGGGGTATTTTTAGCTAAAGTTTTTTTTGGCTACTTTTAGATAGATAATTAGGGAAAATGGATAAATTAGTAATTCTCTCAAATATTTAAGAATATTTGTTTCTATAATTAATTAAGGGGTATATTTGAAAAAAAATAAAAAGTTCCTAAAAAGCTAGTCTAAGTACTTTTCAAAAAGCTAGCTTATAAGTTATTTTTTGGCTTACCAAACACGACAACATAAAAAAGCTCGAAAAATAAGCTAGCTGTGAGCTTCTATTCCTTCTGTTAAAGGAGATTACTATTAAAGGAAATTTGAGAAAAAATGTATGAATAAGTTAAGTTATCGTTTTAAAATATTAGTTTATAAACTATTTCAAGCTACAATAAATTATATTTATGGTTTTACCGATCTGTATATTACAATAAATTAGCTTATTTTTATCAAACATGCTCCAACCCTAGGATGGAAGACGGATGGTCGCGTGTCCAAAGGCGGAAAACTTCGGCGAACAAGGCGAACGGGGTTGTTACAAACCTCTTCGTCACTGACATCCCCAATGGCGTCACCAAGACGGAGTTCAAGAAGATTTTTTATCCATTTGGAAGACTTTCGGACGTTAACTTTGAAGGGAAAAGAGATAGAAACGGAAAGAATTTCGGGTTTATCAGATTCGTTGGGGTATCAGACGTGAGGGAACTGGAACGTAAACTAAACGGGACGAAGTGTAGGAATAATTCCTTGGAGGTGAATGTCGAAAGACGCAAACGAAATCCCCCAGCCAAACAATTTCAGGCAAATAAACAAGTTCCTTTCTCTTCTAAAGTCAACGTTAACGGCGGGGGGAACCCCATACGGAATGTCGGGGGCAGTTTTAAAGATGGAAGATCCTTCGCCGACGTAACTGGTAAGCATTGTGATCCACCAACTCCTTTCAAGGTATCGCCACCTCCTTTATAAAAGCAGAAGAATCAATGGAACGATGGATGCAGACTAGGGTTCTGTTTGGTGAGGCTAAGTTTGTTCAACGCCTTGGCCATATGCTTGCGTTGTTATCTATTCACTGTGACAATCCTGTTGAAGTATAATATATTGGTGGAACAAGTATTCTTTTAAGATTTATTAGGGCTGAATTGGCTCTAGAATTCTTAAAAAAAAGGAACAAGCGTGGAAAGAAATATTCAGTTGGATCTCTGTTGATGACCCTTCAAATGTTAAATTTTAAAGGCTAGCATGGGTAAAGATCGTGGGGTTACCACTTACTTTTTGAAGTGAATCAAAATTCAAGAAAATTATACTCTAGTTTTAAAATATTATAGTACCGTTTGATGATATCAAGCACCGTGATCATCTATCTTGCATTAAACTTGGCATCAGCACTAAGTATAGAAAAAACACCAACGTGTAAGTTTCGGTGGTAAGTTTATAATGATTGGTATTGTGGAATTTGAAAAACCATTTTCCTTTGAAGAAAAGAAGCAAATGTATGTCTCAGATAGTGAAGAAAGAACAGATGAGGTGCTTGGAACGGTCAGGGCAACGGAAAATAAAGATCAAGATCATGGATTGTCGCCATTAGAATCCATCGAAATGGAAGAAGGCGAAATCATGGCAGAAGAGATGGAAACAACATCGGTGAATTTAAGGGAAGCAAGGGTGGAACACCCGACGAGCGAATCAGTCGCCGGAACGGATAAGGACGGGTACAAAAAGGTATCAGGACTCATGGAGTCGATCTTATCAATTAACAAAGAAGAACCAGCGATGGTGGGAGATATACATGAAAAAATTCATGCAATAAACAGCAGTGGGACCCAACATGTTGATTGAAACGTGGATTCAAAGGTTGAGTCCACAAATGATGTATTAAAAATGTCCCAGTGGATTGGTTTGGCCAATTTAATTCCATTGGTCCAATGCAGTTTTTATTTATGGGTCAAGTAAATTTGGATCCGAAAAATAACATTGATAAAAATTCACGCAAGAGGAGAAGGACTCACTCTCCACCTCTTTCGACGCCCACAGCTATCAGTGCTTTAACAAATGATATTACTAACCCAATCCAATTAACTTCTACCCACTCTGTTGGAGCGACTTCTTCCCCTGAAACATTGAATCCACCCACTGGTGCTATTGACCTAAATCATGCTCCAGCCTTCCCAACCAGTGAACCAGAAATCGATGAAACGGAAGTCTCTAATGGTGATGAGCTAAATGAATTGGAGATAACAGTCAAGATTGGGAACGAAATTGGATTTGATATTTCAACAGAGGACCCCATTCTTGCAGAAATCATGGGCGAAAATGGAGAGATTAATGTTATCCAATGAATCTGCTAACTCTAAACATTCGGGGGATTGGGTAAGATCATAAGGTGTTGTTGGTTCGTAGACTGGTAAGAACTCACAAACTATCTTTCATTGGCATAAAAGAGACTCAATTGGTTCATTCGGGCGTTATTAATGTGGAGAGTTGTTCGGGTTCAAACCAATGTGAGGCTGCTAAAGTGCATGCGACTGATAGATCAGGGGGCCGTTTAAACCTAAGGGATCCTTCGCTTTTCACATCTTTGGAAGTCATCAAATCACGACATTGCCTAATCAACATTGGAAATTGGGTGGGGATAGATAAACATGTCATACTTGCAAACATCTATGGTCCACAGGCCATTCCTGATAAAGAAAAGTTGTAGGAGGATCTGCTTAGACTAAAATTGGTTAGAGGGGATATTTGGATACTGTTAGGGGATTTCAATGCAGTGAAAAGGGAGGATGAAAGATTCAACTCCATGTAGTGCACGTAGTGCATTGGGTTTCAACAGATTTATTCACGAGGGAGGTTTAAATGACCTCAGAATGGGTGGTCATAGGTTCACTTACTTTTGTCATGATGACTTAAAACTTAGTAAATTGGACAGATTTTTGGTCTGCTCTGATTTCCTTCAATTTTTTCCTAATGTCACTGTCACTGCTCTTCCAAGGGAGTCTTCAGATCACTGTCCGGTTTTGCTTTCAACGGCTTCGGTTGACTTTGGACCTCCTCCCTTTTGGTTTTTTAACTCTTGGATGGATAGGGATGGTTTTGCAAAGGTTGTTGCTATTGCATGGCTTCACTTCCAAGGATATGGCACTACTGATTGCATATTAGTTGCCAAACTGAAACACTTAAAAAACAAACTTAAAGAATGGAGGGCGTCTGAATTACCCAAGGAAGCGGAGGATCTAACGAAACTTAGAAACAAGGTAGATTTTTTGGATAGATTGTCGAGACACGAGTTCTATCCGAACAGGAAAGAACGGAAATAAGAGATGGTATCAAAAAATATCTGAACGTGCAAAAATGATTAGTCTTGATTTAAAACAGAAACCTCGAATTCGATGGGTTATTGATGGTGATGAAAACACAATCTTCTTTCACGGATACGTCAAGAACAAGAACATGAAGAATAGCATTAATGGAATCATGACAAATGGTTGCTGGAGTACTGATCCAAATCAAATTAAAAAGGAGGCACATCGGTTCTTTCGAAACAAATTTAAAGAAAAATGGTCATCCTGACCAAAGTTCTATAATACACTATTCTCTCGTATATCGGAGACAGACAGGAACTAATTTGAACAACCTATCTTACTGGAGGATATAAAGGTTGTTCTATGGGATTGCGGAAGTGAAAATCCCCCCGGGCCCGATGGGTTCACTTTTAAATTTTTTAAATCATATTGGGACATCCTTCTTGGTGATATTCTATTCTTCGTTAAGCATTTTGAATGTTATGGCATGCTAGACCCGGCATGCAGTTCCTCATTTATCTCCCTCATCCCTAAAATTAAAGATCCGATCAGCTTCAGTGATTTTCGCCCGATTAGTCTGATTGGATGCTTGTATAAAATTATTTCCAAAATCCTTGTCTCTCGTCTAAAAAGGGTTATGGGTGTTTGCATTGATGTGTACAATTAGCTTATGTTGAAGGTATGTACATATTGGATGGACCATTGATCGTGAATGAAATTTGTTCTTGGGCGAAAAAGACCAAGAGAAAGGTTTTTCTGTTCAAAGTTGATTTCGAAAAAGCATTTGAATCGTTAAATTGGAAATATTTAGACTCAAATCTCTGTCAAATGGGATTTAGGGACAAATAGAGGATGTGGGTCAAAGGTTGTTTGACATCGTCCAGGTCTTTCGTACTTATCAATGGCGTTCCTACACAAGAATTCTCATTGGAAAAAGGTGTCAGACAAGGGGGTCCGCTTTCACCTTTTCTATTCCTCATTTCCATGGAAGGACTAAGTGTGGCGTTAAAAACAGCATGCAATAAAGGCATATTTAAAGGTGTGCAACTCCCTAATAATGGGCCGATCATTTCACATCTATTGTATGTTGATGATGCTCTATTTATGGGGGAGTGGACGGAAAGGAACATTAAGAACCTTGCGAGGATACTACGTTGTTTCCATATCTCCTCAAGACTAAATATGAACTTCTACAAATCCAGAGTCTTTGGCGTAAGAACAACGTTAACTGAGACGACTTCTTGGGCTAGACCCCTTGGTTGTGAACCATCTTGCCTACCTTTCACATACCTCGGGGTTCCCGTGGGTGCTAATATGAAACTGAAGAAGAACTGGAAGCCTATTATTGATAAATTCATGGCGAAACTCACGGTGTGGAAATCGAAAACACTGTCGTACGGGGGCAGGCTCACGCTAATTACGGTCGTACTTGGTAATCTTCCCACCTACTTTCTTTCTCTTTTTGTTGTACCTACTGAGGTGTTAGACCAGCTGGAATAAATTCGCAGAGATTTCCTATGGGGCAGATTGGATGGAGCCTCAACAATTAGAGGGTCTCGTGGGATAAAATAATAGCAGCAAAAGATGAAGGAGGAATAGGTGTGGGTTCGATTAAAGCACTCAACATTGCCTTAATCTTTAAGTGGTGGTGGCGGTTACGATCTGATCCATCTCTCTTATGGAGTCAGGTTATTTCAAGCATTCATAACCTAAATTCTAAGTCCTTGGATTATTTTGCTAATATGAAAATCCTAAGTTTATGGAAAATCATGGCAAGGGTAAAAAAGGAAATGTTAAAACTTGGAATTCCTCTTTCTGATGTCATAGTGAAAATAGAAATTGGAAACAATACAGTATGGATATGTAGTTTATCTTCTGATGGGATATACTTGATCAATATATTGAAGAAGAAAATTGACCAACTCACCCCGATCAATCTGGAAAAAATTGAATGGGTGAAAAAAGTTCCAAATAAAGTAATGTGCTTTATATGGAAGGCTAGAATGGGTAGAGTTCCAGCTGCAACAACACTTCAAAAGAGGGGGTTCAATTGGACTCCATAGCTTGTGGGTATTGTGATCATGAGGAGGAATGTGTCAGCCACATCCTTGCTAAATGTTTTTTCGCAAGGATTGTGATGGAGTGGGTTTTCAAATGGTGTGGTATTGTTGCAATTCAATTTAAATCGATAGTGGAGGTTCTTGATTTTGCAGCAGGTTGGGGAAACTGCCCAAAAAAAGGCGATTGTTACTAGTCATATGCTACGTGACACTTTGGAGTATTTGGAAGGCTAGAAATGACAGAGTCTTCAATAATCGGCGTATTTCTCCAACAAAGGTGGCGGACATGGTAAAATCAATGGTGTTCCTTTGGGTTAAATATAGAAGTAAATATGGTGGGATAGTGAAGTGGAATGATTCGTGCGTTAACCCTTTCCGTGACATTTAATTTTTTCGTGTTTTCCTTGTATTTGTACTTTGCTCGTCTAACTTCTTGCTAGTTTTTTAGCCTTATTTTAATATATTTTCCGGTTCCAAAAAAAAGAATAGTAAAAAAAATACATCATGTATTCATAAGAATGCTTTTATTTTACATTTAAAAAAATAACTAAAAACGTTGGAGATAAACATTTACGAGAGATAAAATTGTGACAAATCACATATGGAAATGAGTTCGCAAAGAAAACTCATGGTATTATATATATATATATATATATATATATATATATATATATATATATATATATATATATATATATATCCTCTTCTTTTTACATTATTACCCTTCGATTAAACCCTCTTTACATCATTGTCATCAATTTTTATAAAGTAGAGTGAAGAGTGAGACCAAAAGTAAGTAACATTAGAGAAACCAGAAGCATACCTGTGATTTGTAGGAGAGAAAGAACAGGGAAGAAGGGAAGACATGATTTGTATCATACAAGGAGTGACAAAGAGGAGCAAAAATAAATTAGGAAAGATCTTTTATTGATCATTCACCATTAATTTGAAAACCTATACAAAGAAAAAGAATCCAAAATCAATTTCAAGAGTACAAAATTAGAGCTATAACCCTACATTTAAAACCCAGGAAAACAAAAACAAAAACAAATGGTTATAGTGTTGTATTGAGTTAATTTGAATTCATCATTTTTCTACAAATAAGAACTAAAAAGATAAAACATATTACATGGACCGGAAACGTCAGCGATGGCTGAATCAGGGACGTCCACCCAGAACGTCAGCTGTTCCGGAGGAACGTAAGGAGGCGATGTGGAAATCTAAGTGGTTCCTTCCAAAAAAAAAAGAAAGAGGAGGAGAACAAAAAGTTTTTATTAAGCAATGTGTTTACTCTCTTAAGGATATAGATAAAATAGAAATATGAGGCATCGATCTGGGATGCAAAATGAAGCAGGAGGTGGCGCCAAAGAGAAGGAGCGTGAGAAAAGATAGAGTAACTCAACTTAAGATGGTTAATTGAGGCAGCAAACAGCTTTAGGGGAAACGCTGGTAGAGAAGCAATTAAGCAAACACGCATTTGAAGTATGTTGCTTCAATGCAAGGATGACAAACATGCAAGTGATGCAGTCCTCCAAGCATCCAACAATAGGAATGTAGGATGATGTTGGGCAAAACGGAAGAGCATAGCATACATTAAAGCATCTGGTAAGGCTATAAACTAGGAGTTAGCAAATCTAGGAGGAAAACCCCTCGTCAAGTCTTTTGTTAATGATCAAAAGAGTATGATGGAAGCTATGGGCAGCAGCAACTCTCTAATTGGAAGATAATGGTAAGCAAGCAAGCGCATTGGTGACACAGGCACCCAAGCTGCTCACAGTTGTATACGTTAAAAATCGCCGACTCCAGTCTTTCTATTCTATTGGGGAGATAAGCAGGGAGAGAAACAACTCATCGACGTGGACAAAAGCATAAATCTCTTACATATAGGTAATGATATATATATATATATATATATATATATATATATATATATATATATATGGCTGTCATGTATGTAATATTAGGTATAGAACCATTAAATTTGACTTCATTTTGATTAAAAAAAACAATTTTTTTTCATTGTTAGCTTCTTCCTATTGCTTTTGAGCTCATATTATTTGTGATTTAATAATTTATCCTCAACATCTATGTATTTCGAATGTGTTGTTTATATTAGACCTCTAGAAGGCTTCATAACTTTCTTTGACACCTACCATATGTACACTTGCATGGTTCTTTTTAATGTGTTATGGGAAGAAGTTTATTGAGTGTTTAATGAACAATTTCAATCCTCCACTATAATTTTCTATATTAAATTTGAATATGAAGGCTTATAGGTAGTTGATAATGTATTCTTATACATGGTTTGTGGTGCATGCAAAATTAAATATTAAAAACTCCATAAAAATATATACAAATCCTATCATCAAGTCTAATAGAGGATACAAGAAAGATGGTAGAGAGATTTGATTGCATTTAGTTAAAACTATTTAGTTTTTTGATAGTTCTATACCTAATATTAGGTACATAAAAGCTATATATATATATATATATATATATATATATATATATATATATATATATATATATATGCTAGGTGTAATCTCGCGCGTTGCACAAGAATGAATTTAAGTGATTAAAATAATTATGAGAAAAAATAGAAATATGTTGAAATTTACGTTTTTAGTCATGTTTTGGGCATTAACCGAATTATCAAATAATATAAAAATCCATCAACTTATATTTTGATACTATCTAATATAGTTCACACCTTATAAACTTTATTTTATTTTTATAATGTTCAATATATATTATAAGTTTTGTATAACATTAATACAATCTACTTTTCTGATGTTATATAATATCCTTTGGATAAAATAAGAAATAAGTTGTTTTGAATGAGCTATTAATAAAAAATATTGAACTAATAAACTTTGTATTACACTATTTATATTACACCAAACATCCAAGGTTTCATATATGAACTTTCAAATATTAAACATTGAAATTAAGAATGAAGTCATACAAATTAAACTTACACTAGTATAAATTAAGGGGTTATACATGAATTAATATAAAGTTTAAAGGGATTGAAATGTGTTATCGGATTTGAAGTTTGCCCAAAACGTAAACACGTTGCGTTATGGTGAAAACAAAACCGTGGACACCCTAAAGGGGTGTAAACCCAAACCGTGAACACCTTAAAGGTGGAATCAAATCCGTAAACCCCTAAAGGGGTGAAGTTCAAGCTGTAAACCCTTATTCTATTTACTCAAATCCGTAAACACCCCTCTTCTAGAAGCTTAATCCGTAAACACCCCTCTTCTAGAAGCTTAATCTGTAAACACCCCTCTTCTAGAAGCTTAATCCGTAAACACCCCTTATATATAAGTGTTCTAGGCGAAAAAAACTTTCATTTCTCGCACTCTCAATCCATGAACTACCCCAAAACTCTCTCAATCTTCAACCATGAACAGTTCCTTCTTCTCTCAATCTTCAAGTGTTTACGCCCTTATTCCTTCAAAACTTCATAATTTCCATCAAGAACATTCAAAGTAATCCTCAAATCATCAAGTGGTCTTCAAATCTTCATAAGTTCATATGAGCCAACTATGAACTCATTACTTCCAACCATAAAGCCCTATTCCCATCCGAAAACTCCATTCCACATTTCCAAACTATTCCAATTTAATTTTGTAAGTCCCCTTTTTACTTAATTAATTATTTAACCCCAACTTAAATTAATATTCTTATTAATTTAAATACGACGTCGAATATAATTATTTTAGGGTAACGTCATTAGCACGTACGCTTACCCGGGGGATCATATCTACAACTCGCTAATTCCGATTAACGCGCATATGAGGTGAGTTCATACCCCTATATTTTAAACGTTTTTAATATTTTTAGGGGGGAATACAAGTAAAACATAAGGACTATTGTTTTTGTACAAATATTTTTAATACCTTTGCAATTGTTTCAAAATGAGCTTTCGCTACACTTCCTAAAAATACTTTATATATTTTAACCCTTTTGTAATATGCCGAGCATAAGGGTAATTACTTATACAATTAAATTGTAGATATTCTTATTTCACTACGAAACATACATTTATACTATAGTCGGTATAGTTGGGATTCGTTACACTATTTTACTAAGTACACTACACTAAACAGGGACGTACAATCAAAACTATAATAGATATAGTTTGGGAAACACTACTCTATTTCACTACTACAATGATACACTAATAAAATAATTATTTAAGTATATTTATTTTACACTACAAGATAATACATACAGTTTCAATTACAAGAGAATACTATAACACTACATGTAAACAAGTTGATACAGGGTTGTGAGGCGCAAGGGTATAGGTTCAAGTCCTATAAATTAAAACCAGAGTCTCCCGGATGGAGAGCGTGAGGTTTGTGTATAGATCTATATGGAACTAACAATCCCACACTCAAACTGCTAGCTACAATTAGGCAGGCATGCATGGGGGTGACAAATGTCATATTACCAACGCCTGAAGAATGATGTAGAGGCCACTAGGTCATATTAACATGGTTATATGAAACTCACAACAATATAAGTAAAAGATTTTGTTTACATAGTTAACACTACTTCAATGGTTTTATTTTCATTAATAAAACTATTGTACACTACTTTACACTACAGCTGGTAATAACCAGGCATTCATACATGGTTTTCATGCAAACACTACTATGGTACACTACTTTACTCTACAACCAGTGATTCCATGCATTAATACTAAGGTTTAATTCAAATGCTAATACAATACACTACTTTCACTACAACTGGTGGTATCCAGATATACATACAAAGGTTTTCATACAAATACAGATACAATACGCTATTTTCTAACATGGAGTACACTAATACAGTATACAAAGACAAAGAACCTACATGACTACATTACATTCACTATAGAAAATATTGGATTTTATTGAGAAACACACTAGCATTTTCAAAGTTCAAAGACAAGTTTTCCATCACTAAAACATACTTATGGACTCACCAGCATAAATGTTGATACACTTTCAAAATCACTTGTATTCTTAGGGAACAGATAAGACATGTACACCCGCTACATTTTGAGAAGACGAAGGTTTCTAGAGTCACGTCCTTTACACTTTTGCTATACATTTTGATGTATTACAAACTATATATTTAATAGATGTAAATAAGTTACCTTATCAATGTAATGGTTGTGTTTGCTTTGATTCCTATTATACAATTGTTGTGATATTGTACATGATGTCCTCCGCCCCTAAACGTTTCTGCCATTCCGGTTTGGGGGTGTGAAACTTATGACATATATATATATATATATATATATATATATATATATATATATATATATATATATATATATATATATATATATATGATATTGCCATATTTATACCTATTTTTAGGCAATATTCATTGACATTTTTATTAATAAGTTGGTAATATGTTTAGAATAATGATACTTATGACTTTAAATTGTTATTTGCAGTCAATTAGAAGTATTTTCGAAGAGAGGGACTAAAAGTGACAATATATGGAACATTGGAGACTTGAAGCACAAAAGATGAAGAAATCCACGGAAATTACTAAAACCATGACGTGTCATGAGTATTCTAGAAGATAAAGATCACGTGAAGAAGGAGTCCTTGCCCGATACGAATAACTTGGAAATCACGACGTGGCAGAGATAGCCACGATGTGGCGTGGGATTTTTCAGGATATTTATGCACTCTTGGTCATTACAATAGGGGGGACTTTTGGGCAGAAGAAAGGGATTCCAGAAGGCGAATTTCAGAGGAAAAAAAGAGATCTGGAAGTGGTTTTCAACACCAAAGAAGAGGAAGTTCATAATTTGCTTTATAAACTTGGTACATTAAACATGTGTTTGATTATAGCTTTTGATTGTTTAGCTGTTAATATGACCAGCTAAATCTAGTTGCTTCTGTTAGCTAGATGAAGCTGGAACTCATGGTTTGAATGCATTAGATTTGACTTTATTTGTTGGTTATATGCTTGTGTTGATTGATTTTACCTAGCATGTTTAGTTAATGATTTAACTGCTTTAAATTCTTGGTCTGTGTAGTTAGTGAACACAAATCTGCATGAATATAAATACCTAATAACAAAGTGAACACTAGTTTATTAGAGCTAAGATCAAACCAATCTTAGAATAAGTAATTGAATCATTGAATTAAGTTGCGTTAGAGAACTCATATTATGACTGTAATTGTGTTTTGATTAATCAATCTTCAGAGCTCCAATCTTACTTAATAATTGATTCTGTGTTAACCATTGTGTGACCATACATAGATTTACATGAATTGATTAATAATTAGTAGGTTTAGAACTAAACTGCTAATACTTCGTAAATTGGTAACCAATTGTAATAGTTTTGACTAATGTATAACCATTGAGTGAAAGTGGATTCGAGCTAACAGAAGTATTTTGTTTATTGATTGAGTTTTGTTAAAGAATTAAGTTCACCTAAACTTGCAAAATTAGATACAAACCCTTTTTAGCTTATTAATAATTATATTAATTTAATAGTGAATATATAAATTAATAACACCGTCCCTATGATCGACACCCGACTTACCCAAGCTATACTGTAATCTGACTAGGTACACTGCCTATAAGTGCATAGTTAGTCTAAGTTTGTTAGGTTATAAATATTAAAATTAGTAGGTACTTTCGTGCACATCAATATATATATATATATATATATATATATATATATATATATATATAGAGAGAGAGAGAGAGAGATGAAAAGTATAACATATGTATGAGTTTTAATTTTTTTTTGAAACGGTACAATTACAAAACAAAAAAAACATATTTAAATATTTAATTAAATATTTTCGACATCACCATATATAACATATGATCAGTATATTAACGATTAAACCACAATATACAATGATTGTATTACATAATCCAAAAACGAAGAAAATACAAAAACGAATTAGTATAACATACTTACAAATTAAAAGCTCTAATATAATAGCACATCTCCAAAAGTGGTCATAAGACCTCAACCCAACACAAAACCCTTTAAGTTTGTTTTCTTTCTGAAATTTGTATATGATTTGTATGCATGTATTTCTAAAAGATTGGGTTTTCATAGTAAACTTTTTACTAAATGCTAATTAAACATAATATAAGTTATAAAACTTTTGAGTGTTAAATCATAATTAAGAAAACTTTTGAGTTGCATTAGTTAAAAAAAGAGGTTTCAAATGCATGAGATTCAAGAAAAAATGTTAGCTTTATAAGTATGTATGATATATATATATATATATATATATATATATATATATATATATATATATATATATATATATATATATATATATAAGAATGTCATCCTTCAGAATAGTAAAGTTTCTAAGGTTTTGGCATAATTGGCTCACTTCTTTTTTGAAAATACAGTTTGCCCCTGTAACCCAAAGGTACTGTTCATCGGGTTTGTTTACTCAACCTGTGTGTAACGCCCTGACTCTCAGGTATTAATTTCAGTCTTAATCTTTCATATTGAAAAGTCTACTCGACGAGTTGGATGCCCTGACTCGTTGAGTAGTAACGCGATTGGACCGCAAACTTAAGTGGCCAACTCGGTGAGTTGAAGGACATACTCGACGAGTTGGAGCTGGAATGAGAAAACCCTAATTTCGGGTTTTGCACCCTATCTAAAGGACCTTAAGTCCTTTCTTTCAACCTCCTTATCTCTAGTTGACGGCTAAAAGGAAACCTTAATCGATTTAGACTCCATTCTTGAGTGTGTGAGGAACTAAAGTGTTTTTTGGTGCTTTCATTAAGAGACCTCAAAGATTTAGAGGCTTGTATTGAAGAAGAGGAAGTGGACCTGCCATCTACATCGTTTTGGGAGCTAGCCTGAGGTAAAAAGCTTGTAACTTGACCTATTCATACTTAGATCTCTTTATGTTAAGATTAGGGCCATTTTAGCTTGTTTGGTGCTCATTTCGGGTAATGCTCATGATCTGAAGTAGCAACTTCAGATATAGACTCATTTTTGTTCTTATGGTCATAAAGTTCTAGCCTTTAGCAAGATAATGCCTTATCCTCACTTAAAACCTATTGTCTAGCTTGATTTTGGCCATTTACACCTTACATATACGTAAAGTTTGCAACTTTACAGAAAAAGTATGCCTTGGGAGCTTAGATCTACGTTATGGAGCTTTGGAATAGCTTAAAAAGCATCTGAATGGAGAAAGGACTGAAAGGAATCGACGAGTTGCATGGTCAACATGGCGAGTCCGATGAAGATTGTCGTGAAAGGTTCTACATGGACTCGGCGAGTCCGTAGGAAGACTCGACGAGTCAGCTAGGGTTTTCCCAACTTTTGAACATGCATGAACTCGGTGACTTTCAGGGAAACTCGACGAGTCGATGGGGGATTTCACGACTTCTCGAGTTCAGGAAGGACTCGACGAGTCGGGTCAACATGGACTGTTTACCTTGACCATTGACTTGGACTTTGACCAAGGGTTGACTAGTTGACTTCTGGGGCATTTTGGGAAACTAGAAATTTATGGATATGGTTCTATGATGAATACAGGTGGTGGAGTTTGTGGAGGTGATCTGAGAGTTGAGCTTATCACCTCAGTGCGTCAATTATGTGGTGAGTTATCCTCACTATATCAAATGGGTCTAAGGCACCAATGTCGGCCCTTATCGGATTTGCATTCGGGTTTATCGCATGATATGCTTATTCATTTACATCCTGGTAGTTAGGATGGAGATATGCTTAGTGACCTGGTTAGGTCGGTATCCTGGTATATAGGATGATGCTATGTTAGTGACTGGTTAGGTCTATATCCTGGTAATGGGATGTTGCTGTGATTAGTGATATGTTAGATCGGTTTGACTGTTATATATGCTAGTGTATGATATGTATGTGCACATGTTTGTTGATTGGGGGTTGGGTTGAGGTGGTCCTTCTTTGTGCTGAAGGCCAACATACCAGGGCGATCCGGATAGACTGAAGGCCCTGCAAAGGGGTTCAGTTAGGCCGAAGGCCTAGTGAGCGGTCCGAATAGGTTGTAGGCCCTGCGAGGCGGTCCAGACGTGTCGAAGGCTCAGAGAGCGGTCCAGATAGGCTGAAGCCTGCGAGGCGGTCCAATCAGGCTGAAGGCTCATTATGCATGTTGTTTGCTTATATGTTTATATGATATGGTTATATATGTATGGTGTTGGTATTTTGGGGATAACTCACTAAGCCTTCGAGCTTACATTTATCGATTATTGTCTCAGGTACTTTAGATGATCGCGGGAAGGCGAAGGCGTGACCGTACACTTCCTCAATTTATGATTGTGATTTCTGGGAACTCCGATATGATACTATTTTGAAAACAAATTGTAATAACTTAATGGTCTTTAAGTGTTTTAAAAAGTTCAAATTTGGCATGATTTTTATGGATGTTACACTGTGTTACTTTTGCTGGTAGTGGAGCTTGTGACATGTCGTCCACCCATGATGCACCGACTCAAAGTTCCAATAGCATTACTCCAGATACTCATCAGCTTCCTCTTACCCCTTCATCCCAACCGTCTTAATCTCTTCCTGATTCTTCCACCGCCATATGACCTTCTCCTAGGTGGTATTTATTCCATACCGCCATCGAAGATGATTTGGACCTTTTCATATGACCTCCTCCAACAAAATCCACCAACCTTCTACAACCGTCTGCTGGGACTCCGATGACGTCCAACACGACGACGTCAACATTAAAGAACCCTATAGTTATTCCATACCACCATCGAAGATGATTTGGACCTCTCTCTCTCTCTCTCTCTCTCTCTCTCTCGTCACCACCACAAACACAATCCAAAACATACCATAATTTCTAAAGTTCTTAAAAACACACACACATACAAACACATACAAAATAAACATACTCATAAATCTGAAACATTTCTGGAACTAAACAATAAAAAAAATCCTAAAATCAAATCTGAAACTCCAAAAAACCTAGAAAATGAATATGAAATCATATGTTCTTCAAAATTGTTTCTGGAACTAAAAAAACCCAGAAAACAAATCTGTAATCGATTTGTATGTGTGGGATAGATCAAGAAACATCACTGATCCATTATGTTTAAATGTTGGCTTATTAATTCCTATTAAACTAGAGGAATCATGAAAATGAAAGAAACATATTTGATAGATCACGAAACACCAAGAAACTTTTTTTCTTTTTACATAAAATTATTGAAGCTCACAACACCCATTTGACAAGATCCACTGGACAACATTTGGTTCCCCCCTTGAAATCCGATTTTAAGAAAGATCAACAACCATAATAGAAAACCCAATCGGCTTCAACCAGCCATTAAAATGGATTTCCAGCGAAATCGAGAACGTCGTCAAGGTGGAAGCACTAAAAAAGGTGGAAACCCCATTTTCATCTTCTCCACCCTTATCTCTCCATCACAGCCTAAAACCCATCATATTCTGCACCAGCGGATCTGTTCGTCACCGGATCTAGGTTTGCAAAATTTTGTGGAGGCGGTGATAACTTCGTCTATCTCCCACGACGACATCCAACAACATCGAAGTTGTTGATTTTGTATACAACTTTTAGGTTTTTGGCGTTCGATCATCTTCTCCGACCACCTTCATCTTCACTGCCGACTACATCTCCTCGCTCCTTCTTATTAGTCATCACCATCGACTTGAGTTGGTTTTTTAAATCAGATTGTTTTAAGGATTTGTGGGGGGAGAAAACGTAAGAGATGATGGTGGGCTATAGATTTCATCGATGCGATCGAAGATGATGGTGCTGCCATTGATGGTGGTGTTCCACTCATTTAGTGTTCTTTGGGGTTTTAAGAGACGGAGAGAAAATATTTTATTATTTTTTTTAATCATAAAAATATATAAACAAATAAATAAAACTGAAAAAGCAAAATACAAAGGTAAAATCGTCATTACACAAAAGTTTAGAGTAAATTGGACCAAACTCGCAACAAAATGAAAATTTTAGACATGTAGTGCTAGTCCAAATCTTTTTGGACCAAAGTGACAATTTTCAACAAATCACATGGATCATTTGTGCAGCTTAGTCTTTCTAAAATAATGTTCATCTTTTATGGTGTCACAAATTGAAAAAAAAAAAACTATTGCATAATAAAATGGTTTGGAAAATTGATATTTAGATGTAAATTTTGTACCTAGAAAAAGTATTTGAGTAACAAAAAAGTGATTTAGGCTCATCGGTGTGGGTGCGGTTCAAGACCGCACTTCGTGCCACATAGGACAGGAACACTGCCCCCCCAGACCGCGGTCTGGTGCGGTCTTGGCCGCAGTGCGGTCCTCCAAAGCCGTGTGTTCTGATTGGTTGAGGCAATATGGGAAGGATTGAGCCGTTGAGCATTTAATTTTTTTTTCTTTTGCTTTTTCTTTCATATATATATATATACATATCAACTTAATTTTTTTTCACAATACAATCTCCTCTCTCTTTCAATTTTTTTAAAAAAAAAATCACCACTCTCTCAAAAATGTCATCTTCTTCATCTTCTGAAGAATTTCAGACTATTTTTGATACCGCTATTACGTGTGTTCAAATGGCGGAACAAACATACAACGTTGTATGTAACAATGCAGTTGCAAGTTCTCAACAGAGAACATGAAGATATATTTACAGAAATCGTGAAGAAGCCAACCAACGTTTGGTGCAAGACTATTTTGCAGAGAATGCCACTTACCAATGGTATTATTTTCATAGGAGCTTCAGAATGCTCAAATGTTTGTTCGAACGTATAGTTGAAGATGTAACGAGGGAGTGCAGTTTTTTCCAACAACGCTACGATGTTAGAGGTACACTCGGTTTCACTCCCTTGCAAAAATGCACGACCGCACTTCATCAGTTAGCATATGGCATTCCGCCTGATGCGTTAGACGAAAGTTTTAGGATGTCTGCTAGGATAGCACAAGACAGTCTCCATTTTTTCTGCAAAAATGTGATTCAGTTTTATGGTCCAAAATATTTACGTAAGCCTACACGTAATGACATCCTGCAATTGCAAGTTCATCATGCTAGTGTGCATGGGTTTCCTGGAATTTTAGGAAGCTTAGATTGTCTCCATTGGGCATGGGAAAATTACCCTACAGCATATCATGGGCAATTTATCCGAGGTGATCATGGTCACCCAATGGTGATACTCGAAGCAGTTGCATCACAAGATATGTGGATTTGACATGCTTTTTTTGGTTCTTCTGGTTCATTTAACGACATCAACGTTCTTAACCGTTCACCAACATTTAACAACATATACGATGGATCCGCACCAGATTCTTCTTTTCAAGTGCGTGGAACGCCATATAAGTATGGTTATTATCTGGTCGATGGAATCTATTCTGAGTATGCTGTGTTTGTTAAATCGTTTTCAGCTCCACATGGTTCTAGACGAAAGAAATTCAAGAGAGCTCAAGAAAGAGCTAGGAAGGATGTTGAGCGTACTTTTAGAGCTCTGAAAAAACGGTGGTTCATATTGAAAAAACCAACAACCTATTTGGGCGAGGAAAAACTTCAAGAAATCATGTATACATGTATTATATTGCATAACATGATTATTGAAGACGAAGGAAGAGCGATATGTGCGTTTGACGAGGAAGAAACCATACCAGAGACACAACCAATAGAAATTGGTGGCGAAGAGTATATAAACAGGAGAACAGAGATACGTTGCACTGAAACATTTCACAATCTTCGCAATGACTTGGTGGAACACATTTACGGGGTTCAAAACATTAACCTTAATTTGGATCCACCGGATGACCCCGAAGACGAGTTCTCGGAGAACGACTTTATGTAGTTTGCTTTAGTTATGTTTTTTAAGTTTCTAGGATTATTTAAATGTAATGTGTGTGAGTTTTTTTTTGGTAACGCAATGTACTATTTTTTTTTTTTAAATTTTCAAGTAATGTAAAATTATGTTTTTTTTTATTAAAATAGAATTTATATTAAATTAAAGTAGTTAAAAAAAAGGAAGTTTTATTAAATTAAAATACTTAAAAAAAACAAAAGATAAAAGAAATGAAAAATGTGGCACCACAATCTTGGTGTGGCAAGAAACCACAGGAAAAAAATAACATGACGCTTATGTGACGGGGGAGGGAGTGCGGTTTCGATGATACCACTCCCTCCGGCCTTAGAATTAAAATACATTTAAAAGATGTTCATTATTGTACGGGTGAAATGAATTCTCCCTACTTTTCGCTCACGTTACAGCCGTCCATTAATATTTAAGTTATTAAGTTATTAAAATAATAAAAACTAATCATTACAAAATTTAATATGTGGTACGGATGGAAACTGTATTCACATTCGACTAGTAGCAATTTTCCCATGTAACCCTTTTGCATTATTGATATGCCGACTCATACTGTATAAAACTTACAGAAAACAATAAAAATTATTTATAATTTAGGAAATGATTACCGGCTTGTAAAAGTAAGGCATTTTGCTTTTTTTATATATATGTTTTATTAATAAACTTTTTCATATTATTTATAAAACATTGTTATAAAGGAATATTATATGCTTAGTTGTCCTTTTTATAGTATTTATTTATTAATCATATTGTTTGTATATATTTAGTTACTAATATTTTATTTTACGTATTTTATCATTAATATTTCATAACATAAATATATGTCACGGACTAATATGTAGAGATATTTACATAAAACATATATTTACATCTCAATAATATATATATATATATATATATATATATATATATATATATATATATATATATATATATATATATATATTATAGGTGTGTGCCCTCGCAAAACAGCAGTAATTAGATTCAACTTCAACCACATATTCAACATCTGCCGCTCTAGCCTCCGACGTATCGGTACGCCAAACTTATTATAATCATAAATGATTATATAGTGTCATTCGTTCATTTCTCCTTTGTCACCATCACTACCACTACAATTGACATCGCCACCACCACATTTGACACCAGCCGGCCCCATCACTATCACCTTCGTCACTTATACCACTGTCGCCTCTGCCACCACCACCTCTTATGCCACAAAATGTCATAATCATATATGATTACTCAATCTGTGAACAGACATATATGTATAATCATTTATGATTAGACATACATCATTGTTGCCGGTATGTTGGAGCTTAGAGCGGCAAATGAGAAATATGTGGTTGGGGTTCAATCTCAAGATCTCTACTTTTTTTAATCTCAAGTGAACCATCCCCTATATATATATATATATATATATATATATATATATATATATATTCAAATGAAAACCCAAAAAGATTAAGAACCCTAAGAACCATTTTTTAAAATGTTTTCATTAAGGGTATTTTGGACACATCATACATTTATATTGTATTAATCAAAATTTTTCATTCCATACTTTACAAACTATTTGACACTTGTCTTCGGAACATCGTCGGACCACCACTGGATTATCATTAAAATTTAGTATTTTTTGGTCGTATTCACAAACAACATTCTTTCTCACATTTCTTTGGTAATACTTTTTATTTTTTCAACCAAAATATATATAAAAAAATAGAATTATGTCTTGACAATTTCAATTTCCTCTTTATAAATT
The DNA here is from genome assembly GCF_002870075.4 of Lactuca sativa. Classification (NCBI taxonomy): domain Eukaryota; kingdom Viridiplantae; phylum Streptophyta; class Magnoliopsida; order Asterales; family Asteraceae; genus Lactuca; species Lactuca sativa. The sequence goes on from NC_056625.2 coordinate 76,841,552, forward strand.
GTATATTTTTTTAAAAGTTATATCGTGTATAAGATATATTCATAGTTTAATAAACATATTAATTCACTAATACACAATCTAATATATTCATGCATACATTTATTTATATTTTAACATAAAATTTATATAAAATATACAATTTAAAACAATCAATTTTTAGTTTAATACATAAAATTCACAACTACCACACGTCACCACCAACCATCTATGTCACCGTTGTAATCATCATTTCTTTCAAACTAGATCTGCATGAAAAAATCATTGATTCAAAGCTTAAATATTATATTCACAGTTTATAAAACTAATTAATTCACTTATTCAGAGTTTAATGCAAAATAATTATAAAAACTAATACATTTTTATATATTTATACAACACACAAAATAAATATATTCATAAAAAAATAATACAAACATTCATATATAAATCGTTCATATTTTAGCACAAAATTCATTAAGAATTCATATCTTAATACAGTCAATTCACATTTCTGTACTCATAATTCACAACTTAATCTAATAAATTCATAGTTTGTTGCACAACAATTATACATTCACAATCATATACTTAAAACTTACATGTATGCCTACACATCTATAGGCTAGTGATTCTACCAAGGTTTATTTACACAAATATTCACAATTTAAATTTTACATACTTTAATCAACATTAGATAAAATTATACATGTGTATAATGCTTCTTTCATCTTATATTTTAAAATCAAACAAAAAAATTATAAAATAATCAAAGCCTAATGCCAATTCATTTACAATTTAGTACAATTAATTCATAATTTAATATACAAAATTCACAACTTAATATAGTCAATTCACGGTTTAAGAAGAAAATTCACCGTTTAACGCAGTCAATTCACAATTTAAAACACAAAAATCACAGCTTAGTACACAAAATTCGCAGTTTAATACACAAAAAGTATGCATCCACAACCATATTATCAACTTAAAACTTTTAATATAGTCAATTCATAGTTTAATACACAAAATTTATAGCTTAATACACATAACCTTCATAGTTTAATACACATGATTCACAGCTTAATCTAGTTGATTTACAGTTCAAACAGAAAATTAACAACTTAATGTAGTCAATTCGTAGTTTAAAAAGAAAATTCAGAGCTTAATGTAGTCAATTCACAATTTAAACACACAAAAATCATAGCTTAGTACACTAAACTCACATTTTAATACACAAAAAGTAGTATTCACATCCATATTAACTTAAACTCTTATTACAATTAAGACACAAATTTCATACAGAAAATTCACAGACTAATACAATAAATTAAAAGTTTAATTCAAAAAATTGTATATTTACAACTTAATAGCAATTAAAACTAAGATTAACAAAATTATACGACAAATGAGAGAATAAAACATCAAATTCACACTTTAGCAGAAAGAAAAAAACTACACCATATAAATCTACAACATATGTAAGTAGAAAAAGAAGTAGAAAATAAAACTTAAAGAAGATTTATTTATAAAAATCAACACACTTGATTCTGAATGAAGATTTATCTTCAAAAAATCAGATCTGATGCAAGCTAACATGAAAATGCACCAGATACACCAAATCCATACATGAAATGCATCGTACACATCAGATCTGATGCATATCTGGTGTTAGGTAGTAGATCTGGCGTTCGAAACTTTGTTAATCTCAAGATTTGGTGTGCCGATCGTATGATAAAGAAAGGACGGTTCATTGGTGGCGGATAGTCATATCTAATCTGAAAATGAAAAAAACACATTAGATCTAGTGAGATATGATGCAGATCTGGTGGTTCTCCGGAGATCAGAGAGAAAACGAGTTGGATGCGGTTGTAGATCTGATGGAGTGGAGACAGAGATGGCAAAGGATGTAGTGGCGGTAGTCATTGACTACAAATCTGAAAATTCCCAGTGAAGATCTGAATCATGAACAGATGCATTTCTAGCAAGCCAAATCTCCCAGCAACCAGAAAAGATAAAACTACCCCAAAAATCCCATTTTAGATTTGATAGAACTGCCTTGCAACCAGGTCTTAGTGAAAGCAGACATACTATCTTGAACAAAACTAGCATTAAGAACACCTTTCAAATAAGACCAAACCTGAGAGGCGGTTTCACCTTGACAAAACAAATGAAGTAAAGAATCCTGTTGACTTCTAATGCAGAAATTCAATTTATAAGGCATTTGAAAGCCCATGTATCATAGATCTGACGAACTAGTGCTTTGTTGGTGGTGGCCATCGGTGATGGAGCTTTTCACTTCGGATATGAGATCAGTGGCGGTGGACGGTGGATCTGAAGTGAAAACCATGGCTACTCGACATTCTGTCGACAAAAGGCGATAGATGACGACGACAATAGGCGGTATGTGGTTGAGGTGGTGTTGGGTTTTGTGTTGTTGGGAGAGTTTGAGAGGGTTTGGGAGAGTTTTTCTTGCAAAACAAGTTTGAAAGTGTTTGAATGTTGTTAGATATAAGATGTTTTATGTTAAAGTTAAAAATGACTAGTATGTCCTTATTGATTTTTGGTTATTTATAAAAACATAAAAAATATTAGAATAGACCAAAATAAGTGGTTCCAATGGTTCTTAACCTTTAGGGATTCTTATTTGATCTTTTATCTCTCTATCTCTCTCTTTCTCTCTCTCTCTCTCTCTCCCTTTCTCTCTCTCTCTCTCTCTCTCTCTCTATATATATATATATATATATATATATATATATATATATATATATATATATATATATATGTGTGTGTTCATGTGTTCCCCACATCTATTGTGTGCAAGAATAAACTAATAAGACTTTAGTAAAAATTAAATTATTATTTAATCATATAAAGATAGAAATTAAATGATATTCATAATTATATGTATATCAAATGATATCCATAATTATAATTCTTTTTCTATGGAAACTAATTAAATTCGCCATTAATATCAAGAATAATTTTCTTTCAGAATGAATTCGCATCTAGGTTTTCATGTATGGGTTTGTGTTTTGTTTCAGGACCCACTCACTCAAATAACAATAAAGTTGCATGAAACATGGTAAGCGATATTGTATTCTAACAGAATGAGAATTTATGAGAGTGTATTCTAGTAGAATGAGAGTGTATTCTAATAGAATACACTCTCGATCTCAATGTTCCAGACAACTTTGTTGTATTTTAAGTGAGTGAGTTCTGAAAACAAAATATGAACTCATATATGAAAACCTAAATGCAAATTCATTTTAAAAGAATATTATTGTTGACATTAATGATGAATTTAATTAGTTTTAATAAAAAAAAGTTATAATTATGAATATCATTTAATATAGATACAATTATGAAATCATCTAATATTTATCTTTATTTGATTAAATAATAATTTAAATTTTACTGAATTCTTATTGGTCCATTTTAACATACAATAAATATAAGAAACGCATAAACACACACATATAAAAATAAAAAAACACAAAATCAATGAAAATATGGTTTTTTAATGTAAAAATTATGTAATTGTACATTAAAATATGTATTCTTATGCTAAAATAAATAAATATTTACTTGTAAGAATATTCTATTTGCATGTAAACATATTATATATATATATATATATATATATATATATATATATATATATATATATATATATATATATATATATATATTATTTATATATTTATATATTTGCATAGTAAATATATCTATAACTATTATTACATAATATATACATAGTATAAATATGTGTTATTATACACAAATATATATATATATATATATATATATATATATATATATATATATATATATATATATATTTTTGTGTATAATAACACATATTTATACTATGTATATATTATGTAATAATAGTTATAAATATATTTACCAAACAAAAAAAAATCAATACCTATATATGTACAAAGAATAGGATTAATGATTAAGTATATACAAAATAATGACTAAATGTGTTAAACAAACAAAAATTAGTTAAGTCGCTAAACTTTTTTAGAGAAATATTTTAATTGTAAAAGTACTTCGTTAGTAAAGAGTCTTCATTGTTATATCTCATCTTCGTTGTTGTATCTTATTTAATATAAAAACCTTTATAATAACAAAATTATGAAGAAATTATTCAAGGTTCTCTAAAACTACATAAGTTAATTGTTTCTATTTATAAATTTTATTAATATAATCAATGAATGATATATTCATAAGTTGCTTAAAATGGAAAGTCGTACCATGTAGACGATCTTCGCACGAACTCGTCTCATGTCACGTGAATAATAGATCATACTACATTAACAATGTCACATTCAACTTAATTTTTTAATGGGAAAATGACTATTGAGGGTAATTAACTTTTACGTTTGTACTCATTTGGTCTTTTTTATTTATTTATTTATTTTTCAATATACCATCGAACTAGTTGTTTGTGTTCACCATAACCCTTTTGACCGACTTTTGACCTGTGATAGCCGGTCAAAGGGTTATGGTGAACACAAACAACAAGTACAATGATATATTGAGTACAAAAAAAGGAAAGAGACCAAATGAGAACAAATGTAACAGTTGATTACCCTCCTGATTCATTCTCCCTTTACTCATTTACATCAAATCCCACGTCATCTCCTACTGATATTAATGACTTTATGAGATTCATTCTTGCTTCTCTTCAAAACATAACCCACGAAAGAACATTATTAATACATGTACAACTTTGTAATGCACTTGAATATTTATTAGGGGAATCTTGACTAAGCAGACGCTTTGCATTTACATTTCCAATCAAATGATTTATCGTATCATGGATTCTAGACAAGTCTACAAACGAGTGGAATCACAAGTGCTGTGATTTTTGAGTTTACTTAGCTTTAAGATCTAATTTATGGGATAAGATACAACATCAATATGTACAACATTCTTGCTTCTCTTCAAAACATAACCCACGAAAGAGCATTATTCATACATGTACAACTTTGTAATGCACTTGAATATTTATTAGGGGAATCTTGACTAAGCAGACGCATTTCATGACTACATTTACATTTCCAATCAAATGATTTATCGTATCATGGATTCTAGACAAGTCTACAAACGAGTGGAATCACAAGTGCTGTGATTTTTGAGTTTACTTAGCTTTAAGATCAAATTCATGGGATAAGATACAACATTAATATGTACAATATCATGCTGCTTTTGTAAACACATCACCATAATATACCTTGAGGTAAACGTTTATGCTGATAAATATACATCTCATACACAGTTATATCCTTTTGTAGAGAGGTGTTGACATCTAACCACAATAAGCATAACATAGACCATGTTTTAACAATGTTACCCCTTTGAAACGTTCTCCATATACGTTATAGCCAAAGAAGATTGCAGTCTTTGATAATTTTACAACTTTAATTTCATTTAACTTTTCGGGGAAAATGATTCTTGAGGGTAATTAACTTTTGCGTTTGTACTCATTTGGTCTCTTTCCTTTTTTTTGTACTCAATATATCATCGAACTTGTTGTTTGTGTTCACCATAACCCTTTGACCGGCTATCACAAGTCAAAAGCCGGTCAAAAGGGTTATGATGAACGCAAACAACAAGTTCGATGGTATATTGAATACAAAAAAAGGAAAGAGACCAAATGAGTACAAACGCAAAAGTTAATTACCCTCAAGAATCATTTTCCCATTTTTTATTGAGTTGACAATTTAAAAAATCTTTATGCATCTTTTATAACTGTTGATTTGATAAAAAAAACAGTTAAAGCAATTTCAAATCGGATAATATCAATTTTATATAAAAAAATAATAATATTGAAATAAATAAGAAAGATAAACTTTAATTATATTATATTAATCATCAAATCAAATAGCAGTTACTAGTAAAAACATATTAACTATAAATTGAATGTTCAAGTATTTTTTAAAAAAAGTTTTAACAGTTAATAATAAAAAATATATGTTTTTCATTCTAAAATAATTACATTATATCAATCAAATAATATACATATTAGTAGTATAACAAGTAAGTAATAATTATTATATTATATTATAATAATTTCTAAAGATACTAAGAGAATAAGAATTAAATTTATAATTATTGAAATATTTTCATGTTGGACTATTTATTTGAATATTCTCATTAAGTTTTCTTCTTTTATTTTTTTAAAGATATTTTATTTATCAATGATTTTATATTTTTACCGAAATGCATATAGTCTAACAGTATCATATGTTGGTGAAAAAATACTCATCGACCATAAAATCCTATCTCGGTTGAATGATCTAATTTAAGGTGTGTGTATATATATATATATATATATATATATATATATATATATATATATATATATATATATATGTTGGAATAGTGTCTAAGGCTGTAACTATATTAGGCAAGTATTTGACCCGATTGTGCATGGTCCTTTTGGGTTGCCTTCACCATAGCAACAAGATAGGATGATTTATTAAGAGAGAATAAATATTATTAATATATATTATGAGAATAATATAAAGAATAATAATATTGTTATTTGATTAATATAAGTCATAGAATTAATTAGAATTAATTTGGTGACTTAAAGAGATTAATTAAATAAGAGGGTATAAACTGTCAATTGTTTGATAGTTAAACTTTAGACTGTAAATCCATATTGGATAGGGGTGGATGGATTCTAGAAGCTAGAGATAGCTTAAAATCGTCCAAGTCTATCTAAGGAATGGATTTGGATTGCTTTAAGAGAAGATTATCCAATTAGGGTTTAAGTTGTAACCCTTAAGGAGTCTACAAGTATAAATAGACCCTATGGCAAAGGGAAATCGGGACTTGATCTAAAGTAGAAAACCCCTAGCCGAATTCTTCCCCTCTCCTCTCTCTCAAATCATCCTCCTTGCTATTTGGTGTTTGTAAGCCATTAGAAGAGTGACAATTGTGACTCTAGAGCTCCAAGACAACAAGATCAAACAAGAGATTCAAAGGTATGATTCTAGATCTGATTTAATATTATTCTTATACCTCATTAGTCATTAGAAGTCTTGGATTCAAAGCATGTTTAATTAGAAAGCCTAGATCCAAGCATTAGGGTTTTGCATGCGCACATAGGAAAGTTCTTACGGCTAAAACCCATCAGTGGTATCAGAGCCTAGCTTGGTTTTCATTAAATTGTTGCTTATTTGTTTGAAACTTAACTGCAAAATTCGATTTTTGTGTTTCTGAGTCATGGACTCGGCGAGTTGGCCTGACTCGGCGAGTCACTTGGTGCACTCGGCGAGTCCAAGCGTCAGGAATGGCAATATTCGGGATTTTTTCATGATTATCTTATGGAAACTTACCTTAATCATATTAGATCAACCCTAATCCGATTTTTTTTTATATATATGACTATAATCTTGATCTAATTAAAGATATTTATCAACTAATAAAATATTTAATTTCCTTATATGATAATTAATTAATTATTTTGATTAATTTGGTAATTATCTTGCAAGAAATCTTGAATAAATCAAATATAGATAATTAGGAAATTAATTGTTAATTAAAATTATTTGTTATTTGATCCTCCATGTTTTAAATGTTTAAAACTTGTCCTCAAGTTTTCAAATTTATATTTTATGATTAAAAGTTTTTAATTTAGACAATTTAAATTTCAAACCCTAGATTTTAAAAGGTTTAAAATACAACCCTATACTAATATAATATTACAAGAATAATATATATATATATATATATATATATATATATATATATGTATATATATATATATATATATATGTATAACTAAAATGCTAGTCTTACCGTTAGTAGATCTCATTCACGAAGCCGATCTATAAGGTGGGTATAAGGTTGCGGCCTATAAAATGGCGCTTAATGGGTGTACACTCACACCCACCGCTTGCTTGATCGGTGGAGGGTCGTTAGCCGAACGGGTAGGATAGGGAAAACTCATCCTCTCATTAAAAGTATAATAAGTAATAAAAAGTAACTACACATTTTTTAAATTTCCCAATCTTAGTTACTTTAGGAAAAGTGAATTGATGCAATCCCATGAAATTACACTTTGCACCCTTGCTAAGAAGTTAGTGGAGCGTGTGTGGTTTACCGGCACACTAATTGGTTCTAAGCAAAGGTGACAAAGGGTGATTCATTGTTTATCATAGTTCGATGGAGCGTGTGTGGTTTACCGGCACATCGAATAGGTGATCGTTACAATGAAGGCACCATGTGAATTTGCATGGTAATTCACACCCGCTTTGTGATCCTCGGTATCCCAGTCACAAACAAGAGGGGCATATCGAGATTTAAACATGCCATTGAATAGTTTCAATGAATATCATCCGAATCTAGGAATTCTCAATACATTTAGGACTAATAGTTAGGTTTTATGGTGGAGAATTAGTGAATCGTCATTCACTTACCTTCAATTTATTTGCATGTTAGATTACAGCATCCCTTTCTAATATGTAAATATTGTTGTTGGATCCTAGCCCTGATTTTTCTTATTGGGTGATAATTAGGGATTCATATTCTAATCTATCTTTGTCCTTTCTATTTGGAGATGTCGAACGCAAACAAAGCTGCTGCTAGTTCTTTCACGTTGATGAGCCTTTGCCAAAAGGTCACTTTCGATGGAACGAACTTTAGCGAATGGATAAGATACATTCGCACCATTACTCGCTATGAGGATAAGGAGTATGTCCTCGATGAGAAGCTCGAGAAAATCAACCCTGAAATCGCTACTCCGGCTGAAATGAACACTTTTGAAACTCATGAGCGCAATGCAACGAAGGCACATTGCATCATGATAGCCACCATGAACTCTGAATTCCAAAAGTCCTACGAGGACATGTACCCGTACGAGATGCATCAAGACTTATTGGAGAGATACCACCAGAATGCGAGACAAGAGCGTTATGAGATTTTCACTAACATGATTTCCGCTAAGATGGGTCATGGAGAATCTCTTACCGTGCACCTGCAAAAGATGCAAAGGTATGTCGACCGCCTTCGCAAGTTAAATGTTGACTTTGGGGAAGACTTGGCGATCGACATGGTGCTTCACTCTTTACCTCCGATGTACAATCAATTTAGGATGACCTACCACATGAACAAAGAGGAGGTCACCCTAAGAAAACTCCAAGGTCTCTTGAGGGTCGCTGAGAGCAACTTCAAAGACAAGTCTGTTGCACCAACTCCCAATCCACCCACTACTCCTGTCTTGGCTATTGGTCAAGGAAAGGGAAAGAAGAGGAAGGCTTCGTCTAAGAACTATCGCAAGGTTAAAGCCCGAGATGGTGCCTCTTCTAGTGGGACCAAAGTTGATCCCGCTAAGCCCTGACCTAACCCTAAGGAGGCAGAGTGCCACCACTGCCACAAGATAGGACATTGGAAGAGAAGCTGCCCAGAGTATCTGCAAGCCATCAAGGAAGGAAAGATCAAGCCATCTTTCGCAGGTATATACACAATTAAATCTAACGATTCTAATCATGCTATTTCTTGGGTTCTTGATACTAGTTGTGGTTACCATATTTGTTCTAATGTGTCACACCCCCGAACCAGACGGCGGAAACGTCCGAGGGCTATTGTGACTCAATTGAATACCATCACAATGAATATACATGAAACATAACATCATACAATACCAAGCATTGGAATATTACAACTGGTAGCGTTTACATTCAGTACATTGATCCATAATATTACATGCCCAAAAGTAAATTGTTCGGTACTATTTAAAACAACAACAAGACGTTACTGAGTACATTTTTCCTTTTCGGTTTACCTGTTACCTGAGAATACAAGTATTTTGAAAAACGTCAACATATGAAATGTTGGTGAGTTCATAAGTAATGTTTGAAATATAGTGGTTTGTATTGTTTTGAAAATCACCAGAAAATCCAATATTTTCTGAAAAGAACTTAGTATAAAAAGTGTGAAGATCCGTAAGTATGCTTGTTTGTTTCTAAAAATGTAAAAGTACAATTTGTAAAACTCGGTATGTAACTCGTAGGTGTATTAATTGAAAACCCTAGGAAAACCCGATGTTTTCCTAATACTTTGCATCAAATGATTTATGTCTTGTTATTTCGTTACGACAGGTGTATTCGTTGAGTCCCGGTGACGTTGGATTAATTATGGATTGTGAATTGTTATAAACACACATTAATGAAAATGACTAGTTTACAACCATACAAACGATTCCCTTAGGCGTCGCTCGCACTATTCACTTAATCCAAACACCCGGACTTCATGTATCCCCACAACCGAGGAGGAAAAGAGGGTACGAAGCCCCGATATTTTCCGTAAGTCGTTCAAGGCTATCGTGAATGCGAAGGGCCCTTAGCCCGACTCGCATTTGGTGAATTCTCGACTTTACTAGCAGCACCAGAGGGCCCTTGGGGTCCAACAGCACAAAGCCTGTAAAAGTCCTTTTACACGAAATTAGGTCATATAAGACCCAACTACATGTAAGCGAGTTTCCTTCGGGCCTAAAGATCATGTCATTGGGCTAGCTAGGCCCAACAAACACGATTTGAAACTTTTGGGCCCAAAGACGGTGTATCGACGTCTGGTGTATTCTCACGTGTGTATTGACTTCCCGAAATTTCCGCGTGTGTATTGAAGTTTCGTCGTGTTAGTAATTTCAGATTCATTATTGATTCGAGACCGAATCAATTCGTTTGATAACGATTTTTGGTGTTGAAGGTGTATTATAATTTGCCGATAGTCGAGGTGCTAGTATTTCATCATGACGGATTTATTGTTTAAAACATTAGGATGTTTCATTATTGCAGCGCCTTTCTTTTTGGATAATTTACACATTTAACCCTTTGTATAAAATAAGTTTCTATTTTAGTCCTCAAACCATTTTTCTTGACACTTTAGTATCAAAACTTGTAGAAAAGTTATTTTTCAGCCCAAAGTTATTTGAAAAACAGTTTTAGTCCACCAAATGAAAATTTTCTCGGCTGAAACCCTTAGGTTCGCAGTTTTTACACTTTTGGCCCAAAATAGAATTTTTTTGCATTTTTGGTCCCTTTTAAATATGAAAAGCATATTTAACCCTTGAAATGGACTTGGAGCACTAGTAGTCCCCTGTTTTACAGAAAATCACAGTTTCAGCCCCTCTAATTTGAAAATCTCGCATATTGGGCTTTATTGGGCCGAAAAATTCATTTTTGGCCCATTATGCTTAAAAATTTCACATTTAATCCTTCAAAGAGAATATTTCCAGAAAAATACCTTATTGAAACTGTTTTGACTCATTTCATCCATCAGAATTTGTATTTTGTCATTTTGGGCCCTTTATCCTTATATTTTTAACATTTTGAGCCCAAAAATGGGATTTTTAGCCCAATGAGTTCATATTAGCCAACTTGGTTATTTTTCTAGAAATGATTTGTGTGTAATAATATGTTTAACACTTGTTTCATACATCCTAATGCAAATCTCGATTTTAAGGACTTTTTGACTAGTTTCAACACCATAATCACATAAGAACATGTAAACAAACATAGAAATCATACAAGGCATACATATACTCATAGATCTACACATTTGCTTGTATTCCCCCCCCCCACAAAACTTATAAAAACCGAAAAATAGGGGGTGTGAAGCTCACCTTTGGGTGTGGTTTCGGTTTTGGAGGAGAATGGAAGAAGTTTGATGTTGTTTTCGACCCTAGCAACACCTTGATGATGATCTCGAACTTGAGGGGATTCTAAGAGTATGATTACCACAAATGTTTAAGAGAAGGGATCTAATCATGAGAAAAGAGTTATAAAATCCTTGGATATGTATAATCTTACCAAGAAGTGATGATATTTTCTTGAAATCCTCTTAATGCACAAGCAAAATTCCGAGATTTTGAAGTGGGAAGGAGGAGAATATTTGAGAGAGTTTGGAAAAGTTTTGATGTTGTGTGTGTGTGTGGGATCAGTCGAGAATCAAGAAGGAAGGAGAGAAGAGAGAAGTATGAAAGGATGGTGCATGGAAGTATGAGTCCTCTTGCATGGAAGTCCCTTGGATAATTGTGAGGTGTCACTCACAAAGTCAACCCCTCTTCTTTTGGGCTTGGGCCGAGAATGGGGAGGGTGAGAGGAGATTTTTGGGCTTTTGCCCTTAAGCCCATGTTATAGCTAGGTTGGATGATTTTTGGCCTAAAAAAAATATAAATATGATTTTTATGACCCATTAGGTTAGATTAGGTTAATTATGGTCCAAAATGGTTCATATAGTTAATCTATCTCAATCTAGGCCCAATATGGCCCAAAATATTGAGTTAAATGGAATTGGGTCCAATTAGAGCCCATTTAAAGGTTCTAATCCCATGATAGTCAAATTGGAAGCTTATTGGTCCAATGAGTCCAATAAGGAAGTCCTAGCCCAAAATGGACCTAACAAGAACTTCTAGGGTTTCCAATTGCTTGTTGACTATTTGTAGTACTTGTATGGTGTATTGGATTGAAGTTTTGTTGTCATAGAGTAAGCATCATACATGCTCTTAAGTTTTTGATTCTACATTTTACTTGAGTGTAGTGATTACAAGACACAAAATTTCTAGTTGTGACATAATGTGCAGGGACTAAGAAGAAGTAGGGATGTGGAGCAAGGAAGGATCAATCTAATCATGGGGAACATAAGATCGTTGCCTGTGACCAGGATTGGAGTGTATTCTTTAGTGCTTAGAAATAATTTATGTTTAGATTTGACCAATTGTTGCTATTCGCCAGAAATGGCTAGAAAACATCATTTCATTTCATGGTTTGTATAGACAAGGTTTTAGATTTTCTTTTAATAATGAGAATGGTTCTATTTTGGCTTATCTAAATGGTGTCTTTTACTTTGAAGCTATACCATGTAATGGAATATATGAAACTGTTATGATTGTTGATAACTTAGGAAATGATGTTTTAAACATAGATTCTTCCACTAGTATGGATAAAGCATCCTTGTGGCATTGTCGTCTTGGACATGTCAACAAGAAACGCATAGCCCAACTCCAAAAGGATGGAGTGTTGGAGTCATTCGACCTTAGGGAAGATGACACGTGCAAATCTTGTTTGCTTGGAAAGATGACTAAATCACCCTTCACGAGTACGTGTGAAAGGGGTGAGGGTCTATTGGACCTAATACATACCGATGTATGTGGATCGTTTAGATCAACCACGAAGGATGGAAACCGCTTCTACATGACTTTTACCGATGATTATAGTAGATATGGGTATATCTATTTAATCAAGCAAAAGTCAGAAACCTTTGAAAAGTTCAAAGAGTTCAAGAATGAAATGGAGAATCAATTGGGCAGGAAAATCAAGATGCTTTGATCCGATCGAGGAGGAAAGTACCTAAGTCTTGAATTCCACGATTATCTCAAGGAGTGTGGAATAGTTTCACAATTGACGCCTCCTAGGACACCGCAGTTAAATGGTGTGGTAGAAAGGCGTAATCGAACCTTACTGGATATGGTTCGCTCTATGATGAGTCGTGCTTCACTATCAATCTCTTTTTGGGGTATGCCTTAGAGACTGCCGCCCATATCCTTAACCGAGTCCCTACTAAGAAGGTTGCCAAAACACCTCACGAGAGGTGGACAGGGAAAGCTCCCTCGTTAGCACATATCAAGGTTTGGGGTTGCGAGGCTTTCGTAAGACGAGATACTCACGACAAGCTCGAACCTCGAAGTGAGCGATGTATTTTCATCGGCTACCCGCATAAATCCTTTGGATATCTCTTCTATAGACCGAAGGACAATGTTGTCTTTGTTGCGAGGAGAGGAGTTTTCCGAGAGCGAGAACTCATAGGCCAATGAGACAGTGGGAGGCAAATCGAGCTTGAAGAGATTCAAGAGTCGATAGATGAAGGAACCTCTACCGCTGGCACTCAACCCGAGGAGGAAACTCCGGTTGAACCGATTGATGAGTCCTTACCTCTTAGACGTTCCGATAGAGTTAGAGTTCAACCCCAGTTTTATGGTTTTCATATTACTACCGAAGGGGACACGTATATTAGTGATGGTACACTAATAAATCTTGATGAACCTAATAGCTATAAGGAAGCCATGGCAGGCCCGGAGTCTGCGAAATGGAAAGAGGCAATGGATAGCGAGATCCAATCCATGTATGATAACCAAGTTTGGAATTTGGTTGATAATGTGCCCGGACGTAAGACTATTGGGTGCAAATGGATCTTCAAGAAGAAGACCGACGTGGATGGAAACGTGAAGAGATTTGTAATCGAGTTTAATGATCAATTCACGTAAGAATTAAGAAAGATGAAAAAGATGAACACGAGAGTAAATATAATCTTTGTTCAGCTCATATTATGCTTTCAATTTTACAGAGTACAAAGGAATTCTCTGTAAAGACTGTGTTAAAAGTTCTCAATTCACTTAGTACAGACCCCTATTTATAGGAGAACAAAACCATAACAAAATACTAAGGACTAGACATTAAGACTATTCATTATAATGCCTTAGTAAAAAATAACATTACATCCGAAGACACTACTTACAAATACTTAAGATCCTTCGTAACAACCTAACTAACACTTCGACATATTACAACATTTATACCCTTACAATCTCCCCCTTTGGAATAAAGGTCGAAGTCTTCATGAAGTTAATAGTTGAACGGCATACATCAGCACTCTTCGGATTTCCATGTACCAAGAGATAACTTTCTTTATCTCCTTCTTGTCTCCTTCTGAATTCTTCTTGCAATGATTCATACGAACAATTAAGTTTGTATATTGCGAATTTGTGTATCTCTCCACTTCAGAAGTTTGAAACAAGAATCTTTTAGCTCTTCCAGATTTATCTTTTCCTACAAAGACAATCCCCAATGGATTTAAACATATTTCACCGTCTTCGTACTTTTTCAACTCAACCTGCTTCTTCGTAGGTGCCATTGGTGCAGTAATGTCGAAGCCTTTAACAGTAGCAAGTTCGACATCAGTTTGAGCTAAGCACTCAAAATAATTTTCCAAGAATATTTTTATGTGCCTACACCCAAGACTGAAAACATCTGGTTCTGTTTATTAGAGAAAAGAGAAGGACTTGTCTTTAAGTATCAGAGCAACATTGATGAGATCATAAGTGTTCATCAATGGAAAGTCCGCCACAGTGAACTCTTGTATCTTTCCACTTGCTCTTGTCACAACATATTTCAAATTCTGAAACTTTCCTTCGAAAATGACATCCCTTTTTATGGATATCACCTTCTTAATCTTCTCCAAGAACCAAACTTCTTCTTGAGCCTTTGCTAAGACAGCATGAAATCGTATCTTCATCTTCTTTCCCTCTTCGACATCCATAGACTTTGTCTCAGCTTTGAACTGTGGCATAACAAACATCATCTCGTTGATAGGAAAATTAAGTTGACCATAATCAGTATTTGTCACCACAAAGCTCTTCTTCGGAATCTTTTCAAAAGAATACATGTGATCGAACATCACCCTGGATTCTATTGTTTCGTAATTGAATATTTTCGAAGGATCACCCTTATCAACATTTGAACCTTCAAGAGCTCTTTGTTGCATTATACTTTCAACATGCCTCATCCTCTCAACTTCAGCTGCCACCTCAACTTTCTTCTCTTTGTTGGACTTCTCAACCAAGACTCCTTTTCCCTTGTCTTTAACATTCGAAGGAGCTACATTCTTTGATGAAGAGTCATCACTTTGTTTCTCGATTACAATACCTTTTGCAATAGGTCTTGAAATTGGAACAGTTGTAGTCACAGTTGAAATGACTGGAGCAGCTGAAACAATTGTTGGCTTTACAACAACTTTCGAAGGATACACCTTTCCTACTACCTTCGTATCTTCAGTTGTCTTCTCATGTTCCCTAGCCTTTGCTTGACCAACCTTTTCTCCCCCTTGCACCCCTGTGACAGCAGGTGGGGCATCTGATACGTTTGGCAGAAGGCTTGAAATGCGAAGTAATGGAGCAAGGTGTTTTTGTAGGATGGCTTCGAAATGAATGAATTTTTGAGAAAGAAATTCTTGAGAAATAATTGGAGAAGAAGATTTCGAAGATATTTCTTGAAGTTCTTTTAGCAGTTTCACCAACTTTCCAAAATGTTGTTCTTCTGTGGCTGAAAGAGAGATCATCTAAGGATTGACTTGTTCGAACATCTTAACACACTGAACAACCGCATCACAAATAATGTTGATCTTCTGATGTGCTGATTCATATCCTTGTTGAATATGCTGAACCTCCTTCGTCATTTCTTCACGAAGTTCACGAATCTGCATATTAACGTCTTCTCGAACCTTCTTAACTTCTTGTACAAAGAGCACATGACGCTCCTTCGTAACTGTCTTTAAATCCTTCACCTCCTTCAGAAAATCAGATCTCAGAGAATTGATTCGATTCTCTGTAGAACTATCATTCTGATCAGTCTTCTCAAGAATGCAGGTTTTAGAATCACGTATTAACCCTGATGCCTTCGAAATCACCCTGCTTTCCATTTCCTTCATTATGGAATCAACTTCCATGATAGTGATTCCAGCACTTCCCACATCCGCTTGAGATTGCAAGATAGAATTCAATTTTGAATTCAATATCTTGATCTGTTTCATCGTCATCAGCATATGGTCAGGGAAATCTTCTTCAGCTTTATCAAAGGAAAGAGCTTCGAATGTTCCTCCAAATCCTTCGTTATCAGTTTCCTCATCAACAACCATGGTTTCAACAACAGGTGATGATGGATTTGGTGGATCGGTTGATTGTGTTGAGAATATAGTGGTGAAAGGTTGATCCATAATAGATTGGAATGTTGGAGAATCAGTTGTGGAAGTAACCTGAGGTAAAGACGTTGGTTCAATGAGCTTTATATCAGCAAGCTTCGAAATTTCAGTAGACTGAAGAACCTCTACTTCTTTAGGAATTTCATCTTCAGGAGTCTCAAGATGTTGATCCACTTCTTCGATATGTTGGGTTTTCTTTAAAAATTTTGCCATATCTTCAGCCCTTCGTTTCTTAGAAGATGGAGACACCGGAGCCGGAATTTCCCAAACTGTGACCCCTTGATGAGTAACCTGCGTTTTCTTCACCAATTGAGATTTTCTCTTGATTTTTATTCTTCGAAAAACCCCCATTTTCGAAGGAATTGTCTCTTTTGATGGAGAGGCTTCGATAACTGGTGTATCAACCACTGAAGTTAAAACAGGAGACACCTCTTCGACAGTTCGAGATGTAGCTATTAGCTCTTGATTCTTTTGTTCTGCTTTCACCCCTTTTTCTAGTAACAACTGTTGTGTCAATAGATTGTAAATATGACACCAACACATTATTCGTGGGATCCACCTTCTTGAGCATTGCATCTGGAATTCGAGCAATTGTGGTAAAGATAGCCGAATCATCATGTACCTCCTTCGGACTACCATACATGTGGAAAACTGCTTTCTCTTTGTAATCCGGAACTTCGATTTTCTCCTTCTAATAGACATATTGGACTATCAGACTCCAATATCGTGCACAAGAAATCCCCTGCTTAGCACTTGTCTTCGAAATACTTGTTATGAACTCTGTCCATAATTGCTCAGAATAATCAACTTGAAAATCGTAGTATAACCCAGCTACCATTGCATAAACCTCCATCCTTCCTTTATCCAGCCCCACAGTTCTTCCAGTAAGACATCTAAGAAAGATGCCAAATAAAAAGTTCCAGATTGTTGGTAACCCCGACTTCTTGAAGTCACTAATACGCGTCAATGGAGGTTGATGACCCATCTCATTGAACATAAACACCACTTGTGAAGAAGTAAGCTCATCATAAGGGCCAGAATTCGGAATTCCCAAAATCTTGCAAAACAACCGCTTGGAGACCCTAATTCTTGTATCTGTAACCATTGTGAATTCCACACACCCGGTCTCCTTGTTATATGATGCAGTAGAACCTGCCTTTGATAACCAGGACATCGGAGCAGCAAATGATTCAAACATTGCTTTAGACAGAACTGAATTCTGTAAAGCAACCACCAGCATATGAAGTTCCTCCGAATACTTTGACAAATCCGATTCGACTTGGTAGTTGGAACCCTGGATCTTCAGAATCGGAACACTGATGATTTCATCTGTAGTTGGTGATGAAGTAGTCGCCATTGAAGATGATTGGAGTAAAGAACGTATGAAGAATATGAATTACAAAGAGAATTTTGTGTTGCAGAGAGTTTGATCGCGTAAAGTGTTTATGAGTTCTGATTTGCCCTTTTATATGTAACCCTAGAATTTTGAATTTGAAGCGGGATACAATAAATGCTTGCTGACATGGCACCTTGAAAAACGGAATGCACTCATCAAAAAGTAACAATAGTTACTGTCAACACGCCTTACACGCTTATCATACACCATGCGTCATCAAGAGATAAGACTGTTTGATCTTCCCCAAAAGAATTGTAACCGTCGGATACCTTCGGAATGGAGGTTAGGCTCTTTCACTTTGAGGTTTAAAAAGCGAAGTCATTTGCCAGAATTTCGAAATCATCAGTTTAAGTTGGTGTTACTCAAACCTCAAAGATTTCGTGTGTGCTGTGTTCCAAAAGAAATTAGATGAGAAACAAAGAATTTTTTTTTTGGAAAACTTGTGATGTCAACAATTTCTTTTGACACAAAAAGAATTTTATCCCAGGCAAAGATATCTTCGAAAATTATCAAGAGAGATAATTAACAGCTTGTTTGGTTTCCCGTGAATTACAATCGATAACTTGTAGAGAAGTTTCGAAGGGTTTCTTTTATAGGTCAAATGGGTGGCTTCAAAAATTTCGTTACATATCAACCTTAAAATAAGGTGAGAAATTGTAAACAAAATTAGTTGTATAACCAATGTAGTTAGTGACAACTTGGTTGCGAATGATATTCAAAGTAACTTAGAATTTTGAAAATATACTCACACGGAAATCATATTCATAAAAACATTTATGTTGGATCTTGTTGGGAACAAATATCGTAGTTTTCGAATGTTTGATTAAGATCACTCAAAAGAAATGAATAGGATTTGGAGTATAAAAGGTACTGAAACAAAAGCTTCGTAAGATCTGGAACATGGTTCCCTATCAATTCCTTAAGGTTTATAAGATTTTGGGTTTCACTTCTATCACGGACTCATGATATTAGATCATAAACACAGAGTTGTGATTTGTCTAGGTTTTGATTAGTTTGATCAAAGACCTCAAGGACAAATTGCTTCGAATATTTGGAATGTAAGAATTGTTTGGTTTAAAAAGATTGGATAAGAATCGAAGGGTACCTCTGTTATAATGGACAAAACAGAAAACTCTTAACTCATTTGAGAAGAGTAAGGTAGCTCTTGTTGATTTATGCAAATACAAGCCTTGTTGGGAAGAAATTTTCATGAGATAATTTCATCAAGGCTTTCATTTCCCATACATAGAATCATACGAGACTTAAGACAACATGCAACAACATGCTTCTAGGGACATCCTAACTAATCCAAAGTGTATCGAGATCATACCTTTCGTTCGAAGCCAGTTGCATGAATCCTTCGTATTTGAAACGTGACAAAACTCACAACACACATGTTAAAACAAAAATATTTTTGGTATTTTTGAAAATTTTCAGAAAAATTAAAGACAAACTGAAACAAAATCTTTTTGGTTTTTATTTTTTTTTTATTTTTTTTACTTTTCAATAAAAGAAAATATTTTTGATTTTTCAGGTTTTTCATAAAAAAATTAAACAAACTAAAAATCTAACCTTAGTTGAAATGTGTACAAATACGAAGCATTCGAACCGTTGACTTGAACAGTAATCTCTGATTTTGTTATTTCAATAAGAAGTAAATCTTCCGAATGCGAAGCGTTCGAAGCGTTGACCATGAACAGTAACCTCTGAACACTGAATCACCCTTTCCTTCCATACACCAAATGATTCAGACCCATCACTCTTCGCTTTTATCCAATTGAATTGAATTTCCATTAATCATTCCCAATCCTTCTAAGATACGAAGAAACGGTTTTTCATCCAAAGCCTTTGTAAAAATATCTGCCAATTGTTCCGTTGTTTTTACAAAATGAACTTCAATATTTCCTTCTTCAACATGATCTTTAATGAAGTGATATCGAAGAGCAATGTGTTTGGTCTTCGAATGCTGCACAGGATTATGACAAATTCTTATTGCACTTTGTGAATCACAATATAAAAGAATCTTTTTCATATTAATTGCATAATCTCGTAATTGACTTTGAATCCAAATTATTTGTGATGTACACGCAGCAGCAGCTACATATTCAGCTTCAGCGGTTGATATTGAAACACATGTTTGCTTCTTCGATTGCCAACTGACCAACTTTCCATCTAGCAATTGACACCCACCAGTTGTGCTTTTACGATCAAGACCGCAACCTCCAAGATCCGCATCTGAATAAGCTTGTACAAAGAACCCTGTTTTCTAAGGATACCACAATCCTAACGAAGTAGTGCCTTTCAAATATCGGAAAATATTCTTTAGTGCAGTCAGATGTGGTTCTCGTGGATTTGATTGATACCTTGCACAATTACAAACAGAATACATAATATCAGATCTACTTGCAGTTAAATACAATTAAGACCCAATCATGCTTCGATATAAAGTAATATCAACAGCAGATTTATCTAACGAAGGAGTTAGTTTTATGCCCGTTGTCATTGTTATTCGTAACCTTGTGCTATTCGTCATTCCAAACTTTTCCAACAAATTCTTCGTATATTTCTCCTAATTAATGGAGATGCCTTCCCTGTTTTGACAAATATTCAAACCCAAAAAGTTATTAATTTTGCCCATCATACTCATTTCAAATTTGCTTTTCATCATATCTTCGAATTCTTTAGATAAAGTAGGGTCAGTTGAGCCAAAAATTATATCATCAACATAAATTTGAACAAGCATCAGATGATTTCCAATTTTCTTTCGAAATAAAGTAGGATCAACTGAGCCTTGTTTAAATTTAGATTGTTTCAAAAATGATGTTAGAGTTTCATACCATGCTCTTGGTGCTTGTTTTAACCCATATATAGCTTTATCTAGAATATAAACACGATCAGGATGTTCTGAGTTTATAAAACCTGGAGGTTGTTCAACATATACCGTTTCTTCAAGTTCTCAATTTAAGAATGCACATTTGACATCCATTTGATAGACATCAAAATCTTTATGAGCTGTAAAAGCCAGAAAAATACACATTTGACATCCATTTGATAGACAACCTCGAGTCTTGCAACAGGGGAAAATGTTTCTTCATAATCAATTCCTTCTTGTTGAGAATATCCTTTAACAACAAGTCTAGCTTTATTTCGAATAATGTTTCCATCTTTGTCAGTTTTATTTTTATAAATCCATTTGAGTCCAACAATTGACACATCATCAGGTTTTGGAATTAATCTCCAAACCTTGTTTCTTTCGAATTCAGACAATTCAGCTTGCATAGAAACAACCCACTCAGAGTGTTCCATTGCAACCTTAACTGTCTTTGGTTCGATTTTGGAAATAAAAACATTAAACATGCATAACTCTTGATGATTATTCAGTACCTCATTTCGTACTTTAAGTTGTGCTCTTGTCATTATATCTGCTTGTGGATCACCAAGAATTTGATCTTTTGGATGATTTCTTGTCCATTTATCCAATGGTGGATAATTAGGATCAAAATCCAAAAGTGCATCTTTGAACATAACATCTGTTTCTGATCCATTTATGGAAATTGAATCATCAGCATCATCAAAATGTTCTTCTTCAAGAATTGGATCATTCTCAAGTATGGGCTCCCCCTCGATGATTGACTCTGTTTCGATATTTTGCTCTGGTTCACTGATCGGCTCTTCTTCAAGAATTTGCTCCTCTTCGACATTAACATTTGTTGACATGTTATCTCTTTCACTATAACTCTCCCCCTCAACAAAAGTATTTGAATCCAAGTGCTCCCCCTCCACTGGATCATCAGCTTGTTCATTTGGGTTTAAATTCAAATTCGAAGATGAATCATTGTTATACTTTGAATTTTCTGATGTTTGATTATCAGTTGCATTTCTTTCTGCATCAATTGCTTGATCTGAAATACCAAAAATCGAATCATAATCAACATCATCCATTTCAATTGAATCCTCTATATTTCAAGAATTTTGCAAAATAGGATAATTCGCAAATTTATGATTAGACTTTTTAATGTATTGATCATCAAATGTCAAATTAAAAGTTTCTTCCACTTTACGAGTTCGCTTATTTAACACTCTATAAGCAACTGAATTGTGTGAGTATCCCAAGAAAATTCTTTCATCTGCTTTTGTTTGAAACTTCGAAAGATTATCCTTAAGATTCAATATAAAACACCTGCATCCAAAAACATGGAAAAATTTGACATTAGGTTTTCGATTATTGATGATTTCATAAGGAGTAACATTAAACCGTCTATGAATGAATGACCGATTTTGAGTAAAACAAGCAGTTGATACAGCTTCAGCCCAAAGATATTGAGGTAAATTCGAATAAGCCAACATTGTTCTTGCAGCTTCACATAATGATCGATTTCTTCTCTCAACTACACCATTTTGTTGTGGTGTATAAGGAGATGAAAAATTATGCGAAATTCCTTTTTCCACCAGAAAAGAATCGAAGACATGATTTTTGAATTCAGTTCCATGATCACTTTTAATTTTTCGAACTGACTTCTTCAATGAAACTTCCATCTTCTTGATAAAATCAATCATCATTTGTGGAACTTCGGATTTTAACCTGAGAAAATAAACCCACGTGAATCTTGAAAAATCATCTACTATTACCAAAATGTACCTTTTCTTGTTAAGAGTAGCAACTGTTGAAGGACCACATAAATCAATATGCAAGAGTTCAAGAGGTTCAACAATCTTCGAATCTATTGTGATAGTGACCTTGTTTGTGTTGTTTTCCTACTTCACAAGTTGCACACAAACTGTCATTATCATATTTAAGAATGTGTAAACCTCTTACCAGATCTTGTATGACAAGTTTGTTGATGTTTCGAAAATTCAGATGTGATAATCTCCTGTGCCATAACCAGCTAACATCGGCAGCAGCCTTCGAAAGTAAACACACAGCAGGTTTGCCTACAATAGGAACAATATCCAATGTAAACATATCACCTTTTCTTTTTGACTTAAGTAAAACTTCATCTGTCTTAACATTCGAAATGACACTTCCTTCTTCATTAAAAAGAACTTGATTTCCAGTGCCCACAACAAGTTGTGAAACACTTATCAAATTGTATTGTAAACCTTCAACAAATGCAACCCTGTTGATAGTGAAATTTCCATTCGTTATCTTTCCATAACCCTTGACTTTGCATTTGTGATTATTACCAAATTTAACCACTCCTCCATTTTCTAGGCTTCGAAAATCTCGCAAGTTTTCCTTCTTCCCAGTCATGTGACGTGAGCAACCGCTATCAATATACCACTTGTTATCATATTGCTCGTCACAAAGTACCTGCGATCATTGGAAAAATTTAGATACCCAAGCTTTGTTGGGTCCATTCATATTAGGTTTGTGTTTCAATTGTAAAGTACAACCATTTACCCAATCACAAACTTTGGTTTTGAAACTGTCAATAAATTTAACATTTTCATTCGAAGGGTCAGATATATGAGTTTTTATTATTTTCAAATTTTCACTAAGTACACCCTTCGCATCTTGAGTTTGTGATTTTTCACTTTTTGCTTTTGTGACCGGCTGCCAAACTTTAACTGAGATATTTGACTCTTTGGATGATAAACTTCCATTCGTTGAAGGATTAACATATTTATCATATGCCTCATGTATTTGTTCTTTCGAAAACTTACTTGATTGGTATATCTTTCGTTTTCCTTCCAACCAATGATCAATATTTCTTTTTGTTGTAATTCCTTTTGCATATGATACTTTGTCAGCTTGTTTCTTCACAGGATTATAACATTTTGCTGAATTTGGAACATAATCAACTTTTGGTTTCGAAAGATATGATTCATGATAAGATGTCTTGTTTTGTAACTTTGAAGTCTGTGTTGCAACCTTTTTCTAAAAAAATTTTCTTGGTATTGTTGTTTTTGTTCCATTTGAAACTTTTGATTCCTTATTTGAAAATGAAGCATTTTTCTTTTCAAAAATTTGAGACTTTGATTTTTCTTTAAAAGCTTTTCTTCTATCTGAAAATTTTGTTGATATCATTTTGTAAACACATTTTCAGTTGGAACAACTTCCTTCTTTTCAACTTTTGACTTTTCAATCCATACTCTTTTTGATTTTTGATGTTGAAATTTATATGAATTCTTTGTAAGATTATTTTCAACTGTACTTTGATTTGAAAAGAATCCTTCATTTGAAGTTTGCATATTGTCTTCCTCAACCAACTTTTTGAATTCATGCTTTATATTTTCAACATTACATGTGGTTACGAAGACTTGATTTGGGAACACAATATCATCAGTGCATTTGAAGATTGGATAAACAACAATATTCGATTCAAGATAATGAGCACCTTTTTCACTAAGAATTTTCTCAAATTCTTGTGTATCCAAATAGACTTGATCAACAACCACTCGAGGAATTTCAATTTCTTTCGACCTTTGAATTGTCTTCGAATTTGTATTTTCTTCCTCAATGTCACTATCATCGGTTTGACTCTCATGTATTTCCACAAACTCCATATCACAAACTTTCGAAGTTGAGGGTTTATCACTTTCAATTTTTATTAATAAATCTTCACATTTTTCTTTCCCTTTAAATGAATTTGCTACATTTATGACAGACAATTAAGAACAATCTACATCTTCTAAATCACTAATTTCACTAATATTATCAGTATTGTCTTCTATATCAGCAATATTAGTTTCACAATTAGATGTAGAATTCTCAGTCTTTTTCAAAATTCGAAGTTGTTCTGATTTAGTTAAGGTTTCATTTACAATTTTTACTAAATCATTAGCATCAAGATAATCTTCGACTTTTGCAATTCCATATCTAAACCTATCATCTGGAACTTTGTTAAAATCAGAAATTTCTTTTTCACAATCATATGAAATACTATCAACCTTAGCTCTATCATAAGCTAAAAATGATAGTAATTTTCTATGTTGTCCCTTACTTATTTCACACGAATGATGTAACTCAGTTAATTTTCCATACAATCTTTTTGCTAAATTACAGAAAATATTTCTTTGTGCTAACAACAAGTTTATTTCTTTTGCTAATTTTTCTCTATCCTCCATGATATTTGAAACTTGTAATTCTAAGTAATCTATCCTAGTGACTTTTGAATCCAACATTTTTCTTGTCTCTAGTAGTTGATCACTTAACTTTTTCGCTTCATTGCTAGCAGACACAATGATTGAATCAAAGTAAGTAACAGTTTCATCAAAAGATACTAACTCAGAATTATATGCAGAAACTGGAATGTTAAAAGATTCAAGAATGTTACGTACCTTGGTAGTCATGGGCGACATGTCAGTAGTCTTCGAAACGAAGCATTGCCCACACACTTCGTCAGTCTGTTCATCATCTGAATCCTCTACCATCTTTGCATACATCGCTCCATGTGTTGGATTTTTCATCTCCTCATCATCTGAACCCGAAGACCATATTTGATATGTGCCATCCGATTCAGTTTCTCCATGAGCCACCAATGACAAATTCTTCGCTTTCTTCTTTACTTCCTCCAGTTTCTCAGTGTAGTAAGCTTCATCCTTTGTTTTACTTTTCTTTTCTTCCTTCTTCCTCAACAAGCAATCTACTGCCAAATGATTTGCTCCATAGCAATAATGGCAATTAATCCCTGTATCACCTTTCAATATCATTTTCATTTGCTCCATCTCATTCTTCGAATCTGTCTTCATTTCTTTCTTCTTTTCATCCAGTTTTTTTGTTCTCAAAACTACCCTTCGAATCTAATGACTTCTTTGGATTAAAAGGTTTCTTAAAAAATTTCTTTACTCTATTGTTTGAGTAAAATGCAACAGCCTCATCATCAGAATTCATCAGAAAACCTTTTTCTTCATCAGACTTCGATTTTTCATTCTCTCTTTCTGAAACCTTTGAAACTAGTGCCATTGGTCCACCAAGACTTGCTATTGTTTCCTCAGCTATTTCATTAACTTCATTTTCATGAGATTTTAGTTGATTGTACAAGTCATTCAAAGTTGAAGTATCAAAACTCTGTTGATTTTTCACCATCATACTCACACTTCTCCACTCCTTTCGAAGTCCCATTACAAATATCAAATTGTACTCCATTGGTGATCTTATTATACTATAACGATTACAACGATAGATTAACTCGTTGAACCTATCATAGTATGCTTCAATAGACTCATTTTCTTTTTGTCTGAAATCTTTGAGTTCCACCAGACATTGTTTCACAGATGTGATAATCGTCTTTTCACTTCCTTGAAATTTGTCTTTGAGATTGTTCCAGATTTCTTTAGCTGTTGTACATGTTCTGACATAATTATACACAACAGGAGGCAGAGCACCTCTTAATTCCCTCATGCATTTCTTCTCCAGTTGTTTTAAACGATTGGTTTGATTATCAACTTCCGAACTGCTTGAATACATACCGATTGGCTGAACTTGTGCAGGTTGATTGATTTCTCCTGAGATGCATTTCCATAACTCTTCATCTAATCCGTTCAAGTAATCTTCCATCCTATCTGCCCACTGATCATAATATTCTGGAATAAGAATTGGAATTTTTGTGGATGATCCAAGCAAATGAGAAAATGATGTCATCGAATTCAGATTGAATGACGCCATTGTTGTACGGACAAAAACTTCAAGATGATACTAAACTTTTGAGAAATTTGAAATCAAATTGTATTATTCAAATCAGAATCACACAATGAACACTCGATTAACAAATATTTTCGCAGAATCAAATCCTAGATTGAGATCAAGAAGAATTTTTCAATTTCAAAAAGGACGGAAGCTTTTCAAATCAAACAGTAGATTCAAAAACCTTTTTGATCGTATGAAAATCAGATCACAGAAAGGATTCCTGCTCTGATACCAATTGAAGAGATTTGTAATCGAGTTTAATGATCAATTCACGTAAGAATTAAGAAAGATGAAAAAGATGAACACGAGAGTAAATATAATCTTTGTTCAGCTCATATTATGCTTTCAATTTTACAGAGTACAAAGGAATTCTCTGTAAAGACTGTGTTAAAAGTTCTCAATTCACTTAGTACAGACCCCTTATTTATAGGAGAACAAAAGCATAACAAAATACTAAGGACTAGACATTAAGACAATTCATTATAATGCCTTAGTAAAAAATAACATTACATCCGAAGACACTACTTACGAATACTTAAGATCCTTCGTAACAACCTAACTAACACTTCGACATATTACAACATTTATACCCTTACAAAACGTACACACATATAAAGCGTGATTGGTTGTGAAGGGCTTTACTCAAACTCCCGGAGTTGACTATGATGAGACCTTCTCACCAGTTGCGAAGATAAAATCTATTAGAGTGATGCTAGCGATTGTCGCATTTCATGATTATGAGATTTGGCAAATGGATGTCAAGACCGCTTTCCTTAACGGGAAGTTGGCTGAGGATGTTTACATGGCTCAGCCAGAGGGGTTTGTGGATCCGAAGCATCCGAATAGAGTGTGTAAGCTTGAGAAGTCCATTTATGGACTTAAGCAAGCGCCTCGCAGATGGAATCTTTGCTTTGATGAGAAAGTAAAAGAGTTTGGATTTGTACGAAGCGAAGATGAATCATGTGTATATGTCAAAGCCAGTGGGAGTATAGTTAGCTTCCTCGTTCTATATGTCGATGACATATTACTCATAGGAAACGACATCCTGACTCTGCAGGAAGTTAAGTCCTGGCTTGGGAAGTGCTTCGCTATGAAGGACCTCGGAGAGGCTTCTTACATTTTGGGAATAAGGATAGTAAGAGAAAGAAGTAAGAGACTAATTGGACTTAGTCAGAACACTTACTTAGAGAAGGTACTAAAACGTTTTAGTATGGAAAACTCAAAGAAGGGAGAATTACCGATACAAAGTAATGCCAAGTTGAGTAAGACTCAAAGCCCAAGTACCGAAGCTGAAATAGCAGAAATGAGCTGAGTACCATACGCTTCCGCAGTTGGCTCAATCATGTACGCTATGACTTGTACTCGCCCTGATGTAGCCTTTGCTTTGAGCATGGTTAGCAGATATCAAGGGAATCTTGGCAGAGCCCAATGGATTGCGGTGAAGAATATCCTTAAGTACCTTCGGAGGACGAAGGAATGGTTCTTAGTCCTCGGAGGGAGTGATTACTTGAAGGTGCGAGGGTATAGTGATGCCAGTTTTCAGACCGACAGGGACAACTACCATTCGCAGTCGGGCTGGGTCTTTACCCTGAATGGAGGAGCAGTGACATGGAAGAGTTCCAAGCAGGAAACCGTAGCTGATTCAACGTGTGAATCAGAGTACATTGCAGCGAGCGAAGCGTCGAAGGAGACAATATGGCTGAAGAACTTCATCGGTGATCTTGGAGTTGTACCTGCCATAAAGGAGCCCATGGAGATTTTCTGTGATAATGAAGGAGCGGTTGCCTTGACCAAGGAACCGAGGGATCATGGTAGTTCAAGACATATCGACAGAAAATATCATTTTATTAGACATCGTGTAAAAGAAGGACAACTCGTAGTGAAGAGGATATCATCAGAAGATAACCCAGCAGATCCGCTTACGAAGGGACTGAGTAGGGTTAAGCACTTGCAGCATGCTAGGAGTATTGGGCTGAAGAATGATATTAGCATAGATTAGATAGTATTAGAAACGTGTAATAGATAAATGTAATTAACATTTGATGATTAAATAAAGGAGTTTTATTTATGAGTAATGTTACTGTCTTATGTTAATTGTTTAACTATTGTTTCACTCTGCATGTTTTGACTTCCAGAATAATTGGGTTTATTAGGAATAATCGAATTATTCAAATTGTCCACAATCGTTCATATGTTGGAAGTAGATATGAATGAAGATTGTCATGAATTGGTGTGTAGATTGTCTAAATGGTGCTAGACATAGCAAAGGGTTGCTGCAACGTTCATGAGTGCTTATGAACTAGTTTTGAGCATTGGAACAAACCTGCCCTTGCTGGAATCACCTTATGGAATATGATATAAAAAGGGTGATCGCAAGACGATAATATCATATAGTCTTAAAACCTAGATATATGGTTTGTTATTTGTTAATTGATTGTACATTGATAATGTGAAAACGCATCAGTAACTCGGTGTTATAAAACGCATTGTTGTGTATAGTTGGTTAATGAATAAGTAAATGCATATAAGTCGAAGTTTATCTATAACTTTTATCTAAGAAGGTAAAAGCGATATCTCGGCCGCTCGATGATTTGATTTGACTTATGTGTCGGGCCCGGTCAAAACTGAATTGATGTGTTCGATTAAGTTCTATGTCAAATAAATCAGAGATCGAGAAACCTAAATGCTTGACTAATCATTCCATAGAATTGTCAGCATGATATCTAACAGAGGACTGTACGATCCCTTATCTAAAGGACAAGATTGATTAGATCAGAGTTTGACAACGTCTTTGAGAGCTACGATTGCAAATCGAATTATACTTGTGCATATAGTTACTAGACTTATCCAAGTGGGAGACTGTTGGAATAGTGTCTAAGGCTGCAACTATATTAGACAAGTATTTGACCAGGTTGTGCATGGTCCTTTTGGGTTGCCTTCACCATAGCAACTTGATAGGATGATTTATTAAGAGAGAATAAATATTATTAATATATATTATGAGAATAATATAAAGAATAATAATATTGTTATTTGATTAATATAAGTCATAGAATTAATTAGAATTAATTTGGTGACTTAAAGAGATTAATTAAATAAGAGGGTATAAACTGCCAATTGTTTGATAGTTAAACTTTAGACTGTAAATCCATATTGGATAGGGGTGGACGGATTCTAGAAGCTAGAGATAGCTTAAAATCGTCCAAGTTTATCTAAGGAATGGATTTGGATTGCTTTAAGAGAAGATTATCCAATTAGGGTTTAAGCTATAACCCTTAAGGAGTCTACAAGTATAAATAGACCCTATGGCAAAGGGAAATTGGGACTTGATCTAAAGTAGAGAACCCCTGGCCGAATTCCTCCCATCTCCTCTCTCTCAAATCGTCCTCCTTGCTATTTTGTGTTTGTAAGCCATTAGAGGAGTGACAATTGTGACTCTAGAGCTCCAAGACAACAAGATCAAACAAGAGATTCAAAGGTATGATTCTAGATCTGATTTAATATTGTTCTTATACCTCATTAGTCATTAGAAGTCTTGGATTCAAAGCATGTTTAATTAGAAAGACTAGATCCAAGCATTAGGGTTTTGCATGCGCACATAGGAAAGTTCTTATGGCTAAAACCCATCAATATATAGTGTATATATTGAAAGGTGACAAATCCCATGTATCCCATATTGATGTGGGAGGAAGAAACTTTTATGAGTTTATAAGACTTGTTTTTTTGATAGGTATTCAAATGTTTTAAGTAGAACAAGAGATTTGCCCAACTTACATACATAAGTCTAGCCTAACCGCTAGTGCACAAAATGGCACGTTTTAGGCTAGAAAAACTTAGGCTAGAAAATCCACATATATGTATAAATGCTGAGAGGAGGTCCTTCCATATCACGTCTATTCTATGCTGACGATGCAATTTTTACTAGCGAATGGGACTATGCAAGTATCAAAACCTGTCTTGCATACTCAGATGCTTCCATATATCATCTGGTCTAAAGATGAAATTCTTCAAATCCCGCATCTTTGGAATTGGGGTTTCTAATGCATAATTACTTGAAATCGCCCAGATTCTCGGTTGTCTGGAGGGTACTTTTGTTTTCTTTTATCTGGGGTCCCAGTTGGGGCCAATATGGCTCTGAAAAATAATTGGAAACCAATTCTTGGCATGTCCAATTCCAAATTGTCTTTGTGGAAAGCTAAATCCTTATCATTTGGAGGCTGCCTTACCCTTATCAAATCCGTTCTTGACAATCTACCAATCTACTACATGTCTCTCTTTAAAGCACCACAGGGTGTCATTGATGAACTAGAAATGATTAGGCATGGGTTTCTATGGATGAGTGGAGATCCAAAAAAGAAAATACATTGGGTCGATTGGTCGAAAGTCATTGCTCCATAATTAGTGGGTGGTCTTGGTGTCAGCACCATACTCGCTCAAAATACAGCTCTTTTGATCAAATGGTTGTGGAGGTTGATAAATGAAAAAGATAGCTTATGGAAAGATGTCATCGTGAGCAGATGCGGAGCCAAGATTTTAAAATAATGGGGGCTTACATTGTGATCAAAGGTGGAACACAAACATAAGAACTAGGGGACCGTAACTAAAACTTCAAAACAATCCCAAAGAAACACCTAATGTTTTCGTTTCTAGATTGGTTCTTGGTAAGAAAAACACTAGAGGTAGGGGTATATTTATAAAAAACAATCATGATATTGAAAAAACTTTCATGTTTAACAAACAAATAACAATTGACAAATAGGTTTTGTCAAACAATTGGTTATTTTGAGAAGTTAATAGCTAAAAACAAAATAAAAATAACAACATAAGATAGTTAATTAACAATCAATAAGTGTATTTTTGTTTAATTTTAATAGACATAGTGATAATTATCTTTTGAACCAATTCTTTTACAACTTGAAATCGTTTCTTCATACTTATCTCAACCTATTAGATTTTAAGATTTATTTAACTGATGATAAATAATTATTGAAAGCAACAAAGAAACAAAACTGATACAAATAAAAACAAATAAAATGATAACAATAAAATTGAAGTAGCACTAAGAGCTTACCTTTTGTTTCCAATGAGAATCACAAACAATAGCTTCTTGACCTACTTCTCCATAACCTTACACCAACAATGACAACAAAATTACCTCAACTGAAAAGGTTGAAACAATTTAAAATAATATATATTGATCTCTTCTTCTCAATCACAATGTAACACACATAAAAATCAAGCCAATTTAAAACTTTTTCAACCATTTAAAACCATTAAGTTATTACAAAGTGTTTTCAAAATAGCTTAAACATCAGAGTATCCCAGAAATCTAGATCATAAAAACATGAGGAGATGTACGATCACACCTTCCCCTTCCCGCGATCATCTGAAGTACCTGAAACAAAATCCAAAACTTTAAGCCCGAAGCTTAGTGAGTTCCCTCAAAATACCAACGCGATACAATCATAATCATATCATATAAACAAACAACATGCATAATGAGCCATCAGCCTGATTTGACCGCCTCGCAGGGCCATCAATCTACCTGGACTGCTCTCCGAGCCATCGTCACGTCTGGACTGCCTCTCAGGGCCTTCAGCCTATCCGGACCGCTCGTCGGGCCTTCGACCTGACTATTATGCCCTCTCAGGTCTGCAGTCTATTCGGTCCGTGCAGGGTCTGTTGGCCTTCAGCACACAAAGCAGGTCCGCCTTAACCCAACCCCCAAATCAAACGAACATGTACACATAAATATCATACACTAGCATATATATAACAGTCAAACCGATCTAACACATCACTAATCATGGCAACATCCTATAACCAGTATACCGACCTAACCGATCACTAACATAGCATTATCATATATACCTGGATACCGACCTACCAGGTCACTAAGCATATCACCATCCTAACTACCAGGATGCAAATCAGTAAACATATCATGCAATAAACTCGGATACAAATCTGAAAGGACCGACATTGGTGCCTTAGACCCTGTTGATATAGTGAGAAGAACTCACCTCACAAGTAGCTTGGAGTGATAATGTCAAACTCCTTCAAATACAACTCTAACTCCAACACCTACATCCACTAATGATCCACTTCCATAAATTCCCAAATTAATAAAATACCCCCAAAAGTCAAACTGGTCAACCCTTAGTCAAAGTCAAAGTCAACGGTCAAGGTCAACAGTTCATGTTGACCCAACTCGTCGAGTGTAGCTCGCTGACTTTTCGAGTCCTTCCAGATTTCGAGAAATCGTGAAAATCGTAGCTGGCTCGTCAAGTTTCCAGACAACTCGTTGAGTCCATATGTGTCCAAATGTCGGGAAAACCCTAACTGACTCGTCGATTTGTCTTGCTAACTCGCCGAGTCCATGCAGAAACCCACAACGACTAATCTTCATTCGACTCGTCGAGTTGACCATGCAACTCGTCGAGTCCCTTCGGTCCATTTCTCATCAAGACGTTTTTAAGCTACCCCAAAGCTCCAAATTGCAGATATAACCTCCTAGGGCATGGTTTCCGCGTAAAGTTGCAAACTTTACGTATATGCATGGTCCTAAATGCCAAAACCAAACTAAGGGAAAGGTTTAACCCAAGGAGAAAGGCCAAGGCTTGCTAAATCTGCTAACTTTATGACTATAGGGACATAGAGGAGCCCAAATCTGAAGTTACAACTTCAGATCATGACCGATACCCGAAATGTTTTACAAATATACTAAAAATGGTCTTAAACCCAAGAAAAAGGGGATGTAATGCTAGAATGATCAAGGTAACAGCTTGTTACCTTCAAATGGATGCCCAAACATTGTAGATGTTGGATCTACAAGCTCCTTCCCATTCCAAGCTTCTCAACCTTCTAACTTCTTCAACAAAATACACCAAATCACTCTTTTAGTCTCACAAGCTCAAGGAAACAACAAATGATGGCTAGGGTTTCTTCTCTGGGTAATGAAGTGGTAAGGGAGACCACAAGTGGCTGATTAAGTGCTTTATATAGGGGTCAAACCCTAAAAATTAGGGTTTCATTTTCCAGCTCCTACTCGTCGAGTCGGGGTCCTCCAAATCTTCGATTAGCCCTCATAAATCATGCATCCTGATCCACTTCTACACGACGAGTTGGGGGCAACCAACTCGTCGAGTAGGTCTAAGAATATGACTTTAAGCTTTTAAATTATATATCTGGGAGTCGGGATGTTACACACAAAAGATGAAAACCTTATTTATTCCTTTTCTCTTTTATGCAAACATAAGAGAAAATAGCAAATATATAACAAACTTGAAAAGAATTGAGTTATTGATACGCACGAAAAGGAGTAGCGGCTGCGATATGTCTGCTAATTTTTTAGGGTTTTAGATTTTACAGGATTGAGTTATTACGATATAAATTAATATTAAACTTGTTTCTATGGTTTGTTTAAAAAAATTAATTAATTTCCAAACGAAGTCTACTTGTTTCAAAGTTTTAAAGATTAAAGAAAAGTGATAAAGGCTTTGGTGTTTAGTTATCTTATGTGGGCTTTAAATGGACTATATATGTAATACATAAATTAAGAGACTTAGGGGGGGGAGGTCAACACCCGCATGCCCCCCTATTGTCTCCACCACTGATCGTGAGTATTCATAATTTGCACAGCAAGACAACCTTCGATATTACCAGAAAATCCTCAAACGGTGTTTGGACCAACATTTCTAAGGTGGTGAAATCCATCTCCAATACAAAGATTGAGGGAAACAACATCTTCACTCTCATTCCTAACTCTGGTGTTAAAGTTATTTTCTGGAAAGATGTTCGGTGCGGTCAAATCCTATTTCAACTCAAATTTCCTCACTTGTATTCCATCGAATCGGTGAAATGTTGTTCACTGGAGGATCAAATTTCTAGCAATGGTTTCTCTTTGATGTGGAAGTTTGAGCCGATGGGTGGTGATGAATTAAATGGACTCCTTCAATTGTAAAAAGATATTGGTGAGATGGATATCATGAGCAATTCTAAGAACGGGTTTAAATGTAATTTAAACCCCAATGGGGAATACACAATCCAAATCATGAGAAGGGCACTAGAATCAGTATCGATTTCTTTTAACAGACGTAAAATCTGTTGGGTGAAGATAATCCCACTAAAGGTGCGATGTTTCATATGGAAGACGTCACTGATAGAATTCTGGTGTCGGATGCTTTGGCAATTAGAGGATTAACCTTCCTAACACTCTTTGCCCACTGTGCAATATGGAGATAGAATAACTGATCACCTTCTTATTACCTGTGAGTACTCTAAAGTTGTACAAGAATGGATTTTCAAATGGTGTGGGAGTCAACACGAGTTTTTCTGGGGTTAGAGACTTCATCAATTTTGCAGTTGCGTGGGGGAATTGTCCTAGAAAAAAGTTGATCATAAGTATGGTGTTTTACTGTTTTATTTGGAACATTTGGATTGTCAGAAATAACAAGGTTTTCAAAAAAATCGGTGTGCCTCTGATAAAAGTTGCCGACAACATTATCTCTTTATCATAGGTATGGTGTAAATACAAAATCAATTCGGGTTGTGGAACTTGGGTCGATTGGAGTATTTCGCTTTTTATCCATCTATCATAATTATCTCATTTTCATAGTTTTTAATTTCATCTATTGTATTTTATTTTTTCCTTGCATAGTTTCTTGCTAGCTTATGCATTTAATGAATATTTATTGATTCCAAAAAAATGCATAAATGGTAGAGAGGATACATTATACAAAAAAAAAATACCAATACAAGATATATTTAACATGTAACTGAGGAAAACTAAGCATTCAAAATGGTGTATTGGGAGAGCCAAACATTTGCCTTATTAAAGTAAACCCATCATTTTTTGACAAAATTTTTTAAAAATAAAATCCAGTGATTTTTTTCTTTTGTTTTATTGAACCATAATTAGTCGACAACTTCCGAGTATTTACCTGACGAATAATTACAAAATCTATGACGCGCAATGGTAGCTATTAAGACACGCTTTTTATTAATTTAATCACACCCCTCAACTTATACAACTTATTCACTCAACCTCCCTATAAATAATTCCCCAAAACACACAATTTTCAACACAAAGATTTCATTACAACTTTATCAATACATCAATGGCATCATCAATTCTCCTTCATTCCCCATTCCTTCCATCTCAACCACACCTCTCCAACCGAAAAACCCGACATCCTAAATCTCAAACAAAATTCACAGTTCTTGCAACAAAAAATGACGCCAGTGGTCATTTGGTGGATCAAAACATGATCATCCTGAGAAAGAGAATTCACGAGACAAAGATGGTGGAGAACAACAATGAGCTACCTTCTAACTGGATGGAGTGGGAGAAAAGGTATTACAAAAACTACGATGCGTATGTTTATGAAGTGGTGGGAGTAATACAATCGGGATTAATGAATACTAGACCTAGTTTGGCTATTGCCTTGATGGCTCTAATCACATTAAGTTTTCCGGTGTCAACTTTTGTGCTTGTTTCTAATGCTATGGAGATTACTAAGGAGGTCTTGAGTGGAATATTGCATTAAACAAATTTTAAGGAGTAATGCATGAAATGTTCTAGATATACTATTATATCAGTGTGGGATAGGTTTTTATTTGTTATAAAAACAAAATTGTTGATATCAACATAGCGTTTATTTTTATCATAATTTTTCAGTTATGATTGAAGCTTGACTTAGTTTTAAGGTAACTTTATATGAACTCTATATATTAGCAATAAAACATGTTCATGTATAAATTGTGTAACTCGTACTAATCAAATGTGAAAAATGGAAATACTCTTTTCTTTGGTTTACACGAGAAATTATGTATACATTCATAAATACATATGTTTACATGTATATATGTACACTTTGAAAGTTACAATAAAGATTTGGATTCATCGCTTAAAGACGTTTTACGATTATTATTTTCTTTTGAATAACAGTAATGATATTATGATATAACATTAATTATAAGTGAAATAAAAAAGTCAACAAAATACTGATTTTGACATCAAACCTAGTTCAAAAATATAAAATAACATATAAAAAATGGTTAAATATTACAAGACAATGTATCGTACGCTCTATTAAATTAAAATAAGTAATAAATAACACTTGATTATTTATATCTAAGTGACATTGTTTGCATGACATATCATAATTCTCATGAATTTTTCAATTTTACGGCGTAACTTTAGAATATTATCATGACAATATCTAAGATAAAATATAGATATGTTATTTTCGTACAAATGTCATAGTTATTACTTGTATATATTTAACTTAATCGGCTAGCAACTTAAAGAAAACATCTTTCTTACAAGTTAATAATTTAAACATAGTATAAAAGTTTTAATAGCTTAAGTAGAACTAAAAAGAAAAATGGGTTATTTTTCTATATTCTTTACCGTTATTTCATTTCTACAAATGATATGATAATTAACTTTATTTAAATATGCTATAAAAACTTTCAATAGCTTATGTAGAGTTAATAAAAAAAATCTTATTCTTTCTATAGCCTTTACTGTTGTTTCACTTCTACATATGATATAACAATTGAAAAACTTTTTATAGGAGAATTTGATATATCAAAAGTTCAAAACATGAGCCCACACATTTAATCTGATTCTTATTTTGTAACTACAATTCCTGTATAAAAATGATGATTTTGTAGCATTAAATATAATTTAAACTCAATTACATACTAAAACATCAAATTAAAAAGTATATATTTAGATTTTAATAATAAAACTTATATATTTAATCTTAAATTTTCAGGGCCGGCCCATACATCAAGTGAACGGGTTGATCCGAGAGGTTCCCGAATCTTAAAATCCACCCAAATTCGAGTCTATCACATCATCCCGCTCCGAATCTGATCGCCATTTTCAATTTTTCATATATACCACAAACTCTCAAACTAGCAGAGGTAACACAATCTGATTCTTCCTGATGTTAAGTGTGTATGCATCATTTGTTATTGATTTTTGTTGCTCCATTTAATCATTTGTAAAACCCTAGTTTCATCATCAATCCCACGGAAACGGCGATATCAGTTGTCAAACTGACAATTTGTTGTTCGGATAAAAATGCATCCGGTGTTAATTGGATCACATGGTAACATGAAGACGATGAAAGAAGATTTATTAAGCGCGGTGGTTCCACTGCTAAAGCTTCTATCAATAGCTGTTTTGGGGTTAATACTTGCTCAACGCAAAACCCAAATCATCCCCAAAGCCACATTCAAGCTACTTAGCAAGCTGGTATTCGCTCTCTTTTTACCCTGCCTTATATTCATCGACTTAGGTCGATCCATTACCCTCCATAACCTTGTTATTTGGTGGTTCATCCCTGTCAATGTATTAATCAGCACGGTTTTAGGGTTTATGTTGGGCGTTATAGTTGTGTTACTGTGTAAGCCTCCTCCACAGTTTGTGAAATTCACCATTATCATGACTGCTTGTGGGAACACAGGTAATCTCCCGATTGCTATCTTGGGTTCCCTTTGTCATACTCGTGATAATCCTTTTGGACCAAATTGTCACCAGAAAGGTGTTGCGTATGTTTCTTTAGCTCAATGGGTATCTGTGCTTCTTGTCTACACGCTTGTTTATTACATGATGGAACCTCCCATGGAGTACTACGAGACCATTGAAGAGGACAACATTGAAAATGGCAATGGAGATACCAGGCCTCTTGTTGTTGAAGCTGAATGGCCAGGCATTGATGAAACTGAAATTTCAAGAAACCCATCTATTGACAAAACCTTTAAAACCTCACAATCCTCTGAGGAAACCAGTAGAGAAGCCATAGGGTGTTTTGCAGAGCCTAAAACTGTCAGAAAGATGATGGTTGTTGCAGAAAAGACTCCAATTCAGAACATTTTTCAGCCTCCAATACTAGCTTCTCTTCTAGCTATAATCATAGGGTCAATCCCTCAAGTCAAATCTTTTGTTTTTGGACATGATGCTCCTCTTGGTTTCATAACAGACAGCTTAGAGATATTAGGTGGTGCCATGGTGCCTTCTGTTATGCTTGTTTTGGGTGGTGTTCTTGCTGAAGGACCAAATGACTCCAAACTTGGACTCAAAACCACCATTGGTGTCACTGTTGCTAGATTATTAGTGCTTCCAGTTTTAGGAATTGGAGTTGTAGCTTTAGCTGATAAGATGCATCTTCTTGTAGCTGATGATTCTATGTACAGATATGTGCTTTTGTTGCAGTATGCAACCCCAAGTGCCATTCTTTTGGGAGCTGTTGCTAGAATGAGAGGCTATGCTGTTAGTGAGTCATCAACACTTCTGTTTTGGCAACATATATTTGCTCTCTTTTCGCTTTCTTTTTACATATTCATCTACTCTCAACTTGCGTCACTTGTTTGAAGCAAGTGTTTGTACATATACATGTATAAATACATATCGTATCGGATTTCCTTATGAGTTTGGAAACCCATAATGTTAATAGTGTTTTGGAGTTTTGTTAAGATGATTTAAGCTATGCTTCATGATATGATGTGTTGGGATTTTTATGAAACACAAAATGTTTAGGGTCCCGATTCCCACGAACAATATTCCAAAGAAAGATTGTAAATAAACAACCATGTATAAATACGAACAAATCGAAAAGAAAACATTTGTTTTAAACATGATTCCACTATCGAGGATATAGTGTATGTCCACAAGAGAAGATGAGATGTTTTATTCCAAACGAGAACCAAAATTGAGCAATTACAAAACACGAAACCTAGTAGCAATATATTGCTATGGTGTAACCCTCTAAGAACATCAACATAAACATATTCCATGATCCTATAGCAATAGGGTAAGTGGGAGGTAGATGTATACAGTCATGTCTCCATGTGGCTGTTTTCAGCAAAAGACCTCTGACATAAGAGAAACATGAACTTGAAATCGTACAATCATGTAGAGAGTAAGGCCGTGGAAACACTATATAGAGGCATGAAAACTAAAGCATAGCTCAAAGTGGCTACAAGTAATAAAATGGTAAAGATGAGAAAGTGGTAGCAAGTAACTATTAGATGAGAGTCACACTCTTATAAGAAAGAAAAACAAAGAACTAATAATCTACTCAACTATCTTGATTTTAAGCCTCTGTACCCCTCTATATGAGGTCATGTCTTCGGAGATGGCCAACTCCTTCATCAGGTGTATGCTATGCATCCACTTGAGTCACGTATTTCAAAACAGGGGTAATATGGGAAATCAAGAAAATAAAGAGCATCTTCTTAGTGGAGGGGTAATTTAGGAATTTTACTTTGTTACGTACACCATGACACCAATTATAGAAAACGAATGTGATCGAAATAACGGTCAACCAAGATATCAACGAACAACATTGAAACAAATATTGTAAACAACTGAATATAAATCCTAACCGATCGAAAGGGAAAAATAATAATAATAATAATAACATAAATTTAAAGTTGCAAGTAGACTATCATGTTAATGAAATGGAAATAAAGCACCATGTTTAGTAAGAAAGGGGATTTTGGTCTTATTTTATTGTAAAGATATGCTCAAATTTGCAATATATTTTGTTTTTGATTTTGCAGGAGAAAACGAAAATGATTGAATGCACCCAAACTGTATATGACGATCTTTAAATGTCGATCACACTTTTCCAGAATTGCATGAAGATAGCGTAACTGCGTAAGGTAGTTCTTGAGGGTCTGTGTGAAGTCAAACCTCCTCATAAAGATAAAGGCCTCTAAGGGTATGCAGTCATGCAGAGATGCATTTAATTATCTATTTTGAAAATTTGTGCTTGGATTTATGTTGACCTTGTTGGGACCATGAATTTGAATTAATTTCGTAATTAGTCAAATTGGACGTGTCAAAGATAATCTTGGCCTTGGGTGTCTGAATCTTGCTAAAACATGTTGATAATCTGGTCTGCTTCACTGATAGGTTTCTATTGGTTATTGGTCAAAACTTTTGAAAATATGGAGAAAGTCAAACCATGTAAATTGTGGAGAAATTCAAGACAAGTTAGAATTTTATAATCTTTTCTTCCTTACTCATGAATACTAACTCATACATCAACTCGTGTGGCATCTACTCCCTTCTAACATAACCCATCATCTCCTCCATATTATTTAGCAATGGTAATTTATTATAATATTTCTCAATTTATAATTATTTCTAATTTGTGATAACATTTAATATTTTCTTATTCTCTCCGTCCCAAAATTATTGTTCATCTTTCCTTTTTGGTTTGTCCAAAAATAATAACCCATTTCTATTAATAAACTTTCTCTTTACCAAAATACCCTTCATTATTACTAATAAATTTAAACATTTAATGAGTGCATTAAATGGAAGAAAGGATAAAGTAGTCATTTTATAGATAAAATAAGTGGTAATTATTGTTTTTTAATCTGTGTAAATCTTGTCTCTGCACAATAATTTTGAGACAAAGAAACTATATACTTTTGTAATGGAAACTAGGGTCAGCCACATTATTTTGCGTTTTCGTAATTTATGAATAGGTGTTACAAGCAAAAAAAAATGATCATTTTCAAGAAGTATACTCCCATTTTGTCAACTTTAGACTATTCACATTGCTAAAAAAAATTATTGTTGGGTTGATAGGTTAATAATAATAAAAAAAGTAAAAACAACCCAACCATACACCAAATATGTCTTTGTATCAAACATCATTCACTCTATTTTTTATTAATTGTTTTCCCCAGTATTTAATAAATAAAGTAAATATATGATTTCTTTATAAAATTTAATTTAAAAAAATAAGAAAACCATATACAATCAAATTAGATTTTTCTTATCATACCTCTTCTAGGTATGTGTACTATAAAAAAATATAAAAATCTTATCTAATTTTTTTTCTATAAATAAATTATAATATCGACTTATTTTCGTATCCAATTATGATTTTTTATTTCTAAAGTTGTAAACGAACCAAACGTTCAACGAACCGTTCGTGAACGGTTCTACAGAAAATTCGTTTATATTCATTTTATTAATAAATTAGATAAAAAAGAATTATTTTAATAATTTTTATTTGAATAAAAAGAACTACAAATTATATTTATTTAATAAAAAATGATTTTGATTGGGTTGTTAATGAGAATGAAAGTTTGGATTTAGTTGGGTTGTATAAGTTTCGAAAAAAGAAATTAATTTTTTAATGAATAGTTGGGTTGGTGGAATGTCCCAAAAATAACGACATAAAATTTTTGTTTATCAAATAAATAAATCGTTAATACATATCATTTCCATAAAACCATGGTAATCAAGATTTAGCAAAACATCATCAAATCAAAGTAAATCACAGAATGCGGAAAACATGTAGTGTGTGTCTTGCAACCATCCCGAGCTTTTCCATTTGAAAACCGAAGTACCTGAAACATAACTGAAAACTGTAAGTACAAAACTTAATGAGTTTCCCCAAGATACCACATACCATACATATCATATAACGGGCCCCGACCACACTCGCATAATGGGCCCAGCCCAATGAGATATCCCCCCCCCCCCCCCCCGGCCCACTAAGCATATAACCATATAATCATATAACATCTAAACAGATGCGAAAATCACAAAGATAGTAGCATACTGCACAATCATCGGGCCCCGCCCACATATAAATCATATATGCATAACCCGATACTAGCATATAGAATAACCATCAGGTCCCGCCTAGTAAGCATACAAACACATACATATGCAAGAGTCACATAGACATCTAACACTCTACATAGCAAACCATGGGCCGACATTGGTGCCTTCGACCCGCTAAACATAATGAGGAAACTCACCTTGCACTGCCGAATCATATAAAAAATCCCTGGCTGCAAGCTGACAAATTCCCGAACTATAAAAAAAATCAAAACAACACCTAATCAACTTTAGGGTCCCAATCCATATTCATAAATCCATTACTAGGGTAAATGACCAATTTACCCCTCACGTAGTTTGGACCAAGACTTACACCCAAACCATATAATCTACAAGGACCAAATACCAAAAACCATCTAAGGCCCAATCCATGGCCTAATTTTCCAAATTGGGCCCAAACCCATTGTAGGCATTCTCAAAATAATTATTAGTCCAAAACCTGATGGCCCGGTAGGGCCCAAGACAACTAAGCCCAAAAAATGACCCAAATCGAAGCCCAATATACAAAATCCCTCTTGACTGAGTACGCCCCGCGTACTTAGTGGTACGCTGAGCGTACGCACTAGAAGCTCAGTACACCCCGCATATGAGAAGGTACGCCGCGCATACTGACCCTGCCCACAACCAACCTAGAAAACGTATTAATCCATTAAGATAAGACATCCAAAACCTCAGAATAGCTAAGTATAAATGACTTGATCCATAAAGTCGAAGGCTTAATGAAGCCCAACCACCAAAGATGAATTCCAAAGGTCAAAATCACTCCAAATGTCTTAAAAACTTCTTAATACCTTAAGACCTTAGTCCAAACTCCTAGATCTGATTCAAAGGGATTTCTTAAGTCATAAAGTTCATGACTTTATGACTTATCATGACTTAATGGGACCCAAATCAAAATCCTAAGTCCCAAGCTTCACCAAAAGACTACCAAATCATGCATGGATGGTTTATACTCATCAAGATCCATACTTTATGACTCCATAACCCTAACAAAGGCCAAATATGAAGCTCAAAGGTTCTGGAGTAACTTCTACTCACAAGAACCACCACAAAGGGACCAAAATCATAACAAAGTGCCACGTATCTAGATCTACAAGAAAGAGTTGTCAAGGTTAAGACTTTATACCTCCAGAAGTTAGATCTAGGTGAACAAAGCTTGGATCTAAAAGCTCCAAGTCAAGCAATGACTCTTCAAGAAGTTACTTTTTCCTCCTCAAGCACCAAAAACACACATAAATCACTTGAAACTCAAAAATCACTCAAATGGGGGCTAAGGGTCGATTTCTAGGGTTTAGAGGGATGGAGGTTGAAGATATTAGGGTTAGGTTATGAGATAAAGAGCTTAAAAGGGTCCAAGACCCTAAAATAGGGTTTGGTTCTGATTGGATTACGCCCAACATATATATGGTACACCTAGCGTACTCCATAGAGCATCCATGATCATCCTGTTCAGTATGCCCAACGTACGCCAAGGTACGCCCCATGTAATGACATTTTCACTAGTACGCCCCGCATACCCGACTAAACCTTAAAACCACCAAACTTCCGAAGGCCATAACTTTTTCATTTTAAGTCCGTTTCCGACGATCCTTATATCCACGGAAAGGTAACGAGAAGCTCTACACTTCTATAAGCTCATAGTTGCCTTAAAACTTCCAGAACTAAAACTTAATTTCCATAAAAGCCTGAACCGACACTTTACCAAAATACCCCTAGGCTCCAAAACATGAACCGAACACCGGATCACTTCAAATACATCACTTGCACCCAAATGGGCCAAGATCTCACCTTTTCAAATGCCCTAATCCTTATGATGACCGATCTTCTTCCCACAACCTCACATTAAGAATCGATTCGGAACTGGGTGTTACAACTCTCCCCCACTTAACTTCGATTTCATCCTCGAAATCATTCCTTACCATCCCCGGTATGATAGAAAACATGTGCAACATGGCCATAACCCCGAGTATACCACAACCTTCCCAAGGCAATCAGAACCAACCCTTGTAGGGCTCTTCAACCCGAAGATGAACGAATCCTTTCTCCACTTAAAAATAATACCTTGCAACATAACCATATCTACTCAATCTGAAATCTGAAGTCTCAAGATGGTCTGACTCCCTGACAGACCGTCCATACCGAACCATTGCTAAATCCATTCCACTTATCACCCAACTGACTACCTAACTTCTAATAACTT
Organism: Lactuca sativa; assembly: GCF_002870075.4. Taxonomy (NCBI): domain Eukaryota; kingdom Viridiplantae; phylum Streptophyta; class Magnoliopsida; order Asterales; family Asteraceae; genus Lactuca; species Lactuca sativa. The sequence continues at coordinate 76,886,187 of NC_056625.2, forward strand.
GATGTTCCTATTAGAAAACATAATCACATACCAATTATCCCTGCAGAACACTTATACTTGACAGAAGGTTCAGATAATCCTTTGAGTAGGAGACTTATCCCTGCAACAGTTAGACTCACACGAGAGTTGCGCAACAGGATCAAATCATTTACTCTAAGATTTTCCAATCCCAAATGCAAGTGACCTAACATCTCCTATGAAAAACAAGCTACTCCACACACGACTTCCAAACCAATAATACTGCCTTGACTTATCTTGATGCCCTTCACCAATAGAACCAATCCAAGACACAACCACAAGAGCTTAATCTATCATCAAAACTAAATCTATTCCTTACCCTTGGACCCTTCGATTGATGCCCTCAAAATATAGATACCCCAATCTTTAACCCAAGGAATCGAAATCGCGATACTCGACTTGAGATCTTACTCAAAAACCAACTTGATACTCAACTCATAACCCGAGATTCATGGATCTGCATTTGCATTTCACCCAAGACCTTCTGATTCACGACAACCACTCACTAGACCGCGATATAAAGTTTCCCAAAACATCGTTGAGACTACTCGTCTCGCACCTGGTCTAACCAACAAGTTCCCAAGAGTCCAAATAACAAGGCTACCCAGCCTATAAACCCATCTGCGTCACACACTGATCACCCACTTAATCTTGAAACTCAATATTCAATACATTGACCCAACGGTCGCTACCAGGTCCCACCTGTGTTGCTATAATTACACGAGACTCACTTACGGGTCCAACCCAACTATACCATAGAGCGGTCACTACTAGAAAAAGACCTTTTACGACGCTCATTGCGCGTCGTAAAAGGCTCAGACGACGCGCAAATGCGTGTCAAGGAAGGCCCTGTCATAAAGAGAGACGACGCGCTTTTGCGCGTCGTCTATAGACGACGCGCATTTACGACGCTCATTTACGACGCGCAATTACGACGCGCATTTACGACACGCAATGCGTATCAAGGAAGGCCCTGTCATAAAGGAAGATGACACGCATTCGCGTGTCGTAACCTTACGACGCGCGTGTTAATGACACGCAATGCGTATCAAGAAAGCCCCTGTCAAGAAAGGCCATGTCATAAATGAAGATGACACACATTTTTGCGTATCGTAAATTTAAATGTTTAAAAAAATAAATTTATATATTTATTAATTTTTAAATTAAATTTGCATTTAATTTCTCATAATAGAAATAAAATACCATATACAAAAAATACAATCCATTGCATAATATAAAATAAAATTTCATACTCAAAAAATAAAATAAATTACACAAATTGTAATGTCATACAAAGAATCATTCAAATGTTAAACAAAAATAATACATTGCTAACATGGGTTATACATTTCTATAAAACTAACAAATAATCATACAACTCTGTTTCTTACTGGAAAGGAATGTCAAACATGATTACAAGTCTCCCTTAATCTTGATTACTCACCTGCTTAAGTAGAATGTTGTTGTTGAGAAGGTTACCTAGCAACAGAGAAAAACACAACACCTCTCCCACAATCACAACATCATTTACAGAGAAAGGGTTGTCAATTACTTTCATTAAGACTTTCATTCAATCACAAAAATATTAAATAAAAGGGTGAAACAATAACTTACTTTTGATAAGTTGATCTCCCTTAGAGCAAACACAGCTAAAACATTGAACAAGACCCTATTTCCCTCTTCTTTTAAAGTTTCCAGAATGTTTAGAATGCTCTCCTTACTCATAATATATAATCAATAATCAGATTGAATTATATATTATGAGTAAGTAATAAATTACATGTAACACAATAAAGTATTATTAAGGAACTTATGAGTTCAAATATTATTTTTTACACTCAGATGCCAAAATATTTTATGTTATTCTTCTACAAGTTGAGAACCAACTCAAACATGAAAGATAATAGTCCATCTGGCAGCTTTTGATGACATGGCAAATGAAATTTCTCAGAGATAGAATAATACCTGTACTATCAAAATGATGGCAACCACAACAGGTGGTCCAATAACTACAGCCAAAAACATGTCTTTAATCATGTCTGGAAAGAAAAGAAAGATTGTTTGCTGCAATCATAAATCCCATGTGTTACAAACTTATATCCAAATTTAAATTAAATAAAAAGAGAAAACTGTAAAAACAAATTATATCCAAGGTAATACACCATACAACAAAATAGCAAAGTCCATCAGTATTGTTACAAACCCATGAAGGAAGTGGAAGTTACTGGAAAAAAAAACATATGATTTGAGGCCTGTTCTCCATTCTTCCTAATAAGATAAATTGAGAAGCATTTTTCAAAAAAACATCGTTTTCTTAATTATTAGAACACATTAGGAAAGCTTTATACTCTTTGATTTAAGAAGCTAAGTAAACTATAAGAAATCCACAACAAAAAGAAACTATAAGAAATCCACAACAAAAAGATTTGAAACTTACCTGTCCAGTAAGAAGAGGGGTATCAGCAACAAGCTTGAAAGCAACAGGCCTTGGAGTACGCACAGGCCAAGCCTGCAAATAAAAGGTGCATCAAGTATAAAAGAGAACAGGGAAACTGATATTAAAAACAAGAACTTTGATCATTAGAATAAAAGAGAGAGAGAAAATAGAGAGGGAAGAAATGGAATGGAATGACTCATTCCATTCCATTTCATTCTATATTCCAACCTTTACCTTGTTTTCTTATCATTATCAGTTGTAATATATATATATATATATATATATATATATATATATATATATATATATATTACAACTGCAACTGGTAACACTGTAACTCCTAGGCACCAAGAAGGGTATTTTTGGAAATTGTAAAAGATCAAAAAGGGTATTTCAGGAAAGTGAAAAACCCAAAAGGGTATGTCTGGAAATTGAGATACCTGAACAAGCTCTTCATTTTCAGTAGCACAATTGGGTTTATCTTCATTTTCAATAGCACACTTGCAAAAATTTTAAACTTTTAAAATCCATCTTAGAAGGACTAAAGGTTAGAAAGGAGAAGTAATGAAGCTATGAGTTGAGAAAAGAGTAATCATAGCAAGGTCTCTAAAACAGACCTGCTGTTCAAAACGGATTTACTCCAAAATCTAAAACAGAAACATAGCTTTAACTAAATTTTATAGAAAACTATGATTGTTCAGGATTCCAGAACTATAAAGAACTCCTTCTAACTCCAAAGGATGAATTAAATATGAATTTTACAAAAAGGTGTATCACTTCTATCTCCAACAAGACAGTCAAGTGAGGTTGGCCAATTCTACCCAACTTGTGAGTAGAATTCGTCCATACCAAAATTCAGAGAAGTAAAGGACATACAAGTGAAAGTCTCAGAGTTGGAATTGAATGAAAAGCATTTCCCAAGCTCCGGATATAAAATTCACATTATGGACAATCACAACACTAGTAAAAGCTGGTGACTGCCCACTGATCTGGAGTCTGGATCAATTCTAACCAATTTATAATTGGAAATAACATCCCATCTGCTCCAGATCTTAAATTCATAATATCAGGAACATATAGAAACTTGGAATCACTCTGGATCCTTTTCCAAGCCTTATAAATGATGAAAACAAAATGACATATCAGAACAGACCCGGATCAGACCTAACAGCAAAGATTCCATTCTTGCACATAGATAAAGTCCTTACCAGTGAAGTTAGGCTGCTTAAGAAAGTTAGCCAACTCAATTTGTGAACTTTGGGAACTGGTTTGGGGTCCGTTTGAGTTCTATAGCTCAAGGTATGATTTTTACAATATGACTATAGATCTGATGGAAAACAGAATCAATTTGTGAGCTGGCAAGGAGCTCATTGATTTCTTCTAATAATGGGCATTGGAGTGAAGGTGAGAATGGAAATAATGATATGAGACTACTGTGACCAAGGGTATGATTGTCATTTTCTAACACAACATACCATTTTCTGTTTTCACCTGGAATTAATTTTCACAAAATAAAAAAAAACATATAAGGTTTTCTCAAGTATCAACTATAAAAAATAAAAACCAATTTCCACTAATCTCGATTGATGTTACTGCTATTCAGATGAAAGAAGAAGAGGAGAGAAGTAAAATAGAGAAAGGAAAAGAAGGAGCTACTATGGATCTTATGCAAGTGCTTCTTGCCAGCACTAAAGAAGTTAAGGAACAAAATGATGGGTTTGTTGATGTGGTGAAGAAAACCAAAGGAAATAATGGAAATTTGTTGTCAAAAGAAGCTACAGTGGGGGAAAAACAGTTTTCGAGTCAGGGGCATCAAGGGAATTTCTCGAAAAATGAAGGTGCAGGGGTTTTTGCTGGAAACCGCAAGCAGGGGCAAAAAGGGAATTATCCGAAAATTGGAAATTCTGGGGCTTCTGCTGGAATTCGCTATCAAGGGTATAATGAGAATAATCAGGAAAATTTGGAATTTAGTTTTGATAGAGGTGGGAAGACAGGAGGTAAAAATGGGCAGGGGTATTATGGGAATATTGAGCCAATGAAAGGAAAGTCTAATGATTCAAAGATTGAACAGGGGCAAAGTTGGAAAAGTAACAAGGTTATGGGAAAGAACAAGGATGGGGGTGATGTTTCGGAAGTCAAAGGGTTTGTGGGGAATAGTTCTATGAGTCGGCCTGACCAGGAAGCTAAAAAACCAGAAGCAGGGGTAAATTTTAATGGTAACAGGCAGGGCTATATTCCGAAATCTGGTGCTCGATTTCAAAATCAATATTATGGCTTGCTTTTAAAATCGATTTCATTAATTTTATATAAGAAGGGTACAGCTGACCTAATTTTATATAAGAACTCTAGAACTGATACGTACCTTTCTCTTTGATAATTTCTTTTAAGATGACTATTGTTTAGGGCTATCAACAACACCGTCATCTCCGCTACCATAGTGTAATAAACAAAGCACCATTGAAGGCCCTTCATCCTCTTGGTGATTTGCATCAGTTTACCGAACATTACATTGGGAAAAAAAGGCATTTTTTTCTTGAAATGAGGCTATTGCAATGCTGTCTTGAAAAAAAGGCATGTTTTCTTCTCCAATAGAAATTGATATCACATCAGCTCCATCAGCTACTGCAGCATCAAGCCCGGTTAAGATGTCACTCTCTGGCCAATCTAGACCAAAACATACTTTATAAACCGCCAGATGAGCATAAGGTGCCATCCCAACGGCTAATATTTCACTCTCTGGGCAATCTGGACAAAAAAGTAGACCATCAGTTGATTTTTTGTGATGGAAGTTTCGTTTGAGCAATTCAACGAACAGTTGGCATGCATTGTTCGAACAAAAAAATTCAAAAAACTATAACAGGTGATAGTTACACCAAATCATCCACCATGGTTGATTAATCGATAGACCGACTCTCTATCTCAATTTATTTGTAATTACAAGGAGAGTGAAATAAAAAGGAAAGGGGGCAAGTGGTAGCATAGGAAAGAAAAAAGTTCAGAACTTTAAAATCATGTCTACGTACCTTCAAAATTGAAGCCAAAAAACTCAAAACTGTTGATTCGTGGCTTGAATCGTTGTTGTGGTGCGATGTTGGAATGGTGGAGTCCAAGAGAAAACACAAATTATGATGGGTAGCTATCGTTATTGGTAATGCATGATTCATCAAAAGCCCTAGTTCTTCGGTCAATCGTCTATTTTGTGAAAGAAGATATTACCATTGCAAATGCGTTATGTCTGATTAGGGTTTGCATAGAGAAGGAGTGAAAGTCGATCGTAGAGGAAGGGGTTTGTAGAGAGAAGGAAGGGAGAGAATGAAATCGATCTAGCGGGTGTAGAGAGTACAGAGGAAGAGGAAGGAGGATGTTCAAAATTTTGGGGGAAGGAGAGACGAGAAGGTTGAGGTTTCGATTAGGAGTTGTTCAACAGGTAGCTTCAATTGACGGTTGATGAGTCGTAGTTGTCGATCAGCGCTACAATCGAAAGGAGTTGCAGTCACTGAACCATTTAACGCGAGGATCGGGTTTGAGACTAGAAGAGGCAACGAGGATTGGAGGCAATGGATGTGGGTGAGGGTGGAGACGAGGGAGAAGAAGGCGGGGGTTTAAAAAATTTGGGGATTTCATTTTCCCTCTAAGGAGAAGTGAGAAGCGCGTTTCTTAAAAAAATATAAAACGACATTCATAGACGACGCACCTTTTAGCTAAAGTGCCCTCCGTGTTTTTTATTTTTTTACATTAGATACTAATTTAAGGGCACGCAATAATGCGCGACCTAAATCCTTAAATTTTTTGAAGAGATGACACTTATTTAACGTTACTCTCTTTTGCGTAACATCTATCTCCGAGTGTCGTTGTTTGCGCGTCGTAAAAGGGTCTTTTTCTTGTAGTGGGTCTTGCTTATGGGTCCCACCCATCAAGAGCTATCTAGGCCCGAATCCTCCTCGAACCCCAATGGTCCTCAACCTAAAACAGAGAAATACTCCTCGACAATCCTGACTTGACTGCCCAAGGCACAAACTGATTCCCCCTTTTATTCTCATAACCATCTCCAACGATAGTCTACCTCGAACTGGTGAATGCTACGGTTCCATTGCAGTCTTACAACACTTCAACCCAACCATGGTTACCGCACATGGCCTTACCATACCCAAACCATCACAATTCCACTCATCCTAAGCCAAAACCTTCATCCAACTACATCAAATCAGATGTTCTCACCATACTTTGAATTTTGAAGCCCTAAACCTGGACTCACCCACAAGCCTGCTAGGCATAATAAAGAAGACGCTAACCAACGGTTGGAATTTACCTGAACTCCCACTTACATAATCTCAATTTAAACGGACACTTCGGTCATTTCTCCTCTTGGCCAGGATGTGAAACTTGCCCTAGTTCCACACCCTTACTAGCTTCCAGAAATCCGGATCGATTCTCCCCCACTTGGATTCGACGAAGCTCTCTTACCTCTTAAATTCCGATGGATTCCCAACCCATTAACCTCATATAGCATGAACCGCCTATGACATGTGCTAAACAACACCAACGTTCCATTACTAGCCAAATCCAATGATCTCCAGACTTGTGAAACGCTGAAGAATACTCTTGAAATCTTAACCAGTCTGATATTCCAAATCACCTCCCATTATACCATACCAATTCCTAAGTTCTTATGCTGGTGACTAAAACTATAGCCCTTGCCTTGAACTGACGAATCTTTATCCCAAATTCCATTCTCAAAAAATCATTGAATTCTAACCGAATACAATCCATGCGAATATAAAACTTCCTTGGCACTTCCAATGACCAACAACTCATGCATCTGATATCACCATCTTCCTACTACCGCTCCTCCCCAAGCAACGGTAGGGTTTGAACCCAAAATTTCTTCCATAGGCAATCACTGATCATACCAGAATAGATGATAAAACCACTGAACCCTGACCAAAGATCTTCCAAGCTACACCCCAAATTGATCCCGACCAAGACTCAGATCCACAACTGAACACACTGAAACCCACTCAATCAAGATACGACCCTCTGAAGATTTATCGAAGACTCTCGACATGCAAAATGACATATAACAATCTATGATAACCTAGAAAATAGTAGAGAATCAACCTGAAATATAACTTACCCATACCCAAGCAAAATTCTAACACAATACAAATTCATGATATCACCTAGAAGAAAACAGAAGATGACATACCCGCAAAAGCATTTGGAGGAATCTTGACTTCCCCCCTCCTGAGTTACCTCGACCATCTTGAGGACATGGTAGATCTACCATTCTATCCCAAATGAAAAGAACTAACAATAGGATCCTCCTTCCTGAAGGATTCTAGGGATCCCCAAGCCTTGGGCTCCAAATGAGCCCCCAACTGCCCTACCACAATCCCGGCCCGAAAGGCCCCGAGATGACCATCAAAGAACTCCAAAATCTCTTCCTTGGCTGAACCCAAGACCATCGAGGTCCATTCCAAAATACCGCAAGTAATCTCCGATGAGATAAACTCCTGCATCTGCGCATCGATCGGCTCAGTACCTGCTACTGAGCCGAAACCAGAAGCTGGACCCCATTCTTGAGTGCTCAACACCATACCGAAACAAATGGAAAAGATCCGAATATACCCAAGAATCCACATCCCATAGGTTTCCTAGATTCTCCAAGACTCTCCTCAATTCGAGTATGGATCCTGTTATTCAAGTAGTATTGGCCCAATACTACCTTGCACACCTATCCATACTTTCCTCAAGAATCCTCCCGAATCCTCTAAGTCACCTTCTCAAACCCATACACCAAACACTTGCTAACCAGCGCAATGAAACCCACTGAAGCAATCCTTAGGCTTTCCTTGGTTCACGACCTCACCCTGCAATCAGCTGCTGAAGAACTCCTCATAATGTCAGCTAGCTACCTTATGAACACAATCACATGCAACAAAGTTTAAATAGTCCTTTGAGTAACAGACTCATCCCTACAACGGTTAGACTCAAGTGAGAGCTGCAAAATAGGGTCAAATCCGTCACTATGAGATTATCCAACCCTTGCCACATGTGACTAGACATATTCACTCAATAGCTAACTCACATCACTTATGAGTTCCATAAATCACAAAGCAAGCAACATTCGTGCAGTAACACTCCATTCCATAAAATAATTACAAGCATCCAATCCTACATGCTACAACTCATACTAAGAGCTCCTAATCCCGCTATAGATTGCCTTATGCATACAAATTATACCCAATCTAGCATCCCATGCTTCCTAGGCTACAAGGCATCACATATCAGGCCAACCTATCACCGGATAATCAGAACTAATATGAAAGTCTACAAGCTCATACAATAGGCATATAAAGACATCTCTCCTAGCATTCTATCATGCAAAAACTGAGCAAATCCTTATCCCTAACTAGCATACAATTCACAGATTCACAGATCAAAGCATATTAAATAACATGTATGGGTAATTTGGGAAAACTTACTTGAGCTCGGTTGATTGCATGCACCACACCATTTCTTCTTTTAAAAAATCCATTTCTAAAATATATTTCTTTTTGAAAAACTTTACCAAATCCTCATTTGAGTTCAGACACACCTGAGAGTGTGCCCGAATCCCTCAAACCAAGGCTCTGATACCAACTTGTAGCGTCCCAAAAATAATAACATAAAATTTTTGTTTATCAAATAAATAAATCGTTAATACATATCATTTCCATAAACCAGGGTAATCAAGATTTAACAAAACATTATCAAATCAAAGTAAATCGCAGAAAGCGGAAAACATGTGGTGTGTGCCCTGCAACCATCCCGAGCTATTCCATTTGAAAACCGAAGTACCTGAAACATAACTGAAAACCGTAAGCACAAAGCTTAGTGAGTTTCCCAAAGATACCACATACCATACATATCATATAACGGGCCCCGTGTACCTAGTGTTACGCTGAGCGTACGTACCAGAAGCTCAGCACGCCCCGCATATGAGAAGGTACGCCCCGCATACTGACCCTACCCACTACAACCTAGAAAACGTCTTAATCCCTTAAGACAAGACATCCAAAACCTCAGAATAGCTAAATATAAGTGACTTGATCCATAAAGTCGAAGGCTTTAAACCTTTGCAAGGCTTAATGAAGCCCAACCACCAAAGAAGAATTCCAAATGTCAAAATCACTCAGAATATCTTAAAAACTTCTTAATACCTTAAGACCTTAGTCTAAACTCCCAGATCTGATTCAAAGGGACTTCTTAAGTCATAAAATTCATGACTTTATGACTTAGTATGACTTAATGGGACACAAATCAAAATCCTAAGTCCCAAGCTTCACCAAAAGACTACCAAATCATGCATGGATAGTTTATACTCATCAAGATCCATACTTTATGACTCCATAACTCCAACAAAGGCCAAATATGAAGCTCAAAGGTTCTGGAGTAACTTCTACTCACAAGAACCACCACAAAGGGACCATAATCATAACAAAGTGCCACCTAGCTAGATCTACAAGAAAAAGTTGTCAAGGTTGAGACTTTATACCTCTAGAAATTAGATCTAGGTGAACAAAGCCTGGATCCAAAAGCTCCAAGTCAAGGAATGACTCTTCAAGAAGTTCCTTCTTCCCCCTCAAGCACCAAAAACACACATAAATCACTTGAAACTCAAAAATCACTCAAATTGGGGCTAAGGGTCGATTTCTAGGGTGTGAGGGATGGAGGCCGAAGATATTAGGGTTAGGTTTTGAGATAAGGAACTTAAATAGGGTCCAAGACCCTAAAATAGGGCTTAGGTCTGGCTGGAGTACGCCCAACGTACTCGATAGAGCATCCGTGACCATCCTGGTTAGTATGCCCAACTTATGCCAATGTATGCCTCGCGTATTGACCTTTTCACTAGTATGCCCCGTGTACCCTTTGTGTACTCCCCGTGTACCCGACTAAACCTTAAAACCACCGAACTTCCGAAGGACATAACTTTTTCATTATAAGTCCGTTTACGACGATCCTTATATCCACAGAAAGGTAAAGAGAAGCTCTACACTTCTATCAACTCATGGTTGACTTTAAACTTCTAGAACTAAAACCCAATTTCCATAAAATCATGAACTTACACTGTACCAAAATACCCCTAGGCTCCAAAACATGAACCGAACACCCGAATCACTTCAAATACATCACTCGCACCAATATGGGCCTAGATCTCACCTTTTGAAAGGCCCTAATCCTTATGATGACCGATTTTCGAGCCACATCCTTGAATTAGGAATTGATTCGGAGCTGGGTGTTACAACTCCTCCCCACTTAAATTAAATTTCGTCCTCAAAATCATTCCTTACCATCCTTGGCCTGACAGAAAACCTGTGCAACACGACCATAACCCCGAGTATACCACAGCCTTCCCAAGGCAACCGAAACCAACCCAAGCAGGGCTCTTCAACCCGAAGATGAACGAATCCTTTCTCCACCTAAAAATAATCCCTTGCAACATAACCACATCTATTCAATCTGAAATCTGAAATCTCGAGATAGTCTGACTACCTGACAGACCGCCCATACTAAACCAATTCTAAATCCATTCCACTTATCAACCAACTAATTACCCAACTTCTAATAACTTGAGGTTCCTATTAGAAAACATAATCACATAACAATTATCCCTGCCGAATGCTTATACTTGACAGAAGGCTCAGATAATCCTTCGAGTAAGAGACTTATCCCCGCAACACTTAGACTCAAACGGGAGTTTCATAATAGGATCAAATCATTTACTCTGAGATTATCCAATCCCAACTACAAGTGACCTAACATCTCTTCTTAATAGCAAGCTACTCCATACACGAGTTCCAAACCAATAATACTGCCTTGACTTATCTTGATGCCCTTCACCAATAGAACCAATCCAAGACACAATCACAAGACCTTGATTTGTCATCAAAACTGAATCCATTCCTTTCCCTTGAACCCTTCGATTGATTCCCTCAGAATATAGATACCCCAATACTTAACCTAAGGAAACGAAAATCATGCACAAAACACTCGCGATACTCAACTCGAGATCTTACTCGGAAACCAACTCGATACTCAACTCATAACCCAATATTCACATATTTGCATTTGCATTTCATCCAAGACCTTCTGATTCACAAAAACCCCTCACTAGACCACGCTATAATGGTTCCCAAACCATCGCTGAGACTACCCGTCTCACACCTGGTCCAACCACCAGGTTCCCAAGAGTCCAGATAACAAGGCTACCTAACCTGTAAACCTATCTGCATTACACACTGATCACCCACTTAATCCTATAACTCAAGATTTAATACCTTGACCCAATGGTTGCTACCAGGTCCCACCTGTATTACTATAATTGCACGGGCCTCGCCCACGGGTCCCACCTAACTATACAATAGAGCGACCTCACTTACGGGTCCCACCCATCAAGAGCTATCCAGGTCCGACTCTGCCTCAGACCCTAATGGTCCTTAGCCTAAAACAAAGAAATACTCCTCGACAATCCTGACTGGCATGCCCAAGGCATGAACTGATTCCCCATTTTATGCTCATGAACATATCCAACAATAGTCTACCTCGAACTGGTGAATACTACGATCCCATTGCAGTCTTACAGTACTTCCACCCAACCATGGTTACCACCCATGGCCTTACCATACCCAAACCATCATAAACCCCCTCATCTTGAGCCAAAACCTCTTACAACATTTCCACCCAACCATGGTTACGACCCATGGACTTACCATACCGAAACCATCATAAACCCACTCATCATGAGCCAAAATCTTCATTCAAACGCATGAAATCAAATGTTCGAGTCATACTTCGAATTATGTAGCCCTCAACCTAGACTCTCCCACAAGCCTGCTAGGTATAATAAAGAAGACACCGACCAATGGTTGGAAGTTTCCTGAACTCCCACTTACACAATCTCAGTATAAACAACCACTTAGGTCGTCTCTCCTCCTAGCCAGGATGTTAAACTTGTCCTAGTTCCACACCCTTCCTAACTACTAGAAATCCAGATCGATCCCCTCCACTTGGATTCGACGAAGCTCTCTCACCTCTTAAATTATGATGGATTCCCGACCCATCAACCTCATATAAGATGAACCGCCTATGACCTATGCTAAACAACACTAGAGTTCCATTACTAGACAAATCCAATGATTGTTAGACTCATGAAACCCTGAAGAATTCTCTTAAAATCTTTTCGATTATGATTTTAGTCTGAATATATTTTCGAAATCTCGTCACTTTGAAATATTTGATCAACCTCACTTGTTCCTGACGATACCAATCATACAAGTAATTTTGTTCATTTTACTCTTACTTTTGTTAAGTTTTAGTTTTGGTCAAAATTGAGCCTACCTTCGAAGCCTATGTAAAAAGAATCCCTTCGATACTTATTCATAAGTATTTGATTGTACTTTACGGGATACCACATAATCAGTTCGATATCTCTCTTGATGTCGAATGAAGTGATCTTTGCATGGGATCCATATGCCTTACATTAAATGCTTATTTGATGTCACTATACACATTTTTCTAATTTGGTTCCCGCTATATCTTTGTCATAGATTTTTACTGAAGTCCTAGAGGTCCTGGGTAAAATCAACTCAAACCTAGATTTCTCAAGTCTGGCTATGATTTTGTTTCCCAATCCCAACAACGAATGAGCCTTACCTCGAAGTGAAGGTCAATGTGCTGTCTTGATGACGAAGTTTTCTCATGTCATAACGAAAGTCAAGTGATGGTTCCTATCTTCTTGGGGGAAACCGAAGCGTTCAACGAATGTGATGGTTTAGTTCCCATTATCCCAGACAATACGTGGCAAAATTTTATTGTTGGTCGATTCAAATTCAAATTATACGTTGAGTATAAAAGGATTTTGGTGGCCTAAATTGAAGACTTTACGCAATCTGGTCTAATTTTCCCCAAATTTTCTTTCCTAATATTCATTTTTTTTTTGGAAGAGACCAGAGTCTCGGCAAAATTCTTGAAAACCCTAACAATGGCAGCACGATCTGGTCATGTTGACCCATCAAACAACACTACTGAAGACGCAACATCTCAACCACTGATGAAGATTCAAAGTTCCAACTTACGTTTTCAACCGAATGTTTCGAAGTATCCTGAACAACTACAGATGTTGATTGTTGCTCTCAATCACTCTGTTCTCTTAATGGTTAGTCTTCTTCATTCTCAGTACCCGTGACTTGGTTATCCTTGCGGGTTCAATGGCTGTGTTCAACAAGACAAACAAAGTGGTGAATTTTCAATTGACTAATGACAAGAAGTACAAGCTTACTAAGAAGTAGTTTGCACAGATTATGAAGCTTCCGAATTCAGGTCTTTTATGAAGTTTCGCTTGAACACATTGTGTCTGTTTTCAATGATATGGGTCATCAACCACCCCTCACAGGAATTAGTAATTTTTGCAAGAATACTTTGCCCTATGTATGGAATTTCTTGTTTGGCATTTTCCTTCGTTGTTTAGTTGGTCGAAGTGTAGGGCTTGATAAAGCAAAGTTGGAAGTTTATGCTTTGATTGCAGGTTTGTATTATGATCTGAATGTTAACTATGTCAGTCGGTTGTGGGAAGAGTTTGGAAATGGATTTCTCATACAAATGTCACGAATGGAATTTAGTGTGCGAGGCATTGGAGTTTGATTTTAAGGGATGTTTGTGAGAAAGAAAGAATTTTGGTACCCTCCAAAGATGCAAAGGTGGAGTTTTCTACATATCAGCATCCAAATATTGTTACTGATGATCCTGCTTTATTTCCTAATGTGCCATGTTACAAATAGTTGATCATGCCCATCCAGTTCTGGTTAATTATTTGTCAACGATCAACCCTGATGTTCAAGTAGGGGTTTTATTTCCAAAAGGGGCAGTAGGCACCTCGAAGGTTGGTAAAGCTTCCAAGAAACCAAAGAAGCATGAACAACCTTCATCAGTTCCTGTGCAAATCGAGGAGGTAATAAAATCATTTCAAGAACATGTTGCAAAAGACGCTCAAAAGGAGGTCGTTCCTTCGAAGACGGGTATTCTGAAACGCACCAAGAAGCCTGCTCATCGACCTCGACATTCTCCTGAACCACCGATCGTAGAAGATGGTTCTAATAAGCCAATTTCTTCACCAAAGGAAGATTATATTTTGAAGATAAAGAAAATTCGCAAACCCAGCTTAATCGAAGGGGTGCGCTTATTCGTGATGTTCCAGTCCCAGTTTCTCTAGCTTCGAAGAAACGTAAAGCTCATGAGGTGGCTAAGAATATTAAGAAGAAGAAAAAGCAACTTGTTGATCCTCTTGTTGAGGTTGTTGTTGAAACAAAATTTGAAAGTGGAAGTGAAGGATCTCCAATTCGTCAATATATTGGATCGGGGTTCAAGAAACCACAAAGGGACTCTCCCGGTTAAGTCGACCTTCAAGGAGACTGGAAGTCTTGGTGGCACTATACACGTATCTCATATGCATACAACCACTAATTTGTGTGCAACTGCAATTCCTACCGTTCCTACGAAGGCTGTTGTCATACCAGTCGAGGTTTCGATGACCGAGTCTGTTTCAGAGGAGGTTCGAACCTCATGTATCCCTGTACACATATCTTATATGGATACAAATGTCAATATGGGTGAAGGTGTGATGAATACTAAAGCTCCAAGTACATCTTGTGTTGACACTTCTACTATTCATACCAACTCATTTTATCTTCTACCATCAAAACTACCCTTATCGATACTTCAACTTCCTTACCACCATTCGTTACTCCTATTTCATCTTCATTACCTGTTTCTACCATTTCACCCACTTTTTCAAACATCACGCATCAACCTATTACCTCACTTTTCTCTTCTCAATCCACCGAAGGCGAACAGTCAGCTCAAGAAGAAGACCAAGATGATGATGATGTGATGGTATCTTTTGCCGAGATTCAGTTCGACCTTAAAGAGGATAACATTCCTGATCACATGCTCATGTCAGGGAAGTAGTTTAAAATTCTAAATCACAAACTGTATTCGTTAGTAAATATTCATGCTGATACAAGGGGTTGACATTCTATTTCTGGGATATAAGTTGATATGTTGCTCAAGTCACAAGAGCATCGATTAAAGCTGGTTATGGAACAGAATGATTCGAAGCATGAAGAGTGTTTAAAGCGTAATGTTGAAATTTCCAATACGAGGTGACCAAGCTTTGAGATGTAGCAAAAGAATTTCATATTCTATTTGTTGAGGAAGTTAAGAAAGTGGAAGAGTATATCAATCTCAAATTGGCGGAACTCAAGTCCAAAATGTCGACGGAGGTGGCCAAGATTGAACATAACTTTTCGAGTCTTCATAGCAAGGTAGACGTTATTGCTGAGGCGATAAAGAAGATTGTGGAGTCTTACACTTCTTTTTCTACCAAGCTCGATGCCAAGACTGAAACAGATTCAAAAGTGTTTGCAAAGATGGAAGAATTTTTAGGAAGCTTGAAGGATTCCATATCAAAGATTGATATTTCTCATTCATATTATGTTTCTTAGGAGTCAATATCGAAGATAGTTTCTTCTCTAGAAACGAATCTAAAAGAAAAACTTGCTCCTCTTCTCAAGTTAGTACATCTCATGAACGCCCTATCCAGAATCGTTTCCTTTTAGGTACAGGTGAGGTTATTTAGATGATCAGGGTGTTCGGTTGTGTTTTGGAGTCAAAGGGTATTTTGGTAATATGTCAGTTCAAGCTCTTTTGGGAATAGGATATTTCTTCGGGAAATTCTAAGGCAAGTATGAGTTGATGAATGCATAGAGCTTCTTGTGACCTTTTCATAGATATAAGGATCGTCGAAATTGAGCTTATAATGAAGAAGTTATGGCCTTCATATTTTTCAGGGTGTAAGAAGAAACCCTAGTACGCGAGGCATACATAGGGTTACGTAGGGCGTACTAGTGTGAAAGGCAGTACGTTGGGAGTGCATTGGTGTATGCGTAGCATACTCATAAGGAAGGATCGTGAATCCCGACCTCGTATGTTGGGCGTACAAGGGGTCCTTTAACCCTAAGTTTTGACTATGTGTACCTTATTTAAACATCCTTACTCTTTAGGGTTGGCCTCCTTATCAGCCTCTAAAGCCCCAGAAACCCTAAAATCGAGTCTTAACCTTCTTTTTTGGGTGTTTGAGCCTTTTGGTGAGGTTTTGGTGTTCATTTTATGGATCTAGAAGAATAAGGAGAACTTGAAGACTTATTGGTTGAAGGAAAGCTTTCAGATCCAACATTTGCATCTCCTTTTGGTAGCTTGGGATGTATAAAGTCCCAACCTGGCCTTTTCATTGCATAGATCTTCTTCTTGGTTCATTTTTGGTCATTTTGACCCTTTTGGTTGATGATTGGGAATAGTCATTTTTGAAGCTTGAAATTGTTGATTTGGATATATCATGGGTTCCTTGGGCATAAAGGTGCAAACTTTATGGTGGTTTTGGTTCCATGCATCTATTAAGTCGAGTATTTAGCTCTTTTGAGCTCTAGAGTCCCATTTAGCCATGCATGCACATAAAGTTTGCAACTTTATGTGATTAACCACCTTGGGGAAGTCAGATCTGAGTTTGGGTCCATGTCTTAATGGATTAAGTGATGAATTTGGGAAGATGGTCATGGTTGGTGAGTACGTTGGGCATACAAGTATGTATGTCGCGCGTACAAGCCTTCCATGTTGTATGCTGAGCATACAGGCTGAGTACGTCCCGCGTACTCGACAAACTTGGGCCTTTTGTTTTTGGATTTGGTTTTGGGCTTGGTTGTGTTGGGCCATCTGGATTTTATGGTTGGGATGTTGTAACTTGATGGACTTTCTTGGGTAAAGGACCACAAAAGAAATTGGGCCTAATTTGGAAAATGGGCCATATTTGGGCCTTAGATGTTTATTTTGGATTTTGGGCCTTTGGTCAACTAGTTTGGGCCTTGGCTTTTGGGACAAGCTTATGGAAGGGTAAAAAGGTCATTTACCTTAATTTGGACGCATAGTGTGATTCAGGGGCTAGATGTTGATGGGTTGTCATTGTGGTATATGATAGCGCGTGGATTTTAGCAGATCTGCAGTTAGAGATTATTCGTGGGATCATCTTTTGTTGGGGTGTTATCTTGATATTGGCGGTTTGGGGATCTGTCAGCCAGCAGCCAGGGATCATCTGTATGATTCGACAACACGAGTTGAGTTTTCGTCACTATACATATTGTTCGAAGGCACCAAGGCCAACCTGTTGGTTGGATAACCTGATATTGTTGATATGTTGAGTATGAAATAGATATGCATGCTAGTCTTGATATGCTAGCCCGGTAGATCAGTAGGACTACCGGTGTTCATGTCTGCATGATTTCCTATATATGTTTGTTAGTTGTCGGTATATTGTGTGGGGTTGAGGTTGTACTGCTTCGTGCTGTAGCCAAAAAACCTTGGAGAATTTCATATATGAGTTAAGGGCCGGGTAGGGCATGCTAGACTCATACTAAGGGCTCAAGTGCATTCCAGATACGAGCTGAGAACCCGGTTGGTATGCCAGACATGTATTGAGGGCTTGAGGGTATTGGAGAAATCGAAATATGAGCTGAGGGTCAGGTAGGACATGCTAGACTCATACTGAGGGCTCAGTAGCATTCCAGATAGGAGTTGAGGACTGGTTGGTTACCAGAATCATACTGAGGGTTGAACATTGGTATTCTAGTCTAATGACTGATTGGGCTGAGAGCAAGCCACACATAAGTTATGGGCCCCGGGGGCAAGCCTGACCGATGTTGTGGGCTCAAGAGCAGGCCATATATGAGATGTGGGCCCGTTAGGCAAGCCAATCTCATACTGTGGGCTTAGGGGAAATCTAGTCTTTTAGTTGTAGACCTAGTACATGTTGTTTTTGTATATGTGCTATTTGTTTGTGCGTTGGTACTTTGGGGGAACTCACTAAGCTTTGTGCTTACATTTTTGTTTATGGTTTCAGGTTTTTCAGATTATTCGTGGCAAGGTGAAGG
The DNA here is from genome assembly GCF_002870075.4 of Lactuca sativa. NCBI lineage: Eukaryota > Viridiplantae > Streptophyta > Magnoliopsida > Asterales > Asteraceae > Lactuca > Lactuca sativa. The sequence continues at coordinate 76,904,658 of NC_056625.2, forward strand.
CGTGATGGGTACAGATCCTTGGTTTTACAACAGACTGGATCTTGGGAGACTATGATATTAAATCACGTTTTGGAAATAATGTTTTTGTAAACACTTTTTTTTTAATAAATAGGTTGTTTTGAAAAGTTTAAATTTTATGGAAATTTTTGGGATGTTACATCTCATGCCAATGGATGCCCCACCTGTCAAACAAGTGGTACAAGGGGGAGATAAGGTGGTTGGCTCTTCGAAGTATCCTGGTCAAGGAAAAGTTATGGAGAAGGTGATGACTTTGCAAATTCCAACATCACTTCATGTTTATTTATCAACCACTTCAACAACAACGACTTCGAGGCCAATAACAAAAGGCATAGTTATTAGAGAAACTATTGGGGGATCGAGCTCAAAGCCACCACCTTCAAAGGAGGATAAAGGTAATAAAGGGAAGGCAATTGAGAAAGTAATTTCAGTGGAAGAGAAAAAAAAGAATATGGAGAAGGAAATCGAGAGGCAGAGGCAAATCAGCATACTGAGACAAAGACAAGGTGATCCAAGTAAGAAGTATTGTTATAAGACAATCGAACAAATTGTCTCATTTGGAAAAATGCATGATTTTGAAAAGCATCTGAAGAAAAGCTATGAGATCGAAAATACTAATTTTAATCAACTGGATTTTCTCATTAACCACATAATGTTCATCTCTGCTCAGTATTAGTTGATTGATAAGTTTGATGATAAGGATGAGTACAAGAGATTGAAGTTAAGGTTTCATGTTGTTCTGGGAAAGAATGAAGAAGAAGTGTGGTCCTTGGTCAAAATTTTCAAGGCATTAAACATTTCCAGAGAAATTTTGTTCGAGGGGTTGTTACAAAATTTTCGATACTATGTGGTCAGAGAAAACAATGTGGCTTTCAACTTTTCGGTGGCAGACTTTCCTCTTATGAATCTCAATGATCTCATCAATGTGGCAAAGATATTGAGCTCTGTCGATGTGTCAAAACTTCAAGTTAACAACAAAGATGATTTCTTGACTGGTTTTGCTCATATCAAAACTTTCATAGACAATTACTATGATTGTTTAGCTGTGACAGATATCGAGCTTGCTTTAGCAGTGAATATAACCTCGAAGGTACCCCAGTCGATGTTGAAAGGAAAAGGAAGTCTCAAGAACTATGAAGATGGGGAGATAGTTCACAAAACTTTGGGTGTAGTTTTTGTTAGGAATAACAAGCATACTCAGATAACAAAATTTCTATTCCAAGTTTGTGACGTGGAGAGGTAGACGAACTATCAGTATACGAGTCTTTTTGTTCATCTTAACAATTACAAGGGGAATACAATAGGAGATAAAGCTAAAATCTGAAAAATGATCATCTGGTATACCGAGATTCGCAAAGTACTTCACCAGGCCATGAAGATGATAATGACATAGATCCGACACTTCTCGCTAAGGGGGAGATTGTAATGTTCAAAGTTTATGGTGAGGTGTCGAAGTAAAATTAGGTCTGGTTAGTTTCAAAGTCAGTGTATTGTATTTTGAATATATGTATTACATAAGGAATCGTTAGAGGTTGAAGCTATCATGTCTAGTCCTTATGTTTCTTTATGTACGCATCTGTATGTCCCTATAAATAGGGAATGTATAGGATGTCGAGAGTAACTTTGTGAAAATTTGTGAGTGAAAGCACTTTACTCTTTCAGTACTCTTGTATTCATTCAAACGCAATCAAAGAGCCAAACGGATTCTATTTACATCATTGTTCTTAATTCATTCTACACTTTGATTTCGTTCACAATACTCGATTCATACGAACTATAGAAATAACTTGAGGATCATAATTGTAATTTATACTTTAAAAACCACATAAATGAATTTGAACTTTACTTACGACTTTCTCAAAAACGTAATAAAACTACATGTAAGAATTAAATCAATTACGTATGTTTACATTCTTGATAACCCTCATGGAAACCAAATCAACGTGATTTTTATTTCCATCTGTTTCTTTCTTCTCGTTTCCTACTGTGAAAATTTTCAAGCATCTCCATATGTCTTATCTTTGTTGTTGTATCATCGATCAAAAAAATATAACGAGCGACTTGGTGTAGGGAAGAAGCAATCGAACCGAGAAGTGAAGGGGAAAGAAGGATTTTCTTTTGTCTATCCTAGAAGGGGAAGGGGATGAAAAATTAGCACAATTATTGGTAAATTTCTCTACTTCTTCTTCTTGTCATGTTTACATCTCAATTGCTTGTTAATTGGTTGCGGTGTGGTGTCAAATCTCTTCCTATTTGGTGTTAATGATCGCATCTTCTTTTTCCTTGCAATCCTTCAATATTCATATAGTTAATTTCTAGCTTATTAGGTGTATTTCAATGGCTAATTTCTGTAAAAATGTTGTTGTAAACACCCTCAAGACTTTTATTTTTCATGTCATTGAATTAGTCCAAGTTTTAGGGACATTGTCTTCTTTGTTGATTTTTATAATTCATGTTGTTGCTATCTTGATTCAAGAGGATACTTTTCTGTAAAAAAAACATGTTTTGAGTCATACAAAAGGTCTTCAAAACAATCCCTAAAGTCTAAATATGAGGCTTAATGGTGGAAGAAACTCAAGCCCTAGTGGTGCTTTCTCTTTTAGCAATGAACTTTGTTTTTACCATAAAATCAATGTACTTTGAATCATGGTTTGAGGTTGAAATTGTTATTTTAACTTCTTGACATGTTTCTACTATTAAGAACTCAATTCCATCTTTATAGTTGATTTTGGTTATGGATTAGCGGGTTAAGTTGTCAATTAACGCTTAAAATTCAAAGTTGGAAATTCAGGAAAATTTCCTTTTTGTCCATGTTTTGAATAAAAAAAATCTAGAAAAATCATAAATAGTCGGATTGGGAATTCGTAAACTCTCAAAGTTTGAACTATAAGCCTAGTTTGTCTCTGATTTTTTCCAGGTCCTGATGTTGTCTCTAACCAAGGTGAAAATCGTTATTTTCACTGACTAGTCAGAAATTAGTTGCACGGATATGTAGTTTTGTAAAATTCATATAAAAAATTATAGAAAAAATAGTATGGACCTATGCGAGCTATTTCTGAAACTATAAAAGTCTAAAATAATGTAATATGAAATAAAATTGTAATTTATATAGGCTTTGTGGTGCTAAAGTGGTCCTGAACAGGTTGTTGTTTCAGGTTAAAATTTAAGAATTTGACCTAGTAACCAGTTTGCATATTTATGGTATAAAATTGTTGTTTTTGGTATCATAAACTTCTAGTAATCTACTTGATTGTTTTGTATTAGGGTAAAGCTTGATACCTCAAATGTTACAAGATTTGAAGTGTGGAAATGGTGCTTGTTTGACAAAGGCGGGTCAATATTTGTGGTTATTTAAAGTACTTTTTAGGAATTTCACATCTTAGAGGGATTGGAATGAACGTAGGTTGTTTAGGTTTCTTGTACCCCAATTTTGAAAGATATGTTGATTTGATTGATGTTCCTTTCATATTATTCTTTTTGTTTGTTATTTTGATGTGTTAGGTGTTATGTGTTATTATGTGTGGTATATGCATGCTATGATTTTCTAGAAATACTTGTCTATAATGGTTAGGACAATGCATGCTAGTGATATAATATGCCTTAATGATGAAATGATGATATGTGCATGATTATATAAAGTTGTATAATGCCTTAACTTGTTATGTCTTGTTGAATGTTCACATTTTGTGAAGTACAGAAGTAATATGTCATGTAATATTAATAAAAATTGAGCTTGATTACTTAGGGAGGTTTGTAGTCTAATCCTTATGTGATGAATTAATAATATATTAATTAAAAAGGGGAATACACTATGTGGGGCGTAAAGGGTGGAAACCTAGACTCAAGTGTGTGTACCCTGTTTGAATATTTGTGTGGGCCTTTACGTTGAAAGATACCTAAAGGGAAAGAACTTAAGCCAATAGTGACATCGAATGGTTTTTCTAGACCACCATTCGGGACATGTTTCATGGACACTAAGGTATTCGGGGACTGGAGTGATATTGACATAGTGATGGTGCTGGATCAAATATCACATTTGAGTGGGAAGTTTCTAGTGATGGTAAACAATGAAAAGTACCAATCTCAAACGACAATGCGCATACTTGTATGTGCAATGTCAGAGTACTGAATGCGGAAAACTGGGAGCAATGTTACGAGTGAGAGTCGCACCTCACTTAGTGCATTGGGTCGAGTTGGTCACATTAGTAGTGAATAAGGTTTTTATGTCTTGGGTTAGTGATGGACCCACTTAGGTAGGGTTAGGACGGTCACTTAGTAGTAAATTTTCACACCTCAAAACCAAGAACGGCAGAAACGTTCTGGGGCGGAGGACGTCATGTATAATATCAATAATAATGTAAAGTAGTAAACAAGCAACAACATCATCCATTGCATTAATAATATAATTATTATACAAATGTGTTCTGTCAAATTTTGATAAACACTAAAGCATAAATCAAAATGAAAGATAAGTCTTAAACAAGCTCCATCTTCTTTTCTCCTTGCATCGGTACCTGTCTATGATGACCTGAGGATACAAGTAATTTTGAAAGCGAGTATCAGCTTTGAAGCTGGTGAGATCATAAGTATTTAGTGTCTTAATTTGTATGTAAGTATTTGTATGTAAGAATTTGTAAGTCTATGTATTGTAAGTATTGAAAGTGTATATGAACTGTAAGTGTTTGAAAAACCCTAGAATCCCTATGATTCCTACTAGTATATGAAGGTGTCTTCTACCAAGGCCTAACTGCTCTGAATGTGTGTCTCTTGTAAGAGTATGTATTTTCCAAAGTATAACTATCATTATCCAAAAATATAGTTTCTACATTTCCGTGCGTCGTGTGAATGTTCACGAGGTGAATGTAATGGAAAAAGAAATAGTACTATGGTGTAGTGCTATAAGAACTACTGCCGTACTAACTACCTTAAACCGGATTTATATTAAGGAAACATGTGATAAATTGCACCATACTATAGACTGGTAACATCGACAACGTATAGTCGAAAATAAGGTATGACGTTTGGCACCCGCAGACCTGCAGGTCCTGCTGTAGCTAGCAGCAAGGTGTAGGATACTCAATCCAGTATAGATCTATACACAAACTCATACTATAGACTGGTTACAACGACAACATATAGTCGAAAATAAGGTATGCCGTTTGGCACCTGCAGACCTAGAGGTCCCGTTGTAGCTAGTAGCAAGGTGTAGGATAGTCAATCCATTATAGATCTATACGCAAACTCACGCTCTCCCTTCAAGAGACTCTGGCTACAACCCGGGTCATGACAATTAAGGCATGATCCCATACAGTGGATCACAATTTTATTAACGTATTCGTGTAAGTGTAATGTAATGAACCGTGCTAGTTGTAATGTACGTGCTCTCTACCTAGAAAGTATAGTATTGTAATCATTCTAGTATAGTTGTATATGTTCTCTTCCTAGTATAGTCGTATATGTAATGTACTGTAATGTTCTAGAAAGTATTGACTCATGAATGAACTGACTCATTGTATGATATCACGTTCTAGTAATTGTTCTAGTATCTTCCTAAACTACCCATATGGTAGTTTACTAGTAATCTAACTGGTACGTATGAACATGGATGTATACCCTTGCTACCCAAGGGCATGGGATGAACTGGAAGGACCTTTTATGACTATATATGTACACATGATATATAACTAATATTTAAACGACCTTCGGACGAGTACCCGATATCCCACCAGACCACATCTCAAGCGCGAAAAGGAAATAGGGTGGATAGCCTTCCTAAGTCTTTTAAATATTTCTTATATAACTATACATATAGAGGCATGCAATTTATAATATAAAAGCATAAATAAGTTTTGTAAAACATTTGAAACATAATTATTATTTTAAGAAAAGATCGACTTGATGTCAACCTATAAAACAATTTGAAGGCATGGGTTTGATAAAACAGTTTAGTATAAAGAAACATTTGTTTGAAACACAATTGTAAATAAGTTTGGAATGTGATATACAGAGTAAAATATACAGTGTAATAAGGAGTTTAAAACATATAAAATGTTTATTAAAATCATTTGAAGGAAACCGTTTAGTAAAACGGCTAATGAGTAGCCAAATTATTTGAATGTTGTATATTAATCACATGTGATTGATGTAATAACTAGCATAATTCTACTTATTAATCACATGTGATTGATATAATAAGTAGCATGATTCTACTTGTATCCCCCCCCCCATAAAACATTTAAAAGTAGTTTAAAACATTAGTTAAGGGGTATGAACTCACCTGCAGTAAGTGACTGGAGTTGAACGGACTGTTATCGTACGGAAGGATCAGACAAGTGCTTGGTGTTAAGTGAAGACTTAGACACACACAATGATCCTAATTTCATATGAAAGCATATGTATATAAATAATTAGTGATTAAAACACTAATTATACATGTATAAACATTTAAACGCGAGGAAAACACTTTTGGTCAAGTGCTAGGAGGCTAATGGGTTGCAACAAAGGAGTGCAATGCCTCTAATGGAAGTTTATGGTCAAATGACCATATGTTTTGGAGTTTACGGCCAAGGGGAGTAAACTCCTGGCCGTAAACTCTCCTTAGGGTCCCTAATTGAAGCTTAGAATTACTACAACTTTAGTGGGGAATTGTTTCAAGGCTATAACAAGTGTTTGGGTACCATTTTAACTCCTTTGGGGAGTTTACGGCCTAGAGACCATATTCCCTTGGATTTTACGGCCGTAAACTCCCTTGGGAGGGTTTTTATGGTGTTTTTAAGTCTCTAAATTAACTAGGAACTAAACTAGGCTTTTGTACTTGGCTTTAGAAGAGTTTATGGCACCAATTGGCACCATTTTATGGAGTTTACGGCCATAGAACCTTTTGGGCCGTAAACTCCCTCACTCTTGGTGTTCTAAGTGTTTTAACAAGTCCATAACTCATTTAGGTACATGCCCAAATTGGTCTCTTGGCTTAAGGAATGAGTTAGGGTGTCATTTGACCCCTTTATAGGAGTTTACGGCCCAAGAACTACTCTTGGCCGTAAACTCCTCAACACTTGTGCTTCCATGTGTTTTCTAGGTTCTAATCACTTTAGGGTACTTGTCTAAAATAAAGTCCAAGCCTTAGGTGCCTTAAAAGCACCATTTGAGCAAGTTACAAGGGAGTTTACGGCCTAAGCTATTCTTGGGCCATGAACTCCTAAACTTGGGTGTTTCTTGGTTGATTTCTTGTCCCTAACACACTCCTATACAAGTCCAAGGTAGTTACTAATCACGGGGGACAATCTAGGCTTGGTTTCGGGAGTTTACCGCCCAAGAACACCTTGGGGAGTAAACTCCTAAATCGGATGATTTAGCTATGCAATCTATGTTATGAACACATTTAAAGCTTTCTAACACTACTACAAAGAGTTACTCATAATTTGGGATAAAAACCCGAAGATCCGTGAGAGAGAATTTGGCTTTTCTCTAATTGGAATTCAACTAATGAACCAATTTGGTTTAGAATTCTATTTATAGTCCTGAGATTTTTGGCAGAAAATATTTCTATTCTCGGAATGAACTCTAATGTCCTAGAGTATTGGAATTACAGTGTTGCACAAAACCCTAGTGCATCCACTCTCCTAATATTTCCTTATGTGTAAAATCCTGAAAATTGCCAAACTTATACTTGAAATCTGAGTTTTCACTGTAACTGCTCTACTTCTATTGGCTTGGAATGGTTTGTTCAGAATGGAAATTTCGGGTTGTCACATAAATGGGTTTTGCCTTTAGGTTAGTGGTGGACCTGCGTGTAGGGTATCTACCTTACGGGTTAGTGATGGGATCATGTATAAGGTGTCTACCTTTCGGGTTAATGATGGACCTAGGTCTAGGATGGGAATAATTAATACTTATATACTATAAAAAAATAAGTAATAACGGTAGACCTTAATGATACTCTGGTGAAGAACATGTGATGTATATGATGTGTGATGTATGTGTGGATGTGATGCATGCGATGAAGGTGATAATATGCTATGTGTGTTTTCCTAACTTTGTACTTATGGTTGACTCACTTAGCATTTGCTGACACTTGTTTCTTTGCTTCTGGTTGTTCTGCCTTGCATTGGTACAAGTAGCAAGATATGCTTCTGGTTATATCTTAGTATTGATACCATTTTGGATATGCTGTTGAGTTTTCATCACATTTGTTTTGAGAATTTACTTTGGTGTAAGCTTTTGAGAAATTTTACTTTGATGGACTTATTTTGATAATAAAGTAACATTGGTGCTATTTTCAGAACATTTATAACAAGAATTTCGCTAAACGTATTTTGGTTAAAATATGTTTAAAATGAGCAGTCCTGGAGTTATCAGCAACTCAATAATACATATAACAACAATCAACAAATAAAAATTAACTGGTCTAGCATGCAAACCACTATGAAATATGTAATATAGTGAGAAGACTCACCTCACAGATAACAGTTAGGCACAACAGCTCTCAGTAGTGATGACTAGCATTATAAGACACCTAAATAACAATATAAAAATGCCTTCAGTCTACACCCAAAAACCATCAGATTAACCAAAGGTAAAAAATGGTCAAAGTCATCCCCAAATGAGCCCCACATCGTGGCCACCCTTTGGTCATGTCGTGGTAGAATAAGGACAAAATAGCGATATCACCAGTCACCATGTCGTAGCGAGCAAGATGCCACGTCATGGAAACTAGGCTCTCACAGTTTAATGAATTAAGTTCTTAATCCATCAAGTTGTCCATTCACACTTTCTAGAAGGATTTCTTACTTCTATTTCACCATAAAAATCGTTGCTATTCAGACATCAATGTCCAATACAAGTCTAGAACTCAAACTAGGTCAAAAAGGGGGAAATTGATCCAAGATCTCATGCATGGAGTTCAATACACAATAAATTTTCAAATCTGGAACTTATGTCCACCAAGGAACTTCAAGGATCCATAAAGTTGCTAACTTTATGGAATCCATGTACTCATATCAACCTAAACATGGATAAAAGTAGGTAGAAACCTAGATCTATCATGATACAATGAGAATTGTGGGATCTTGAGGTCTCACAAGAGTCCAGAAATGGCACAAGATGATGAGGAGGAGACTTGCTTGCATGACACTCATTGATTTATGTTACACAAAAGAGAGTGACGTTAAAAAAGTGTCATCTCTTCAAAAAAATTTAAGGATTTAGGTCACGCATTATTGTGTGCCCTTAAATTAGTGTCTCATGTAAAAAAATTAAAAACACGGAGGCCACTTTATCTAAAATGTGCGTCCTCTCTCAGTGTCGCTTTATGATTTTCACTCAAAATGCACATTTCTTAAAAGAGGAAACAAAATTCTCTTAAAATTCTAAAATTTTTAAATACCCCGCTTCAAGGTCTCCCTTCGTTCTCTTCTTCCCTTCTCTCTGCAAACCCTAATCACGATACCATCTCTACTATACACCTCGATAACTCATATAAACGTTCTAATTTTTTTTCTTACAAACTGGCATTCATTCCTGAAGATCACAAAATGGCGATCATCAATTATACGTATATTGTTAGCCCAATACTTTTGTGTGTTTTTCAACAGCAACTGCAAGGTTCGAGTCAGGAACTTCAATCGATTTCCTGTGGGTTAGCTCGACACCCTTGATTCGTCCGGTTGTGCAGCATGAGTAAAGTATCCCCTCCCTATCGGACTACTATACATCTACGCGTCAAGATATCCCATCTCAATTAAAGCGATTCAGGCCTCACTCCTCTCTCATAGCGATTTAGGGTTTTTGGTACAAGTTATCGACTAAGACACCAACGACTTAGGGTTTTTTCATAAAGATGTGTATGTGCACTTCGATTGCTCCAATGAAGAATCCACAATGTTGGGTTTCGAAAATGTAAAACAGGGGTAATGTTTGTTTCTTTTTGAGTTCAAACAGATGAGAGAATCACGTCATCTGTCGATTCTATCATCTCACGGAGTTAGTAGCCCCTTCATACGGTTTCTCCGATCAGTGGCTCAATGCTTAGCATTTTGGTACAATTTGATTATGATTTCTTCTTCTTATAATGTTTCTTTGGTTTGTAAACACAATTGTGATTCATAAACTATCTGTTATTCTTTCTACTCAATTTGCAGTTACAAATTCTGCTCTTTCAGTTCATAGTTGTAAGTGGTATATAGTTTCACTAAATCCAAGTTCCATGTAGTGAATATGATGGTTGTTATCATAACTTTATAATCACAAAAGCCAAACAAATTGTTATATTTTTACATATCTATTCAGGGCACAAGAATTGGGTTCTCTGTGTTGCAATGGTGAGAATTAGAAAACAATTGATTTATTAGTTTTACATATTTATGATTGCTTGTGCTTGGTTTAATGATTGGTGTATCCTAATAAATTCAAAAATATATTGAGCTTTGTAGTCGTCATCCAGAAGTTAAGTGAGCTCAGAGAGAGGATAAAGTTTATATCAAAGTTTTATTGGCGGATACAAAAGATGCAAAAGTGAATCTTGCTCCAGAAGGTGTTTTTACATTCTCTGCTTCAGCTGGTCAGCATGAGTATGATATTAAGCTTGAGCTTTTTGACAAATTTAATGTAGAGGTAAGCATCCATATTTGTATCTAATCTCATTTTGACTTTTGTTTTTAATTTATATAAAATGTAGGTTCACTGAGTTTGGAGGTGCGGTTCCTTATAGACCAGCTAAAGATTTGGCATATTCAGTTGCTAAATTTATTCAAAATGGTGCATCTTTTATTAATTACTATATGGTAAATAATAGTATTTTTTCTTGTAATATTATTTCTTAATTCTTCATTACTTGATAATAATACATTGAAATTAATTCTTTTGTTGTATTTTGATTTTGCAGTATCATGGAGGAACGACTGCAGGTGGCCCATTTATTGCAAAACGTTATGACTATGATGCCCCTCTTGATGAATTTGGTATGTTATAAAGTTATTTTACATTTCATAACTCATATTAACATGCATGTGCGAATTATCTTACTAATATAAATTTAAATATTAAGTTGGCGGGGTTTCTATTCGAGTTAAGTATGGTTTATTTAACATACTTTAAAGCGTTATTCAGTCAAAGGGTTTTGACTTTGGATTATAAGATTCTTTCTTCTACTCTTTCAAAAAGGGCATTTTAGATATTTCACAAAACAATTACTATAAGTAGAAACTTTTTTTTGATGTAATACCCAAATTTTCTTTTCATATTCCACCCTTTCCATATTATAAACCAGAAAAACAACAATTTCAGACACCTCTGCTATTGGAGACATTGGCTAAGTGCAAGAAATAGCAATGTACTTTGCTATTTCTTGCAAAATAAGTTGTTATTTCATGCATTTAGGCCTTTTTTGGTTAAAATGAAAGAAATAGCAACATACTTAATTTATTTGAGTTAAAAAAACATAATTTACTTTTTGTTAACAAGATAACTCATTTTATATCTCCAAGTGCAGGAAATTTGTAGAAAAAGAGTCGAAACTGGATGAGTTGATGCATCTTTAAGTGGTGAAGTTGCAAGGCTTAAAGCTGTCATGGAGATTGTCAAATAAGAACTTACTCATGGGTTCCTTTTAATGTTGTACTTGTTTTGTTTTTCTATAATAAATATTATGCAATATTAGCAATGTGTTACACTTACTTACTATTGGAATGATTATTTGTATTTGACATATTAGTGCAATGAATTATCTTTCTTGTTTATGGTATTTTATTTTGTATTATGAGACTTTTAATGAGTATCGTAAAGACGCGTCGTAAATGTATATCGTAAATGGTTGCTGAAGTTTATGGAACGCAAATGCATGTAATCTTCATTTATGACAGGGGCTTTAATGATACGCAATGCGTGTCCTAATCGTGCATCGTAAGGTTACGACACGCACATGTGTGTCATCTTCCTTTATGATAGGGGCTTCCTTGATACGCATTGCGTGTCATCTATAGGCGACACGCAAAAGTGTGTCGTCTCTCGTTATGACAGGGCGTTCCTTGATACACATTTGCGCGTCGTCTGAGCATTTTACGACATGCATTGCGCGTCGTAAAAGGTTGTTTTTCTAGTAGTGAAATGTGTTTAAAATGAGTAGTCCTGTAGTTATCAACAACTCAATAATACATATAACAACAATCAAAAAATAAAACTCAACTAGTCTAGCATGTAAACCACTATGACATATGTAATACAGTGAGAAGACTCACCTCGCCGATAACAGTTAGGCACAACAACTCTCAATAGTGATGACCGGTACTATAAGACACCTAAATAACAATATAGAAATGCCCTCCCGATCTACACCCTAAAACCATCAGATTGACCAAAGGTAAAATATGATCAAAGTCAGCCCCAAATGAGCCCTACATCATGGCCACCCTTTGGTCATGCCGTGGAAGAATAAGGACAAAATAGTCGCGATATCACTAGTCACTATGTCGTAGCGAGCAAGATGCCACGTCGTGGAAACTAGGATCTCACAGTTTAATGGATTAAGTTCTTAATCCATCAAGTTGCTCGCTCATACTTTCTAGAAGTATTTCTTACTTCTATTTCACCATAAAAATCGTTGCTATTCAGACATGCATGTCCAATGCAAGTATAGAACTCAAACTAGGTAAAAAAGGGGGAAATTGATCCAAGATCTCATGCATGGAGTTCAATACATAATAAATTTTCAAATATGGAACTTATGTCCACCAAGGAACTTCAAGGATCCATAAAGTTGCTAGTTTTATGGAATTAATGTACTCATATCAACCTAAACATGGAGAAAAGTAGGTAGAAACCTAGATCTATCATGATACAATGAGAAAGGTAGGATCTTGAGGTCTCACAAAAGTCCATAAATGGCGCAAGATAATGAGGAGGAGACTTGCTTGCAAGAACAAAGCACCAAAGACACCTTCTTGTTGTTCTAAGCACCAAAACACCAACAAAAGCTTCACAAATAAATTAGGGAGCCTATGGTTTCCTTAAGGGTGAAAGAGAGGTGATGGAGGCTGAGAGTGTGCAAACCCTAACCCTCACTTCCCTTAAATAGGGGCACAAATCCCAAAATTAGGCTTAAGCACCCAGGCGGCCGTAACGTCGTGACACACAAAAATTGATGTGCGTTTCTTAGGCCATGGCCACGTCGTGGTGCATCCTTCACCATGTCGTGGCCTTCTCAAAATTACAATTTTATCCTTTTAATTGCTAAGCATAAGAGAAGGTCTACCTGAAACTAGATGTTACATTCCAACCATCCACAAGATTGGATTACTGGTACTATAGCCTTTCTAATGATGAGACATATTGTTACACCCCCGAACCAGGATGACGGAAACGTCCGGGGGGCGGATGACGTCATTGTATAGTATCATAACAATTGAATATGAATGAAACATAGCAACCAAACAACATACATTAAAAATACCAACATACATTATTTACATATTGTATTTGTTCATTAATTACACAAAAGTGACATAAAGTATGAAATTGAAAAATATAGCAAATCTGATTCTTAGGTACCTACTTTTTGGTTCCCTGAGAATACAAGTCATTCTAAAAATCGTCAACATTGAATGTTGGTGAGTTCATAAGCATATTTGTATAAAAAGATTTGTAACAACTTTGTTTGTAATAACTTGTATGACTCCAGAAAATAAGATATTTTCTATGAAAATGGTTTGTAAGTCTCGTTCCAAAGTTGTGAATATATGCATGCATGTCCTTTGTTTTCTTTTGTTTGTAAATGTAAAGCGTAAATTCCCAGAAAATCCAATATTTTCTTATATGTAAACTGTAGTCTTAAAATCTAATACCAGAAGTGTAAGTGGTTGTGCACTAGAAAAATGATATGCAATTTTATATTTTAATAAAACCTGTGAAGTGTAAGCTTCCCGTAAATCAGGATAGTATTGTTAATTCTCTAAGTGAGTTCTTATAACCAAGCTTGATATGACTGTTATCCTGAACGACGTTCTTCAGGCGTCAGAATTGGTAGACTTTTGTCACCCTAGACTTGCCGGTCTAACTGTAGCGAAAACCTGAGGTGTGGTGTAACTTCTCGAGTCTAGGTATACCTCGTAACCCTTGGTCTTTTGAGTACTTGTACATTTTAGTCCCTTTTTAAGAAAAGGTGGTGAATGAGTACGCGAGGCGTACGCGAGTGTACGCTCAGCGTACTCATATGCGTGCATTTGACGCGGAAGCCACCTAATATGCTAGGCGTACCAGAGGGTATGTTGGGCGTACTAGGCCCAAAGTGAAAACCCTAATTTAGGGTGAGTCCCTTATATAAAGGTTATGATGGCCTCATTCCTGGCCACCATTATTAGACAACAAACCCTCTTGTACCCTAACCTTCGTTCTTAGAGCTTTTGAGTGCATTTTAGAGCCTTTGAGAGTCTTTGTATGTTCTTGAAGTGAAGAAGAAGCTTTGGAGAAGAAGGAGTGAGAGTCCAGGCCCTTGGATCTGAGCATATCTGAGTTGGGAGCTTCATATAGAGGTATAAAGCTTCAAGCTTTCTCACTCTTTTGTTTTGTGCATCATAATAGAGTATTTTAGGGTTTTTGTCCCAAAAGTTGGAGACTTTATGAGATATTGAGCTCCAGAGACTATGATCAATCCTTTTGAGTGTGTTTAGTGGTGTAATGTCATAAAATCCAATCTTGGACGTTGGAATCAAGCCATGCATGAGTTATGAGTTTTTTGAGATAAGAAAGTGAGTGTTTTGGGTGTTTGTCACCATATCAGCCATGCAAAGGCTTAAAGTCACTGACTTTATGGAGTAAGAGCTATTAAGGAGTCCAGATCTATGATATGAGCCAAGGTATTAACTAATTAAGACTATATGAGTGAGAAGAGTTAAACTAGGACGTACTCTAGGTGTAATCCCAGTACGCGCAACGTAGGGGTCAAGCATCCCCGATGCTTGCATTACAGCAGAGTACGCCCAGTGTAGAGAGATAGTACGCGTAACGTACTCTCTTCCGTTGACTTTTGGTTGACTTTTAGGGTTTGGTCAATTTGTGGACTATTAAGGCCATGGAGGGGTAAAATGGTCTTTTACCCTTCTGTGAGTTTATAGAGGGGTTAGTTTAGCTTATTGAGAGCCGTTATTAATTCGGGATAATTGTCGTATGTGTTAGGCGGAGGCTAGACCGGTGATTTGAGTCTTCTCACTATACTTACCAATAATGGTATCTTTGTGTGACCGAGATGTCTTATGTGCTTATCTATGTATTGTGATATTCTGCATTTTGTATTTGTAATTTATGCTGAGTATTATTATTATGAGCTTATTGAGTTAGGACCGGAGGGTCCACCCGAGTTGTGGGACCGGAGGGTCTCCAATGGAACACATTGACCAGAGGGTCGTATTGAGTTAGCCTCGAGTGGCTAATGTGATGTGTGTGGTATTTTGGGGAACTCACTAAGCTTCGTGTTTACAGTGTTATGTGTTATGTGTTTCAGGTACTTCTGAGGATCGCGAGAAGGCCCCAGCTTGATTGTACACACACTCGCATTGGAGATTTGTTTTTGGAGGATGTTGGATTCGTGATAAACAATTTTTGAAATATGTGTTGATGTTTGATACTTGAGATTTTTGAGAAATGTGACATGTGTTTATTTGTGTTTAAAAATGAAAACATTTGGTTTGAAATTTATGGTGTTACATGTGGGGTTGTCAATCCCGTATTGATCTATACACAACGGTCTCACTCTCACTCCAGGAGACTCTGGTTATAAAGCATGACTTAAGGTGTCGCTAGGTAGGTACGGTGAAGACAGTGTCTCACTAGGGCCTTAACGAATTTACGCGAACTTTGACTCCCATTATTGAATCGTGAAAATGATATTACTAGTGTAAATTTATGACTAAAGTTTTATGACATGCGTTTAACAGCTTTTATGACATACAGTTCATTTCTCATACTTTAAAAGCATTATGATAGGCAGATTATGACACGTAATTTTTCTGTCATAATTTCTATATTGTTTACCATTTTGGTTAAATTATTTATAATACCTTTTTATAAATAATCATTAGTGAACATGTATAATTGTAACATATGTTGTGAAAATAGTATAATACCTTAGATTTTAAGCCATTAAAATAGTGACAACGTAGTTACGACTATTTTACTAATAAAAATTGTTTTTAGCAAAATAATCAAGCTTTGTAGTTTGTTTAACACACCATAATAAGTTAGAAAGTTTTGTAGTACAAAATATTATGTTTGGTTGTAACTCTAATAAGTCACGATTTTTACAAAGCACATATAATAACCATGAGATCTTTTATCTACAAATATTTGTGTAAAATATAAGAGTTAAAAATACATATATCCAAGAGTTAAACATGTTTGGGCGTAGCACTCATATTTTCGCCATTTTTGAGTGTACAATCTTAACCACAAAACTTTTTATAACACAAAGATGTTATAACCATTTACTTTATGATTTTATCATATGTTAAGAACCTTTTTATCCAAGAACTTGGTACAGTTTCAACTCATAACTATGATGCATGTAAATAACCAAAAGGTAAACAAGACTTGACTTGTATTCACCTCCCGAAAAGTATGAAAAACACGAAAATATGGGGGTATGAATCTCACCTTGGTATTTTTCGTGTGATAGGAAGAAGAAGAAAGAAGTTGTTGAGCCTAGCTTTATGTAGCTTGATGACCACTCGAAATGGATAATGTTCCAAGAAGCTACACAAGAAATGTGTGTAAACATGAAGTTCTTAACTTGAACATGCAAAAACACTAGATTTTTACAAGGAACTTACCTAGTTCTTGTGAGTTACATGAAGAGAGAACCCTTGGGGATGGCACACCCACACAAAAATTTAAGAGAGAATGAGAGAATTTTTGAGTGAGTTTGAGAGAAATGTTTGGTGTGTTGGTGGGGAAGGGTCGGCCGCAAGTAATAAAAGGGGGGGGGGGGGGGTGACGTCTTTGATGTTTGATGGGAAATTTGCATAGAAACATGATGGTCCATAGCCTTGTTGTTTGTGGGATAAAAATGAGGTGGCAACCTTTTCGCAATTTTTTTTTTGTTTTACACATGCCCTAGCTGAAACCCTATAGGGTTTTCGGCCTTCATGGCTTCTTAAATGGGTTTTCAGTTTTGGCTTAGCCCATTAAGAGGTTTTCGGTCCATTAAAGTCCAAAGGTAGAAGGGTTTTCATTTTGGAGTATGCATGGCCTTTTTGGGTTTAATTGGGTCCAATAAAAGGGTTATCAACCCAATAAGGCCCAAAGAAAAGTTTTCGGCCCAATAAGACCCAAGGAAGAGTTTTCGGTCCAATAGGGTGTTAGGCCGAGAATTATTGGACCAAGGCCCAAAATTGATTGGGCTTAGTTATTGGATCGAGTTTTGGGTTTGCATGAGGCTATTTCAACTTGATTCACGATGTATGCACGTAAGTATTCAAATAGCATTGTAGTTTGAATTTCACTAATTTGATGTTGCAAGGTTACATAGAGGAAATTTTTGTACATGAATCACCATCTCAATCCTAAATTTGCTAGTTGTGACACCTAGCATGTTGATGCTTTAAGAGAAAAAATTGACAAACCAAGTATGTCGCCAAAGGATGTAATCATATAGTGAGTGCATGGAGTTCCAGATAAGGTGAAGTGTTTTATGTGGAGGGCAAATTGTAGAGTGCATTTCAACCAAATGCACTCTACAAAAAAGGGGTATCATCATTGATTCCACATTATGTGGATATTGCAATACCATTGATGAAGATATCAATAATGTTCTAATTCAGTGCCCAATGGCAGTAGAAGTATGGGATTGGGTTTTCAGGTGATGTGATATCGATAAACCCCAATTCAATAACATTGGAGATATGGTGGCGTTTTGTACACAATGGGGGAAATGTTTGAAAAGGAGGAAGAATTTCATCAGCATATGCTACGGTGCTACGTGGTTGATTTGGAAGGCTATATGTGATTGGGTCTTCAAAAAAAGCCGATTGTCCCCGACGAAGATGGTTGATAACGTTAAATCTCTTGTATTCACATGGATTAAACATAGAAGAAATGATTGTTCCTTTAGTTGGATAGAGTGGTGTGTAAACCCCTTTTGTGCATGTAAATATTTGTACGCTTCTTCCTTTTGCTGACCTCTTCTAGTTACTTGCTAGAAGTTGGTCTTTATTCGTATCTATATCAATATATTTGTCGGTTTCAAAAGAAATTCTTCAAGTATACTTTAAATCCATGAATTAGACTTATTTTTGACAAAACATCCTTAGAACATTAATAATTGAGCACGATTGAAACCTTGTAACAAAAGAATTTTTTTGCCGCTTTTTCATAGACAAGAATTTTGGACCTTTTTAAATATTTTCCAAACTACGTTGACTTAACGATAAGGTAAATAATATTATTGAAATTTCAGAACCGAGAATTGTTAAAATTTCAAGCAATACTTTAGTCTGGAAAAGATGAAATATTTTTTTTCCAAATCATTTTTTTTTTCAATCCAGAATTGTTAAAAATACCGTATCAAGTTGTGTTGAATTTTAATAAATATGATAGTTATTGTACAACAAAAAGCTTGCACCAAAACCATTTATATATGTTCGGATGTTACAATAAATATAATAACTTTTGTTATATGGATTATCCAAAGTTAGGAACCAAGTAATCATCTCAAGTTTTTGAAAAGGATAGTTCTTATGTGATAGGTATAATGCCCATCGAGGCTAACGAACAATTACATATTTTATGTAGGCAGCTTAACTACAGTAAAAAAAAATTAAAAATATTATTTCACTTCAAGTAATTGACCTAAAATATTATTTAATACTAACATAAAAACATAAAGCTTTGTGGTCACGATGACACATGGAACGGTTGCCGTTATCGGTGATGCAAAGGAGACGACAATGCATGGAAAGCGACGGGACATATGAAGCAACTGTGAGAGGGTGGTCACAAGTTTTTGATACAGGAACTGACATTTTAGATTTTATTGTTAAAATTAAATTGTAATAAAGTCTGTAAAAGTCTGAAAAATCAAACATTTAACATTATATGGTTTTTATTAATGATTTTAAAAAATAAGAAAAAAAGTGGCATAAGTAGTCGCAAAATATCCTCTCTAATAAATGAAGGTTTTTTTGCTACTTGCCAAATTCTTAAGATTTTTGACACATGTAATTTTGTGAGAATTTTAGAATCATTATTTTCTGTCATTTTTTTAGAATTTCCATTTTTTAAAATAAAATTTCATATAAGGAAAGAGAATCATTCAATTAATTTGATAATAAAGTCTCATAAATGCTCTAAAGAAAATTTGATTTTATTTTATAAATGTTTTAAAAGTTTACATTATGATATGTAAATTATTATTTTATAAAATATTTAATATTTAAATATTGATATTACATTTTTATTTTTAATAAATCCGTGTAATACACGAGTCTCACAACTAGTATACTTTTATAAAAAACTGTGAACTAATACATTATTTTTCCTTTTAATCACGACTATAATTTTGAGCGTCGCGTGTTGCGGTAATGTAAATATATTATGTAAGTTGATTTAGACGATTATATTATAAAAGTTAGGTACCTTTATATTTATTGTAAAATAAATATACAAATTCGGTACTACCTAAAAATAAGAAATGAAGTCCTTACAATAAAAAAAAAAGAAAGAAAATAGTAAAGATTGGTGGCTTTTGTTTTGGTTTCTTGTAGGATCATTTTTGTAATAATATTAGTTGTTTGGTTTTTGTTTTTTTGCATTTTTTTATACTACTAGATAAATGTTTTCTACGCAACGTATTATTATTTTAAACTTATAAAACAATGAGAAAAAAGCAAGTAAACAACCGAAAACACATAGTTGTGAACTTTTGATGTCGAATCATTTTCTAGCAACAAAGATAACGATTTTTGAATTGTTTTCTAAGCTCCAACAACAAGGATTTCAAAACTTACGACATTGAAGTTTAACTTATCATCAAGAATATCAGAAAGAAAACATATAAATTAACTCTTTATCGGAAAAGTAACATTAAAGAAATTAAGAACAATAATGAAATCTTTCAATTTACACCGATCAGAAATCAAATCACACAATAATAAATTAAAAATAAGAATAAGTGAGGTTGCTTGAAATTAGATCAACGCGAATACAATATCGCTTTTTTGAAGGGTGCGTGAAATCAAATTATTAGAATTAATGTATTAAGAAATAATAAAACCATAAATCTTAAAATAAATTTGAAATCATAAATCAAAACGTTGTATGAGAATACCATAATCAATTTATTATGAATCGATTTTTGGAGGCTTTGAGTCATCGTCCATGATGTCCCACTTATTGGTAAGATCATGCAACTGACTAACTTCAATATATACCATTAAATGAAAACGTATTATATATTATCAAAATTAATACATAGGAAATATACATACAAATATGCATGAGAACATTAAAAAAAGCTGGAATTTATATTAATACATACATAAAAACAAATAAATAAATTTTTTGTTAAAGTCAACGAACAAAAGTTCAAATAATCAAAAATATATTATATGTGACATGACTTTTATATATATATATATATATATATATATATATATATATATATATATATATATATATATATATATAAATAAGCATGAAAACATAAAAAAATTACGTCTAGATGTTGACAAACTCGAACTTATACCGACACGTACATAAAAAAACAAGTATTTATTTTTAATTAACTAATGAAAGTTTTAATTTCAGGTCGAAACGTTGACCTCATCGAATTTCTACCGAAAGATAAATGAAAGTTTTTTTGTCATTTGTCAAATTCTTAAGAGTTTTGCCACATGTAATTTTGTGAGAATTTTAGAATTATTATTTTCCACTTGTCATTTTTTTAGAATTTCTATTTTTTAAAATAAAATTTCATATAAGGAAAGAGAATCATTCGATTAATTTGATAATAAAGTCTCATAAATGCTCTAAAGAAGATTTGATTTTATTTTATAACTGTTTTAAAAGTTTACATTATGATATGTAAAATTATTATTTTATAAAATATTTTAATATTTAAATATTGATATTACATTTTTATTTTTAATAAATCCGTGTAATGCACGGGTCTCATAACTAGTATACTCTTATAAAAAATTGTGAACTAATACATTATTTTTCCTTTTAATCACGACTACAATTTTGAGCGTCGCGTGTTGCGGTAATGTAAATATATTCTGTAAGTTGATTTAGACGATTATATTATAAAAGTTAGGTACCTTTATATTTATTGTAAAATAAATATACAAATTCGGTACTACCTAAAAATAAAAATGAGGTCATTACAATAAAAAAAAAAATAGTAAAGATTGGTGGCTTTTGTTTTGGTTTCTAGTAGGATCATTTTTGTAATAATATTAGTTGTTTGGTTTTTGTTTTTTTGCATTTTTGCATTTTTTTTATACTACTAGATAAATATTTTCTACGCAACGTATTATTATTTTAAACTTATAAAACAATGAGAAAAAAGCAAGTAAACAACCGAAAACACATAGTTGTGAACTTCTGATGTCGAATCATTTTCTAGCAACAAAGATAACGATTTTTGAATTGTTTTCTAAGCTCCAACAACAAGGATTTCAAAACTTACCACATTGAAGTTTAACTTATCATCAAGAATATCAGAAAGAAAACATATAAATTAACTCTTTATCGGAAAATAACATTAAAGAAGTTAAGAACAATAATGAAATCTTTCAATTTACACGGATCAGAAATCAAATCACACAATAATAAATTAAAAATAAGAATAAGCGAGGTTGCTTGAAATTAGATCAACACGAATACAATATCGCTTTTTTGAAGGGTGCGTGAAATCAAATTATTAGAATTAATGTATTAAGAAATAATAAAACCATAAATCTTAAATTAAATTGAAATCATAAATCAAAACGTTGTATGAGAATACCATAATCAATTTATTATGAATCGATTTTTGGAGGCTTTGAGTTATCGTCCATGATGTTCCACTTATTGGTAAGATCATGCAACTGACTAACTTCAATATATACCATTAAATGAAAACGTATTATATATTATCAAAATTAATACATAGGAAATATACATACAAATATGCATGAGAACATTAAAAAAAGCTGGAATTTATATTAATACATACATAAAAACAAATAAATAAATTTTTTGTTAAAGTCAACGAACAAAAGTTCAAATAATCAAAAATATATTATATGTGACATGACTTATATATATATATATATATATATATATATATATATATATATATATATATATATATATATATATATAAACATGAAAACATAAAAAAATTACGTCTAGATGTTGACAAACTCGAACTTATACCGACACGTACATAAAAAAAACAAGTATTTATTTTTAATTAACTAATGAAAGTTTTAATTTCAGGTCGAAACGTTGACCTCATCGAATTTCTACCGAAAGATAAATAAAAATAAACACGTAAAATATCAGATATATGTTTAAAAATGTTTTAAAAAATATAAGTAACGATAGAAAGACAAAATCAATGAACATTTAGCCAGATGTAAAGAGTGATTCTTTTATTTGAAAGGTTATAAGTTCAAGTTTCACTTGATATATAAGGGATAGTTAGGAATATATTAGTTTGTCTTTTAAAATAATAATAATAATAAATTGAAAAAATAAAAAAATAAATAGAAAGACAAATGGAGAATCTGAGGTAGGGTGTCTAATTTTATATTTTTATTGGGAAAGGGACAAAATCACGAAGCGTGCTTTCCTTACGGTACCCCGCAATTTTTTTTTCTTTTTTTCATAATAGCTTATTTCTTTTGGAGAGGTGAGACTGAATAACAAAAGACGCGTTGGGACAAATGGAAGAAGTGAGTATTAGTAAGTTCGAATGTTTTTTGTGATGATGATATGAATGGATGAGACTTGTGGAAAGAAATGAAATCGAATGGATTTATATAGAAACAAAAACTAAAGCCTTGGATTGGATGAATATCATATTAATACAAGGGAATGAGGGATGAAAGAAATCAAAGTTGTGTTTCATCGTCAGGTAAGTGCTTGATGTATAATATTAAAATGAAATTGCCTTATATGATAGTTGTGGCCATAACCTTCGTACCACATTCTAAGTTGCTTCCTAAAAGTGTTGTATCCAAACCAAACTTAATTGTGTAATCTTTATTTATTTATTATTATTATTTTTTTAATAACTCAACCAAGAGGCAACTAGCAAGAAGCTAGCAACGAAAAAAAAAAAAGAGTTAAGACAGGATTGTTATTCATCCAATTACCCCAATTAATCCTAACCTTGGAATTACGAGAAGAAAACCAACGAAAAAAAAATTAACAATGGAATCAAATAAGAAACTTTTCCTAGGTTTTAAGGCGCTAAACATAACTACATTCCAATAAGTCCAAAGGACTCAAATTACCATCTTGCAAAGTGAATCAATAATAGCCCTCATCATTCTCGTATTTGGCCACGAATCCACCCAATCAGTCAACTCCAACAAAGTGGAAAAGGTAGGAATATCCACATCTAACCAAGAAGCCACATTTGAGACTCCAAAAGAAAAACATGATTGACATCTTCATGAGAACTTTGGCAAGACGGGCACAAAATGGAGTCAAGATTAACACCTCTCTGAGCCAACTTGGTCCGAACCAAAATACGGTCTAACAAAAAACGCCAGAAGAAACATTAATCTTGATAGGAATGTTGTGATTCCACCTAGTGGCATGAGAGGTTGAAGGAAGTCTCTCCTCATCAATCTTCCTTCTAATAGAACGAATCGTGAAAAGACTTGAGGGGTCTAGCTGCCAAACTCATTTGTCTGGAGAGGTACCTAAATATATATTCTCTAGAATAGAGGATAAATCGTCCAATCGTTGCCTCTCAGCCCCTCCTCCGATCGGTCGACGCCAAGAAAAGATCTAATCATTAGAAGACCGTAGATCACTAATAAACGCCTCTTGACAAGTAGACAAAGCAAAATTCTATGCAATTGCACCCTGAAAGGAGTACATGAATACCACACATCCATCCAAAATCTCGTGTTATTGTCATTATCAAACACCCTATACATGGAGTCAATCGGAACTATGTCTCTCTCATGAAGCTGATTAATAGACCCGATATTTTTTTGCCAAACACCCCCTCCTTGAATAGGTCGAAGAGTTTCCAAGAAACCACCACCATCTCCATATATATAAGTTTTATAACTTTCACTCAAATCGCTTGAGGTGCATTAAAAAATCTCCATTTCCATTTATATAGCAAAGCCAAATTAAAAGCATCAAGACTACCTATATCAATACCATAATGCTCAGGAGAACTAAGAAGA
The DNA here is from genome assembly GCF_002870075.4 of Lactuca sativa. NCBI lineage: Eukaryota > Viridiplantae > Streptophyta > Magnoliopsida > Asterales > Asteraceae > Lactuca > Lactuca sativa. The sequence continues at coordinate 76,929,074 of NC_056625.2, forward strand.
ACATCCCACTTAACCCAATGGATTTTTAGTTGATCTTCCTCAATACCCCAGAAAAAATGAGACCTAAAGGTTTCAAGCAAATGGGACACTGTAGTCGGTAAGCAAAATAATGACAAATAACAAATACCAAGACTTCCCAGGACATATTTTATAAGAGTTAACCTGCCACCAATACAATGAAGCTTCACTTTCCAATTACATAACCTTTTCTTGAATCGATTAATAATCACCTGCCATGCTTTGATACACACCATAGACTCCCCAATAGGAATCCTTAGATACATAAAAGGGAAGGAGCCTGGCGCACATCCCGTGATGGACGCCATATAAGTAACATCAAAATCACCATATAAAAAATGTCTTAGAAATCCCGTATTTTTGTAAAACACCCGATTTTGTGATTCATTTATAGACCCGGTTTTTTGTTAGTTTTGACAGGTAATATGACCATTTTTTGGACAGTAAGTTGTTTTCCTGTAACTACCATATGGCAGTTTTAGGACAGGAAGTTAGTTTCTATTATATGATCAACTTCGGGTTTATTTTTGGGTATAAATTTCATAACATCTTCTTCATTCTCCATTCTAGAAAAACAGTAAGTTTCATCCGATTAGATATTTTGAGTGTACCCTCGAAATGCTTTAATCTGAAAGTGTTTCATAACTCTCACTAATCCAAGATTATCTATATTCCGTTTATCTAACAAAGATTAAAGCATTATGTGATAATGGCAAGTGGTGATTCTGTGAAGGATATGACAAACAAGTTTAACAAATTGAACAAGTTTGAAGGACAAGACTTTCGTAGATGGAAGAAGAAGATGCACTTTTTCCTTACTACTCTGAAAGTGGTGTATGTTTTGAGTACACCCATGCATGTCTTACCATAATCTGTTGAAGATGAACCTTTGGAGGCAACAAGAAGGAGATCAAAGTGGGAAAATGATGATTACATATGTTGTGGTCATATTCTATGTCTGACTCTCTTTTTGATATCTATCAAAATTTCGAATATGCAAAAGAACTGTGAGATTCTCTTGAATCCAAGTACATGGTTGAAGATGCTTCGAGCAAGAAGTTTCTTGTCAGTAACTTTATGGGTTAAAAGATGGTTGACTCCAGACCTATTATGGAACAATTCCATGAAATGTTAAGGATTTTGGGACAGTTTGCTCAAAACAGTCTGAAAATGGATGAAACCCTTTTTGTGGCTGTGATCATTGACAAACTGCCCCCTTCCTGGAAGGATTCTAAACATAACATGAAACATAACAAATAGGAATTGACTTTGATTCAACTTGGAAGCCATTTACGGATTAAAGAGTCAATAAGGACTCAAGAAATTGATAACAATCCGAAAGGCAAGAACCAAGTTGGTTCCTCTTCTGTGAACATGGTGGAAGGAGAAAGTTCAAAGAATCCCAAGAAGTCTAATGGAAAAAGGAAGTTTAAAGGAGAGGATGACAAGTTTTCAAACAAGAAGGCTAAGTTGGTTTGTTGGAACTGTAACAAACTGGGACACTTCAAGAAAGATTTTCGTCTTCGAAAAGTGAACAAGGATGGTGCTGGACCAAGTGGATCCAAGGATCCAGAAAAGCAACAAGGTCAGATTTCTGTTTTCATGTAGAATTCTAAATATATTCAAAATTATATTTCTGAAGCATTTTATGTGCAGAATGATAATGTTGCATGGTTGGTTGATTCAGGAGCAACAAGTCATGTTTGCAAAGATCTATATTGGTTCAAGGACTTTCAACCAATTGAAGATGGATCTATTGTGAAGATGGGAAATGTTGCAACTGAACCAATCAATGACATAGGATCTGTTTTACTTACTTTTACTTCTGGGAAATTTTTGTGTTTGAACAATGTTTTATATGTTCCAGGGATTCGTAAGAATCTCGTGTCTGAAATTGTATTAAATAATTGTGGTTACAAACAAGTGTTAGAAATTGACAAATATATCTTGTCAAGACATGGTTCTTTTATGGGATTTAGTTATATATGTAATGGAATGATTAGGCTTAATATTAATTATCCTTCTAGTGATAATTCTGTTTGCATGGCTTCTAGTAGTACTAGCAATAATTTTCATAAATCTGAATTATGGCATGCTAGACTAGGACACATTCATTACAAGAGATTAAAATACATGTCTAAAATGAGTTTAATTCCTGTTTTCGATATGCAAAATAATGAAAAATGTAAAACATGCATGCTAACTAAAATCACTTGACAACCTTTCGAAGATGTTGTTAGGGAAAGCAAGGTGTTGGATCTTATACATAGTGATTTATGTGATTTTCATGCAACACCTTCCCTTTGAAACAAGAAGTATGTTGTTACTTTTATTGATGATGCATCTAGATATTATTATATCTATCTGCTACATTCTAAGGATGAAACATTTGATAAATTTAAAATTTATAAACAAGTTGATCTTTATAAAAATGAACTAATAAAAAGATTGTGTACTGATGGAGGTGGTGAGTATTATGATCCAGTTTATTTTGAATCAACTGGAATAATACATCAAACCACAGCTCCATATACACCACAACAAATTGGTGTAGCTGAAAGGAAGAATAGGATTTTGAAAGAAATGGTTAATTCCATGTTGTCTTATTTTGGATTAAGTGAAGGATTTTGGGGTGAGACAATGTTAACTACATGTTACATCTTGAATAGAACTCCAAATAAGAGAAGTAAGAATACTCCTTATGAACTTTGGTGTAAAAAGGTACCAAATTTGAGTTATCTCAAAGTTTGGGGTTGTAGAGCAGTTGTAAGGCTTACTAAACCCAAAAGGAAAACATTGGATGAAAGAGGTATAGATTATATCTTTATTGGATATGATGAGCATTCCAAAGCTTATATATTCTATGTTTTAGAATCTAATGACTCTGTTTCTGTAAACAATATCATAAAGTTAAGAGATGCTATCTTTGATGAAGAAAGATTTACATCTATACCTAGACCAAGGGACATAATTCAACAATCTTTCAGCAAGAACACAACTAAAGTTGGAGATGATTTTGGTGGTACAAGTTCTATGCCTGAACTTAGAAAGAGTACTAGAGCTAGAAAAGCTAAATCTTTTGGATCTAATTTTCAACTATATTTAGTTGAAGGAACAAGGGATGAGATTATGTCTTAACCTCCATATTGCTTTAATATTGAGGATGATCCAAAGACTTTCAATGAAGCTATGACTTCTAGGGATGTTCATTTCTGGAAAGAGGAAATTCAAGATGAGATTGATTCTATCATGCATAACAATACTTGGGTATTGTCTGATTTACCTCTTGGTTGCAAGGCATTAGGATGTAAATGGATCCTCAAAAGAAAAATGAAGATGGATGGCACAATTGACAAGTATAAAGCCAGATTGGTTATCCAAGGCTTTAGACAAAAGGAATGCATTGATTTCTTTGATACTTATGCTCCTATTGCCAGGATTTCTACTATTAGATTATTATTAGCTCTTGCAGCTATACATAATCTTGTGATTCACCAAATGGATGTGAAAATTGCATTCTTGAATTGTTACTTGGATGAGGAAATATACATGAAACAACCTGAAGGGTTTGTGATGCCTGGAAATGAACACAAAGTGTGCAAGTTAAAGAAATTATTATTTGGTTTGAAATAAGCACCAAAACAATGGCATCAAAAGTTTGATGATGTTGTCTTGTCTAATGGGTTTGCATTAAACCAAGCTGACAAATGTGTATATAACATTTGATACTTCTGGTAAAGGATTCGTGATTTGTTTATATGTGGATGATATGTTGATTTTTGGTACTGATTTAAAAGAAGTTGATAAAACCAAGAAATTCTTATCATCTACTTTTGAAATGAAAGACCTGGGGGAGACTGAGGTAATTCTTGGTATAAGAATTAAACAAGGAAACAATGGGATGTCAATTTCTCAATCTTATTACATTGAGAAGATATTGAAAAAGTTTAACTTTGAGAATTGTTCTCCTGTTAGCACTCCTATAGATCCTAGTCTCAAGCTTCTACGTAATAAAGGATCTCCAGTGTCTCAATTTGAATATTCTAGGGCTATTGGTTGTCTAATGTATGTCATGATTAGTAATAGGCCTGATATAGCATATTTTATGGGAAGGCTTAGTAGATATACTAATAATCCTAGTTCACATCATTGGCAAGCTGTGAGTAAAGTATTCAAGTACTTGAAAGGGACCGTGAATTATGGTTTAACTTATAGTGGATATCCTTCTATTTTGGAAGGTTATTCAGATGTCAGCTGGATTAACAACTTAGAGGATCACTCCTCTACAAGTGGTTGGGTGTTTCTTTTTGGAGGAAGTGCCATTTCTTGAAAATCTAAGAAACAAAGTTGTATTACTAACTCAACCATGGAGTATAAGTTTGTTGCATTGTCTGCTACTGGTAAAGAAGCTAAGCGGCTAAGGAATTTGATTTATGAAATTCCATTATGGCCCAAACCGATATCTACCATTTCTATCAGATGTGATAGTGCTACAACCTTGGCTAAGGCTTATAGTCAAGTGTCCAATGGAAAGTCTAGAAATTTAGGTGTTAGATATAACATGATTCATGAGCTCATCATGACTGGTGTGATATCTGTTGTGTTTGTAAGAACACAATTGAATTTAGCCGATTATCTACCCAAAGGGTTAGCAAGAGATCTTGTGCACAAGGCGGCTGTAGGGATGGGTTTAAAGTCCACTTAAAATCTTTTATATTGAGATACCAATTCCCATTTAATGCAATATTAATATTAGATGTTGAATTCAATGTGGAAAGCTTGATATTTGAAGATTGGAACACATTTTATGATCATCCCAAGGTATGTGTTCAGTACTGCAAGTTAAGGAGGTTGGAATTTTATTTCTTAATAGTTCTTTGAAATATTGCATTTGTAGGTGCAAGAACAAAGGAACTATCCACTACTAGAAAAAAGGCCTTTTACGACGCGCAAAATACGACGCTCATTGATCTATGTTACGCAAAGGAGAGTGACATTAGAAAAATGTCATCTCTTCAAAAAATTTAAGGATAGAAGACACGCATTATTGCGCGCCCTTAAATTAGTGTCTAAAAAAACACGGAAGGCACCTATAATAAAATGCGCGTCGTCTAAGGATGTCGCTTTATATTTTTTAATGGAACGCGCGTTCCATCCTTTAATAGTGGGGGAAAGGGGGAAATGAAATTCTGAAAAAATTAAAAACCCCGCCATGCTCTCCTCTACCTTCTTTCAATCGTTCTTCTCTCTCTCCCTCTCTCAATCAAATACCAAAAATCGACTATTGTTGGAACTAGGGTTCCGATTCTTAGTGAAATCGAAGGTTTTTTGGTCACTAGGCCATGAAATTGATCAAAGGGGTACAATTTTTGGAACCATGACTATTGTTGGAACTAGGGTTTCAGTTCAAAAACCCTTCATCTACTTCCCTCGATCTTCAGTTCCTCAAGTACTTTCTCAGCCTCTCAATCAATAGAAGAGCTGTATCACAACTACAAATTTAGAGTGATTTCCATATCAAGTAGAACAGTAGCTCCATTAAAGTCAAGGTCTCGAAACTCCATGGTCAATCACCATCAACATTCTACTTATTTATTTGTTCCAGAGGTTTGTCTTCCTTTATTACGAGTTTTATAACCTTTTTAATCACACTCGATTAGCCCTCGATACCTAATGTTATCTTTTGCGTTGTTGCTTCTGCTCTGTTCTTCTTGAAACCTCCCCACACTCTCATGTCGAAACATAATTTATGATATCGAGTTGGAAATCAATAGAAATGGCTATGAAGGTCGGTTGGGTTGGACGATGCTTCCCACTCGTCTTGTTCGTCCTCTCGCTTGCGTATGTACTATCTTCTCTTCTCTTCTGTGTATTTTTGCTCTTAATTCTTCCTTTTATGTCCTTCAGGCACCATTGAAATCATTACATGTAAGCTAGGGTTTTCCTAAATCCAAATTGGGAGCCACAGGGTGACCCTATACGAGCCCTGATTTCTTACGAGCCACAGTGAAGCGTATAGGAATCGGTTGAGGCGGAACGATTTTCAGACGCGCACGCCTTCGAATTTTTAGTCTAATTTTGACTTATTTTGACTTAGTCTAATTTTGATGATCCCATCCCATGGCCAAATTGAATACTGGAATGTGTTTTTACCAAACGGAATTGCTTCAATTTGCAATTGGGATCGTCAATTTAGATTTTGGAATGTTGAATTGGAGATTGACGGGAAATTGATTGCCGACTGAAATTCCAGTCTTATGCTTTGATGCTTAGTCTTATGCTTTGATGGTTCGCCTGGTACTTTAATGGATTTAAGTGACATTCCTATTATCCTATATTCCTATTCCATGTATTCTACAATTCCTTCTAGTACTCTATTCTGCGTATTCTACACTTCGAGAGTATAAATATTGGGAAAGTTTGCAGGTGCAGTTGGCAACTACCTATGTGGCGAAGCTTTTCCAGTCATTTATCAGGTTTAATAACATCTTGATTGATTTTCATAAATACATCTGGGGTATACATATGTGGGCAACTTCGAGCAGGTAGAATGTTTTTCTTTTGTGATAATTTCTTAGAGTAAAGCAATTGGTGCTTTGAGATTTTAAAAATATAATTTTGTAGTTGTGGTTGTGCAGATGACTAAGGCTGGTGAAATTGGGTCATTGACTATGCCTTATTGCAAAGGGGATTGATTTTAGATTTGTAGATATACAATCTCTGTTTTATAATATGCGTTATTTTTCAACAAAAGGAATTGAAAAAAATGGTTCAATGAAAATGGTTACATGATTTGTTTCTAAAACTCTAGTTTTTTACTATTGCTTGATTTTTTAGCTTCTCTTCATCTATTTCATTGTTTTATTCTGATTTTATGCATTTTTTAAGAAATGTAGTATAATTGCTTCATTTATTGACATGTACTGTTGTAAAATGTAAACAGGGAAAGTTTCTAGCTGATTTAGCTTGTTATGGTGATAAGTTGTTCCAAGTAGTGTTCAAGGAAAGGTAAGTAATCTGGGACAACTAATCTTTGTTTCCCCAAATTGCAATCCAGTCAAGGCTTCATGGATTATTAAAATATAATTTTTTTACTGTAGCAACAAGAACCATTGGTGTGATCAGTAAAATCGATCAAGCATCTTCAGATCCCAAAGTTCTTGTTGCTGTTTAGGCACTTCTGTTGGGTCAAGGACCAAGGAGTTCAGTTGATATCCCATGGGTTGCTCTTATTGGGCAATCAGTTTCCAAAAAACCCCTGTGTACATCTTTTTGGAAGAAAGACCATTTTGCCCATGCTGAAATCACAACGTGTATGTCTAATATTTTATTCTCTCTTTTTACTCTGTTTTTATTGTGTGAAACAGGGCCTGAACCAACACATAAGTTGTTGCTGCTGCTGTATCTGATTCTTTCTGATTCATTGTCTGCACGATACTTCAAGGAGATGGTATGATTATTATTTTTAAAGGCTTAAATGCAAGAAATGGAAGTAGAGTGAAAATAGATTGGTATTTGGGATTGTTTAAATATTGATGTGGTTGGTGTGGTGTTTGATAAAAATAAAGGTGCAATGATTGTATTGTATTTGTATATGTAGGAATCACATACTGTTGTTGTACCTGAGGTTCAACCTTACACTCACACTCACAGGCCCTATCAACAACAATCTTCAATCCTTTAACGTGAACGTGATCCTTATGATTCTCTCCTCCCAATCCCAAGGTCAACATTACTAATAATAATAATTGTATTTTTTTAATTTGAGATTTATATTTACATTTCAAAATGTTTTTGTGACTTGTGTAGAAATGTTGGACATGATGGCAGAGGTTTAATGTAAATAAAACACTTTACCTGATGAAATATAGTGTAAATGTCCCATATGCCCCTCATCAATTCATGCAAAATGGTTTGATTGATGGACATGGAGGAGGTCTAGGATCTTACCCTAGGCCTGCGGCACGCCCTCCCTCACCCTCTTTTACTGCTCAACGTTTAATACATCATGAACAACAGGTACTACATTTGTGACAATATTTTGCTTCTTTTTTCTCTTTAAAGACGCACTTAGTACAACATTGTCATCATCTGAAATGTCATCTTGTGTTTTCTCAATTGGGACCTTATTCTTGCTGCTATTATCAAAGTAAAAAATATATTTATTTATTTATTTATTTATCAATGTAGAGTACACGTTCTAAAATAAAAAGTACCTTTTCTTTAGTGATAAAAGTGTTACACCATCTGAAACATCATCATCTCTCAAGTTCATTTTATCATTTGACTTTTGTTTTTTGACACGTAAGCCAAGTTGTGTCAGCTTACGTGTAATTTGTGTTGCTGACAGAGAAAAGGAAGCTGCCATGGAAGAAGAAAGGGGAAAGGAGGAAGAGGCACAGATTAAGTTAGAAGAAGAGCATGTGAGCTTGTTTATACATTATAGTTTATAAACTTTATGATAAATGACCATTTTGCCCTTTTTCAGGAAATCGAAAAATTACAGGTACAATGTTTGCAAATTTAAAATTTCTATTGTAGATCCGTTTTATGGCACTATATCATTGTATAATAAAGAGAGAAGAGAAAATATCTCAGAAGACTTTTTCGTGTTCTGCCTTCTGAAATGCAAGATGTAAACATCACTAAAATCTCCCTCTCTCTCTCTCTAATATAAGGGTAAAAAAAGGTTTATAAATCTCTTGTAGAGTTGTATTTTATGAGGAAAGATTCAAGAATAAAGAAAAGTAAGTAATCTTATGATATTGTGATTGTCCCTTTTTCTGGATCAGGTTTAATTTGGATTTCAAGCTCACCAGCATCTCCAAGTAATGAGGGATCCGTTACACTTAAGAATATCAGCTTATCAAGAGCATCACTTGCATTACTAAAAGAAGGTTTCTTGTTAGAACTTTTGTTTTTAAAAACGATAAAAGATGGAAATCAAGCATGAAACATGTAGACTGTAGAGATGTTTTTACATGTAAATTTATATATTGTAAGAAATAGAATTGTAAGACATTAAATTTTATGAAATGGATTATATTTTTTTATATGATATTTTATTTTATATTGTGAGGCATTAAATGCAAATTTAATTTGAAAATTAGTAAATCTATAAAAAATATTTTTTTTTAACATTTAAAATTATGATACACAAACATGCGTGTCATCTTCATTTATGACATGGCCTTTCTTGACAGAGGCTTTCTTGATACGCATTGCGTGTCATTAACACACGCGTCGTAAGGTTACGACACGCGAATGCGTATCGTCTTCCTTTATGACAGGGCCTTCCTTGATACGCATTGCGTGTCGTAACCGCGCGTCGTAAATGCGTGTCATAAATGCGCGTCGTAAATGCGCGTCGTCTCTCTTTATGACAGGGCCTTCCTTGACACGCATTTGCGCGTCGTCTGAGCGTTTTACGACGCGCAATGACGTCGTAAAAGGCCTTTTTTCTAGTAGTGATCTATATAAGAATGAAGTTTAGTTGCTTCAAGAAGTTGGGACTTGGCTTTGATATGCTTATTGAAGGATGGGACACAAGCTAGTAAATTATAGTGTCAAGTTAGAACTTTGAGAATGAAAATTGTTGTGTATATTATCTTCATGTATTCACTTAGAATAGAAAGGGTTCAATCCTTAGTGACACCTTGATATTCGAATATTTGGAATGAATAATATACTAATGTGAAATTCAATCGTCACGATATTTCATTTATGCATCAGTTTGTTGTTGTTATGATTTTATTTTAAGTTAATCAAGATTACACTTAAATGGGGGAGTTTTGTTAGTGATTTTATATCACTAATATTATTTAAGTGTAATGGGGCTAATTTGTTGATCAATGTCACTTTGACAATTATCGAACAAACTAGTATCGTGCGGAGTGCACATTTGTTTGATTTTGTCATTGTTGAAAGTATATTGCTATTTAGGGGCGAAGCCCCTGAACTAACGGGGGTCCGGGGGCAACGTCCCTGGGAGCAAGGTCCAAGGGGCAGAGCCCCTGGCTGGGGTCGAGCTGCCAGGTCAGTGCGTAAATTTTTTATATGAGTTATGTTACTATATAAAAAATGTATGAGAAATCTCATATTTTTGTAAAATACCCGGTTTTGTGATCCATTTATAGACCCGATTTTATGTTAGTTTTGACAGGTAATATGACCGTTTTTTAGACAGGTTGTTGTTTTCCTGTAACTACCATATAGCAGTTTTAGGACAAGAAGTTAGTTTCTATTATGTGATCAATTTCGGGTTTATTTTTGGGTACAGATATCATAACATCTTCTTCATTATCCATTATAGAAAAACAATGAGTTTCATCTGATTAGAGATTTTGAGTGTACCCTCGAAATGTTTTAATCTGAAAGTGTTTCACAACTCTCATTGATCCAAGATTATCTATATTCCTTTTATTTAACACAACCTCTAGAGGTTCCCATGTGGAAATGGGAACAAATCACGATGGTCTTCATCACCAAATTGTCGAGAACGACAAAGGGTTTCAACGTTATTTGGGTCATCATGGATCGATTGACCAAGAGTGCCCATTTCTACCTATTCGGGAGAGCTCATCGGCCGAGAAGCTGGCCGGTGTGTATATTCGCGAGATCATTGCTTGATATGGGGTTTAGTTATTTATTGTTTTAGACTGTGATGTTCGGTTCATCTCCCGTTTCTGGTAGAAGTTCCACGAGGAACTAGGCACACGACTGCATTTTTGTACAACTTATCATCCGTAAACAGACGAACAAAGTGAGCGGACCATATAGACCCTCGAGGATATGTTGCGGGCCTACGCTATTGACTTTGGTGGGAGATGGGACTCCTACCTACTCCTTGCAGAGTCCTCCTACAACAACAACTTCCAATTCAGTATTGGTGCTCCACCATTTGAGCTGTTGTATGGACGGAGATGTCGTACACCAGTTTGTTGGGGTGAGGTTGGCCACAGGGTGATGGGTCATATCGAGGTGGTTTTGCATACTACCAAAAAGATTCAGCATATCACACAATGATTGCAGACTGCTTAGAGTTGGCAGAAGAGTTACGCCAACCGGCGTCGATCCGAGTTGGAGTTCCAGGTGGGCGACATGGTGTTGCTGAAGGTCTCACCCTGGAAGGGTGTGATTCGCTTCAGGAAGAGGGGAAAGTTGGGTCCCCGATACATTGGTTTGTTTTGATTTTTGCTAGGGTTGGTAAGGTTATCTATAGATTGGATCTTCCGGAGGAGCTCAGTTAGATCTATAGCATATTCCATGTTTCGCAGTTGCGAAAGTGCATTTTGGATGAGGATGCGGTTGTGTCACTAGATGACATCTAGGTCGATGAGCGCCTGAACTACGTAGAGAGACTGGTAGTTGTTTTGGAAAGGAAGGTGAAGATTCTACATAACAAGGAGATACCTTTGGCAAAGGTACATTAGCAGCATCAGAGGGGATCCGAGTGGACTTGGGAGCTGGAGGCCGAGATGCGGGAGCATTATCCGGAGTTTTTCACTGCAACAGTCTTCGAGGACGAAGCCTAAATCAAGTGGGGGAGAGTTGTAACATCCCGACTCCCAAGTATGAAATTTAAGGGTTTTTATGCATTTCATAAGACCTACCTGACGATTTGAAGGTCCCAACTTGTCGTGTAGAGACCAAGATGGCCACGTAATTTACAAAGCCTACTCGACGAGTTGGAAGACCCAACTGTTGACCTTGAATGTTGACTTTGACTTTGACAAAGTTTGACTTCTAAGGGTATTTTGGTAATTTGGGTCTTAATGGAATTGGTCCTATGATGGTTGTAGGTGTTTGAGTTTGGGGTTGTGATTCGAGAGCTTGATCTTTTCAGTTCAATTGGACATTGTGAGGTGAGTTTTCCTCACTATGCCAACAGGTTCGAAGGCACCAAGGCCGACCCTTTTTGGATTGTTATCCTAGTTATCGCATGATGATATGCTTAGTGATATGTTAGATATGTATCCTGGTATATAGGATGATGCTATGTCTAGTGACATGTTAGGTCGGTATCCGGGTAGATAAGATGATGCTATGATTAGTGATTTGCTAGATCTGTTTGACTGTTTGTACATGCTAGCCAGCATATGATATTATGTGTTGATTGTGTGATTGCGGGTGGGTTGAGGTATTTCTTCTTTGTGCTCTAGGCCAACAGGCCCAGGGCGGCCCGGATAGACTGAAGGCCTATCGGGGCGTACCAATCAGGCCGAAGGCCCGAAGAATGGTCCAGACAGGATGAAGGCCTAGTAGGGGGACCAGGCATGATGAAGGTTCTAACAATGGGCCAGATAGACTGAAGGCCCAACGAGGGCGATCCAGTCATACTGAAGACTCTATATGCATGTTGTTTGTTATTATATTGTTATGGTTTGCATGGCATTGGTATTTTGGGGGAAATCACTAAGCTTCGGGCTTACACTTTTGGATTTTGTTTCAAGTACTTCGGATGATCGTGGGAAGGCAAAGGCTTGATCGTGCGCATCCTCACATTTTATGATTTCGATTTATAGGATACTTTTATATGAAACTATTTTGAAAACATTTTGTAATAAGTAATGGTTTTTGGATGCTTGAAAAAGTTTTAAATTTTTATGAATTTTATGAATGTTACAAATATGGTGTGAGAAGGTTTTCATGAAGACATACCAACGCACTTAGTGATGTCTTTGGAATACTTTGATGTAAAAATAAACATGTGAGTGTCGTTGAACTATAATTCCAAGGAAACAACTTAGAGGTCCTAAATCTGGCATGGAAAACTCACTTGCAAGAAGAGCCATGAATGATGTACGTAACTTTTGAGTGGACGTTGTAAGTATAATGTCATCCACATAAAGTAATAAATAAGTGATATCATGCCCGTTGTGATAAACAAAAGTGAGTGATCACATTACCTATGAATAAAACCGATTTTGGTGACATATCTGCAAATCATTTATACCATGCGCGAGGAGTCTGCTTGGGTCCATAAAGGGATTTTTGGAGTAGACAAACATGGTTTGGCCGGGAAATATCCTAAAACCGCATAGGTTGGTGCATATAATGGACCTCATTAAGCTTGCCACGTAAAAAAACATTTTTGCATATAGTTGGTGAACCGACCATGACTTGGAGATGGCAAGTGTCAAGACCGTACTGATGGTAGTTGGTTTAACAACCGGACTAAACATCTCCAAAAATTGATTCCCATTTGTTGAGATTGACCATCACCAACAAGTCGTGCTTTAAAGCCGGGAAATGAGCCATGTGAATTCATTTTATGTCTAAAAATCTGCATTGAACGAATAATATGCATACATGGTTTCTTAGGGATAAGGGTCCAAATCTTATTATCAATAAGAGCTTTATATTCGTCGGTAATAGAATTTTTCCAATTTGTATCGGAGAGGACCTCTTTTGGATTTTATAGGAGAGGAGATAAAGAAGAGGAGGTGCTAAGATTGAATGGAAGCTTCAGTTTTGAAATACCCGGCATGCTACGAGTGTGGATAGTTCAAGTGAATGAGGGTGCGATTGTAGAAGTGGGTTGGAATATAGGAATTGTAGCGAAGGAAGGGTTGGGTAAAGAGTGATATGGGATAGAGGAAAATGGAGATGAACACCCAATAGTGGATTGAGGCAAGGAAGTGGTCAGTCGAGGTGGTTGTTGGCTATATGGGTCAACGTTGGGCTGCTGGGCGAATTCTGCAGCAGGTTGGGTTGGGTCAGAAGTGGGTTGCGGTGAAGGGTTTGTTGTTATTTCGGGTTGGTGTAAGTGGAAAGGAAAGATGTTTTCATGAATGAGCTTATATGTATCGGGTAGAGAATGGAATTTGGTAGCAAATGGAAATATTCTTTCATCAAATACCAAATTTCGACAGATAATTATTTTTTGTTGGTTGAGATCTTAGCATTTGTAGTCGCAATGATTAGGTGGGTAACAAAGGAAAACACATTGCGTAGAACGAGGTTAGAGTTTGTTGATGGTGGTGGCAGGAATGAGAGGATAACATAAGCATCCAAACACTCTTAAATGTGCATAAGATGGTGTGCGATGATAAAGAAGTTGTGTCGGGGTTTGATAATTTAAGAGTTTAGAGGGTAAGATATTAAGTAAGTAGGTTGCCATTTTAAGGGCATGGTGCCAAAATGAGGGAGGTACATGAGAATGAGCAAGAATAGTACGAATGTTGTTGTACGTTAATGTCACATATTTTTCTTTTGTATTTTCCATTTTTCCAAGATGAATGTGCAAAAGAAAAATGAAAATGCAAGCCATGTTGAGTGCAAAATTTATGGAAATAGGAGTTATTGTATTCGGTACCATTATCACATTGAAAGTTTTAGATTTTGGTTTATTAAATGAATGTGTGAAAGTTTTTAAAAATTGTGAAGACTTGAGATTTGTGACTCATAGGGAAGGTCCAAAGAAAATTTGTGTAGTCATCAAGAAATAAGACATAATATCCCCCGGAACTCATAACTGGAGAAGTCTATAAATCGTTATGTATGATGTCAAAAGCAGATAAAGTAAAAGATTTAGAGTCATAAAATGGAGATTTGATATGTTTTCCATAAACACAAGAAGAACAATGCGATTTGGTTTTAGTACCATTACAAGAAACAAATTGTTGAAATCTAAGAGAATCTAAAGTGTTTGCTCCAGGGTGTAACATCCCAAAACCATGACAATTTTTTTAAAAAGACATTTTCATAAAACATAAGATTGTCAAACATTATTGCGAAACAACTACGATATGCGTACATCCTATACCCACACTCTCAAGAGTAGATAACCATACATTACACTGATTTCTAACAACCACACCTACTCATGAAACTTCTACTAACCTACAACCGCTTTGTGTATGCTAATCATATATAAAACTAGATTCGATAGACAATCAAATAATTGATTCTACCCTAAGCCCACAACTAGAAAAGGAGCAGAAAATAAGGCTACATCAAACATTCTTAGGCTATAAAATCTAAGTTATGTACAACTATGATGCACACACTAAAAAACTACAATAATAATGCCATTTCCATATAACATATCAAGAAATCCCTTTAGGCTATCAGACATCATAAATCAGGCAATTATATCATGCAATTCCTGAAGATCTATAGCCTATAAGCTGATATGTATTTCAACACATCAACAATTCACATAAAACAAATGTGGGTATCTTGGGGAATAACTTTCCTTGGGCTCCGACTGACTGTACACATCACATCCTCTCCGTTGATCGTTTTAAAAATTAATTATGAAAAATATTTTTGCAGATCCATAGTTTAAATTTGGAATCACAAAATTGTTCATCCAATTATCTCAAACCTGGGCTATGGTACCAAATTTTAACATCCCATAACCATGACAATTTTTTTTTTGAAGACATTTTCATAAAACATAAGATTGTTAAACATTATTTCCAAATTCAAATCCATAGAAACCAGTGTATCAAAATATTCTCTCAATGCATAAGTCAGTAAGAGGATATGTATGATCATGCATGCACCTTGCCCTGATCATCTGATGTACTTGAAAACATTAAAATCAACATTTGTAAGCCAAAGCTTAGTAAGTTCCCTCAAAATACCCCACACAACAATATATATACAATGCATGCATATTAGGCCCACATCATAAGACTGAATTGCCCTCGAACCCATAACATAAGATTGGATTGACCCCTTCCGGGCCCTCAGCTCATGACCGGCTTGCTCCCGAGCCCACAACATAAGACTAGATTGCCCCCTCCCGGGCCCTCAACTTATGACTAGATTGCTCCGAGGTTTGTTGGCTTACAACACACAACAGTACTGCCTCAACCCAACCACACTATGTCAACATATTCAAATAATAGTCAATTACCAACAAATAGATGTAATCATACAGATCTACCAATATAACAGATCGTTATAGTGTACCAACATCCTAGAAACAAGGACACATACTACAGTACAAAGTATAGTGAGAAAACTCACATCATAGTCTAAAAGATAACAAAACCGATCTATTTGAACTTACCTTAGGTTCCAGTCATGTGTGATAAAGCGTTGATATCCATGTACCAGTTTGAATCTGGTGGGTTAAATGTCATTGTTTGCATGGCTTGAACAAGATCAGTGGGTGTTGGGTTGTACACATTTGATGAAAAATTCTGCTATGGACGCGGGCAAAGGATGCTTGGGGTTGTTACGCCTAGTCCATGTATTGGTGGGATGAGGACATGATGGTTCCATCCACTTTGCTTGGGGTCAAGCCCAAGGAGGATATACGCCCCATGTAGGTTGTCGATATTGGGAGGGAGAAAGTGTTTATTAACTGCTTGATTTATTCATATCTCCCTAGGAGTATATATACACATCGGCTAGAGTTGTATAAGGAAACCGTAGATATACACAAATGCTAATAAGGATAAATGCAAAAGGTATAACACTATAATATTCTAATAAAAGACCAAAATATTAGTCGAATTGAATGTAAACCTTCCATCTAACAGGTTAATCAAAAAGTTCACAACCATTTTTTATTATATAGAGTAATTATTATTTTTCATTAAAAAAAAAGATAGAACTAAATATGAATATAAACTAAAATATTTTTAAATATAAGAATTAAAATGTGTATAAACATAACCGATTTGAGATTAGGGACTTGGGGGGAGGATACTTATCCAAATTAAACCGAATCGAGTTGACCCGATTCTCCAAATCGGACCCTTCACTGAACCTTCCCTGCTTCTCCTAATAAATACCCCACTCGGTTTCCCCCAAATTTGCTCGACCCCAACACGTTTCTCTCTCCAAATCTCATCTTCCCATTTCAGATCTTCAAAGATTATCAAAACCCTAAAAAATTTCATTCTTATCTTCCTTTCCATTCTTCGGTCTCAATTGCTCCAACGCATTACCCCAAAACTCCCTTAAAGATGGCTATGGCTTATCTCGGATCAAAGAAAGCCAACGCCGCCGCACTAATGTCGTCGCCGTCCCCTTCACCCCACCAACGCATCTTAACCCAAGACGAACTCAAAAAAATCGCCGCCTACAAGGCCGTCGAGTTTGTCGAATCCGGCATGGTTCTCGGCCTCGGAACCGGCTCCACCGCCAAACACGCTATTGACCGTATCGGAGAGCTTCTCCAGCAAGGAAAACTAAGCAACATCGTCGGAATACCCACTTCGACGATGACTCATGAGCAAGCTTTGTCTCTGGGCATACCTCTGTCGGACCTTGATAACCACCCTGTTCTCGATTTGGCCATTGATGGAGCAGATGAGGTTGACCCAGATATGAATTTGGTCAAAGGCCGAGGCGGATCGTTGCTTCGTGAGAAAATGATCGAAGGTTGTTGCAAGAAATTCGTCGTGATTGTCGATGAATCCAAACTGGTGGACTATGTCGGAGGAAGTGGGTTAGCCATGCCGGTTGAAATCGTTCCTTTTTGCTGGAAATTCACAGCGCAGAAGCTTCAATCGTTGTTTGAAGAAGCTGGTTGTGTTGCAAAGCTTCGTACTTCGCCGGAAAATGGTAAGCCATTTGTGACTGATAATGGGAATTTCATTATCGATTTGTATTTCAAGAAAGACATTGGGGATTTGAAGGCTGCCGGCGATGCAATTTTAAGACTGGCCGGAGTGGTAGAACATGGAATGTTTCTTGACATGGCGACTACTTTGATAGTCGCCGGAGAACTAGGAGTTACCGTGAGGCATAAATGTTAGTTCTATGGCAATGGCTACCGGAGATTTTGGTTTCTAGCTAACATTATTAGGAAATGAAATTAGGAATTATGTTTCTCCGATGAAATTTTATTCAATTTTTATGCGTTTATTTGACGAACTATTGAGGAGGATTTTGCGTCGAACTTGCTACAACCACAAGATATCCTTAACGTATCTTCAACAATCTTATCATTTTCATCGTATTTTACAAAAAGAATTTTTATAGAAAACTAATTATTCTGAAAAATGTGTAAATGTCATGTCGGTTAAATACCACGAATGTTGACAGATTTGATTGCTTATTATATAATTAAAAGAGTTTAGGCAGTTAGGCTCATTGAAATTTTAACAATTTTTGGATTTACTAGTTTGGAAATATGGTCATCCGACCTTTTTTAGGGCATGCAAACATATCATGATGCTCTCTTTGGTGGCCTCCACCCAAAACCTATCTTCTAGACTACAAAATTGGCATCAATTTTAGGTTTAAAGATTAGTTCGTAACCTTGTAAAGTTTGGCTAAGGGACTATTTATTTGATATGGTTTTATTGGGCTCGATTGGATTTCACTTGGTCCTATAAGGTTGGATTTAATCGGTTATATTTAGACTATTTGATATCATACTTAGAAGCTTCTACTTGTCTTATTATATAACTCTTACTTACTATATTTCAAGACAATTGATGATTCAATGGACATTGATTCGATTATATTTGACCCAATCAACAATTATCAAACTATTTTTAATAACTAGAAACCTCTCTACAAATTCATGTTTCTTCCAAAGTCACTCATATAGTTGCAAGCCTTTTTTTTAACAAAACGATGACTCCAAATATAATATCTCACTCTAACCAACATGATATCATAGTCGGTGTTTAGCACTTTAAGGGCTCGATGTATATAGTCAATCTCATTAAGTTTTCATTTAAGGGGAGTGTTGGAGTTTTAGATCGAAAAGGTCCTATCCTTTTTTTATTATCTTTTAATTTTTTAATTTTTTAATCCTATTTTTTTTTTATATATGTTGGAGTTCTCGTTTGTTTTTTTTTTTTTTTTTTTCTTTATATAATCTCCTAGATAGCTAGTTTAGGATTCCTCATTTCTTATTCAAATCTAAGATGACATCAAAACCACCGTATCTTTGGGGCTAACATGTATTGTCTAATACTTAAGAGCTTTTTTGGGGTGTACTGGAGTCACACATCCAAGTAATAACATTAATGATTCAATTTTTTTTACTGAATCAAATTTTTATTTATTTTTCGGACAACTTAACTAAATAATCGCAAAAATGGATGCGGACACCACTTAGGGAGATTGAACCTAAGGAAACGAGAATTAAAATTTCAAAAAAATAGTTCCTTAGTTGATAGTTTGTCTCACCACTCTTGCAATTCGTTTTTATATAGAAATAGTAAAATAAGTGTTAGTAAGGGTGCTTGGTTATTCAATCTATTATTATCGATTCCTTTGTAATGTTTTGATAGCTTTTTGCTAATTCTTTAATATATGAAATCGATGTGTTTTGTTGTGGAATATTTTCTAGTTTATTAGAAAAAATTTCAAATGAAAATGAAAATTTTGAAAATTCGTTTGGTTTATTTAGTTTTTAAAAAAGAATATAAAAATATGATCTTTTTTTAATTGCATGTAAATTAGAAAAAAAATTATTTTTTACAGGTTTTTTAAAGTTTTCTAAAATTTTCAAATCGTAAATGAAAATTCCATAATGTTTTCATAATTTTTCATTAAAAATTAAAGATGAATACTTACTCTATTTTCTAAAAACATTTCTAGAAGACAAAATTGCACAAATGGTCCCTGTGGTATGTTGAAAATTATCACTTTTGTCCAAAAATGTTTGGACTAGCACCAAAGGTCCAAAGTTTTTATTTTGTTGCAAATTTAGTCCGTTTCATAATTGGAAGTGTGTGAAATAACCTTTTTGCCATTTCTATTTGTTTTCCCTTCTCTTTTTATTAATTTTGTATTTTTCTGATTAATAGTTAAACAAAAAAGAAAACAAATATAACCTTACCCCAACCATATTCCCTCCCCCAATTCCCTTTCTCTCTACTGCCTGAAAAATATGAATGTCACCATCTTTTTTCCTGGCGTCGACTTCTCTCACACTTACACGACTCACCAAACTTCACCTTCCCTCCCTCACAAACTGATGGCTACGAATTTAACTGTACCAACAACCCACCTTTATCTTTTCGAATCACCGCCATTCTCTCTCACTCTCTCTCAAATCGTTGTCCTTCTCTCCACTATCCTCATCGTTTTGCTTATCCGACAAGCTTGTAGTGATTTGGTGTAACACCCATAAAATTTACGCCAAATTTAAACTTTTAATACTAACAAAAGAGTCAAATAGTAATTATTTAAAAAAAACCGTTTCCAATTCTTTTATCATCAGAGTGTCCCAAAATAGATCATGAGGATGAGGAGCGGTACGGTCACGCCTTCGCCTTCCCTCGCTCTCCAGAAGTACCTGAAACAATAAACTGAAAACTGTAAGCCCGAGGGCTTAGTGAGCTACCCCCAAAATACCAATACCACACTAGCAGAAGCCATAGCAATAACGATCAATCAAAAAACATACATACTGGGCCATCGGCCGGACTGGTCCGCCCTACTGGGCCTACAGTCTATCTGAATCTATCTCGAGCCTTCGGCATGACTGGTCCGCCGCATGGACCTACAGTCTCCCTGGACCACTCAAAGGGTGTGTTGGCCTTCAGCACAAAGCAGGACCACCTCAACCCATCCAACCAGCAACTAACCATGTACGCATACTATCATATACCGGCACATACACATAGCAAACATATCTATCTCAATTACCATCAATCATAGAGTTTCACTTGTAACTAGAGCATTGACCTAACAGGTCACTATCATACCAATCCTTACGGATCATAAAAGCATATCATGCTATCTATCATGATTTCGATCTAACAGATTTGAATCGTATGTAGCATACTATGACAACCGATCTAACCGATCTCTAGCATAACAACCATCCTAAACAGGATGAATTCTAACATGGCAATCACATAACACCCATCCTAAACCAGGATGAATCTAACATGTCAATAACAAAGCAACCATCCTAGACCAGGATGTGAATCATAAAGGGCCGACCTTGGTGCCGTAGACCCTATCGATATAGTGAGGATAACTCACCTCGCAGATGTCGATTGAAATGCAAACCCCAACTATCGGATCACTTGACACCGGCTCCACCACCTATAACCATAGCACAATATACTCATAAGTTCTTACTCTTATGAGACACCCCATAACCCCTTAGTAATTCCTGATCAAGGTCAGAGTCCTCAGTCAAGGTCAATAGTCCATGTTGACCTCAACTCGCCGAGTGCACTCGGCCACTCGCCGAGTCCATGGAGCACATTCCAACTCGCCAAGTCATCGGAGTGACTCGTCGAGTTCCTTCAAATCCTGATCAATCCTTAAGGGCCACCCGTCGAGTATCCTCCTTGCAACTCGACAAGTACACACGCATGCCTACCCAAGGGAAAAGTCATCCGAATCGCCAAGTTGTTCTTCAACTCGTCGAGTTTTATGGTGATCTTCATCGGACTCGCCGAGTTGTTCATCCAACTCGCCGAGTTCAATGACCATCTTCATGTGACTCGCCGAGTTCACTCTTGCGACTCGCCGAGTCCATCCAGTCCTCTTTCCATACAGACTTGATTTGAGCCATGCAGCGGCTCCAAATCACATATCCAAGCTTCGAGGGCATACTTACCACGTAAAGTTGCAAACTTTACGTGCATGCATGGTTATAAAGGCTCCAAATGTCTATTTTAAGTTCTTAATGGAGCTTCTAGTCCAAGAGGGACTCCAACCACAACCAATACAACAACTTTATGACTCTAGCATCCAAGAAGGGTTCAGATCTAAAGTTACAACTTCAGATCTAGCCCATAGCTCAACATCCTAACTTGAAAATCCATAAAAAGCCCTAGAATCAACCAAAGGGAAGAAAAGGAAGTAAGAATGGTACTTTGATACCTTCAAACGGTGCTAGCTGAGGCAAAACCCGCTTCCCATTCCTTTCTTGCTTCAGTTTCCTTTGCACTCTTAGCTTCCTTCCTCCAAGATCCTCTTTCCCAAGCTTCAAACCCACACCAAAGCACACACACACGAATTAAGGTTTCAAGGGCTCTCAAAGACTGTAAGGAGGCCCAAAGGAGGCTGAGGCTCCTTTAAATAGGGGTGAAAACCCCGGGATTTAGGGTTTCATCTGCCATCTCCTACTCACCGAGTCCCAATAGTGGACTCGCTGAGTATGTCACTAAACGCGTGTTCTCACCCCGCTGCTACTCGACGAGTAGGTCGACCAACTCGTCGAGTAGAGCCTCATCCCTAAATTCTTAATTAATTAATACTGAGAATCGGGGTGTTACAATTCTCCCCCACTTGAACTAGACTTCGTCCTCGAAGTCCGCTGAAGAAAACAATGTCGGGTAATTCTCGCGCATTTCCACTTCTGTCTCCCACGTCCACTCGGATCCCCTCTAATGTTCCCACTGCACCTTTACTAAAGGTATTTCCTTGTTCCGCGGAATCTTCTTCTTCTTTTCCAAGATAGCTACATGCCTCTCCACATAGTTCAGGCGCTCATCGACCTGAATGTGATCCAACGATACCACTGCATCCTGGTCCATGACGCACTTTCGCAATTGCGAAACATGAAATGTGTTGTGGATCCGGATAAGTTCCTCCGGAAGCTCTAGCCTATAAGCCACCTTGACAACCCTGGAACATAGTTCAGGCCCTCTTCCTAAAACGGATCACACCCTTCCAGGGTGAGACCTTCAGGAGAACCATGTCACCCACTTGAAATTCCAACTCAGATCGGCGTCGATCTGCATAACTCTTCTGTCGACTCTGAGAGGTCTGCAGCAGCTGTCTAATCTGCTGTATCATCTCAGTAGTTTGCAGAACTACCTCTGTCCGACCCATCACCCTGTGCCCAACCTCGCCCGAACAGACTGGGGTTCTACACTTCCGCCCATACAACAGCTGGAAAGGCGGGGCGCTAATACTGGAATGATAGATGTTATTGTAGGCAAACTCTACAAGTGGTAGGTGGGAATCCCAACTCCCACCGAAATCAATGACGCACGCCCTCAACATATCTTCGAGGGTCTGAATGGTCCGCTCACTCTGCCCATCAGTTTGCGGATGGAACGCTGTACTAAAATGCAGCCTCGTGCCTAGTTTCTCGTGGAACTTCTGCCAAAAACGGGAAGTGAATCGAACATCCCGATCGGAAACTATGGAAAATGGAACCTCATGGCAAGAGACAATCTCGCGGACGTATAGGTCGGCCAACTTCTCCGCCGATGAACTCTCCCGTATAGCTAGGAAATGGGCACTCTTGGTCAATCAATCCCCGATGACCCATATAGCGTCGAAACCCTTTGCCGTCTTCGGCAACCTTGTGACGAAATCCATCGTAATCCGTTCCCATTTCCACATGGGAATCTCCAGGGGCTGCAACTTACCATGCGGCCTCTGGTGCTCGGCCTTGACCATTATGCAGGTCAAGCACCTTTCAACGTACCAAGCGATATCTCACTTCATACCAGGCCACCAATAACTCAAACTCAAATCTCGATACATCTTGGTAGCCCCCCGGGTGAATAGAAAAACGAGACTTATGAGCCTCCTCCATCACTGTCTGCCTAACTCCTCCGGTCATCGGAACCCAAACCCGACCATATCGCGTCAATAGCCCGCGACTATCCTAAACAAACTGGGCGCTTTCGCCCTTAATCCTTTCCAATTTCCCGTTCTCCGGTTTCATACCCTCGATCTGAGCATCTCTGACCAAACCCACCAGCGGGGAATCCACCGCTATCCTCATACATCTGGCTGGGGTAGAAGACCCAGCTGACTTGCGGCTCAGGGCGTCCGTGACCACATTCGCTTTACAAGGATGGTAAAGGATCTCACAATCATAGTCCTTGACTACATCCAGCCACCTGCGCTGCCTCATATTCAAGTTCGGCTGATCCATAATGTGCCTCAAACTCTTATGATCCGTGTATATGGTACAAAGGACCCCGTACAGATAGTGCCTCCAAATCTTGAAAGCGAAGACCACCGCTCCCAACTCAAGATCGTGCGTGGGGTATCTCGTCTCATGCGGCTTCAACTGCTGCGATGCATAAGCTATCATTCGCCCCCTCTGCATGAGGACTGCCCCTATGATGGATACCACAGAATCCTCCACTCCCTCGGGGAGTGTCAACACTGGCGCCTCGCATAACCGTTGTCGGAGGGTCTCAAACTCCCTCTGCTGCTCCGGGCCCTACCGGAAATCCACTCCCTTCCTCGTTAGACGAGTGAGGGGTACAACAACCTTGGAGAAATCACGAATGAATCTCCGATAATACCCTGCTAAGCCCAGAAAACTCCTGATGTCTGAGGGAGATCTCGGAGTCTCCCACTGCATAACCGCCTCCACCTTGGACGGATCGACCAAAATCCCATCCTGGTTAACGAGATGTCCAAGGAACTGAACCTCCCGCAACCAGAACTCACACTTCAAGAACTTGGCATAAAGCCGCTCTCGTCGCAGCACCTCCAACAGCTCCCTGAGGTGCTCCTCATGCTGCTCTCGGGTCTTGGAATACACCAAGATATCATCTACAAACACAATGACCGAGCGATTGAGCATCGGTCTGCAGACTCGGTTCATCAAATCCATGAACACTGCTGGCGCGTTGGTGAGTCCAAATGGCATCACCACGAACTCGTAATGACCATAACGAGTCCGGAACGCGGTCTTCTCCACATCTTCCTCCCTCACCCTGACCTGGTGGTAACCTGATCTCAAATCAATCTTGGAAAACCAAGATGCATCTTGCAGCTGGTCGAAAAGATCATATATCCTCGGGAGCAGATAACGGTTCTTCACCGTTAACTTATTCAAATCCCTATAGTCAATGCACATCCTGTGCGAACCATCCTTCTTCCTGAAGAAGAGGATCGGTGCTCCCCAGGGTGAGCTACTCGGACGAATAAACTGCTTACCCAGCAGTTCCTGCAACTGAGATGACAGCCCCTGCATCTCTAGCGGTGCCAAACGGTACGACGCCTTGGCGATAGGGGCCGCACCTGGCACTAGATCAATCCTAAACTCAACCTGCATCACCGGAGGCACTCCGGGTAACTCCTCCGGAAATACATCAGCAAACTCTCTAACTACAGGGACCTCTGAAACTGAGAGCTGCTCTCTAACCTGCATATCTACCACATACGCCAAATAACCGGCACACCCGTGCTGAATATACTGTCGAGCCCTGGCCGCCGAACAGAACCCTGATCCCGACCTGGTGCCCTCACCATATACTACCAGTTCTCCCCCACTTGGGGTTCGAACCACCACCCGCTGTCCCTCACAATCGATTATGGCGCCAAAACGGCTAAGCCAATCCATTCCTACAATCACGCATACATCCCCTATGGGGATAGTAATCAAATCTATTGGGAAAGACACCCCGAAAATCTCCAACTCGCATCCTCGGTAGACCGAAGAAGCAGAAACCCCGTGCTCGTTGGCGATCGAAACTTGCAACGGACACTCAAGATCATCTATCAGCACACTGAACCCCCTAGAGAAGATCTGAGATACGAATGACCGACTCGCCCCCGAGTCAAATAAAACCAAAGCAGGCAAAGAATTTACTAAGAACGTACCTGATCATAGGCACGACCAATAAGCATAAAACAAATACAATAACTGAGATAAAGAATAGGAACATACCAGCAACCACATCCGGTGCTGCCTTGGCCTCCTCGGCCGTGAGCTGGAAGGCGCGACCCTGATCCTTCGGAGGCTCCATCTTGACTGGCCTCACATCTCCAATCCTCACAGTAGTTGGCGCGGAACCCTGCGCCGGCTCGGCGGCGAGCTACGGACAGTTCGTCTTCACATGACCAACCTGATGACAATGGTAACAAATCCTCATATATGCTGGAAGGGCGGACTGACAGCAGTCCCTGGGATAGTGCCCCTCCTTGCCACATTTGTGGCACCCACCTCCTGCTCGACAAACCCCTGAATGAGCCTTACCACACTTTCCACAAGTGCGGCTCTGATGACCCCCTGACCGTGTATCAGCGGTCTTAGACCGCTTAGGCGCCGACTGAGACTGTTCCGGTGCCTGACGCTGCTCCTTCAGCTACAGCTCTATCTCCAACTCACGCCGCCGTGCGGCTTCCTGTAGGTCCAGGAGGGTATCACATCGCTGAGTAGACACAAACTGTCGAATATCCGTCTTGAGCATACTCAGATAACGAGTCATCTAAGACTGCTCTAAAGCAAACTCCGGGAAAAACATAGCCCTCTCCGTTAACATACGGGTAATCTCCATCACAGACTCCCCATCCTGTGTCAAGGTCAAAAACTCCTGAGCAAGCCGCTCCCGTTCCACGCGCGGAATGTAGCGGGTGCGAAACATATCCCGCAACTGCTCCCAGGTAATAGCAGCCCTCTAATCATCATTATACAACCAAGTCGTCAGCCTCCACCAGTCCTTCGCCCCAAGCCTCAGCAAGTTCAGGGCACACCTGACCTTTTGGTCAGCAGGGCATGAACATGTGAAGAAACACCCCTCCACGTCAGATAACCACCTCATAGCCCGAATAGCATCCTGTGTACCATCAAATGTCAAGGGATTCGTATTGTCGAAGTCCCGGTACTGGAAAGCCCTGCCGGCTCCTCCTCCTCCAACCCCTGCAGCAGTTACAGCCGAAGTGGCTGCAGCGGCAACGGTCTCTGCTAGAGCGGCATACCGCTCATCAAAATACTCGACCATCGTTGTCTTAATCGACCCAAACATCTCTAGCAGCTGCGCTCGAAATGCAGCAGCAATCTCTTTGTGCATGATCTCCCGAATCCAGGCATCCAACTCCTCAGTCCCTATCTGAACCACGGGCTCAGGTGCTATCGGCACCTCCAATCCTCCGTCTCCTGACCCTGATCCTGATCTTGATCCTGATTCGGACCCCGAAGAAACACGTCTCGTCACCACCATACTGCAAACACACTCAATGTCTCAGACATATCATATAATGACGGAAGACCAATTACCCTCAATCCCTAGGGGTTGTGACTTCCTTGATATGCGTATGGGTCCTGTGCTTTCAGTAGTATGGGCCCTTACTACCTTCCACACCTACCCACATTTGTGTCAAGTATCACCACAACGCCCTAAACTGTATTTAACATAATATGCGCTCAACCCTCACTAACAGGGGACATCGCCTACGACCCAACGCCTAATTAGACGTTCCATAATCAACTTCCTTTCGTCTACCAGGCGGACTTGACAAATATATTTCACTTTTGATAAAATCCTACTCCTATGGTCTTGGTATACCCCTAGAGGGACTTGAACCCTCGTTTTCTCCATGAAAGAGAGAGGTCGTAACCACTGGACCATAGGGGCACCAATGGACCATAGGGGCCTATGGCCACCTTTAGGAAATCAAAAAGCACTACACAATACAAATACAATAGGGAATAAGGCCTAAGGCCACCTTAACTTAAATATACATCAGCCGAGGGACACCAAGAAAGAATTACTTCTACCAAAGAAGGGTCCATAACTTCTATTCAAGTTGTTTATGTACCTGCAGATGATTTGACTTGTATTTCTAATAAGTTGTTCAATCGTTGGCATGTTGAATCATATACATAATGGACTGGTTTAGATCGATCCTAACCGCATGATTATGAATTCCTTTTATTGAATAGAATAGTAATTAAAAGTCATAATATATTAATATGAAACTCGGCAGGGGTAATTTCAAATCACGAATTGATGCGAAATCCAGGCTATGCTATTGTCATTCAACCGCTACAAGATCAACAATTCCATAAGCTTGGGCCTCTGTTGCTGACATAAAAACATCTCTTTCCATGTCTACGGAGACAACCCATAGGGGTTTGCCCGTTCTTTGTACATAAACCCTTGTCAGGGTTTCACGTAGTTTCAGCAGTTCTCCCACTTCCAGGATGAATTCTCCCCTTGCTACTTCAGAAAAAGAACCAGCAGGTTGATGGATCATTACCCTGATGATATAAGAAAATAAAAGGTTTCTTTATTTCGCATGATAAAGGGAAGAGAAAACAAAGATAAAATAATAACAAGAAAAAAAGATAGAATCGAACAACCGTACGGGCATTATGCATTGCATACGGCTCTACAATAAAATTGACCCTTACCTTACATCAAATAAAGAAAAAATAGGATCGATCAGACCCCGATCGGTAAATGATCAACTTACCTTTTCAATAATTTTTTTAAATAAAATAAAAAGGGTACTCAAGCGTTTCGGAGTCAAATCATTCAAAATTTATTTTTTGATATCTAAATCTAAAAAAATATCTGGAAAATTGCATCAAATAGGATTTGAACCTATACCAAAGGTTTAGAAGACCTCTGTCCTATCCATTAGACAATGGACGCTTTTCATTGCTATTTTTTAGTAGTTTTACTTTATGATCTTTTATTTGAAAAAATACGAATCTAATATAGTAGGATTTCTGTAAGAAAATTATTTGAATTGTATATTCAATGATGAATGATGTATTAATTAGAGTCTATTAGAGTATTTAATAATATATAAATATAGTAAGATAATAGAATAAATCTATAAGTAGAGGCTATAGAGCGGGTAGCGGGAATCGAACCCGCATCGTTAGCTTGGAAGGCTAGGGGTTATAGTCGACGTCGATTCATCATTTTTAACGTCTCTAATAAACTTGACTCAAATAATGATGTCGAAGTAGGAAACTTTTTCAATTATCAAGATTTGTAATGATTCCTTATGGGTTGAATTTTGAGAAGTTGGAAATGGGCCAGTCTATCTTATTGATTGAGTCACTTGAACAGGCAGAGTCAAATAGAATTTATTTATTCGTTTTATTTCTAAGCAAAAAATCTTTTCTTCTTCCAACTTTTCGATCTTCCCATTCGTTCCCTGTGGGTTCCTCTTCCTACTAGTAACTGATCCTGCAGTTGCGCACCACTCACACATCCATGAAACTTCCATCATCCTCTGCAGCACTAGTGTACACTGGCTGCACATAGCGCTGGACCCGATAGACTTTCGAATATCCGATCCTACACTAAGGTCGAATCGAACATTCTCAGGCTATAAGATCTTGACTATCCACAGTCGTGGTGCATACACTAAGCATCTACAATTATGATGTCAATCCCATATACAAGAAACTCTAGGCTAATATGTATCATACAATCAGGCCAATCTATCATGCGATTCCTGAAAATACCTAGCCTAACACCAACATGTTGTTCTAACATATCAGAATATCAAATAACTGTATGGTATTTTGGGGCTAACTTACAGGCTCCGGCTGATCGTACCCTCTGCATCCTCCATCCTTTATTTTGAAAACCATTTTAAAAACTTATTTTTCGAAAATCTCCTTGGTTTGAGACTGGATTCACACGAGTGTTCCTCCAATTCACTCAAACCAGGGCTCTGATACCAACTTGTAACACCCATAAAATTTACGCCAAATTTAAACTTTTAATACTAACAAAAGAGTCAAATAGTAATTGTTTTTACAAAACGTTTCCAATTCGTTTATCATCAGAGTGTCCCAAAATAGATCATGAGGATGAGGAGCGGTACGGTCACGCCTTCACCTTCCCTCGCTCTCCAGAAGTACCTAAAACAATAAACTGAAAACTATAAGCCCAAGGCCTTAGTGAGCTACCCCAAAAATACGAATACCACACTGGCAGAAGCCATAGCCATAACGATCAATCAAACAACATACATATTGGGCCATCAGCCGGACTGGTCCGCCCTACTGGGCCTACAGTCTATCAGAATCTATCCCGAGCCTTCGGCATGATTGGTCTGCCGCGTGGGCCTACAGTCTCCCCTGACCGTCAGAGGGTGTGTTGGCCTTCAGCACAAAGCAAGATCGCCTCAACCCATCCAACCAACAACTAACCATGTACGCATACTATCATATACCGACACATACACATAACAAACATATATATCTCAATTACCATCAATCATAGAGTTTCACTTGTAACTAGAGCATTGACCTAACAGGTCACTATCATACCAATCCTTATGGATCATAAAGCATATCATGCTATCTATCATGATTTCGATCTAACAGATTTGAATCGTATGTAGCATACTATGACAACCGATCTAACCGATCTCTAGCATAACAACCATCCTAAACAGGATGAATTCTAACATGGCAATCACATAACACCCATCCTAAACCAGGATGGATCTAACATGGCAATAACAAAGCAACCATCCTAGACCAGGATGTGAATCATAAAGGGTCGGCCTTGGTGCCGTAGACCCTATCGATATAGTGAGGATAACTCACCTCGCAGATGTCGATTGAAATGCAAACCCCAACTATCGGATCACTTGACACCGGCTCCACCACCTATAACCATAGCACAATATACTCATAAGTTCTTACTCTTATGAGACACCCCATAACCCCTTAGTAATTCCTGATCAAGGTCAGAGTCCTCAGTCAAGGTCAACAGTCCATGTTGACCTCAACTCACCGAGTGCACTCAGCCACTCGCCGAGTCCATGGAGCACATTCCAACTCGCCGAGTCATCGGAGTGACTCGTCAAGTTCCTTCAAATCCTGATCAATCCTTAAGGGCCACCCGTCGAGTATCCTCCTTGCAACTCGACGAGTACACACACATGCCTACCCAAGGGAAAAACCATCCGAATCGCCGAGTTGTTCTTCAACTCGTCGAGTTTTATGGTGATCTTCATCGGACTCGCCGAGTTGTTCATCCAACTCGCCGAGTTCAATGACCATCTTCATGTGACTCGCCGAGTTCACTCTTGCGACTCGCCGAGTCCATCCAGTACTCTTTCCATACAGACTTGATTTGAGCCATGCAGCGGCTCCAAATCACATATCCAAGCTTCGAGGGCATACTTACCACGTAAAGTTGCAAACTTTACGTGCATGCATGGTTATAAAGGCTCCAAATGTCTATTTTAAGTTCTTAATGGAGCTTCTAGTCCAAGAGGGACTCCAACCACAACCAATACAACAACTTTATGACTCTAGCATCCAAGGAGGGTTCAGATCTGAAGTTACAACTTCAGATCTAGCCCATAGCTCAACATCCTAACTTGAAAATCCATAAAAAGCCCTAGAATCAACCAAAGGGAAGAAAAGGAAGTAAGAATGGTACTTTGATACCTTCAAACGATGCTAGCTGAGGCAAAAACCGCTTCCCATTCCTTTCTTGCTTCAATTTCCTTTGCACTCTTAGCTTTCTTCCTCCAAGATCCTTTTTCCCAAGCTTCAAACCCACACCAAAGCACACACACACGAATTAGGGTTTCAAGGGCTCTCAAAGAATGTAAGGAGGCCCAAAGGAGGTTGAGGCTCCTTTAAATAGGGGTGTAAACCCCGGGATTTAGGGTTTCATCTGCCATCTCCTACTCGCCGAGTCTTAATAGTGGACTCGCCGAGTAGGTCACTAAACGCGTGTTCTCACCCCACTGCTACTCGACGAGTAGGTCGACCAACTCGTCGAGTAGAGCCTCATCCCTAAATTCTTGATTAATTAATACCTGAGGATCGGGGCGTTACATTTGGGTTTTCAACAGATCATCTAGCATTGATACATATCTTATCTAGATTGGAGTTTTCGAAACCCTAGATGAGAACGACGATGACCATTGATTTTTAACGCCACCACCGAATTACAGCCACCACCATGGAGGTTTCAGATCTGAAAAACTCTAAAAACCCTAAATTATCATTTTAGTTGAGGTTTCAGTCAGGTGATATCTAGATTTGTTCGTCCGCCGCCATGGTGTTGCTAAGGATTGTTGCGACGAAGCTTGAAAAAACCTAGGGGTGGCAACTCTCGACCCACCCGTAACCCGACACTGACCCAAACCGAAAATAGATGGGTTTGGGTTGAGATTTTTAACCCGTCAATCCGTTTATTTCATGGGTTGGGTTGGGTTACCTATTTGGGTTCGCGGGTCAACCTACCATCCCGTATATATATATATATATATATATATATATATATATATATATATATATATATATATATATATATATATATATATATATATATATTACATTTTAAAAATATATATATTTCATTATTAATGAAATATGATTTCCATCCGTATTCGTAACATTTCATATTATTGTATTCCTTCCGTATTCGTATGTGGCTAGCCTGTGTTTGAGGTGCCCTAATTAGAAAAAACACATGTCATCATTTTTAGATACTCACGAATCATGAACGAAGAACGCATCCACTTTGTATGAATGTTTTTATCTTTCAATTTTATTTGGATGTTAATGATTTTATGTATTTATGTTAAAAACCTCTTTTTTGATGTTAATTACTTTAATCACTTTATAACTTTATGTTGAAAAACTTCATTTTTAAAAATGTGTTGCTTATTTATTAAACGGGTTATATGGGTTGGTTCGACCCACAAACTTGTGAACCCGCGAACGCATATACTTAAACGAGTTATATGTGTTAGGTTGGGTTCAGGTTTCCAACCCACCAACTCATGATCCGCCAACTCGCCAACCCATATATTATGTGAGTTGGGTTGAGTTTATATTTTTTGACTCGCCAACCCGAACCCAACCCGATTGTTAGGCCTAAAAGAACCCCAACTTATTCTTTCAAGATCTGAAGACTGACGGCTCTGTCGAAAGGTTTTCAGCACCATTGAAGAGCTCAAAAAGACGTTCGTTTTTGGAGGTATTGATTCGTTCGTTGTCGGAGCTCGGACTGCCTTTCTTCGTCTTTCCAAATCTGGAATTGAACTTTCCAAATAGATAGATAAAGAGGTTCTGGTTTCGTTAGGGTTTGAAGGATTTTCTATAAAAAGTTTTTGTGCTTTTACAAATCGGTTTGCTCTTGTGGTTTACAAATCTAGTAATGTTTTTTTTATTAAAAATCTGATTGTTGTGGGTTTATAGATTTGGTTGTTCTTGAGTTTAAGTTTGCAGATAATAAAATTATAAACAGGTTGTTCTTGAGTTTGAGTTTGAAGATAAAAAAATGGAATGTTTTATTGTTCAAATCTGGAAAAATTATATATGAATTCATCAAATGTTGGAGGTAGTTTTTAAGACCGGTGGCAGACGATAATGTTGGTTATATTCTGGCGATGGTGGTGGCAAAGTCTAGTGGTGGTGGTGGCGGGAAATGATGGCAACAAGTGTTTTGAATTTGTTATATATATATATATATATATATATATATATATATATAGAGAGAGAGAGAGAGAGAGAGAGAGAGAGAGAGAGAGAGAGAGAGAGAGAGTATTTTTTTTTAATTTTTATAATAAAAAAGTTGACAAAAAATACAAAGGGCAAAATCGGCATTTTAAAAATTCAAAACAAATTAGACAAAACTTACAATAAAATGAAAATTTTTGATTGTTTGTTCTAATCCAAAACTTGGATTAAAATGACAATTTTTGATATAGTTTTGTCTTTCTATCGTGCTCTACTTTTGTACATATATTAAGATTGATGTGTTATGATTTTGTACTGGATTTTATTGTAGCACTTTGAATATCATCTAACTTATTTTGAAGTAGGCTTTTATTGTTTTCTTTAGTTTGAACCATGTTTCTTAAATTCTTATACTAATAAATATTATTGAAAGTTTGAAACAGGTTGTTATAATGGGCTTGAATAAGTTAAAGCCCAAGCAATAGATGGGCTTTAAAATGAATTTTTTATTCTTATAAAAAAAATGTTGTTCTTCTGTTCATAACCATCAAAACTCAACCACAAAGTTCTCTATCATCTTCTCGATATGTTGATTTTCTTTAAAATTATATATATTTTATACTAATCTTGTTTCTTGATAAAAATACAATAGTTTTTTCACTGAGTTTTCATATATTTGAATTGAACCAACAGTCTGTATTGACACAATCCCTTTTTATCACTATACATATTTTATGTGTTAGATATTTTGGATTATTTATTTGTTAGACCCGATAACCACCAATCATATGTTAAAACCAAGGTAAGAAAACAAAATCTAATAAAGGAGTTGTTTTAAATTCTAAAGTTTCATTCATTTTACTAATGTTTGTAGTTGCTATTCACAAAACAAAAACCACTTTGTGTTTATTTTATCAATTTTATCATCCCATAACCCATATGTGTGAAGCTTTTGCATAATTGTTACTACAAATATATGTAGATAATACCCCTACGTATAATATTACAATAAATTATGTGGTGTTGTAACTTTTTATTATTTGCTAGATTTGACAACGGCCGTTAATCCTCCATTGTTTCCAACACTAATCGCTAATTATTATTTTATAGTTGAAGTTGTTTAAAAGATAAATATCACTGTATATACACCAAAAAAACAAAAAGCTTTCATAACATCACACCTTGCCATTTTTAACTAAATGGGCCGACCTTTTTATGCTAACTATAAGTAATATCTTATTAAACTTATATCTGAAAGATAAAAATGAGTCAAAACTGATATTAAATGCACCTTTTTAAAAATATAAGTAATATACGGATATATAATTTATTTTTGTTTAATCTTAAAAGGATATTTCTAAATAGTCATATTGGTATTATTAGCAATTAGAGTTAGATTATAATTGCATAATTAGCCTTAGGAAAGTTCATTTTGTCATGTAATTCTGTATTTGACATATTACATTTATTATCGTAGCCATAATATTTAACATATTTTACTTACTTTTTCACCAGCAAACTAATAAGTGAGGGTAAGGGATTTGACATTTATTATGTAAGCCATAATATTCACATATTTATCTTACTCTTTCACAAAATTAAAACAAGACATTACTTATATATAATTGAATCAGATTTGGATATAGAGCAAACATATTAATCTTTAAAATGTTAATAAGACACGGGCCATTGAAATATGGGATATGTAATATATTATAGTCAAAGGCATGACTTAGCTTTGAACATGATGATACCTGGACTAGACTTAAAAAATACTCTATATTTGTCATTTGTTTATTCTTTGAATGCATACATTGTGTTGTATCTCTCGGTAATTCCCTCCAGATTTTCAGGATCATGATTCATGAAGATATATACTTTAATGGCGTAGCCAAGATTTTATTTTAGGGTGGACCAAATAATTTACAAAATATGAATGGTAGTAAAATACTTCAAATGATAACAAAATGTAACAATATATGCAGCAAAAGGTATTCTATTTGTATATAATTTGAAATTTTTAATTGGTAGGCCACTTCCCCTAGTCTTTTGTATATATATATATATATATATATATATATATATATATATATATATATATATATATATATATATATAGAGAGAGAGAGAGAGAGAGAGAGAGAGAGAGAGATAGGTTCTAATGTTTCCAACAAATATTGTGCGCCTAAATGCACAAATGAGAATTCAAGAAATAATAAAAAAATTAAATAAATCATTAAAGGGTATTTTGGACATTTTATACTATTAATTAAGGAAATCATTTAATTGAAATCCTACAATTATGGAAATAAAGTAAATAGATTTGACCTAGTCCTTCACCTTCGTTTCCTGCCATCATTTCCGTTTGCTGTCATCGATCTAAACCATTTCAATCATCCTTCATCTTCCAGATTATTGTTTCAGTTTGAACACCGATGGATGTTTGATTAAAGATAGCTTCAACACGAATCTTGAAGAGGAAGGGGTTCGATTTAAAGACAGGGGTATAACTGAATAATGTAAAACCAATTAAACACCAATCAGGGTGAGGTTTGATTCTTATCTCCTTGGTAGCCGACATTCTATTCACTACATCAGTTGAACAATTTGATTTTCAATTGCTTTTCAATTTTTTATTAATTCTCAGGTTCAATTTTTCTTGCATCTTTAGCTTGTACTCAATAATTAACTTGAACATGTTAGGCTTGATGTAATTTCACAAATAAAGTTAACCCGATTCCAAATCTTTTATAATAAAATGTTTGTCAACTTATTTTTGTTGCTGATCTTGTATATTGTAGGTATACCTTCAGAATTTGGTCTTCAAAATTCTGCCTTTAAAGTGTTTGTGAAAAGTCCTCAACGAATGAGAGTGGCAATGAGTGCACTCTATAAGGGGTTCAATTCTTGAAACATTATTCAAAGCATGTGAATATGAGGCCTTTACAAAGCAGCATTATCACGAGCTTTGAGGCATGAGTAAATCTGAACAAAAAGAAAGTTGACTCAGTAAAAGCCTGAATTGGAGAAATATGCAGACTTTTATACCTTTTTGTGAAAGGAGCAGAGAAAACTTGAAGTAAACCCACGATTGCATCCGACAATGGGAAGATGTTGACATATCTTTTACTAATACACATGTAAGTCTTTGTTATTATTCATTGATTCTTTTTCTACATAGAATGCTGTAAATTGAGTAACATATGATTGATTTGTATGATATTTGTGAATAGCCTGTTAATGAACACGCCATGTAGGGGTGTTTTTCTTTCTCCATTGGAGAATAAGGCTGTAATATGTTTTTGAAGTTGATAAATATATGTAACAGCCCGGATTCCCAGGTATTATTTATTCTTATAATTTTTGGTGATTTGTGAGGAGACTCGGCGAGTTGGAGCTCAAACTCGCCGAGTATGATCGCGGTTTGGGCAAGGGTTCGCGTCCGGACTCGGCGAGTCCAAAAGGTGGACTCGGCGAGTCAACGCTATTTAATGAAGCCCTAATTTCCAGGGTATGAGACCTATTTAAAGGGGCTTATGGCCGTCATTTGCGGCCACCAACCCCAGAGAGAACCCTAAAGAGTCTTTGAGCGTCTTGTGAGAGAGAAGAGGAAGATCCTTGACTATTTGTGGGTGTTTTTGCATATAGAAGAGGATCAAGGCAAGAGGAGACCAAAGAAGGTGCTAATCCAGTGATTCCTGAGCTCAGAGACTTCATTTGAGGTAACCATTCATTCCTTTCTCAGTCCTTAGTGTAAATCTTAGAGTTAGGGTTTCCTTGTGGAATGATCCAAGGAGTAATTGGCCTCTTCTTGTGTTGGTGCTTTAGATCTGGACCCAAAGAGGTCTAGAGACTCTTTTCCCTCAAGCTTTATGAGTGTTAATGGAGGCCATGAGCTTAGAATAACATTCTAGAGACCATATCATCAAATAAGGCCTTTGGACCTTTGCATGAGCACCAAGATTGTAACTTTACGTGATGTATGTGCTTGGAAGGACTGGATCTATGAGTTATTGGAACGGATCTGACCTCAGGAGTGAGTTTGAGTTCATGCATGGCATAGACTCGCCGAGTCTGAAGAACAGACTCGGCGAGTAGCATGAAGATTGTCCATAACCACTCAGCTAGTGGTCTTGCCGAGTTAAGGGGGTTGACTCAGTGAGTCAGGGAGAGTCAGAGAGGGTGACGGGTGGACTGAGTCAAGCTGGAACTCGCCGAGTTGTTCTTGAGACTCGGCGAGTTGAGTCGTGGTGGCCCCGCGATTCATGCCAGGTGGAACTTGTCGAGTCAGGGAAGTACTCCACGTGTCAAGAGAGGATCCTAGGGAGTCAGTGAACACGTATAGACTCGCCGAGTCTCTCTAGTGCACTCGCTGAGTCCGGTTAAAGTTGACCGTTGACCGTTGACCAGAGTTGACCAGTGTTGACTTGATAGGGGTAGTCAACCTTAGTTGTGAAAGTGTTAATTAGAGATATATTGTGTTATAGGAGAATTATAGCTCGGGGGATCGAGCGCGAGTGATTTCCGGGATTTGCGAGTTATCGAGATACGCGAGATGAGTCTTCTCACTATACTTTACCTTGAGTAGGTAATCAGAGTTATGTGACAGAGTATTTGTATGCTATATGTATGTTATGTGTTGTACTGCATTATTTCTATGTGATTTATGC
Source organism: Lactuca sativa (assembly GCF_002870075.4). Lineage (NCBI taxonomy): Eukaryota > Viridiplantae > Streptophyta > Magnoliopsida > Asterales > Asteraceae > Lactuca > Lactuca sativa. Next base: position 76,966,811 of record NC_056625.2, read on the forward strand.
TGTGCATGTTTATAGAGTTGGAACCGGAAGGTTCACAGAGTTAGAACCAGAGGGTTCACAGAGTAGGGTCCATGGACCCACAGAGTTATAGCCTCGAGTGGCTAATATGTGTTATGTGTGGTATTTTGGGGAACTCACTAAGCTTTGTGCTTACAGTGTTGGTGTTATTTGTTTTAGGTACTAGTGATGACCGTGGGAAGGCGCCGGCTTGATCAATACACACACACGGGATTTTTATGTTATCAGATCTTGGGAATTTTATATAGCATGGATTGAGTTTCAAACATTAATGTTTGATGAATGTTAAATGCTTTGTGTTTTTGTAAAATGCGAAAAATTGTTTTGAAATTTATGGTGTTACAAGTTGGTATCAGAGCCTTGGTTTGAGGGATTCGAGTACACCTTCGGGCGTATTTGAACTCAAACTGAGGATTTGAGAAGTATTTTCAAAAAGAGTAAGAGATTTTTGGAAGAACGCAGAACAGAGTTGTGTGTACGATCAGTCCGCGCCCGAACGGTGATTTCCCAAAATACCCTCATGTTATGTGATATTGATATTGATATGATGTATTCTCATGCTAGAGTAGGCTAGGTACTCCTATTAGGACTAGAGTGGCCTGATTTGTGATGCCTTAGCCTAGGGAGAGGTGAGCTGCTATGAGATGCTTGAGAGTGAGTAGGTAGCAGCGAGGGGCTTATGAGAGATCTGTTAGAGAATGAATTATGCATGATAGAGTACTTGGAATTTGGGATCCGAAGAGGAGGACTTGGGGTGTATTCTGATACGGTGCGGACAATAGTATTGGTCCTGTACTACTGAAAGCACCGGAGCGGTGTACAACCCAAGTAGGAATCTTTGGTATACCAAGGATCAAGGAGGAATGAGTTGTCGAGTGTGAGTATGCTCGAATGGATTCTAATTTATCGTATGTTGTATTTCAGAGGTAGATCATGGTGAGGACACGTCTTATGCCTGAGAGCAGTGGGGCTAGTGATGAGGAGATCCGCCGGATCATCCATGAGGAGGTGGCTGCGGCCATCAGGGCAGAGATACCAGAGATGTTCGGGTCTATTAAGACCACGTTGATTGAGACCTTCGACAAGCGTTATGCCGCTCTTTCTGAGGCTGCTGTTGCAACGGCCACCGCAGCTATTGCTACCGCAAGGCTGCAGGGTGGTGATGCGTTGCTGTTCCGAGAGTTCAGCAACACAAAACCGCCGGAGTTTGATGGGACCCAGGACCCGGTGGCGGCTATGAGATGGATTTCTGACATAGAGGGGTGTTTCTTCACTTGCTCATCTCCTGAGCATTTGAGAGTACGGTTCGCGCTGAACCAACTTCGCTTGGGAGCGAAGGACTGGTGGAAGTTTGTGAGGGCGCACTTTACGCCTGCTGAGCTTGCGGCAGTGACCTGGGAGAGGTTCACTGCCATGTTCCGAGATGAGTACGTTCCCCAGGTGGAGAGGGAGCGTTTGGCCCAGGAGTTTCTGACCCTCAAGCAGGGTACTGAGTGTGTTACGGTGATTACCAGGATGTTCCATGAGAGGGCGATGTTCTGCCCTGAGCACGTGTCCACTGAGCAGGCACGTATGAGCCGATATTTGAGTATCTTGAGGCGAGACATTCGGGAGTTCGTGGCGAACTCCTCGTACCGGACATTTTCCGAGCTTCAGGTAAATGCCTGGAAGAGGGAGATTGAGCTAGAGACTCAGGCCAAGGAGGAGGCGGAGTCTCAGGGGAGGGATCGGCGACCGGCGTAGTCTCAGCCGGCAGCCAAGCAGGCCAAGCCCGCTGATCCCAAATCAGGGAGCCAGAAGGGCCGCACTTGTGGGAAGTGCGGCAAGGGTCATGATGGAGTCTGTAGAGCGGTATCTTGCTACAAGTGTGGCAAGGAGGGGCATATGGCCAAGGACTGCCCCAAGGGGTTTGGGGTGTGTTTCCACTGCAACCAGACCGGACACCGGAAGGCAGAGTGTCCGCAATTGCGAGGATCATCTCAGGGAGCACCTCAGGGATCTGCCCCTGCCGCCATCAGAGCTACCGAGAGTCGGCCAGTGAAGGCCGAGGCGCCGAGGGCACGAGGGAGAGCTTTTCAGTTGACCGCGGAGGAGGTCCGCGCAGCGCCCGATGTCGTGGCTGGTATGTATTCTTTCATGTATTTATTTTGATGTTGAGATATTATGCTTATATTATGTTATGCGTAGGTACTTTTCTTGTGAATTCTATACCTGCCTTGGTGTTATTTGACTCGGGTGCGAGTCGGTCTTTTGTATCTTTGGCTTTTAGTCAGCATATCAGTATTAGTCGTGAGGCGTTAAGTCGGCCTCTGAGAGTTTCCATAGCTGACGAGAGGGTGATATATGCCACGGAGGTTCTCCGAGGGTGCGTATTCGAGATTTTCGGTGTTGAGTTCCTGATTGATTTGGTTCCTATTGCGATGGGTGATGTATGTGTCATTGTGGGCATGGACTGGTTGAGCAGATTCGGTGCGGTTATCGACTGCGAGCGACAACTGGTGACCATACGAGACCATAGTGGGGGAGTTCTTACGGTGTACGGCGAGGGTACACGTTCTGGATTAGCGTTTTGTTCGGCCGCTAGGGCGAGGCAGTGTCTACAGTAGGGCTGTAAGGGTTTTGTGGCGTATGTGATGGATACGCGGGTGGATTCCGAGAGACCGAGGTCAGTTGAGGAGTGTAACAGCCCAAAATCCCAAGTATTGTTAAATTGCATTTTGGGGGTGTTTTAAAGGGGAGACTCGGCGAGTTGGAGCTAGACTCGCCGAGTAGGGTCGCAGACTTGGTCGCGGGTTCGCGACTGGACTCGACGAGTCCAGATATGGACTCGGCGAGTCGACGCTGTTCAGCAGAAACCCTAGCCGTTTCGATTCTGGATCGTATATAATGTCTTTAGGGCCGTCATGTCTCGTCTTTTGGCCGATTGAAGATAACCTAAACGGCTGTGGGCATCTGGAGCAAGGGTGAAGGCTAGTGGAAGCTTAAAGAGGTTGTTAGGCAAAGAGAGGCAAGGTGGTGATCAAAGGAGGATCAAGGGGTTGAGCTCTGAAGGTTGGGGACGCAGGGATCATGTTTTCCAGGTAATCCTCGGATCATTTCTGTAGTTTTGGTGTTGTACACGAATCTAGGGTTTAGGAAACCCATTTAAGGATTTGATAGATTATAGAGTTGTTACAAGTGTTTAAATCCCAGTAATAGTATGTGTAAAGGTCCAGGAAGTCCCATATCTATATATTACGGAATCATGCGAATTGCAGGAGGCAGTTGATTGACTGCATGGCTAGGACTCGCCGAGTTGTTCTTCAGACTCGGCGAGTAGCTTGAAGATTCACTAGGACTCGCCGAGTTGTTCTTCAGACTCGGCGAGTAGCTTGAAGACTTATTGGAACTCGTCGAGTCGTTCTTCAGACTCGGCGAGTGGTGTCAGGATGTCTATACTCGTCGAGTTACCCTTTGTACTCGACGAGTCCGGTCAAGATTGACCGTTGACCTGTATATATCTTAGAGGGGTCAGTTGTCTTGTTTGATAAGATCATTAACTAGGGCTGTGGTATTATAGGGAACCTACGGGCTAGCGGATTGTGTGCGAGTAGCTCGAAGAGGTTATAGCCTGCGTACTACGAGGTGAGTCTTCTCACTATACTTCACCCGGAAGGGTTTGATTGTGTGACCGGAAGGTCAAGTATGTTATGTGTTATGTTTATATGCTATAAATGGAAAGTTAGCTGCTACGCGTGATATACATGCTTATATATGGGCCGGAAGGCAAAGTATTATGTGACAGAAAGGTCAGGTATGATATATGGTGTATGTGCTTTATGTGTTAGAGTATTTGCATTATGTGTTATATATATGTACGGGCCGGAAGGCGATATGTTATGTGGATCGAAAGGTCCGGGCCGGAAGGCGATATGTTATGTGGACCGAAAAGGTCCGGGCCGGAAGGCGATATGTTATGTGGACCGAAAGGGCCGGGCCGGAAGGCGATATGTTATGTGGACCGAAAGGTCCGGGCCGGAAGGCGTATGTGCGTAAGGTATATTGGGGAACTCACTAAGCTTCGTGCTTACGTTGTTTATGTTATGATGTTTCAGGTTCTTACAGTAACGCGGGATGGCAACGGTTCGATTGTACACACCGAAGAAAGAGTTGTGTTTTGGAGGATCCTGGTTTTCTATTATAACGAAAATGAAACTATGTTTTGTAATTTGAATGTGAATAAGATTTTAAACAAGTGTTTTAATATTAAATAGATTATTTAAATGAAAATTTTATTTTTGGAAATCTTGGTGTTACAAGGAGGTTCCGATAGTGCATGAGTTCCCGGATGTATTTCCAGAGGAGTTGCCGGGTGCGCCTCCCGCGAGGCAAGTGGAGTTCAGTATCGATTTGGTTCCGGGGGCTGCGCCTATCGCTAAGGTGCCTTATCGCCTTGCACCTCCAGAAATGCAAGAGTTATCCTCGCAGCTTCAGGAGTTGCTGGGGAAGGGGTTTATTCGGCCGAGCAGCTCGCTGTGGGGAGCGCCTATCCTATTTGTCAAGAAGAAGGATGGTTCACACCGGATGTGCATTGATTACCGGGAGTTGAACAAGCTGACTGTCAAGAACCGTTACCCGTTGCCGAGGATCGACGATTTGTTCGATCAGTTACAGGGAGCATCTTGGTTCTCCAAGATCGATTTGAGGTCTGGATATCATTAGGTGAGGGTGCGAGATGAGGATGTCCAGAAGACGGCGTTCAAGACACGTTATGGGCATTACGAGTTTGTGGTGATGCCTTTCGGGCTCACCAGTGCCTCGGCAGTGTTCATGGATCTCATGAACCGAGTGTGCAGGCCGATGCTGGATTGGTCGGTGATTGTATTCATCGACGACATTTTGGTATATTCGAGATCTAGAGAGTAGCATGAGGAGCATTTGAGGGAGATCCTTGGAGTTCTGAGATTGGAGAGGCTTTATGCCAAATTCTCCAAGTGTGATTTCTGGTTGCGAGAGGTCCAGTTCCTGGGTCATCTCGTTAACCAGAAAGGGATATTGGTCGACCCAGCCAAAGTTGAGGCGGTGATGAGTGGGGAGGTGCCGAGGTCAGCTTCCGAGATCAGGAGTTTCTTAGGGTTGGCGGGTTATTATCGGAGATTTATCAAGGATTTCTCTAAAATCGCAGTGCTACACACCAGGTTGACCCGGAAGGGTATCGCTTTTTCATGGGGCCCCGAGCAGCAGGCCCCCTTTGAGACGCTTCGCCAAAGATTATGCGAAGCCCCGGTGTTAGCCCTCCCGGAAGGGATGGAGGACTTTGTGGTATACTGTGATGCATCGATTTTGGGGTTGGGGGCGGTGCTGATGCAGAGAGGGCATGTGATAGCATATGCATCGAGGCAGCTGAAGCCTCATGAGACGAGATATCCCACCCATGATCTAGAGTTGGGGGCAGTGGTGTTCGCCCTCAAGATTTGGCGTCACTACCTGTATGGGGTTCGGTGTATGATTTACACGAACCATAAGAGTTTGAAGTATTTGATGGATCAGCCCAACCTAAATATGCGACAGAGAAGGTGGTTGGATGTGGTCAAGGATTATGATTGTGAGATCCTGTACCACCCAGGCAAGGCTAATGTTGTAGCCGATGCACTGAGCCGCAGGGCGGAGAGCACCCCGCTGCGGGATGTATGTTTGAGATTAACTGTGATAGCTCCAGTGTTGGACGCCATTCGTGGGGCACAGGCCGAGGCTGTGCAACCTGAGATGCAGAAGAAAGAGTGAGTTGTTGGATTGATTTCAGAGTTCGTTACCGATGGTTGGGGGCTTATGACATTCCAGGGGCATATCTGGGTGCCGTTTGTGGGAGGAACGCGTACCATTTTGATGGAAGAAGCTCATCGGTCGAAATTTTCGATCCATCCTGGGGCCACTAAGATGTATTTGGACCTGAGGAGGGAGTATTGGTGGCCCTGTATGAAGAGGGATGTTGCGTGGTTTGTTGAGAGGTGCTTAACCTGCCGTAGGGTTAAAGTCGAGCACTAGAGACCGCTTGGTAAGTTGCAGCCATTGGAGGTTCCCGAATGGAAGTGGGAACATATCACCATGGATTTTATCACCAAATTGCCAAGGACTGCCAGGGGAGTTGATGCAATTTGGGTGATTGTGGACAGGTTGACGAAGAGCGCTCACTTTCTTGCTATCAGCGAGAGTTCTTCCGCAGAGAAGTTAGCAGAGATGTATGTGAGGGAAGTGGTATCTCGGCATGGGGTGCCAATATCGATTATCTCAGACCGGGATGTACGTTTCACTTCCAGATTCCAGAAGAAGTTTCATGAGGAGTTGGGTACTAGGCTGCATTTTAGTACCGCATATCACCCCCAGACGGACGGGCAGAATGAGCGGACGATTCAGACGCTCGAGGACATGCTCCGGGAATGTGTGCTGGATTTCGGGGGGAGTTGGGATACATAGTTGCCCTTGGCGGAGTTTTCCTACAACAACAACCATCATTCGAGCATTGGTATGCCGCCCTTTGAGCTGTTGTATGGGAGGAGGTGTCGGACCCCCATTTGTTGGGGAGAGGTTGGACAACATGTGATGGGCAGTACAGAGATCGTGCTTCAGACGACAGAGCAAATCCAGCAGGTCAGACAAAGGTTGTTGACCGCTCAGAGTCGACAGAAGAGTTATGCAGACAGACGCCGGTCCGAGCTTGAGTTTCAGGTCGGCGACCTTGTACCCTTGAAGGTCTCTCCTTGGAAAGGAGTGATTCGATTCAGGAAGAGGGACAAGTTGGGGCCCCGATATATTGGTCCATTCTGAGTGATCGTGAGGGTAGGCCGGGTAGCCTATCGTTTGGATTTGCCAGCAGAGTTGGGGCAGATTCACGACACTTTCCATGTGTCACAACTGCGGAAGTGTATAGCCGATGAGTCGACAGTGGTTCCATTAGAGGATATTCAGGTGGATGCGAGCCTGAATTATGCTGAGAGACTAGTGGCAATCAGAGATCGGAAAATCAAGGTTCTGAGGAACAAGGAGGTACCCTTGGTTTTGGTTCAGTGGCAGCATCGGAAGGGGTCCGAGATGACTTGGGAGCCGGAGCATGAGATGCGTGAGCAGCATCCGGAGTTATTTGCAGAGCGAGACTTCGAGGGCGAAGTCTAGTTCTAGTGGGGGAGAATTGTAACAACCCGGATTCCCAGGTATTATTTATTCTTATAATTTTTGGTGATTTGTGAGGAGACTCGGCGAGTTGGAGCTCAAACTCGCCGAGTATGATCGCGGTTTGGGCAAGGGTTCGCGTCCGGACTCGGCGAGTCCAAAAGGTGGACTCGGCGAGTCCACGCTGTTTAATGAAGCCCTAATTTACATGGTATGAGACCTATTTAAAGGAGCTTATGGCCGTCATTTGCGGCTACTAACCCCAGAGAGAACCCTAAAGAATCTTTGAGCGTCTTGTGAGAGAGAAGAGGAAGATCCTTGACTATTTGTGGGTGTTTTTGCATATAAAAGAGGATCAAGGCAAGAGGAGACCAAAGAAGGTGCTAATCCAGTGATTCCTGAGCTCAGAGACTTCTTTTGAGGTAACCATTCGTTCTTTTCTCTGTCCTTGGTGTAAATCTTAGAGTTAGGGTTTCCTTGTGGAATGATCCAAGGAGTAATTGGCCTCTTCTTGTGTTGGTACTTTAGATCTGGACCCAAAGAGGTCCAGAGACTCTTTTCCCTCAAGCTTTATGAGTGTTAATGGAGGCCATGAGCTTAGAATAGCATTCTAGAGACCATATCATCATATAAGGCCTTTGGACCTTTGCATGAGCACCAAGATTGTAACTTTACGTGATGTATGTGCTTGGAAGGACTAGATCTATGAGTTATTGGAACGGATCTAACCTCAGGAGTGAGTTTGAGTTCATGCATGGCATAGACTCGCCGAGTCTGAAGAACAGACTCGCCGAGTAGCATGAAGATTGTCCATAACCACTCAGCTAGTGGTCTTGCCGAGTTAAGGGGGTTGACTCGGTGAGTCAGGGAGAGTCAGAGAGGGTGACGGGTGGACTGAGTCAAGCTGGAACTCGCCGAGTTGTTCTTGAGACTCGGCGAGTTGAGTCGTGGTGGCCCCGCGATTCATGCCAGGTGGAACTCGTCGAGTCAGGGAAGTACTCGACGTGTCAAGAGAGGATCCTAGGGAGTTAATGAACACATATAGACTCGCCGAGTCGCTCTAGTGCACTCACCGAGTCCGGTCAAAGTTGACCGTTGACCAGAGTTGACCAGTGTTGACTTGATAGGGGTAGTCAACCTTAGTTGTGAAAGTGTTAATTAGAGATATATTGTGTTATAGGAGAATTATAGCTCGGGGGATCGAGCGCGAGTGATTTCCGGGATTTGCGAGTTATCGAGATACGCGAGATGAGTCTTCTCACTATACTTTACCTTGAGTAGGTAATCAGAGTTATGTGACAGAGTATTTGTATGCTATATGTATGTTATGTGTTGTACTGCATTATTTCTATGTGATTTATGTTTTGCATGTTTATAGAGTTGGAACCGGAAGGTTCACAGAGTTAGAACCAGAGGGTTCATAGAGTAGGGTCCACAGACCCACAGAGTTATAGCCTCGAGTGGCTAATATGTGTTATGTGTGGTATTTTGGGGAACTCACTAAGCTTTGTGCTTACAGTGTTTGTGTTATTTGTTTCAGGTACTAGTGATGACCGTGGGAAGGCGCCGGCTTGATCAGTACACACACACGGGATTTTTATGTTATCAGATCTTGGGAATTTTATATAGCATGGATTGAGTTTCAAACATTAATGTTTTATGAATGTTAAATCATTTGTGTTTTTATAAAATGCGAAAAATTGTTTTGAAATTTATGGTGTTTCAATATAGCTTGCTCAAGGCTTGTTTTCATGTTAGTATGAATGTCATTCAGTTTGGATTTAGAACGTAAAAAACAATAAACATGTGTAAAATAGCGATTTTGATAGAATTTTCAAAACCATTCTGCAAGAATAGTTTATTCTATAAGAATATTTATTGTTGTATTCTGAAAGGATTGTAGTTAATTGTTTATATGTTTAATATGCAGTTGTTACAAGTGTATCACTACAAAATATTTTGCAATAAATTTGTGATAGAAATGGCTTGAAGACCTGTTGGGAAAGCCTTGAAGAATGAATTAAAGAATGATCACTCTCATACAATGTAATTAAGAATGTTGTTATTTTTTTAGGAATTACACTTGTTATTTTTTTCAGAATGTTGTTATTATTCAATGAATCACAATCATACAATGTAATTATTTGGTATATTATTAGTTCAATAATCGATTTTGTGTATTCTTTCAGAATGTATTTAGTAGTTTATGATTGGCATCCAGTCATTCTGACAGAATAAAATCGAAAATATATTTACTAGTTCATGGTTGACATTCTATCATTTTGACAGAATAAAATCGAAAAATATATTTACTAGTTTATGGTTGGCATTATATCATTCTGACAGAATAAAATCGGATTTTTAAATTTGAATTAGTTTAAAATATCCATATTTTTTAAAATAAAAGAATTAATTATCCCTAAAAATTCGAAAATTTCCTTTTTTAATATAGGTTAATTGACTAAAATGCCTTTATGCTGAAATTAGTGTGATTATATGGTACATGTTATCATATTATAATATCATAGACCCTCAAATCATGACCTTTGATTCTATTCCATCCGGTGGTCTAGATCTGTGAATTCTGACACACAATAGTTACTAAAAACAATATAACCTCTCTCTCTCTCTCTCTCTCTATATATATATATATATATATATATATATATATATATATATATATATATATATATATATATATAAAATTAATATTTGTAATTAAAATTTGCAGTTTATCTTACAAAAGTAATGATTTATTTGTAATTAAAATTTTAATAATGTTTTGAAAAACCAATACTATATATTTTATAAATAAAAATATATGAATAGAAACTTGTAGTAAAGACAAAAGATATGATGCTTTTCTTGAAGATGAAAGAAAGAAAAGCAAAAAGAGATGATGGGTTAACATATGCCACACGGTTTGGCCTTTGCTTTCGGCCTTGGCTCTAGATTAAGCTGATGGGGTAATAAAATATGCAAAGCAACCATGAATGATCGCTTTTGACTTCGTTGCACCATATCTTGGTAAATCCATCTTTTATACAAAATTAATTGATATTTAACTTTTAAAACTTTTTTTTGTTAATTATTTGATAAATCACTACACATATTTTATATGTTTGTGAACAAAAGACAACAAAATTCATATTTCGATTTATAAACTTATGAGGGAGCCTTGTTCAATTTAATTTTTTCATCAATGTCACAAAGTATAAATAATTTTTGAGGCTTTTACTGATCTTGATTTGTGGTCGACTAACAATACTAGGTCTAGTATTTTCAACTCAAGTGCAAGGGAACCTGCTTGATTTGTATTTCGGCCATTGATCAGTTAGCTTGGCCAGCATAATCTCATTTGATTTCCATGTTCGTAAATCAAACTTATGGTTATAATTTATATATTTCGAAATTTAACTATTTGTCAACTATTATTTAATACTTTTGATTCAAGGCAAACAACAATCCAAGCTAACTTTAAATTAGGCAATGACCCAATGTGTTATGTCTCGAGTCGGAAAGCTAAAAATTTGTCTAAAATAATGCTTAATTTAGCATGCCAGAATATTGTAAATAACATATTATAGATTTTACAATAAATTGACGGTTTTATCATACATGTGTGATTATAAGTTTATAATTTGTCATCGAGACGTTGATTGTAAACTTCTTACTACTTTGTTTGATCAGATGCCAATACAAAATAATGGTAAAAAATTTAGATAATTTTTGTAGTTGTGTTCTGTCATTGGTCAATAATATGGTTTAGTCGACTTTTTTTTAAAGGTCGAGATATATTGCATCTTTTTTGGAAACGACAGAATTTTATAAGACTATTGCCTAGAAAGCGCATAGGCAGGGCATCGTCACATTTTAATTGTCAAAGAAGTGGTGGCTTTGACAAAAGAAAGAAGAAACTAGTTAATGATTTTCAAAATTGATTTTGAAAAGATGTATGATATGGTTAATTGCTCTTATTTATTAACAACTATGGATTTCATGGATTCTGGTCCAAACTTGCAAATATGGATTGAAGGTTGTTTACGGTCCTTCTTAGCTTAAATTTTGGTTAACAAGGGCTCGTTCAAAAGAATTATATAACACCATATTTAGGGCTAGAACTTTTGTCCTTTGTAGTAAAATTAAGTTTTTGAAAAATTAAATGAAATGAAAATAATTAAATGAAACATGAATAAATAAAATAAAATAATTAATGAAATAAATAAATACTAGCAAATTCAAAATTTTTAAAGCTATTGAAAGGCTAAATTAGGATGAAAGAGAAAAACTAAGTTTGAGATGTTAATGAGTTAAAATCTTGTAAAATACAAGCTAGGTATTAAGTTTGGGGCTATTTGATGCAAATAGGACTAGAGGTACTAAAACCTTAAAATTGACAAACTTCATTTAAACTTTTTTTTGCTCTCTTCTACCATCATCTTAATGAGTAGGAGCTCGAAATGACGAGTGAATAGATATTTTGAATACCATTAGGGATCTATGAAGCTCAATTGAAGAATTCAGAGCAAAACAAACTTAATAGGATTGAGAGAATGCATAAAAGGTATAATCTAGTCTTAATCTTGTGGTTTAAGCTTTCAGATGTTAGAGAATCGTCTTTAAATCTTATTTCTATAACTGATCCATTGATTTAATTCAAATTTGTATTAGATTCTAGAAATCAACATAGTGAGGTAATTTTATTTCAAATATGTGAATTGGAGATCATGAAGCTTTAATGGAGGTTTTGAAACCCTAACTTCATGAAATGTTTAATAGATCTTATGGATTTTTGAATTTATGCATTTAATTAGGTTAATGATGTGGTTTGGATGTGAAATTGTGGATTCCAAGTCCAAATCATAACATTCATTATACTAATGGTGATGTTAAGAGCTTTAATGAAGTTTTTGAGTTCATCTTTCGGAAAATCTTTTATGAGCTCACCAAGTTATAATTTATTTGTGTTTATAATATATATGGATTAGATATTGATCCAAGTGTTCTACGTTCAAATCATTGAAGAAAAATCAATGTAAAGGTCATAAATGGTGTTTTAAAGCTTTTATGGAAGATGAGATGATGACCTCTTTGATTAATGAATCAATCATGCTAATGATGTTGATAAGGATGTTATTTAGTGTTTTAACAAGTATTTGAATGTTATATAATAACCCTAAAACATTATAAGGTTAACGGAAGGGATTAAAGTTGAATTGAACATGTTTAAGAAGCTTAAAAGTGGAAAAATAATGAAGTTGTGCAGGTTTAATGATCCACTTGACAAAGTGGATTATTAGGCAAAGATCCACTCAAACGACTACTTTACTGTAGGTTAACGCATAATTTTTGTAATCCAAAATCAACTATGGTTGTTTCCATTACCTTCCATAAGCTTAAGTATGATGGAAAATGAGTATTTTACATGTGTACCTTTGGTTTAGCCATTTTAAAATATAAATAGTCATAAATTACTTGATTTAATGTTTATTATAGGTGATCACTGAGTGTTTAAATCATGCTAGGAGTGAAGTGGTGTGCTTATTTATTCCAAGATGATTTATTATCAAAAAATACATGTTTTATACTTACTTTCATGATTTCAAATGTAGACATTTTATGTGATATTATACATCTATGTTATGTGGCTATTATATGTATCATTTGCACATTAAAAAGTGTTTTGAATTGGTTTGATAATAGTTGGGGGGAAACTTGATGTTTTGCACTTGTTTTCCATCATGAACTTGTGCATTCACTTAGGATGTGATGGTGACTTGTGTTACAAACGATGACTAAGGGTACCCAAACAACGATGAAAAATGTACAATGATATTATGGTATTTTAGGCATGCCTCACTTGTATATGAGGGTACGTACGTCATATGTGGATATTGTATGATGGACACATTATATTAGGCATGATATTTCATATTTATATTGTTTAGCTACATGGTTTCAATACATAGACAATCTCCCATTTAACGATGTAAAGATGGGGATTGGACTTGAGTTAGAATGGGTTGGGATTTAGAAGCATAAAGCATTGCATTTGCATTTTGATGAGTTGGGATTTATACAATCTCCCATATTTAAATTGTTTAGTCCCTTAAAAATTTATGATGAAAATATTTTTGGTGGTGTACATTGTCCAAGAGATGTGCTAACCCCTTGGGAATAAAAATGTAATACCCAATAGGATTTCCAAGCCTAATTTATATATTTTAAACATGTATTAAAATTAGATGATAATGGAGAAGGATGACAGATGAATGCAAGGATTTTTAAAAGGTCGTGTTTATGTAATGGTTTTATTTTAGACTTATTCTTTGATAATGATTATACACCCTTGTATAAATAAAACTTAACACTTTAAAATTGTAAGATATACGTGGAGTCTAATATTATATCTCCATAAGATCCCATATACAAAGAAGGGAGACTACAACATATATATACACCTATTGGAATGTGTCGCACCAATGTAGGATACACTAACACTCCCCTGAGAGTCGGAGCCTCGATGAGGATAAACATGGATGTTTTGACCCACAGTGTGAGACGTCGAATCTAATACCATATTAGATACATGTGGAGACCACTATTGTCTCTCCAAAAGACCCCTTATGAAGATAATGGAGACTCCAACAAATATAGACACTTATTAGATCGTGTCGCACCAATGTGGGATACACTTACAAAAGTGTTTAAGTTGAAATATTGGGACCTTATATATGTTATTGTATATATTGGTTAGTGCATGTGTTTGTATATTTAGCCCAATATGTATCCTATAGTGTTGGACAAATCATGTATGTTCACTTATATATATTCTTTGTAAATCCCTTTTGGAGTAATCAAGGAAACTATAACACTCCAATTTCCATTTAATTTTAGTATTTATAGTTATGGGTCATAGAATTAATATGTGAGGTTATAAATTTGTATCCTTGAATTTTAATAGTCAGATTCATAGCTCAAGACTAATTATGAGGGAGTATGGAATTAAATTATAATTACTTGAAGGTCAAATCGATGATAGTTGGAACTGTGAGGAACTGAAATGAGAGTTGGGAACTTAAAAGTCGGAATACAAAAAAGAGGGGTTAATAGGGTTATTGTTTTAAACATAGGTATTTAATGGAAAAGGTTTTGAGTTGAATTGAGGGACTTAGGGCCTAATTTAATCAGCCACTTCAGGACCATTAAACATAACCTAAAACCCTAATCACCAATTGCTTGAGAATTTATGTTTTTGAAAACCAAGTTGCAGTGTTCGGACGATCCCTGTAGATATAACCATTGGATCTTCAAGAAATTTTACTTGTTGGTTCCCAAGACATATATGATGATTTGAATAGGATGGATTTGGATTTAGAGGTCTATAGTGTGAGTTACATATCATCCATCATGGAAGAAGTTTTAGGTTATCGTCAAAATTGTTTTAGGTGCAAGGGTTGTATGGCACATTCAATCTCAACAACCTAGGTATGAATTCTTCCTCATTGCTTGGAAAAGTCATATAGGACCTAGTGCCGATGTGTTACACACCTGGAAGGTCTTAATTGAATTTGGGATTTAATGGGTTGAGTGTATTGAGCCATAACCCTAGTTTCATCTTTCTGAAAAATCCTCTATTTTATCCCATTATTGTAAAAGTCATAGACAAATTATGGAACATAATTTTGAGTCAAAATTAGTGTCCAAAGTTTCATATTTGAGTCTTCATTATTTCATTAGTTTTGCCGAAAGTACGGAAATTACTATAATTGGGGTAAAAATCGCCATTTTTACAGACTGGTCTGAAATGAGATGCAGTTTTGTAAAATTTGCCAAAAATTATAGAAAATTTATATGAGGGCATGTAAGTAGTCCTAAAAAGGTATTTACATGAACTACCTAATTTTAATACATTTTTGCAAAATATGGAGTTTAGGGGGGGGGGGGGGGGGTTGAACTGGTCCCGAACATACCATAATTTTGAAGTAAAAATATGGAACTTAACCCATAAGCCATTTGTATATTTGGGGTATCAAAGTAGCCTTAACTTAAATATATTTGCTATTATTAGGAAGTTTGACCTCGTGTAAGGGGGTCTCAGGCTAATTTGGAGGGTGCTTTTCTGTTGTAGGTGAGTTCCTCACTTCATAACTCTAGGGTGTTATATGTCTATTATTAGGTAGGGTGCGACTTGGAATTTTGTGATTGATAGTTGATGTTATATTTGTTGATTGAGTTATATTTGATGTTATTAATTTTCTTATGGATTATACTTGATGTGTTTGGGGCTAAAGGATGAAAAGCCAAGCCGACTGACCGCATGCCTTGTGCCAAGTCAGATTGACCGAAGGCTATCATGCCAAGTCAGAAGGACTGAATGTCACACCCCCAAATCGGAACCGCGGAAACTTTTGGGGGTGGATGACATCATGTACAGTATCACAAAAATTGCATAATAGTAATAAAAGTAACAGCAACCATTGTATTGATAATATAGTATTTACATTGAATTCGAATCATTGTATATTTGACTCCAAAAGTAAACAACAAAAACTAAGATGTGATGCTACTATGCTCCGTCTTCTCAAAACCTGTGTGTGTACCTGTCTACTGATTTCCTGATAATACAAGTGGTTTTGAAAGTGTATCAACATTTAAGCTGGTGAGTTCATAAGCATTTTATATGAAAAGATATGTTCTTTGTTCCTTGAAAATGTTAGTGTGTTCCTCCAGAAAATCCAATATTTTCTGTTGTAAATGTATTGTAATATTAAAACCCTAAGACCAAAACGTATAAATGTTATTGTACTCTGAAACAGTATGATGTAGTTTTAATCCACATAAAACCATAAAATGGTTGTTTTCTAAAATGTAAGTTTCTATGTTAGAAAATAGTGTACTGTACTTGAATGTAGTAGTATGACCCATATCTGTTTCTCCTATGATTACTTAGTGTATCCAAGTTATATATAATCAAAGATCAAATGGACAGTCGATTGTGTGGTTCTACCCTAAGCCCACAACCAAACAAGGAACATGAAATAAGGCGGAAATCACAAATTCCACTACCTATCGGATATCATTTATGTAAAACTCTAATGTATGAACTAAGAAATCATAGAATTAGCAATAAGGGTCCTTTATGTCTTACTAGTTCGAATGTATGTCCCTGGATTCACCAGTTGTACTGTAAAGTCTTATATTTTAGTTTTATTATTAAATAAAACTTTGTATCGTTGTTTATGTATTCATACACTAATTGTATTTTTAATACCAAATTGTGAGTTTTTATAACCATGCTTGATGATCTAGGATGGCCTGATACGACGTTCTTCAGGCTTCATAATCGTTATGACATTTGTCACCCGAGAACTTCTGTTCCAATTGTAGCTAACAGTCAGGGCACGAGATTGTCTGTCCCGTATAGATCTATACAAAACTTCACGCTCTCCCTCCAGGAGACTCTGGTTATAAAATCATGGCTTTCGTTGGCACTTAGATAAGTATTTGAAGGTATGTCTCACAAAGCTATATTGATGGTTACATGTAGAATAATGAAAATCCATTTAGTAATGATAAATCATTTGTATTACTCTTTTCATAGTGAAAACCTAGTGCGTATGTTCTATAAACTATATCTATTATAGTTTATATGTTCGTTCTTGTATTGTTATCTGATTTAGTAGAATAGTATGTAAGTTTCCTAAACTATACCTATTATAGTTTATATGTATGTTCTGTATGTAATGAAAACCTTTGTAATGTAACATTTTGTATAAACAGTAGTGAAATATTTGAGAAAGATACCATTTTTCTCAACATGTTACAAAAGGGTGAAAGTTTTATTTAAATAAGTTTTATACTCATATATGTATATATATATATATATATATATATATATATATATATATATATATATATATATATATATATATATATATATATATATATATAATTTAGATTAAAAAGGCAGTCGGACAAGTGATTCTTCCTTAAGCCCACAACCAGACAAGGAACATGACTTAAGGCGGAAACACTAGTCCTAAGCTTGTTAAATCTTAATTATATATATATATATATATATATATATATATATATATATATATATATATATATATATATATTGTGAAATAATCAAAAGTTGAAATAATTTAAGAAGTGTGAAATAGTTTAAAATAGTTTGAATCAATTGAAATTGATTGAAATGGATCGAAACAGTTTGAAATCGTTTAAAACACAAGATTCCTTGTGTTTTACTTGTATTCCCCCTGAAACCATTGAAAAATAATGAAAACGTAGGGGTATGAAGTCACCTTGGATGAGTGTTCTCGGTTGGGTAGCGAAATGATAGCGATGATCATCGGGTTAGAATACGCGTGAATAGCTGTATCCTAATAATATTTATACACGATATCATATTTAAATTATCTTAGTAATAATTTAAAGTGTTAGACAACACTAAATCATGTAAGAAATACTTACAAAAACAATTCTTAAAATTGTTCTTGGTGTTCTTGGTATTCTTGTGTGGAAATATGGGTATTTGAATATCCTTATGAATGTTCTTGATAACTTTTTGAAGATTTGAAGGGAATCTAGGTAAAATCTTATGAAGATATGCCATTTACGGATGTGTTTTTTGAGCAAAAAGTGAAGAATTTCGGTGTGAAAGTGAGAAATGAGGTTTGTTTTCGGCCATGCATATATATATATATATATATATATATATATATATATATATATATATATATATATATATATATATATATATATATATATATATATATATATATGAAGATGGGCCTCAAACTTGTGATTTTGGTCCTTAGCAAGTAAGGTTTTCGACCTTAATGGGCTATCTTAGAGATTTCGGTCGCACTCCAACCAAAAACCCAATGAACTTAGATTCCTTAAATTAAAATCTAAATGTTCTAGAAGTCTAAAACCGAAAACCCCTTTGTGGTGCATTTTTTTTATGGTTTTAACTTTAACCTTTTGACTTATGTTGACTTATATTAACCTAAATCAACATGGGTTCCAAATTACACTTAGTTTTATCTTATACACATGTTCTCAAACCTATATGTGATACAATGCATCATAGTTGCAATGTGGTTTCACTTATACTTGGTTAGGGTTTAGGCCATGCTGGTGCTAAAATTTTCGGATTATTACACCGAAGGCAGAAATGCCAAGTGTGTGGACCGAATGAAAAAAATTCCAAGTCCTTATTTGGATGTTGTTTTGGATGTGTTCTTGAACATGCACAAGTTGTATGATTTTGATGTTTATGCTATATGTATGCTTGTATGATTGATGATGGCATGATAAGTAGGAGTATAGTATAATGCTTTTATTATTATTTTGTGTTGGAATTTACTAAGCTTCATGCTTACCATTTCATTTATAAATGACTATTATAGGTATATCTGGTACAAATAAGGGTAAGTTGTAACGTCCCAAAATTTATAACCAAAAATTTCATTTTATATTAGATAAAAAACCAACCTATACTTGCTTATAGAAACCAAAATAGGAAAACAGAGTATATCATCCTCATCCAAAATACATCATAGTCAATAATATGGAAACATGGTGTGTGCAATACGATCATCTCAAGCTCTTCCCCTTTGAATAGGAAGTACCTAAAACATAAACTGAAAACTATAAGTAGAAAGTTTAGTGAGTTTCCCCCAAAATACCACATACCATACATACAATGGGCCTCGCCGGACCTTTATTGGGCCCTACTCGGCATCGGGAATCGCCCGATACATATCTGTTAGTAACATGCTATGGGCCTCGCCCAACACACTCATCGGGTCTCGCCTAGCATCGAGACTAGCCCGAAACATATACAAAACATGCAAGAGTCACACAGACAACTAGCATTCTAATAACAATAATCTATGGGCCAACATTGGTACCTTTAACCCGCTAAAACACTGTGAGAAGACTCACCTCGATATGCTGATAAGCAAATAACACTTGAGCTGCTAAACCGGAAAATCCCCGTACTAAATCACAAGCAATAAAACCCTAATTAACAATTAGGCCATAAATCATAACCGGGAATCTAAATCCTTAATCCTGACTCCTAGGGTAAAAGACCATTTTACCCTTCCTTTAATGTACCCGTCATCCCATGGACCAAGCCCAGAAGACATAAGGCCCAACAAGGCCCGAGATGCCTAAGGTGCAACAATGGCCCAAAAACATATGGCCCAACAATGGTCCAAAAGAATTAAAGCCCCAAAAGTCTCATGTGAGTACGATAAGCCTACCACCTGATTATGCCCGACATACAACTTCACGACCAAAGGAAACAAGAACTTAGACACGTACACTCAGAGTACACTTGCATACGCATGACATAAGCTCTAGCTTACAAAAAAGTCATTAAGCACTTAATGCTTTAATCCCAAACATCCATTTTGCAGATCTAGCTCTTGGGGAATGTCTTAAATGATAAAGTCACCAACTTGATGCCTTTTCATGGCTAAAAGAGACTCAAACCCTCGATTTAGCATTCTACTCCCATCAAATGATCTTTAACTCATGCATGGTTGATCTACAACCATCAAGATGCAAACTTTATGAACTATGAACCGCATAAACATAAAAAGGGAAAACTCAAAACTTCTGGAGTAACATTTACTCACAAGAACTAATTCATGGGACCAAAATTTGCTCAAACCTCAACTAGTTCTAGATCTAAGCATAGAATAACCAAGGTCAAGAATTTATACCTCTATTAAGTTGAGAAGGATGAATAAACCCTATATATACAAGCTCCAACTTGATCAATGCTCCTTCACCAAGCTTCTTCTTCTTCAACATGTATCAAAAACACACCAAAACATACACAAGGATCAATTCCCTCTAAAAATAGGTTAGGGTTCATAATGCTTTTAGGGACAATGGAGGCTGGTAATGAGAGAACCTTGGTGCATAAGGTTGCTTAAATAGGGTCCAAACCCTAAAGTTTAGGGTTTGCATCTGGCTCAGGTATGCGTACTAGGAGGGAAACCCCATGTCCAAAGCTCGCCATGGTGTGCCCAACATACCAAGATTATGGGCTGACTCAAAAATTCAACAATACTTATATCTTAAGAATTTTACATGGAGATCAGGCATTATAACTCTCCCCCACTTGAATCAGACTTCGTCCTTGAAGTCTGCCTCCGCAAACAACTATGGGTAGTGCTTTCTCATCTCCTACTTAGGCACCCATGTCTACTCTGATCCCTTTCGACGCTGCCACTACACCTTTACCAATTCCACAACCTTGTTTCGAAGAGTCTTCTTCTTCCTATCAAGGATCTCCATTGGTCTCTCTATATAATCCAGAAACTCATCCGCCTGAATATCCTCCAAAGGAACCATTGCGGTATCATTGACTATACATTTCCACAGCTAAGAGACATGAAATGTGTTGTGAATATGACTAAGATCCTCAGATAGATCTAAGTGATATGCAACCCTGCCCACTCGGGCTAAAACCCTCGATCTTGACCACTACACCTTTACTGCACTTGTCATAGCGGCGTCGACCCCGCTTGCCCGTCAATCTTGAATCATAACCCTTGGGCCTCTTTCCTGAACCCTCTGATGCCTGAGCCAAAACCGTCTTCCTCTTACTCACAGACTCCAAAACAACCTCCCGCTCGCGAGCTTGAGCTAGCATGTCCTCTAATGTCTGCCAGCTAGATATACTCACAAAATCATGTATCTCATCTTTCAACATATGATGATATCAGGCCTTCTTCATCTCCTCTTCCGCCACATACTACGAAACTAGCAAGGCCCTTTCCTTGAATATGGCAGTAATCTCTACGACTGTCTTAGTAGTCTGACAAAGGTCCTGAAACTCCCTCGCTAATTGTTGGACCTTAATCACTGGTGCAAAATCAGCCATGAACCTCACTACAAAGTCATCCTATGTCATCGCTTCTATAGCCTCACCTCCCAAGGCGTGGCCTACCTCCTCCCACCAATCAAGAGCTCTGTCCTTCAGAAGATAGGATGCAACTCTGCCCTTCGCCTCCACGGGAAAGAGGCTAGACCAAAAGGCGTTCCCGATGTCCGCCAACCACTGTCTACTAGTAATGGGGTCCTTCTTCCTGAAGAACTCATGAGCCTCACATGCACAAAACTCTCAGAAATTCAAAGAGCGTGCACCTACCAAAGCCACCATCTAAGTACAGAATGTGCTCAGACGCTCATCCATCAACTGCATAATACCCTCATTGATTGAACCAAATATGTTGCTGGTAAATCTCGGATGAAATGAACTCCCGCTTCTGATCATCCACGGATCCGACTCTAGATCCTGAACCCGATCCCTCACCAAAACCTGAACCTCCTCGAGTGATCACCATATTGAAGATAAACCAAACAAACCATCAGAAAACACTCAAAGATTCCCAAACACTACAAGTTTCCTTAGTCTCATCGTGACTTTACTTGATTCGAGCACAGATCCTCTGCTTCCAGTATTATGGGCCCAATACTATCTTCCACATCTATCCGTACTTTCCTCGAGGATCGCCGCAATTCCTCCAAGTTACTTCTCTAACAATCTGAACAATCATTTTCATAGCAAACACTCACTACACCGAGACATCTCCTAGGCTCTCTTAGGGCTACCATCACACCGTCTCTGTTATCAGCTGCAGAAGGAACTCCCACTAATAACCTCTAACTACCTCATGAATACAACTACATATTAATTGTAACATCCCAAAAATATGGTCCAAAAATTTCATTTTTTAATCACTAAACAAACCATAATTGTCAAATCATTTCTTTCATAAACATAAGTTGCTTTATCAAAACTGAGTATTAATTCAAAACATGCTTATTTCATCAGAGTAAAACATCCCGAGCTAAACCTCTTGGTGTGTGCCATGCAGTTATCTCGAGCTCTTCCATATGCTACCGGAAGTACCTAAAACCAAAACTGAAAACTGTAAGCACAAAGCTTAGAGAGTTCCCCAATCTGCCAAATACCATACATATAATCACATACTAGGTAGGCTTCCTGTAACACCGTAAAAATTTGAACAATTTTTCACTTTTGAAAAACCATAAAATATCATGTGTAATCATAAGTAAAAACATTGTGTCAACATTGTATCAGTACAAAACCCAAGATCAAAATACATAAACTCCGGTGTGCGTGTGTACGAATCATACCGGCGTCTTCCCGCGATCATCACTGGTACCTGAAACACATAACACATAACACTGTAAGCATAAATGCTTAGTGAGTTCCCCAAAATACCACTCTAACACATAATAGTCACTTGAGGCTGTAACTCTGTTGACCCTCAGGTCAATGTGTCTCAGTGGGGCTCTCCAGCCCCAACTCTCTGTGGGCCCTCTGGCCCTAACTCTGTGGACCCAAAGGTCCTAACTCTGTAACTCTGAATCATGCATATCACATATCACAATAAATCACAACACATAAATAACATGAAATTACACTGGCATAGAACTCTAAAATACTCTATCACATAACTCTGTTACCACACTAGGTAAAGTATAGTGAGAAGACTCACCTCGGGTATCTTGGTAAATCTATGACTCGGTAAATGCTGGTCTAGCCTCCGCCTAATCATATAAAATAAATACCCTAATTATTATAGCTCTCAAGGCTTGACTATGTCCTCTTATGACGCTCTCAGAAGGGTAAAAGACCATTTTATCCCTCTCATAACTCAAAAGGCCCCACAATAGACCATACCCTAAAAGTCAACCCAAAGTCAACTTTCCGGGTTACGCTGCGCGTACTAGATGTGTACGCTGAGCGTACCCGGCTGCATCTCAGAAACGAGGAACGCCACCCAGTATGTGGCGCGTATTGGGATTACGCCGGGCTTACTCCCCAGCTTCAGCCCTTTAGCTCTTGAGGTCTTAAACAGTTAAGACTCACGTCCAATTTCTAGATCTAACCACATCTAAGCCTCTTAATCCATAAAGTTGATGACTTTATGCCTTTGCATGGCTGAACAAGCCACCAACTTTCATAATATTCCATCCTCTAACCCTAGAAGGCTTATTACTCAATCATGATCTCAAACTAACACTAAAGATGGAAACTTTATGGCTCTAAATCACTAATAGCACTGAAAGGGGACAGATCTCGGACCATGGAGCACTTTACACTCATAAAATCTCCACCTTTGGGGTTTTTAGCCCTAGAAATGGCACATGCAACAACAAATCAAAAGAAGAGGAAAGTTTTGAACTTTATACCTCTAAGTGTAGCCCCTTGCTCTGTAGATCTCAGATCCAAAATGGCACCTCAAGCTTTAGCTTCCAAGAATTCCTTTCCTTCTTCTTCACTAAGTCACCAAAGCACAATTAGCTCCAATAACACTCACACACACAAAGGACGGTGGGAAGCTATCTTTTAGGGTTTCACTCACTGATATGGAGGCTGAGAAATGAGCCTTAGCACCCTTTAAATAGTGCACAATACGGATTAGGGTTTTGCACCTGGGCGGGTACGCCCGGCGTAACTCTGGTTACGCCCAGCGTACCTTGGCGACTCCGCGTCCAAACTAAGCACACGAGTATGCGTAGCGTACCCCTTTGGTACGCCCAGCGTACTCACTTGCTAATTTTTCTCCACACAAGGGATATTCATGACTAATTGACAAAGAATAAGGGTAAAAGAAACACACCTGAATCTCAGGGTGTTACAATTCTCCCCCACTAGAACCAGACTTCGCCCCCGAAGTTTCATTCCTTGAATAACTCTGGATGCTGCCCTTGCATCTCCGACTCTGACCCCTTCCGATGTTTCTACTGAACCAAAACTAGAGGCACTTCCTTGTTCCTCAAAACCTTGATCTTCCGATCCCTGATCGCCACCGGTCTCTCAGCATAATTTAGGCTCGCATCCACCTGAATATCCTCTAATGGCACCACTGCCGACTCATCGGCTATACACTTTCGCAACTGCGACACGTGAAAGGTGTCATGAATATGACCCAACTCTGCAGGTAGCTCCAAGCTTTCCCCTCTTCCTGAATCGGATCACTCCTTTCGAAGGAGATACCTTCAGGAGCACCAAATCACCGACCTGAAATTCGAGCTCAGATCGTCGCCTATCAGCATAACTCTTCTGGCAACTCTGAGTGGTCAACAACCTTTGCCAGACCTGCTGGATCTGCTCTGACGTCTGAAGCACTATCTCCGTACTACCCATCACACGCTGCCCCACTTCTCCCCAACAAATGGGGGTCCGACACCTCCTCCCATACAACAGCTCAAAGGGTGGCATACCAATGCTCGAATGATGGCTGTTGTTGTAGGAAAACTCCGCCAAGGGTAAGTACGTGTCCCAACTCCCGCCGAAGTCCAACACACATGCCCGGAGCATATCCTCGAGCGTCTGAATCGTCCGTTCGCTCTGTCCGTCAGTCTGGGGGTGGTACACGGTACTGAAATGCAGTCTAGTACCCAATTCCTCATGGAATTTATTCCAGAATCTAGAGTTGAAATGCACATCTCGGTCTGAGACAATCGAGATCGGCACTCCATGCTGTGATACCACTTCCCTCACATACATCTCTGCCAACCTCTCTACAGAAGAGCTCTCGCTAATAACGAGGAAATGAGCGCTCTTCGTCAACCGGTCTATAATCACTAAAATTGCATCGACGCCCCTCGCGGTCCTCGACAATTTGGTGATAAAGTCCATGGCAATCTGTTCCCACTTCCACTCGGGAATCTCTAATGGCTGCAACTTGCCGTGCGGTCTCTGGTGCTCGGCCTTAACCCTGCGACAGGTTAGGCACCTCTCCACGAACCATGCAACGTCCCTCTTCATACAGGGTCACCAATACTCCCTTTTCAGGTCCAAATACATCTTAGTGGCCCTGGTATGGATCGAGAACTTCGATCGATGAGCCTCTTCCATCAAAATGGTACGAGTTCCGCCCACATGCGGCACCCAAATCCGGCCCTGAAACGTCATAAGCCCCCGACCATCGGTAACGAACTCCGATACTTGCCCGATAACCCGCTCTCTCTTCTGGTTTTCTGGTCTCACGGCCTGGGTCTTAGCTCCTTGAATGGTGTCCAACACCGGAGTCATCACTGTCAATCTCATACAAATGTCACGCATCGGAACACTCTCCTCCCTATGACTCAAGGCATCAACCACCACGTTGGCTTTCCCCGGGTGATACAGGATCTCGCAATCGTAATCCTTCACCACATCCAGCCATCTCCTCTGTCACATATTCAGGTTGGGCTGATCCATCAAGTACTTCAGGCTCTTGTGATCCGTGTATATGGTACACCGGACCCCATATAGATAGTGACGCCAGATCTTGAAGGCGAACACTACTGCCCCCAACTCTAAATCATGGGTAGGATACCTCGCCTCATGAGGCTTCAGTTGCCTCGATGCATACGCTATCACATGGCCTCTCTGCATAAGCACTGCTCCCAACCTTGATATCGACGCGTCACAATATACCACAAAATCCTCCATTCCCTCCGGAAGGGATAACACCGGGGCTTTGCATAATCTTTGGCCAAGTGTCTCGAAGGAGGCCTGCTGCTCTGGACCCCAAGCAAAAACTACACCCTTCTGGGTCAACTTAGTGAGTGGCGTAGCGATCTTGGAGAAATCCCTGATGAATCTCCGATAATAGCCTGCCAGTCCTAGAAAACTCCTGATCTCCGTGGGTGACCTCGGCACCTCCCAACTCATCACTGCCTCAATTTTGGCCGGGTCGACCAATATCCCTTTCTGGTTAACAAGATGTCCCAGGAACTGGACCTCTCGCAACCAGAAATCACACTTGGAGAATTTGGCATAAAGCCTCTCCGATCTCAAGACCCCTAGGATCTCCCTCAGATGCTCCTCATGCTGCTCTCTAGATCTCGAATACACCAAAATGTCGTCGATGAATACGTTCACCGAGCGATCCAACATCGGTCTACACACCCTGTTCATGAGATCCATGAACACCGTTGGTGCGTTGGTGAGCCCGAAAGGCATCACCACGAACTCGTAATGCCCGTAACGAGTCCTAAACGCTGTCTTCTGGATATCCTCATCTCGCACCCTCACCTAATGATATCCAGACCTCAAGTCGATCTTGGAAAACCAAGATGCTCCCTGCAACTGATCGAACAAATCATCAATCCTCGGCAACGGGTAACGGTTCTTGACCGTCAATTTGTTCAACTCCCGGTAATCAATGCACATCTGGTGTGAACCATCCTTTTTCTTGACAAAAAGGATAGGAGCTCCCCACGGCGAACTACTCGGCCGAATAAACCCCTTTCCCAGCAGCTCCTGAAGCTGCGAGGATAACTCCTGCATCTCTAGAGGCGCAAGGCGATAGGACGCCTTGGCGATAGGCGTGGCCCCCGGAACCAAATCGATACTGAACTCCACCTGCCTCTCAGGAGGTACGCCCGACAACTCCTCCGGAAATACATCCGAGAACTCACGCACTATCGGAACCTCTCCCACAAACCGTGGTCTCTCCGTCTCAACCCTCGTGTCCATCACATATGCTATGAATCCCTTACATCCCTGCTGAAGACTCTGCCTCGCCCTGGCGGCTGAGCAAAATGCTGAACCGGAACGTGTACCCTTGCCGTACACCGTAAGAACTCCCCCACTAGGGTCTCACATGGTCACCAGCTGTCGCTCGCAGTCAATGATCGCTCCAAATCTGCTCAACCAGTCCATGCCCACGATGACACAGACATCCCCCATCGCAATAGGGACCAGATCTATCGGAAACTCAACCCCGAAAATCTCAAATACACAACCACGAATCACCTCGGTGGCATACACTGCTCTCTCATCCGCTATGGAAACTCTCAGAGGTCGACTTAACGCCTCTCGACTAATACTGATGTGTCAGCTAAAGGCCAACGATACAAAAGATTAACTCGCACCCGAGTCAAATAACACTAGAGCAGGTACAGAATTCACAAGGAAAGTACCTACGCATAACATAATATAAGCACAATATCACAAAATACAAAAGAATACATGAAAGAGTACATACCGGCCACGACATCAGGCGCTGGGCGGACCTCCTCCGCAGTCAACTGGAAGGCTCTCCCGCATGCCTTCGGTGCCTCGACCTTCGCAGGCCGAACATCCGCAGCTCTCATCGCAACAGGGGCTGATCCCAGAGATGCTCCCTGCGCTGACCCCCGCAACTGTGGACACTCTGCCTTTCGGTGTCCAGTCTGGTTGCAATGAAAACAGACTAAAAAACCCTTAGGGCAATCCTTGGCCATGTGCCCCTCCTTGCCACACTTGTAACAAGACCCTGCTCTGCATATCCCATCGTGGCTCTTGCTGCACTTGCCACAAATGCGGCCCTTCTGGTTCCCAGATCTCGAATCAGCGGGTTTGGCCTGCTTGGCTACCGGCTGAGACTAAGCTGGCCGCCGATCCTTTCCCTGAGACTCAGCCTCCTCCCTGGCTTGGGTCTCCAACTCTATTTCCCTCTTCCGGGCATTTTCCTGAAGCTCAGCAAATGTCCGGTACGATGAGTTCGCCACGAATTCTCGTATATCCCTCCTCAACACACTCAAATACCGGCTCATACGTGCCTGCTCGGAGGACACGTGCTCTGGGCAGAACATCGCCCTCTCATGGAACTTCCGAGTAATCGTTGTAACCGACTCAGTACCCTGCTTGAGGGTCAGAAACTCCTGTGCCAATCGCTCCCTCTCCACCTAGGGAACATACTCATCTTGGAACATAGTAGTGAACCTCTCCCAGGTTAATGCCGTAAGCTCAGCAGGCGTGTAGTGCGCTGTCACAAACTTCCACCAGTCCTTCGCTCCCAAGCGAAGCTGGTTCAGTGCAAACCGAACTCTCAAATGCTCAGGGGATGAGCAGGTAAAGAAACACCCCTCAATGTATGATATCCATCTCATCGCTGCAATCGGGTCCTGGGTCCCATCGAACTCTGGTGGTTTCGTGTTGCTGAATTCCCGGAACAACAACGCATCACCACCCTGCGGTCTCGTCGCAGTTATAGCTGTAGTGGCCGCAGCAACAACAGCCTCAGAAAGAGCAGCGTATCTCTCATCAAATGTCTCAATCAGAGTGGTCTTGATAGACCCGAACATCTCTGGTATCTCCGCCCTGATGGCCGCAACCACCTCCTCCTGAATGATCCTACGGATCTCAGCCTCGCTCGTGCTACTGCTCTCTGGTGTGTGGCGTGTCCCAACCATGGTCTCCTTCTGAAATACAACATAAGAACATTAGAGATACCCTTCGAGTATAATCACACTCGATAACTCCACCCTAATTGTTCCTTAGTGCCCTAAGGGTTCTTACTTGGACTGCGCACCAACCTGGTATCTTCAGTAGTACGGGCCCAATACTACCGTCCATACCGCATCGACATTCATCCCAAGTCCTCCTCCTTGAGCCCTAAATCCCAAGTACTCTACTCTCTCTATCATGTGCTACTCACTAGCAAATCTCTCATAAGCACCTCGCTGCTATCTAAATCACTCTTAAGCATCTCTAGCAGCAAAACCCCTAGACTAAGGCATCATATATCAGACCACTCTAGTCCTAATAAGAATACCTAGTCTACTCTAGCATGCATATCGTAACTCATCATATAGCATAACATAACATATCTGATAATCACTTATTATGAGGGTATTTTGGGAAATCACCGTTCGGGCGTTGGTTGATCATACACACGGCTCTGCTCTGTTTGTCTCAAGACTCTTTTTACTCTTTTTCAAAAATATTATTTTTATTATTAAAATTTCCTCAAATCCCCAGTTTGAGTTCAGATATGCTCGAAGATGTATCCGAATCCCTCAAACCAAGGTTCTGATACCAACTTGTAACACCGTAAAAATTTGAACAAATTTTCACTTTTGAAAAACCATAAAATATCATTTGTAATCATAAGTAAAAACATTGTGTCAACATTGTATCAGTACAAAACCCAAGATCAAAATACATAAACTCCGGTGTGCGTGTGTACGAATCATGCCGGCGCCTTCCCGCGATCATCACTGGTACCTGAAACACATAACACATAACACTGTAAGCATAAATGCTTAGTGAGTTCCCCAAAATACCACTCTAACACATAATAGCCACTCGAGGTTGTAACTCTGTTGACCCTCAGGTCAATGTGTCTCAGTGGGGCCCTCCAGCCCCAACTGTCTGTGGGCCCTCTGGCCCTAACTCTGTGGACCCGAAGGTCCTAACTCTGTAACTCTGAATCATGCATATCACATATCACAATAAATCACAACACATAAATAACATGAAATTACACTGGCATAGAACTCTAAAATACTCTATCACATAACTCTGTTACAACACTAGGTAAAGTATAGTGAGAAGACTCACCTCGGGTATCTTGGTAAATCTCTGACTCGGTAAATGCTGGTCTAGCCTCCGCCTAATCATATAAAATAAATACCCTAATTATTATAACTCTCAAGGCTAGACTATGTCCACTTATGACGCTCTCAGAAGGGTAAAAGACCATTTTACCCCTCTCATAAGTCAAAAGGCCCCATAATAGACCATACCTTAAAAGTCAACCCAAAGTCAACTTTCCGGGTTACGCTGCGCGTACCAGATGTGTACGCTGAGCGTACCCGGCTGCATCTCAGAAACGGGGAACGCCACCCAGTACGCGACGCATACTGGGATTACGCCCGGCGTACTCCCCAGCTTCAGCCCTTTAGCTCTTGAGGTCTTAAACAGTTAAGACTCACGTCCAATTTCTAGATCTGACCACAACTAAGCCTCTTAATCCATAAAGTTGATGACTTTATGCCTTTGCATGGCTGAACAAGCCACCAACTCTCATAATATTCCATCCTCTAACCCTAGAAGGCTTATTACTCAATCATGACCTCAAACTAACACTAAAGATGGAAACTTTATAGCTCTAAATCACTAATAGCACTGAAAGGGGACAGATCTCGGACCATGGAGCACTTTACACTCACAAAGTCTCCACCTTTGGGGTTTTTAGCCCTAGAAATGGCACATGCAACAACAAATCAAAAGAAGAGGAAAGTTTTGAACTTTATACCTCTAAGTGAAGCCCCTTGCTTTGTAGATCTCAGATCCAAAATGGCACCTCATGCTTTAGCTTCAAAGAACTCCTTTCCTTCTTCTTCACTAAGTCACCAAAGCACAATTAGCTCCAATAACACTCACACACTAAGGACGGTGGGAAGCTCTCTTTTTGGGTTGCACTCACTGATATGGAGGCTGAGAAATGAGCCTTAGCACCCTTTAAATAGTGCACAAGACGGATTAGGGTTTTGCACCTGGGCCGGGTACGCCCGGCGTAACTTTGGTTACGCCCAGCGTACCTTGGCAACTCTGCGTCCAAACTAAGAACACGAGTACGCGCAGCGTACCCCTTTGGTACGCCCAGCGTACTCACTTGCTAAGTTTTCTCCACACAAGGTCTAATAATGACTAATTGACAAAGAATAAGGGTAAAAGAAACGCACCTGAATCTCGGGGTGTTACACTTCCCAAGTCCACTAATGGCTCCCAAGCTTTTCTTTACCAAAATAAGCTCACAAGGCCAGACACACACAACAATGGAGGAAGGACGACTATCTAGGGTTTCAGAGTTTCAGAAACTGATAAGGAGGCTAGGGTTTGAGCCATAATGCTCCTTATATAGTGGTTAGCCCCCAAAATCAGGGTTTAGGATCTCTGACAGTACGCTGGGCGTACTTCTCGTACGTTGAGCGCACTCCTCCCACACCTGCGATCACTTACTCTAATACGATGGGCGTACCCTCAACTTACGTTGGGCGTACTCTCGCGTCTACCACCATGCATGAATGGTCCTTCCTTTCCATCTTTCTCTATGATGGACCAATAATGCCAATAACTTCAAAGTGCTATAACTCTTTCATTCTAAGTCCATTTCCGACAAACTTTATATCCACGAAAAGGTGGAGAGAAACCCTACGCTCCTAGCCACACCCCAAGCCTAAAACCTTTCAGATAAATCCGAGACCCATAAAAGACTGAATCGTTTATACCCTTGGCATCTAAAAACCACAAATGAATACTTTCAGAACTGGGTGTTACAACTCTCCACACTTATATTGGACTTCGTCCTCGAAGTCTGCCACCGCTACCTACCCTACATACATCTCATGTGCCATACCCACAGTTGTTCCCTTACCTGACCTACGGGGAACTTCTTCTGTCTTTCTGAGATTTGAAATCGATAAGGGGGCTGTCTCCCCGACAGGCCGCCTATACTACCTTGCCAAAAATTCAACGAATAACTGCTCAACCGCAAAACTTCTCACCCTGATCAGCTTTGCCACCATCAAGGACACCATCTCTATCTACAACCAGATGTATAATACTTATACTTGCCAGGAGGCTCAGATAATTCTTTGAGTAAAAGATTCATCCCTGAAATGATTAGACTCAGACGAGAGCTGCACAACAGATTCAGATCAATTACTCTGAGATTATCCAATCCAACTGTAAGTGTCTTCGCTCTTCTTGTTCGCAAGTTACCCCCTCTTACAAGAATCATCACATCACTACTTCTACCTGAGCACCCTACTGTCACTTATCTACCTTCCAAGGTGACGGGATCTTCCAGGCCTAAACTTTTCTGTCCACTAACTGGAATACTGGATTCCAACCGGTTACTGAACCACTGATCACCCTCTCAGTAGCTCTCAGCGACATCTGCATATATCTTCGGCTTTCGAAAACTGCTCTATCCACCTTGCCAATCTGGCTCCATAAGTCCTGGGATCCTAGATCCCCTATCTTGACCCTATGGTCTCTACCAGGTCCCACCTGTGCTGCTATAATCATACGGGCCTCGCCCACGGGTATCACCCAAACTATCCTTTCTCGATCTCTATTGTGCTAACTAGGAGTTACGGGCCTCGCCCATACTCCGCTAACTAGGAGACACAGGCCCTCGCCCACACTTCTCTAACTAGTTGCTAACGAATGTTACGGCTATCCCGCAGTCTTAATACTCTTCCCGCTCTGCCTAACTGCTCGGGAATGCTACGGCGGTCCCGTAGTCTTACATCCTGACTAAACTCGCGTCATGCTGAGAGATTCTCCAAACTGGTTCCCAAACAGTTACCAACTACCGTGAATACACGAACTCAATGTTGGGAAGTTTCCCAAACTCCCATCTCGGGCACTCCTCTATCTAAACAGCCACTTGGGCCGCTTTCCTTCACAACCAAGTTGCGAACTCATCCCAATTTTGCACTTACTTCTGCTCCTGGCTATTGGGATAGTTCTCCCCCACTTCGATTCAACTAGATCCCTACAACTCCAAACTTGGAAAGGATTCCCAATCCTTTCCTCCATCGAATGGTCGATCTTCTGACAACCGATACTTACCACTGCTAGTGCTCCAAAGCTAACCAATACCAAATCTGAGCCACTCTTGAAGACTAACAGAACACCTCCTGAGTTCCACTCACACTTGCTACAGTGACTGCATCCTAAAATCCTGCTCTAGAGGGAAACATCTTTGAACTACTACTCTAACATCCATGGTATGAAAATGGCATATAAATCATAAATAAAAGCTAATAATAAAGTGAAAGGTATGCACCTGTCACATCAGGGGCTGCTCGTGTCTCCTCTGAAATCAACTGGAACGCTCTGCTCCTTGTCGTAGGCACCTCTGCCCGGCCCTGACCGCCATCGGTGATCCTCAAAGTCACAGGGGCAGGTGCTATCACCTGTCCTGCTGATGGCAAACTTGGACACTGGGCCTTCTTGTGGCCCTGTTGACTACAATGGAAGCATAACGGGTCTAATCCCTGGGTGGTGGTAGTTGTATAATCTCTGCTAAATTAACCGATCCGGCCATACTTGAAGCAACCCGAATCACCACCACTACCGCTCCTACATGCACCCTCGTGCGTCCTGCCGCACTTGCCACAATGGCTACGATCCTGATGACCTCTCGATCTAGAATCTGATGTCTTGGGCCACTTTCCTGAACATGTAGATACCTGAATCTCATCCAGATTCCTCTTCCTCTCTGACTCCAATTGAATCTCTCTCCCACTCTCTCTCTCTCTCTCTCTCTCTCTCTCTCTCTCTTTCTCTCTCTGTAGCTCGAGCGATCATATCCTCCAGCGTCTTGCAGCTGGACCAACTCACAAACTGCCTGATGTCACTCCTTAACATCTCGTGATACAGAGCCTTTTTCATCTCCTCGTTCGCCACATACTGCGGAACATGAAGGGCTCGCTCCCTGAACTTGGCGGTGATCTCCGCCACTGTCTCTTTAGTCTGCTGAAGGTCTTGAAACTCCCACGCTAACTGCTGCATCTCAATAACTGGTGCAAACTCGGCCTTGAACCTGGCCGAGAAGTCACCCCATGTCATCGCATCCAACGCGACATCATCCTCAAAAGCATTTCCGACCTCCTCCCACCAGTCATGTGCTCTGTCCTTTAGGAGACAGGAGGCGAGTCGGACCTTGTCCCCCTCGGGACACCGGCTACTGCGAAAAGTGTTGGCGACATCTGCCAACCATCTGCCGCTAGCAATGGGGTCCCTAGCCCCATGATAATCCGGAGCTCCACAAGCTTTGAACTCTCGGAATGTCAGTGTAAGCGCCCCCATCATGGCCACCATCTCAGCGCGAAAGGCTCCCAGCCTCTCATCCAAAATCTCCAATATACCCTCCTCGACCGTACCAAAGATCATATGAGTCTGGTCTAGAATACTGTGCGTAATCTTAGCTGATATAAATTCTCTCATCTGCTCCCCGAGCTGCTCGACTCCTGAACCCAAGCCTGATCCCTCACCGACGCTTGAACCGCTCACCGGCCTCTCACACAACGTCACCATTCTGCAACATAACATAACTATCATCAGAACACTCATCACTATCAATGGATCACACACGCACTACAAGTTCCCCAGTCTTATCTCAGCCTCCTTGACTCGGGTACGAATCCTCTGCTTTTAGTAGTACGGGCCCATACTACCTTCCACATCTATCCATACTTTCCTCAAGGATTGCCTCAACTCCACCAAGTCCCTTACTACCAATACTGCTCCCAACACTACTCTCATCCTAGGCTTGTCCTAGGGTAACCTCCAGCCTGAATCCATTCCTCAGCTATTGAAGGTATCTTCGTAATTCCAATTAGCCACTACCTGAATACCATCACATGTGACGAGGCTCAGATAATCCTTCGAGTAAAGGACTCATCCCTACAATGGTTAGACTCAGACGAGAGCTAATCTAGATCCCTAGTCCTAATCTAGCATTCATTTCTCTTAAGCATATCATATATAAACAAACATGTATGGGTAATTTGGGAGAACTTACTTGAGCTCAGCTGATTACATGCACCACACCCTTTTCTTCTTTTTCAAAGTTCTTTTCTCTTTTCAAAACTCTTTTCTTTTTCTCAAAGCTCGTTTTTATAAAATGATTTCCTTTTGAAAAATTTTCATACCAAGTCCTAAGTTTGAGTTCGGACACACCCGAGAGTATGCCTGAATCCCACAAACCAAGGCTCTGATACCAACTTGTAACATCCCAAAAATACGGTCCAAAAATTTTATTTTTAAATCACTAAACAAACCATAATTGTCAAATCATTTCTTTTAAACACATAAGTTGTTTTATCAAAATAGAGTATTAATTTAAAACATGCTTATTTTATTAGAGTAAACATCACAGGCTAAACTTCTTGGTGTGTGCCATGCAGTCATTCCGAGCTCTTCCCTCTGCTACCGGAAGTACCTGAAACCAAAATTGAAAACTGTAAGCACAAAGCTTAGTGAGTTTCGTAATCTACCACATACAATACATATAATCACATACTGGGCCCCCGCCCGCTGCATCGGGCCCCACCCAACATCAAGCCCCACCTGGCATCGAGCCCCGCTCACTATACAAATATGTCTCTCACTTGGGCCCCGCCTGTCTCTGGGCCCCGTCCGCTATACACATACAAACATATAACATACTAGCACATACATAATACATACTCTACTGTACTCCTGTTCTAAGGTCTCGCCTAACTTGGGCCTCGCCCCTGGTCTGCTACTGATGAGCTATGGAAACCCCGTCCACACTCCTGCTGTTAGTGAGATACGGGCCCCTGCCTACACTCACTTCTCTCCTATCACGAGCTTCAACCCTACTCTACTAATATCGTGATATGGAACCCCATCCACACTCAGCTAGTGATGAGATACGAGACCTCGCCCACACACACCTCTCTACCAGGCACATACAAGTATCACAAAGACAACAAGTATAATCTAACATGCATATATAAATCTTCCTTAGGCTTGCCCCGACATTGGACCTTGGTCCGGGACCTATCATACCAACACATGCAAGAATCATAAATACCTTTAGCATACTAACATTCCTCGGGCCTCACCTAGCATTGGATCGTGATCCTGAACATATAACATATAGTGACTAGGGCTAACCCCCGGGTCTTCCTACTATACACAAACATAATGGGTCAGCATTGTGGCCTTAGACCCATGCACACAGTGAGGAGACTCACCTTACACTGCTGAAGTCCTGCTGATATCCCTCTGGCTGCTATCGGGCAATTCCCCGTACTGCTGATCCTTCGGCTCCCCGAGTTACCAATACCAAAATATCACTTAGTCCAAATCAATAATCCTTCTTAGGGTAAAATGACCATTTTACCCCTAGTCCAACTTGGTCCATATCTAAGGCCCAAAATCATAATATAAAAGGGCCCAACACTTGGTAGGCTTCCCAAGCCCACTAGTGGCCAACTAATGGCCCAATTTTCTAAATTGGGCCCAATCCCTCTAATGGGCCTTACCCTAAGCCCAAACATATTCTTAGCCCAAATTATTTGACTTTTGATGGCCTAATAAGGTCCAAAGACCCAAAGTCCACTGATTGGCCCAACCCGAGGCCCAAGACACACCAAGCCCATAACTGATGAGTACGTGGGGCATACTCCTCTATATGCTTAGCGTACTAGCTAAATGGTGTGTATGTT
This sequence comes from Lactuca sativa, assembly GCF_002870075.4. Lineage (NCBI taxonomy): Eukaryota > Viridiplantae > Streptophyta > Magnoliopsida > Asterales > Asteraceae > Lactuca > Lactuca sativa. Next base: position 77,003,021 of record NC_056625.2, read on the forward strand.
GCGCGTACCTATATGCCCAATGTACTCCCCTGTTAAGACACTTTTCCCATTAAGTGCTTAATACTCCATTCCAGAAGCTACAATCATAGATCCAAGTCATTACTAATGTCTTAATCCATAAAGTCGATTACTTGGTGGCTTGCAACCCACCAAATGAGCCCAAACATGAAATGTAACAAAAAACTTCCATGAAAAGGGCTAGATCTCATGCATGGTTACAAATGGGCCTTAAAGATTGAAACTTTACTGCTTATGGAACACTTTTAGCTCTAAGGGTGGCAACCCTAAGTTCAAAAACGAAGTTGCATAAAAAAGATCCATTCTTTGGACCTAAAAAGGTCCAAAGCTCCATAACTCTAGATCTAAGCTTCTATGAGGAAATTTGGGAGCCTCATACCTCCTTTGAGTGCCAAAAGATGAGATAATCCCAGATCCTTGATCTCAAGGTACTCAAGTCCTTCTTCTCCAACTTCTCTTATCTTCTTCCAAGCTTTTCTATACCAAAATAAGTTCAAAAGGTCAAACACACACAAAAATGGAGGAAGGACGGCTATCTAGGGTTTTTGAGCTTGAGAGACTGATAAGGAGGCTAGGGTTTGAGCCATAATGTTCCTTATATAGTGGTTAGCCCCTAAAACTAGGGTTCAGGATCTCTGAGAGTACGTTGGGCGTACTTCTCGTATGCTGGGCGTACTCTTCCCACACCCGCGATCACTTACTCTTCTATATTGGGCGTACTCTCGCGTCTACCACCTTGCATGCATGGTCCTTCCTTGCCATCTTTCTCCATTAAGGACCAATAATGCCAATAACTTCAAAGTTCTATAACTCCATCATTCTAAGTCCATTTTAGATGAACTTTATATCCACGAAAAGGTGGCGTGAAACCCTACGCTCCTAGCCACACCCCAAGCCTAAAACCTTTCGGATAAAACCCGAGACCCATAAAAGACCGAATCGTCTATACCCTTGGCCTCCGAAAACCACAAAAGAATACTTTCAGAACTATGTGTGACATTAATAATATTAGATAATTCTTCGGCTGAAAGGTATCACACTACAATGGTTAACTTAGACAAGAGCTACGCAATAGAGTTAAACCTAATCTTCTAAAATCATATAGCCTGATTAATATGTAACCTAATGCATTTGCTTACTAGTTAGCTTATACTAATGAGAACCCCTACAAGCACAAACCATGCAACATTTGAGCAATATGTAATTCGAATCAAAGCATAACCTAAACAAGCCATCCTATCTGATAACTGATCCAATACTATCATGTAAATCTACAAGGCCATACAATAGGCACATAAAGGCATTTCTCTCCTAGCATTCTATCATACAATCATGAGTAGATCCTTAGCCCTAAACTAGCATGCGATTCTCATATCACAACATAAAACATATAACACGTATAGGTATTTTAGGAAAACTTAGTTGAGCTCAGTCGATTACATGCACCACACCCATTTATTTTATCATAAAACCTTTTTGAAAAACATTTTTTTTATAAAGAAAACGTACCAAATCCTCAGTTTGAGTTCAGACACACCTGAGAGTATCTCCGAATCCCTTAAACCAAGGCTCTGATACCAACTTGTAATGTCCCAAAATTTGTAGCCAAAAATTTAATTTTATATTAGATAAACGACTAATCAATACTTGTTTATAGAAACCAAAATAGGAAATCAGAGTATATCATCCATATCCAAAATACATCAGAGTCAATAATGTGGAAAACATGGTGTGAGTAAAACGATCATCCCGATCTCTTTCCCTTCGAACAGGAAGCACCTAAAACATAAACTAAAAACTCGAAGCACAAAGCTTAGTGAGTTTCCCCCAAAGTACCACATACCATACATACAATGGGCCTCACCCGACCTCCATCGGGCCCTGCTCGGTACATATCTGCTTGTAACATGCAATGGGCCCTGCCCAACAAACTCATCAGGACTCGCTTGGCATTGGGCCCTGCCCAACACATATACAAATATGTAAAAACATGAAAGAGTCACACATACAACTAGCATTCTTGGACCGACATCGGTGCCATTAACCTGCTAAAACACTATGAGAAGACTCACCTCGATCTACTGATAAACAAATAACACTCGAGATGCTGAATTGGAAAATCCACGTAGTAAATCACAAGTAATAAAACCCTAATTAACAATTAGGCCATAAATCATAACCGAGAGTCTATATCCTTAATCTCGAATCCTAGGGTAAAATACCATTTTATCCTTCCATTAATTGGCCCCTCATCCCATGGCCTAAGCCCAAAAGACTTACTGCCCAACAAGGCCTAAGAGACCTAAAGCCCAACAATGGCCTAAAAGTCTAAGGCCCAATAAAGGGCCCAAATACCTAAGGCCCAACAATATCCTAAAAACGTAAGGCCCAATAATGGACCAAACGACTAAAAGCCCAAAAAGGGCCTAGTGAGTACGCTAAGTGTACCACCTGAGTATGCCCGACGCAAAACTTCACTACCAAAGGCAAACGGAGACTCAAATGTGTATGCTCAACGTACACTTGCGTACGTCCGGTATACACTCCAGCTTTCCAAAAACTTATTAAGCACTTAAGGCTATAAGCCCAAATGTCCATTTTTCAGATCTAGCTCTTGGGGAATGTCTTAAACGATAAAGTCACCAACTTGATGCCTTTGCATGGCTCAAAGAGACTCAAACCTTAGATTTAGCATTCTATTTCCATCAAATGATCGTTAACTCATACATGGTTGATCTACAACCATCAAAATGCAAACGTTATGAACTAGGAACCTCAGAAACATCAAAAGGAACAACTCAAAACTTCTAGAGTAACATTTACTCACAAGAACTTATTCATGGGACCAAAATATGCTCAAATCTCAACTAGTTCTAGATCTAAGCATAGAATAACCAAGGTCAAGACTTTATACCTTTAGGAATCTGAGAAGGATGGATAAACCCTGGATCTACAAGCTCCAACTTGATCAATGCTCCTTTACCAAGCTTCTTCTTCTTCAATATGTACCAAATATACACCAAAACACATACAAGGATCAATTCCCTCTAAAAATGGTTTAGGATTCGAGATAATGCTTTTAGGGACACTGGAGGCTGGTAATGAGAACCTTGGGGCATAAGGTTGCTTAAATAGGGTCTAAACCCTCGAATTTAGGGTTTGCATCTGGATCAGGTACGCCTAGCATACCATATGTTTGCCCAGCGTACTAGGGGAAAACCTGTGTCTAATGCTAGCCATGGTACGCCCAACGTACCATGATTACGCCCAGTATACTGGGCCAACTCACAAACTCAACAATACTTATATCTTAAGACTTTTACCTAGAGACCGGGGATTACATAAGCGCTTAGATTGACTATACACTGGCGCGATTGAAGATTGGGTCCTTATCACAAACGCTTGATATGGGGTTTTGAAAATTATTATTCTGTTGTTGATTGAGTTATAAATGGATTTGTTTTTATTAAAAGTATATATTTGAAATATTAATTTGGATGTTTGAATTTATTGGTTTTTGGTTAAGTAACGGATGAACGAAATTTTAATAAATATAAATGTTTTAAAAAAATTGAATTTATTTGAAATTTTAGGACATTACAAGTTGGTATTAGAGCAAAGCTTTAGCGAATCAGACACATCTCGGTGTGTTTGAACTCAAGTTTGTGGCTCAACAAGGTTTTCTTAAAGTTTTTGAAAAGGAAGATGGACCTTTTTGGTGACAAGGATCAAGGATGCAGTGTGTACAGTCAACCGATGCTGAAGGAAAAGGATTTAATTGTGTGATGTGGTTTATTACTTTCTAGGACATAAGTTGTATGTATGTTAGATAGACTGATTTTCACACGTTATGTTGAATGCATGTTATGTGTGCTATATGAAATTTGTGTTCGTGTTTATAGGTTGTTAAGTGAATGCATTAGGTTGTAAGCAATAGGAACTAGGTAGACTTAGAATGCTTGATTTAGCCTGGTTCACAACTCTGATTTGAGTCCAACCGTTCGGGTGGGGAATCTTTTATTCGAATGAATTTCTGGTTTTACATTGCATATGACTGTATATTCACGAGAAAACATGACAAGATTGATGGAGACTCCATGTGGATTAGAGTAGCAGAGTGAGGGAATTGAAGTCTTGTGATTGTTGACGACTACACAAGGTTCACATGGGTTTTCTTCTTAAGGTTAAAGTCAGAAACTACTTCCGAGCTTATAAACTTCATCAAGTGAATTGAAGTCTTGGCTAAACTTCCTGTCAGAATAATTCGAAGTAACAACGAATCCGAGTTCACAAATTCGACTATTGAGAAGTTTCTCACCAACAAAGGCATTGAACACAACTTTTATGCTCCTCACGCTCCGTAGCAAAACGGTGTGGTTGAAAGAAGAAATCAAACTCTAGTTCAAGCTGCTCAGTCGATGTTGAACTTTGCAAACCTTCCTCTCTATCTCAGGTCCGAATCTGTCTCCATTGCCTCTGTCAATCAAAATCGAAGTATCATCAACCGTCATCTCAACAAAACACCGTATGAAGCAATGAATGGTTAGAAAATGAGTATCTTGTTCTTGCACATTTTGGGGTGTAGATGCTTTATCAAGAAGAATCTTGATCAACTCACCAAGTTTCAACCGAAATCTGATGAAGTCATCTTTCTGGGATACTCTGCCAAATCTAAAGCTTACAGGGTTTTGAATCGTAAAACTCGTGTAATTGAAGAAACTTTTGATATCACTTTTGATGATAATTTTGTTCAGAACTTGGATCCACACCCTGGATCTTCGAATACTCAAATTATCTATGAAGTTGATTTCGAAAGTCTGTTTGGACAAATAATGTTGAGCATCAGCACTACCGGTTGATATATAACCAATTGGTGTTAGAAAGGGCGCAACCTTACCCGTATAGCGCATTTAGCCCTTCAAGACCATGCATTCGATTGCGGCACTCCAGGACATCGTACGCGGACTTGGTCGATGTCATTTTTGACCCCTAACAATCCCCCCCCCCTTAATAAATTTCTCATTGAGAGAATCGAACCCTCGCCACTGGCTCTGATACCACTTGTTGAGCATCAGCGCTACCGGTTGATCTAAAACCAATTGGTGTTAGAAAGGGCGCAACCTTACCCATATAGCGCATTCAGCCCTCCAGGACCAGGAATTCGATTGCGGCACTCCAGGCCATCGTGCGATGACTTGGTGAATGCCATTTCTGACCCCTAAAAAATAGAAAATGCTCTTGATTTGGAATCTCGATCACGACCATCATCATCAGCTACTCCGGTTTCTCATAATTTCTCTAGTCAAACACAAAACTTTCCTCCATTTGATTCCGTTCCATTCCAACCTTCTCAGGTTGAGGGGGAGAATAGTCATCCAACCCTCGTATCAAATGTTGATGGATTTCAAGATACATCAGATCAATTCGCTGAATTTGTTCCTATTCTGAATAATAATGAAGATGATATCAACTTATTTAACTTTCCGAACGATGACGATGCGGGCATATCCAGTTCATAAGTTCAGGGGGAGCATCATCCTCAAACTCAAATTGTACAGTGGAGCAACATAACCGTATTGTTGATATCGTATCATCCACTGCCCAAGAACTTCCGACATTGCATATCTGGACAAAGGATCATCCTCCGAATCAAGTTATTGGAATTCTTTATGTTGGAGTTCAAACTCGCTTTGCTACTAACATTCAAAACGAGTGTCACTTCTCAGCATTCATATAAATGGTTGAACCGAAATCCATCAAAGAGGCCTTAGAACATTCAGATTGGATTACATCCATGCAAGAAGAGCTAGCAGAATTTGACAGAAATCAAGTGTGGACTCTTGTCCCTCCTCCTTAAGATCCCCCTATTGTTGGTACAAGATGGGTCTTCTGAAACAAACTCGACGATGTCGGAGTCATAATCCGAAACAAAGCGAAATTGGTAACCAAAGGATTTACTCAGATCAAAGGACTCGACTACGACGAGACCTTTGCTCCTATTGCTCGTCTGGAAGCAATCTGAATCTTTCTCGCCTATGTTGCTCACAAAGGCTTTAAAGTTTACCAAATGGACGTCAAGAGTGCTTTTGTCAACGGTGAACTTGGTACTAAAGTATACCTTCAACAACCTCCTGGGTTTGTAAATCTTTCATATCAGAACTAGTGTTACAAACTTCAAAAAGTTGTCTATGTGTAACACCAAAAAATCTAAACCAATTTAAACTTTAAAGAAAAACATTTCAAACCATTAAAAATTATTACAACTTTGTTTTCAAAATGTATAATATCAGAGTTTTCCCAAAAACCTAGACAAAACATGAGGAGCTGTACGATCACACCTTCGCCTTGCCGCGATCCCCTGATATACCAGAAACAATTAACTGAAACTGTAAGCTCGAGAGCTTAGTGAGTTTCCCCCAAAATACCGATACACATACAGTCCACATAAATATATCACAACAAACTAAAACTGAATAGCACGTAACGGTTCCACAGCTTCACAGACTGGAATACCCCTGGGCCCACAATGTGAGTCTGGAATGCCTACTGGGCCCTCAGCTCACATCTGGATTGCCACCGAGCCCTCAGTATGGGTCTGGAATGCCTACCGGGCCCTCAGCTCGTATCTGGAATGCTCCCGAGTCCTCAGTATGAGTCTGGAATGCCTACCGAGCCCTCAACTCATATATGGAATACTCTAGGGTATGTTGGTTACCACACGGAGCAGTACCACCTCAACCCATCCCACATAACATGTCGAAATGTAACAAATAAATGCACATACAAGTAATCAATCAGTATCACAGGTAGTCCTACCGGCCTACCAAACTAGCATAACAACTGGCATACATTACTAACTCAAACTCAACATATCAGTAACTACTAAGATATCGAATCCAATGGGCTGGCCTTGGTGCCTTAGACCCCTTAGTATTGTGAGGATAACTTACCTCGCAACTGTCATCTGAAACTAGAAAGCTCAATTCCTGGATCACCAACACGAACTCCGCCACCTATAGTTACCATAAAACCCTTTCATGAATCTCCAAATTACCAGAATACCCTCAGAAGTCAACTGGTCAACTCTTGGTCAAATTCAAAGTCCATGGTCAAAGCCTACAGTCCATGTTGACTCGACTCGTCGAGTGTAGCTCACCGACTCGTCGAGTCCTTCCTGAACTCGAGAAGTCGTGAAATCCGAGATTGGCTTGTCGAGTTCCCTTTAAACTCGCTGAGTTCATACGTGTCCAAGAATTAGGAGAAACCCTAGCCGACTCACCGAGTTCGAGGCAAACATCAACGGACTCGCCGAGTTTGTTCATCAACTCGACGAGTTCATGACCATCTTCATTTGACTCACCGAGTTAGCTATGCAACTCGCCGACTCCTTCCAGATCTTCCTCCGTGCAGACACTTTTTAAACCATGCCAAGGTTCCAGATTACAGATCCAAGCTTCTAAGGCATGTTTCTCACGTAAAGTTGCAAACTTTACATGCATGCAAGGCCCTAAAGGCTCTAAATGACCAATCTAAGCTTCTAATGGAACTTTACACCTTAGGAGAGTCTCATCCTTGCAAGAGCTGGAAACTTTAAGGAATTAGGACCCAAAAGAGGTTCAGATCTGAAGTTTCAACTTCAGATCTAGCTCCCATACCAAAATCCCTTTATGAATAACTAAAGGAAGACCTAGTTTTCACATATGAATGATTCTAGAAGAAAAGAGGTTAAGGTAATAGCTTATTGATGGGTTTTAGCCATAAGAACTTTCCTATGTGCGCATGCAAAACCCTAATGCTTGGATCTAGGCTTTCTAATTAAACATGCTTTGAATCCAAGACTTCTAATAACTATTTAGGCTAAACAACAACATTGAAACAGATCTAGAATCATACCTTTGAGTTCCTTGTTGATCTTGAGGTCTTGGAGCTTCTAGAGTCACAAATGTCACTCCTCTAATGGCTTACAAACACCAATAGCAATAAGAATGATTTAGGAGAGAGGAGAGGGGAGGAATTTCGACCAGAGGTTCCTTACTTTTGGTTAGATCACGAATTCCCTATGCCATGGGGTCTATTTATACTTGTAGACTCCTTAAGGGTTACAACCTAAACCCTAATTGGATAATCTTCTCTTAAGGCTATCCAAATCCATTCCATTGATAAGCATATGGACGATTTTAGCTATCCTAAAGCTCTTAGAATTCGTCCATACCATATCCAAATGGATTTACAGTCTAAAGCTTAACTATCAAACAATTGACAGTTTATACCCCTTTATTTAATTAATCTCTTTAAGTCACCAAATTAATTCTAATTAATTCTATGACTTATATTAATCAAATAACAATATATTATTCATTATATTATTCCCATAATATATTAATAATATTTACTCTCTCTTATTAAATCATCCTATCAAGTTGCTATGGTGAAGGCAACCCAAAAGGACCATGCACAACCGGATCAAATACTTGCCTAATATAGTTACAGCCTTAGACACTATTCCAACAGTCTCCCACTTGGATAAGTCTAGTAACTATACAAGTACAATTCGGTTTGCAATCGTAGCTCTCAAAGACGCTGTCAACTCTGATCTAATCAATCTTGTCCTTTAGATAAGGGAACGTACAGTCCTCTGTTAGATATCATGCTGACAATCCTATGGAATGGTTAGTCAAGCATTTTGGTTTCTCGATCTCTGATTTATTTGACATAGAACTTAATCAAACACATCAATTTAGTTCTGACCGGGCCCGACACATAAGTCAAATCAAATCATCGAGCGGCCGAGATATCGCTTTTACCTTCTTAGATAAAAGTTACAGATAAACTTCGACTTATATGCATTTACTTATTCATTAACCAACTATACACAACAATGCGTTTTATAACACCGAGTTACTGATGCGTTTTCGCATTATCAATGTACAACCAATTAACAAATAATAAACCATATATCTAGGTTTTAAGACTATATGATATTATCGTCTTGCGATCACCTTTTTTATATCGTATTCCATAAGGTGATTCCAGCAAGCGCGGGTTTGTTCCAATGCTCAAAACTAGTTCATAAGCACTCATGAACGTTGCATCAATCTTTTGCTATGTCTAACACCATTTAGACATTCTACACACCAATTCATGACAATCTTTATTCATATCTACTCCCAACATATGAACGATTGTGGAACATTTGAACAATTCGATTATTCCTAATAATTTCAATTATTCTGGAAGTCAAAACATGCAAAGTGAAACAATAGCTAAATAATTAACATAAGATAGTAACATTACTCATAAATAAAACTCCTTTATTTAATCATCAAATGTTAATTACATTTATCTATTACACGTTTCTAATACTATCTAATCTATGCTAATATCATCCTTCAGCCCAATACTCCTAGCATGCTGCAAGTGCTTAACCCTACTCAGTCCCTTTGTAAGCGGATCTGCTGTGTTATCTTCTGATGATATCCTCTTCACTACGAGTTGTCCTTCTTCTACACGATGTCTAATGAAGTGATATTTTCTGTCGATATGTCTTGATCTACCATGATCCCTCGGTTCCTTGGTTAAGGCAACCGCGCCTTCGTTATCACAGAAAATCTCTACTGGCTCCTTTATGGCAAGTACAACTCCAAGATCACCGATGAAGTTCTTTAGCCATATTGCCTCCTTCGACGCTTCGCTCGCTGCAATGTACTCTGATTCGCACGTTGAATCAGCTACGGTTTCTTGCTTGGAACTCTTCCATGTCACTGCTCCTCCATTTAGGGTAAAGACCCAGCCCGACTGCGAACGGTAGTTGTCCCTGTCGGTCTGAAAACTGGCGTCACTATACCCTCGCACCTTCAAGTCATCACTCCCTCCGAGGACTAAGAACCATTCCTTCGTCCTCCTAAGGTACTTAAGGATATTCTTCACCGCAATCCAATGTGCTTTGCCAGGATTCCCTTGATATCTGCTAACCATGCTCAAAGCGAAGGCTACATCAGGGCGAGTACAAGTCATAGCATACATGATTGAGCCAACTGCGGAAGCGTATGGTACTCGGCTCATTTCTGCTATCTCAGCTTCGGTACTCGGACTTTGAGTCTTACTCAATTTGGCATTACTTTGTATCGGTAGTTCTCCCTTCTTTGAGTTTTCCATACTAAAACGTTTTAGTACCTTCTCTAAGTAAGTATTCTGACTAAGTCCAATTAGTCTCTTACTTCTTTCTCTTACTATCCTTATTCCCAAAATGTAAGAAGCCGCTCCGAGGTCCTTCATAGCGAAGCACTTCCCGAGCCAGGACTTAACCTCCTGCAGAGTCGGGATGTCGTTTCCTATGATTAATATGTCATCGACATATAGAACGAGGAAGCTTACTATACTCCCACTGGCTTTGACATATACACATGACTCGTCTTCGCTTCGTACAAATCCAAACTCTTTGACTTTCTCATCGAAGCAAAGATTCCATCTGCGAGATGCTTGCTTAAGTCCATAAATGGACTTCTCAAGCTTACACACTCTATTCGGATGCTTCGGATCCACAAACCCCTCGGGCTGAGCCATGTAAACATCCTCAGCCAACTTCCCGTTAAGGAAAGTGGTCTTGACATCCATTTGCCAAATCTCATAATCATGAAATGCGGCAATAGCTAGCATCACTCTAATAGATTTAATCTTCGCAACTGGTGAGAAGGTCTCATCATAGTCAACTCCAGGAGTTTGAGTAAAGCCCTTCGCAACCAATCGCGCTTTATATGTGTGTACGTTTCCATCCACGTCGGTCTTCTTCTTGAAGATCCATTTGCACCCAACGGTCTTACGTCCGGGCACATAATCAACCAAATTCCAAACTTGGTTATCATACATGGATTGGATCTCGCTATCCATTGCCTCTTTCCATTTCGCAGACTCCGGGCCTGCCATGGCTTCCTTATAGCTATTAGGTTCATCAAGATTTATTAGTGTACCATCACTAATATACGTGTCCCCTTCGGTAGTAATATGAAAACCATAAAACTGGGGTAGAACTCTAACTCTATCGGAACGTCTAAGAGGTAAGGATTCGTCAATCGGTTCAACCGGAGTTTCCTCCTCGGGTTGAGTGCCAGCGGTAGAGGTTCCTTCATCTATCGACTCTTGAATCTCTTCAAGCTCGATTTGCCTCCCACTGTCTCCTTGGCTTATGAGTTCTCGCTCTCGGAAAACTCCTCTCCTCGCAACGAAGACCACATTGTCCTTCGGTCTATAGAAGAGATATCCAAAGGATGTCTGCGGGTAGCCGATGAAAATACATCGCTCACTTCGAGGTTCAAGCTTGTCGTGAGTATCTCGTCTTACGAAAGCCTCGCAACCCCAAACCTTGATATGTGCCAACGAGGGAGCTTTCCCTGTCCACATCTCGTGAGGTGTTTTGGCAACCTTCTTAGTAGGGACTCGGTTAAGGATATGGGCGGCAGTCTCTAAGGCATACCCCCAAAAAGAGATTGGTAGTGAAGCACGACTCATCATAGAGCGAACCATATCCAATAAGGTTCGATTACGCCTTTCTGCCACACCATTCAACTACGGTGTCCTAGGAGGCGTCAATTGCGAAACTATTCCACACTCCTTGAGATAATCGTGGAATTCAAGACTTAGGTACTCTCCTCCTCGATCGGATCGAAGCATCTTGATTTTCCTGCCCAATTGATTCTCCACTTCATTCTTGAACTCTTTGAACTTTTCAAAGGTTTCTGACTTTTGCTTGATTAGGTAGATATACCCATATCTACTATAGTCATCGGTAAAAGTCACATAGAAGCGGTTCCCATCCTTCGTGGTTGATCTAAATGGTCCACATACATCGGTATGTATTAGGTCCAATAGACCTTCGCCCCTTTCACATGTACTCGTGAAGGGTGACTTAGTCATCTTTCCAAGCAAACAAGACTCGCATGTGTCATCTTCCCTAAGGTCGAATGACTCCAACACTCCATCATTTTGGAGTTGGGCCATGCGTTTCTTATTGACATGTCCAAGACGACAATGCCACAAGGATGCTTTATCCATACTAGTGGAAGAATCAATATTCAAAACATCATTTCCTAAGTTATCAACAATCATAACAGTTTCATATATTCCATTGCATGGTATAGCTTCAAAGTAAAAGACACCATTTAGATAAGCTAAAATAGAACCATTCTCATTATTAAAAGAAAATCTAAATCCTTGTCTATATAAACCATGAAATGAAATGATGTTTCTAGCCATTTCTGGCGAATAGCAACAATTGTTCAAATCTAAAACCAAACTATTCCTAAGCACTAAAGAATACACTCCAATCTTGGTCACAGGCGACGATCTTCTGTTCCCCATGATTAGATTTATCCTTCCTTGCTCCACATCCCTACTTCTTCTTAGTCCCTGCACATTAGAACAAATGTGATAACCACAACCGGTATCAAGAACCCAAGAAATAGCATGATTAGAATCGTTAGATTTGATTGTGTATATACCTGCGAAAGATGGCTTGATCTTTCCCTCTTTGATTGCTTGCAGGTAATCTGGGCAGCTTCTCTTCCAATGTCCTATCTTGTGGCAGTGGTGGCACTCTGCCTCCTTCGGGTTAGAGCAGGGCTTAGCGGGATCAACTTTGGTCCCACTAGAAGAGGCACCATCTCGGGCCTTCACCTTGCGATGGTTCTTCGATGAAGCTTTCCTCTTCTTTCCCTTTCCTTGACCAATAGCCAAGACAGGAGCAGCGGACGGATTGGGAGCAGGTGCAACAAACTTGTCCTTGAAATTGCTCTCAGCAACCCTCAAGAGACCTTGGAGCTTGCTTAGGGTGACCTCTTCTTTGTTCATGTGGTAGGTCATCCTAAATTGGTTGTATATCGGAGGCAAAGAGTGAAGCACCATGTCGATCGCCAAGTCTTCCCCGAAGTCAACATTTAACTTGCGAAGGCGGTCGACATACCTTTGCATCTTTTTGCAAGTGCACGGTAAGAGATTCTCCATGACCCATCTTCGCGGAAATCATGTTAGTGAAAATCTCATACCGCTCTTGTCTCGCGTTTTGGTGGTACCTCTCCAATAAGTCTTGGTGCATCTCATACGGGTACATGTCCTCGTAGGACTTTTGGAATTCGGAGTTCATGGTAGCGATCATGATGCAATGTACCTTCGTTGCATCTCGCTCATGAGTTTCAAAGGCGGTGATTTCGGCTGGAGTAGCGATTTCGGTGTTGATTTTCTCGAGCTTCTCATCAAGGACATACTCCTTGTCCTCATTGCGAGCAATCGTGCGAATGTATCTTATCCATTCGCTAAAGTTCGTTCCATTGAAGGTGACCTTTTGGCAAAGGCTCATCAACGTGAAGGAACTAGCAGCAGCGTTGTTTGCGTTCGACATCTATAATTAGAAAAGGACAAAGATAGATTAGAATAAGAATCCCTAATTATCACCCAATAAGAAAAATTAGGGCTAGGATCCAACAATAACATTTACATATTAGAAAAGGGATGCCGTAATCTAACATGCAAATAACTTGAAGGTAAGTGAATGACGATTCACTAATTCTCCATCACAAAAACCTAAACTATTAGTCCTAAGTGTTTTTGAGAATTCCTAGATTCGGATGAGATTCATTGAAACTATTCAATGGCATGTTTAAATCTCGATATGCCCCTCTTGTTTGTGACTGGGATGCCGAGGATCACAAAGCGGGTGTGAATTACCATGCAAATTCACATGGTGCCTTCATTGTAACGATCACCTATTCGATGTGCCGGTAAACCACACACGCTCCATCGAACTATGATATACAATGAATCACCCTTTGCCACCTTCGCTTAGAACCAATTAGTGTGCCGGTAAACCACACACGCTCCACTAACATCTTAGCAAGGTGCAAAGTGTAATTTCATGGGATTGCATCAATTCACTTTTCCTAAAGTAACTAAGATTGGGAATTTTAAAAATATGTGTAGTTACTTTATATTTCTTATTATACTTTTAATGAGAGGATGAGGTTGCCCTATCCTACCCGTTCGGCTAACGACCCTCCACCAATCAAGCAAGCGGTGGGTGTGAGTGTACACCCATTAAGCACCATTTTATAGGCCGCAACCTTATACCCACCTTATAGATTGGCTTCGTGAATGAGGCCTACTAACGGTAAGACTAGCACTTAGTTATACATATATATATTATTCTAGTAATATCATATTAGTATAGGGTTGTATTTTAAAACCTTTTAAAATCTAGGGTTTTGAAATTTAAGTTGTCTAAATTAAAACTTTTAATCACAAATATAAATTTCAAAACTTGAGGGCAAGTTTTAAACATTTAAAACATTGAGGGTCAAATAACAAATAATTCCAATTAACAATTAATATCCTAATTATCTATATTTGATTTATTCAAGATTTCTTTTGAGATAATTATCAAAATAATCAAAATAATTAATTAATTATCATATAAGGAAATTAAATATTTTATTATAAGATAAATATCTTTAATTAGATCAAGATTGCAGTTATATTTATCAGAAAAACGAATTAACATTGATCTAATTAGTTTATGGAAAGTTTAGATAAGATAATTACAAAGAAATCCCGAATCTGGCCATTCCTGACGCCTGGACTCGCCGAGTGCACAAGGGGACTCGCCGAGTCAGGCCTACTCGCCGAGTCCACCTTGGGACTCGCCGAGTCAGTGACTCAGAAACCTAAAAATCGAATTTTGCAGGTTTGTTTCAGTTAATCAAGCAACAATTTAAAGAAAACCAAGCTAGGCTCTGATACCACTGATGGGTTTTAGCCATAAGAACTTTCCTATGTGCGCATGCAAAACCCTAATGCTTGGATCTAGGCTTTCTAATTAAACATGCTTTGAATCCAAGACTTCTAATAACTATTTAGGCTAAATAACAACATTGAAACAGATCTAGAATCATACCTTTGAGTTCCTTGTTGATCTTGAGGTCTTGGAGCTTCTAGAGTCACAAATGTCACTCCTCTAATGGCTTACAAACACCAATAGCAATAAGAATGATTTAGGAGAGAGGAGAGGGGAGGAATTTCGACCAGAGGTTCCTTACTTTTGGTTAGATCACGAATTCCCTATGCCATGGGGTCTATTTATACTTGTAGACTCCTTAAGGGTTACAACCTAAACCCTAATTGGATAATCTTCTCTTAAGGCTATCCAAATCCATTCCATTGATAAGCATATAGACGATTTTAGCTATCCTAAAGCTCTTAGAATTCGTCCATACCATATCCAAATGGATTTACAGTCTAAAGCTTAACTATCAAACAATTGACAGTTTATACCCCTTTATTTAATTAATCTCTTTAAGTCACCAAATTAATTCTAATTAATTCTATGACTTATATTAATCAAATAACAATATATTATTCATTATATTATTCCCATAATATATTAATAATATTTATTCTCTCTTATTAAATCATCCTATCAAGTTGCTATGGTGAAGGCAACCCAAAAGGACCATGCACAACCGGATCAAATACTTGCCTAATATAGTTACAGCCTTAGACACTATTCCAACACTTATTACATTCAAGAAGTGCCCCAAACTGAAGTAGACTCTGGATCCACACAAGATCCTTGATGCTAACCTCTTGATCTACAAGTTTCTTTTATAAAAGTCACTTCTCAAAGCTCCAAAACACTCTCTAAGTTCTCACTTATGGAAATTAGGGTTTCTGGCTCTCAAGGGGTGATAGAGGACAATGGGAGGCGCTAATGGTCCAATACATAGGGTGCAAAAACCCTGAAAATTAGGGTTTCCACTGCCATCTTCTACTCATCGAGTCCCCCATGCCGACTCGACGAGTCATTCATTTATTGACGTGTCCTGGCCCACTGCTACTCGACGGGTCATAGCATCAACTCATCGAGTAGACCTTAAACATGAAATATAAATGGAAAATTAACGATACCTGACGGTTGGAATGTTACACTATGGGCTCAAGCAAGCTATATGCGCCTGGTATGAGACACTCACTAATTTTCTAAAGTCTTTAGGTTTTCAAAGAGGAATTCTTGATCCTATATTATTTTGAAGATCGAATGGAAACCATGTCATGTTAGTTAAAATATATGTCGACGACTTCATCTTTGGATCAACTAACCCCACGATGGTTGCTGATTTTGCAAAGTTAATGGTTAGTCAATTCCAGATGAGTATGAATCTTCCGATATCTCAAAGGAACTAAGAACCTCAGAATGGGAATGTTTTGATCTCTACTCTACCTCACTACAAGTCATTTGGATATCATGTACTCTACATGTCTGTGTGTTAGATTCCAGGTTAATCCGAAGATGTCTCATCTTTTAGCTGTCTAGAAAATCTTCCGATATATCAAAGGAACTAAGAACCTCAGAATTTGCTACCCTGCAAATGAAAGTTTCATTCTTCAAGCTTATTCCGACTCAAACTAAGGAGGACTTCAACTTGATAGAAAAATCACCTCTGGTGGTTGTTAATTTTTGGGTGGAAGATTAGTTAGCTGGTTATCCAAGAAACAGAACCGTATTGCTCTTTCAACAACCAAAGTAGAATATATTGCTGCTACAAGTTGTACCTTGCAAGTTCTATGGATGAAGTCTCAGCTTTTGGACTATGGTTACCGATTTCAACAGATTACTGTCTACTGTGAATTTCAAAGTGCAATTGTGATCTCTCACAATACAATTAAGCACTCCATGACCAAGTACATTGATATTCGCTATCACTTTATTAAAGATCATGTTCTAAAAGGTAACATTGAACTCATTTTTGTTCCATCTGATGACGAAATTACTGATGTCTTTACTAAGGCATTAGACGAAACCAAATTTATTGGATTTTTGAACAAAATGGGAATGATGTTGCCTGGCCCTCAATTCTTCCAAGAAGTTTGTACTCTCTAATGGAAACATTAGAAATTCAAATAATTCTGAATTACAACTTTTTCACCTCAGAATTGTTTCTTCTAGGAAAATAAAGGATCATTATATGTCTTTTTTTTGTCTAACCTTTTTCTTCTAGTCTTAAGTTTTTTTTAGCATTCCTCGTCATTTGAAGTGCAGTCCGATATAGATACATCGAATATGTTGAGAGAATTCTCTTCGTGGAATATTTTATTTCGAAACGGTATCTATGAAGTACTCCTCAGAATTCAAATTCGAAATGGTAATGTGATCTCATTTCATATCTCCTTCTGAGATCTGTTCCTTCAACTCTCGGAACTTCAAATCTTTTTTAAAACTTGTCCTCTAAGATCTCCATGCACTTTTACCTATGATATTCAGTTAAAGGTTGTGTCATCTCCAATGAAATGTTTGAATTCTTTCCGAAGTATCTTATGACATTCCATCTCGGAATCTGATTATTCAGAGATTCTCCTCAATAAATGAATTGTAAGGTTATCATTAATGTTTTATTCCGAAATGTTTCTAATGGATACCCTAATGGTAATTTTCTTTGTGATTATCCTCTTAATTCTCAATAAACATGTCACACCCCCGAACCATAACGGCAGAAACGTTCGGGGGCGGATGACGTCATGTACAGTATCATAACAGTTGAATATAAATGAATCATAGCAACACAAACATCATATGTTGAGATTACAAGTTTACATTGTTTACAAACTTGGCTTACTCGAAAGTTAAATATAAATAACTGAAAAGTAGAAAAACATGATGCAGCGACGCCGACCCTCAAAATGTTTTGAATACCTGTTTACTAATTTCATGAGAATACAAGTGACTTTGAAAAGTGTCAACAAATAAGTTGATGAATTCATAAGCATTTTGTAAGAAAAGGGTTTGAAACTGGTTTGCGTAAAATGATTTTGTATACTTCCAGAAAATCCGATATTTTCTTTAAAAACGAGTTGTAAGTCTTATACCCAAGACTAAAAATGTATGTATTTCCTTTGCATTTTTCCTTGTAAAATGGTAACGTATGTGTCCAAAAAATCCAATATTTTCTTAAATATAAACTGTAGTCTTAAAAATATAACACCGGAAATGTAAGTAATGTTGTACTGAAAGATAGTATGTAGTTTTATCTTTTCATGAAACTGATGAAGTGTAAGTTTCCCATAAACCGCGTAGTTTTGTTAGTCCCTATGTGAGTTGTTATAACCATGCTTATTATGACCGATATGCCTGAACGACGTTCTTTAGGCGTTGGAATTGGTAGACATTTGTCACCCTAGACTTTCCGGTCTAACAGTAGCGCACAGCTTAGGTGCGGGGTTGTCAATCCCGTATAGATCTATACACAACTATCTCGCTCTCCCTCCAGGAGACTCTGGTTATAATGCAGGACTTAAAGTGTACACTAAGTAGGTACTGTAAAGAGAATGTATCACAAGAGCATCAACAGATTTATGTGAACTATGACTCATTTTTCTTGTAAAACGTAATAATTATACTGTTGAATAATTATATGGTTCTTCTGAAATGATAGTGTAGTATTTGTGACCCATAAACTATACCAATTATAGTTTATTATGAATGTTTTGTCAAGTCCATTTATATAATCAAATATATAAACACATGTAAGTTGTCATGTCTTGCTGTTTTAATAGGTTATAACATGTAAACTTACATCTAAACACAAGTATAAATCGTTTAGTATGATAAAGGCGATTTCTAGTTTTTTGACTTTTCTGTCCATGTTTTTAGAAAAATTATAGAAAAATCATCGTAAGTTGAAATTTAGAGCCGTAAACTCTCAGAGATTAGAAAATGAGTCTACTTTGTCCATAATATTTTCCCTTGACTTTAATTGGTTCCTAAATAGAGTGAAAACGTTCATTTTACAGACTGGTCTGAAAATGCTCTGAAATAATAGGCAGTTTTGTAAAAATCACCATAAATTGTAGAAAAATCTTATAAAAGCGTGCAAGTAGTCCATAAAAGGTATAAACCTGAACTATTTTCATATTCAACAGTTTTGAAATATACAAAGTTTAAGCAGGGAAAAACAGTCGGTGAATAGACCATAACTTTTCTGTAGAAAGCTGATTTTTAAGCTTAGATATGTTTTAGTGACATAACTTGTATTTTTATTTTGCAAAGCCTTTAGATCATCCAAATAAGATATTTTTACTTGTATTCCCCCTAAACTTGGAAAAACTCGAAAATGAAGGGGGTATTAACTCACCTTCTGTGTTTTTTGTGTGGTTTGGTTGAAGTGAGAAGATGGAGATTTCAAGCCTAACACTTGGACAGTGTTTGATGAGCTTCTCGAAAAAGTTAGTATCCTAAGGTTTAACACATAATAATGTGTGTAAGGACGATGAAACTAACAAAAACATGTATAAAAACACTAGAGTATCATGAAATCCCTACAAAAAATCCGAAAATCACAAGAAGAAAAGGGTGTTCTTGGAGATCCTTGCTTGCTTTTGAAAGGAAAAGATGAGAGAGTTTGGAGAAATGAATTTTTGATTGTGAAGGAGGCCTCTTCGGCCGAAGTTTATATAGAGGAAAAAAATGATGGGTCATTGATACATGGAGGGTATTAGCATGCTTGGTATGGAGGTTTGTTGGGTAAAGGAGTGTATTGTCTGGATACTTGGTGGTTAATGGTATACTTTGCATGGAGATATGATGGGTAAGGGATTGTGTTGGATAAAAGGTGGTAAAGTGGATGCATGGTTTTTTAGTGGGTATTAGCATGGTTTTTAAGGAAATATGATAAGTAATAGAAGGTAAAGTTGGTAGGCTAAATCCTAAAGTCAACTTCTTGAACTTTACATCCAACCGAGACCCTTAGACCGAGGAGAGGTTCTCGGGTTTTGAAGCAACCAATATTTCGGTCTAATGAGTCCAAGGACTAGGTTCTCAGTGCCAACCGAGAACCATGTTTGCGAGGGTTTCAGTCCAAGGGAGAGGAGTTCTCGATTGCGAGGCTTCTCTCTTATAGGGCATCTTTTTCCAACTTAAACACTTCCAAGACATTCTTCATGCAAATAAAATTTTAATATAGACCTTCAAATGTTTATTACCATAAAGTCATGATGTGGTTTCTACATCACACATAGCTATACTTTGCTTGATCCAAATTTCTCCAGTTGTCACAAAACACACTTTATCACACGTTCCAATAAAGTACTGTGTGCTTTTTGAACTGAATTGATGGTTTCCTTATTTTGAACAAACAAACACCCCGTCATTTTGTTCTCAACTATCACATAGGAAGCCCTTTTGAGCTTTAAATTAAATGCAACCCATTTTGTTCTCAAACAAACACCCCATCATTCCACTCTCCGACCCGACCCGAAACTTCTAACCTATATAAGGATTTTGAATCATAAATGTTACAAGTTTTAACTTTTGCTATCTTCTTCTTTTAGTGATTTCATCCGCACTCTTTTCCTCAAAGTTTTTCCAAATCATCTGCAATGGCAGCCAAACCTTCTGAAAAGACATCTAAATTTTCAAAAACGGAAACAAAGAAGAAATCATCGAAAGGGTCTGCTTCATCTTCCTCCATTGAGATCATTCTTAGAGAAACAATCTAGTTATTTTCTCTCGACCACATGGATTACGATGAATATGTAAAGATCATGATCAAGTTTATCTCCCGCCATCCCATCGATGTTCCTCTCACCAAAATCCCTAACCCTAATTTCCCTCTCAGACTTCTTCACAATGCCTTTAAAAGAGTGAAGATCGACAATGGCGTTCTTGAAGTAAAGATAACTAACGACAGAATTGTAACAGTTCACAAGGCCACTTTTCGCAAAGCAATTGGAATTTCAGAAAATCCCAAAGTTTTTCAAGTGCAAGAACCATCATCTGAAGAATTTTAGTCGTTCTTGAATCAAATAGGCTACAATAGCAAGTTTAACGCAAAGGAGTTCAAGAAATTGATGGGTTTTATACAAAGAATCCTATGTGTGCATGCAACCCTAGAATTGGATCTCTGTTTTCACTATTAGATACACAACATTATGAAATCAAGAACCCTAGCATGATCCTATAAATTTCAAAATTTAGATAATAAAAGGGATTACATACCTCTTGTTGTTATATTGTAATAACAACTCAAATCTTCAATCTTCTTGTCTTTGATAGCAAGTACCACAAGTGTAGTACCTCTATTGGCTCACAAACACCAAGAGCAAATGGAGAGGCAAGAGAGAGGGAGGAGGCTACAAAATTCGGCCTTAGGGTTCTTAGAGAAGAAAGTGGGCGAAATCTTGTAGCCTAGGGTCCTTATTTATACTGTGAGCGGCTAGGGTTTCCTCCAAAACCCTATTGGACAGCTTAGACATTAAGCAGCCCATGGAACCTTTTGGAATAAGGTCATGGACGAAAATATGATGGGCTCCCATCAGAATTTCGTTCATCCCTTTGTCCCATTGGGTTTCCTAGCCCAAAATCCAACTATCACACATTTGACAGTTTAAGTCCCTTTATTCAATTAATTTCTTTTAGTCACCAAATTAATTCTTAATTAATTTATGACAAATATTAATTAAATAATATGATTTCTCTTTTAATATATTGTTCTTATAATATATTAATAAATCATAATAACCTCTTTCTCTATTATTTCTCCAGTTAAGTCGCTTTGGTGAAGGCAACCCAAAAGGACCATGCACAACCGGGTCAAGTACATACCAAATATGGTTACGAGCTTAGACACTAATCCAACAAAAATCAGTCGTTCCTGGCTTATGGACTATCTTGATGCACCTCATTCTTAGAGGTCTGTCTGGAAAACATAGTGGTACAAAAACCATGAGCAAAGGCAGGCTATACGTGGTGTATAACATCTTCACCTGAAAAGTAAACGTCGTTGATCAACCAGAGGTGTTGTCGCAAGACTTCAGGAAATTTTCCATCAAAAGAAAATCGAACGAGATCTCATTTCCGAGATTATGGGCTCTGACTTTGCAACAACTATACTTCGAAATACATGAAGCCAGTCCACTCAATTCTAAAATCCGAGAGGTATATTTTTCTTTCAAGACTATCAAAACTTATAGGTTGCTTAGTCAAATTGCTTTTGGGCCTATTAGACGGTTAACCGAATACATGTTGTCCACGATTCCATCCAACTCACCACGTCTCAAACATCATCTTGAGATCTCGATTGTGTTTGTCCCAACATAAACTGCCCCACTTGGATGATACAACCTCGGATGAGAACAAATCAACTACCTCAGGAGGACGCATCAAACAGATTGACAAATAGAAGGCATCCCCTTCAAAAGTATGATCCAAAAAGAGAACCATATTTGGTGAATCCTCTCAAAAGGATTCACAAGTCGGCATTCGACCTGACTCTGGGTATCAGCTCATCCACCTGGCCATTCTTCCAAAGTACTCTTTGGAGTTTAAAAATCACATGCAGACACATGGGGAGTCAGCTTATAATCTACCCCAATCTTCACCAAAATATGGTTATGTTGTTGAACAAAGTCCTTTGGAGCCCCCTGAGAGACACTCACAAGTCAATTTAATCATCCTTTTTTCTTCTACACGAGCACAATCAGGGACCCCTGTCACTGACTCCAAGCTTTTCGAAGCAGGAGCAGTCCCTCCTTCTTCGAAAGCCACAACCAGTCTGATACCTGGTTCAAGTAAAGTACGATCGGGTATTTTTGACAAGGATTTGTCAGATTTTGTTGGCAAGGCTCATACAAGGCATCTGGAGCTCTCTCGAGAACAAGTTCAATACACACTAATTTCCATGCGCTAACAATCTGTTAGGAGTCGCCTTGCTTTCACCTTCCCATTCAACGAAAAAACAAATCAAGGGCTTCAACTGTTCATAGACTCTTTAAGGAAGACGCCGAGTGCAGATGTTCCCACTGCTGAAAACATAGTGGATGATCCTCCTCGGAATGAAGTTTCTACAAAAGGAGATGTTTCTAATTCTATAAATGCTTCGGAAGATCCTCCTACGTTTACCCGTGCAGAATTTCCTAAGCCTGATGTCGCAGATGATCTTTTTGATGAGGTCATGTTTGAAGATAACAATACTATTATTGGGGTTATTCCAGTTCCTATTATCTTCAATCTACTACAGAAACCTTCTTCATCAAAACCATGTTTTGATTTTGGTCTCTCCTCGTCCTCCGAGGAATTTGAAGAAGAAGAAAACATTGAAGGAAACAAGTACTCCTCTCTTCCTCCTGAAGGCACCTAAGAAGGTGATCATGATGACAAAACCCAAGGTGATCCAATGGAGCCAAATGATGATTAAAATGAAGATGAAGATGAGAAGAAATGAAAAAGTTCCACCTCGGACACAGGATCCTCTGATGAAAATATTGCGGATCCTTTTGCCTTGATGGAACTCCAAGATAATATTGCCTCAACAAACTCCAAGATTGATAAAGTCGATCAGAGAGTAGCGAACCTTGATACAAAACTTGATAAAAAAGTCATAGGTCTTGATTCCAAGCTCGAACTTATACTAAAGTCTCTTTCTGAAATCCAAGTTACTGCTCCCTTGAAACTTGACTGAGCCAATCAATTAGACCAACTTATCTTTTTTCGCTTGACTCACACTCCGGAAGAAGCCGGGGAACTCTAAAAAGCTAATATGGATCATCATCTTGACACCATCAACACCATGCTCAAGATCCATTATGACATGATCTCTGCTACCAACGAACTCATCAAGAAGACTCATGTTCGTCATGAGAAGCAAATTCAAAGACTTGAGAAAGAAATTCTTCAGAAAGATACCATAAACATGGTCATGCAATAGGTACTCAGCAAGCTCATCTGTTTAACCTGGAATATTATGGATGTTCCGAACCACAAATTTGATGACATGCTCGTCATTCTTGATGAAACTTTTGCCCATCTCAAAACTCAAGCTCCGACATTTGAGGCATATGACGCACTCACCAAGAAACTCAATATGATTTTTCATTGAGTATTCGAACAATTAGAAGAGATCAAGTCTTATTATGTACTTGCATTGAAGGCTAGGACATCCCATGCAAAAGGGGAAGTACAAAAGCAAGTGCAATGGAAACCGATCTCGGATTATGCGCTCCGAGATAAATCCACCGGTGAAGGAATCATGGAAGTAAAAACTCTTGAAGTAAATGATGATGAAGATTTAGTGGAAGATATGATTATAGGATTACAAGCTATCAAGGAACCTCCTACCAAAGTCATTTTAGAAGCAGAGAAGACGAAATGGTACTCAGTTTCTTGGCCATCATCTTTATACGAAACTTTTCAACAGAGCTGAGACATGGCCTAGGTAAAAACCAAGCTAACAATCGAAACCTTCCAAGCCACTCCTTCAATGATTCCTCCAATTCTTGCTTCGATGACTCTTCAAATAGATGAAGGTTCTCCCATCATGAAAATTAATGAGATCCCTAAAGAGCCTCTGATTGCTCTTCTATCTAAGCTATTCATTACTGATTCTGGTCATCAAATCATCACCTCCTTTTCTTCCCAAGATGACCAAGTCAAAGACAAAGTCAAAAAGATTGCTACAAGTTCGGACAACCTAGTAAAGTCATTTAGAAAGTCCGAGGGTTGGTCCAACCAACAAATACCACAAGCATTGGAAGAAAGCATTCAAATTCAAGCTCTCAAAGATCATCCAAATCCGATGTTGGGCATTTCTCCTATCTTCCGAGAAGGAATTATTCATGATATACATTTTGTGCCCTTCAAGTATTTTGATCTTCCAACTCAATATGTTGATCAAATGGACTTGCCAATCTCTCCTCATGGATGTTACTATCTCAAGTTCACACCACTTCACCCAACTGATGATCCTCAAACCTGATAGTTTTTAAGCATAACATACAATCCTATGTGTGCATGCAACCCTAATAAGATCTATGTCTTCTCTAAATTAACATACAATATAAACAACAATATGCGAACCCTAGATCTCTAGTAAATAATTGAAAATCACATAAGAGGGATATAATACATACCTTTGATTGTTATGTAGTAATAACAACCTAAAACCTTGATGATATTGAAGCTTGAGAGAAAGTGCCACAAGTGTAACACCTCTAATGAATCACAAACCCACTTAAAAAGAGAATGAGATATGAGAGAGGAGGAAGGATCTTCAATTTTCGGCCACTCTTCTTAGGGTTTCATGTCGTCGAAAATAACAAGGGTTAGGCTCTTTATATATTGAGGTGACTTAGAGCCAAATCTAGGGTTAGAAGTAGGAAACCCTAATTCCTTAGCTTAATTACCAAGCAACCCACAACCTTTCATCCAATAGCCCTTGGACGAAATTTCTAGGGCCTTCCTAGAAGTTTTTGTCCAAGGCTCTTTAGGGAGGTTCTAGAGCTTCTTTCCTCAACTATCAATAAATTGCCAAACAGTCGTTGCACTTCTAATTAATTCAATTAATCCCAAAACTAATTCCAATTAATTTCTGATTAATAATCAATTAAATATTATGATTTCCAATTAATATATTATTTCCATAATACATTAACAAATCATTCATTTCAATTTATTACTCAAATAATAAATTCTTCCTCTTTCTCAATAGGTCATCATAGTGCTACTATCAATTCAAGTATATACCAATTATTGTTATGGGCTTAGACACATAATCCAATAGTCTCCCACTTGGATAAGTCTAATAACTATAGTTATCAGTATAACTTCAAATTTTGATTAGCAAATTGTAGCTCTCAAAGTTGTTGTCGAACTCTAACCTAGTCATATATGAGTCCTAAGATAAGTGATCATATAATCCTCCGTTCTGCAAGATATCAAGTGGACAAACGACATGGAACTGAGCCAATTTGTTTTCCAATACTTTGTTTCCTAAATTCCGATTTGTAATGACAAAGAACTACAATGGAACACATCAATTCAGTCTTGGCCGGGCCCAACACTATAAGTCAATACTAAATCATCGAGGGTCCCAAGATAATGGTTTTCTCGTTAGGGAAAAAGGAACATACAAACTTGGACTTATATGCTTGTACTATTTACTCATCAAATCAATCACAACAATACATCTTATAACATCAAGTTACTGATTCGTTTACATATCATCAATGCATAACCAACTTGTAAACAACAACTCATGTATATCCGTTTCAAGATTATAAGAAATTATTGTCTCAAAATTACTCGTGATAAATTCCATGAAGTAATTCTCTAAGTGCGGGTTAATCCAATACTTAAATTCTACATTTCAAAAGTACTCATGAATACTGTATTAAACTTTTGTTATGTCTAAACCCTTAGACAATCTACAGTCCTATTCATGACAGTCTTAATTCACTACTTACTTTCAAAAGTTTGATCGACTGTGGATATTTTGAATAATCTAATTATTCGGGAAGTAAAACATGCAAAAATGAAACACAATAATAAACAATTGACAAAAGATAGTAAACAATACTCATAAATAAATATGCATTATTTATTCATCAAATGTTAATTACATTTATTTGTTACAAGTTTCTAAATATTTATCTAACTACTAAAACTAATATCATCTTTCAGACCAATGCTCCTTGCTTGCTGAATGTGCATAACCCTACTCAGACCCTTTGTGAGGGGATCTGCAGGATTCTCTTCTAATGATACCCTTTTCACGATTGAGGTGTCCTTCTTCTACTCTATGTCTGATAAACTGGTATTTTTTGTCAATATGTCTAGATCTTCCATGATCTCTTGGTTCCTTAGCTAAGGAAACCGCTCCTTCATTATCACACAAAATCTCCATTGGCTCCTTTATGAATGGCACAAATCCAAGGTCTCCGATGAAGTTCTTCAAACATATAGCCTGCTTCTATACTTTGCTTGCAGCTATGTACTCTGATTCACAGGTGGAATCAGCCACGGTCTCCTGTTTGGAACTTTTCCAAGATATCGCTCCTCGATTGAGGGTAAACACCCAACCAGATTGAGAACGGAAGTTGTATCTACCTGTCTGAAAGTTGGCGTCACTATACCTTGTTACTCTTAATTCATCACTGCCACCAAGCACAAGGACCCAGTCGTTAGTTCTTCGCAGAAACTTAAGAATATTCTTAACTGCTATCCAATGAGCTTTACCTGGATTTCCCTTATATCGACTAACCATGCTCAAAGAAAAATCCATGTCAGGGCGAGTACATGTCATAACATACATGATCGATCCAACGAAGGAAGCATATGGAACTCGACTCATTTCTACTATCTCAACATCAATACTCAGACTCTGAGTCTTACTCAGTTTTGTATTGCTTTGGATAGGCAACTCTCCTTTCTTGGAATTATCATGCTAAAACGTTTTAACACTTTATCCATATATGTACATTGAATAAGTCCAATTAGTCTTTTACTCCTATTTCTCAAAATCCTTATCCATACGATATAGACATCCTCTCCCAGATCCTTCATACTGAAACACTTTCCAAGCCTAGACTTAACTTCTTGGAAAGTTAGAATGTCGTTTCCTATAAGGAGTATGTCATCAACATACAACACCAGGAAGGTCACTATACTCCCACTAGCTTTGATGTGACATCCTCAAAATCACGACCATAAAAGACCGATTTAATTTATGCTTTTAAAATAATTTTCAGAGTAGTTCTTTGATTTAAAGGAGTTGCGGAATTTGTTCCCAAAAACAAAATATGATAAATAAAATTTATCAAAGCATTCCTTAAAGAAATGTATTTTCATATATAACAAAACTCGGGATGTCATGTTCCGATACAGACCAAAAGCATAAACAGCACATTATAAGCCTTACAACAGTTATATACAACTGCTGGCCTATAAACAAAATATCTTCACCAATTTCTCCAATTTATAGTTATAGGGTTGGAGTTGGTCTCGAACGCATCGTGTTCCCCAAAGGAACGCTGGGCGTTCCCTTCGAACGCGGCGTGTAGGAGTGGGGTCCCGATCCTATCCCTTATCCTTTGAGTCAGCATCGACGTGGCCAATCCAAACCCAAGCACTGAACGCGGGGCGTTCCCTTTTTGGGATGTGTGCCTCGAACTTCAGAAAATCATAACTCTCGCATATGATCTCTGTTTTCAACGTTCTTTATATCCACACGTAGGTGAGATTATGCTTTACAACTCTTGTCTATACTCCGTCAGCTAATTTTGACTTTATTTTTATTATATTATTTTAGTAGGCCGGGACAGGAAAACTCCGTTAGAAATTCATAACTTCTTCATCCGAGGTCTGTTTTCGTCTGTCTTTTTACCGTTGGACTACTATTGACGAGATCTTCGATTCTCATTTAGATTGTTTCGGCTAGAAACCACACGATCTCATATTCGAACTTTGGATTGCATACTACTAAGTCGAAACTTCAAAAAATCATAACTTCCTCATACGAAGTCAGATTTCAACGTTCTTTTTATGCACGCTCTCGGTTTAACGTATTCTACGACTTTCATTTAGATCTCTAAGGCTAAATATCGCTCTATCGTAAATTCATTATTTACGTCACGTAGTGTCGTACCGGTTCTGTAGCGAAACTTCGACAAGTCATAAGTTCTTCATTATAACTCGGATTTCAGCATTCTTTATATTTTCGGAAACCTTGCCACGACCACTACAACTTCATGTATAGATATCAGGCTTATATAATATTTTATTTTATCGCTTATTTTTATCTTTAATTCATTTAAATCACACAATTAATCAATAAACACATAATAGTCAAATAATACATTCTTATTATTTCAAAACGAGTTACAAAGGTTAGCCTAGACTATTACATCATCATTAATTCCTAGCCCATAAACACGGGTGTTATAATTTTCTCAACCTTAGGATGATTCCTTCCCCGGAACCACACATCAATAAACAAATGCGGATAGCGACACATCATGTCACTCTCCGTCTCCCAGGTGAGATTTGGCCCATTCGTATGTTTCCAACGGACAAGCACTAACTCGACCATCTTGCGTTGCAATTTCTTAGTCTTTTGGTCAACGATTGCCTCCGGTTCCACAATTAACCTTTTGTTTTCAATCCTTAATTAAGAATTGGAATTATGTCGGGAACTTCTCCCGTGTACTTCCTCAAATAACACACATGGAAAGTGTTATGAATTCCATTCACTTCTTCAGGTAATTCGAGCTTGTAAGCTTGGTTACTAATCCTTTGAAGAACTTTAAACGATCCAATAAACCTTGGACTTAACTTTCCCCTTTTACCAAATCGTATAAGTCCCTTCCACGGTGAGACTTTAAGCAAAACCAAATCTCCAACTTCAAAAGTCATCGGTCTTCACTTGTTGTCAACATAGCTCTTTTGACGATCCTGAGCTGCTAACATTCTCTCCCTAATTATTTTCAACTTTTCAGCAGTTTGATGGACCATCTCGGATCCCATAAACTGCTTCTCCCTAGTCTCAAGCTAACAAGACGGCGTACGTCATTTTTTTCCGTACATAGGTTGATAAGGTGACATCTTTATGCTCGAGTGGAAACTATTATTGTAGGAAAATTCTACCAAAGGTAAATGTTCATCCCAGTTATCTTGGAATTCCAGGGTACATGCTCTCAGCATATCTTCAAGCGTTGTATCGTTCGTTCGCTCTGACCATCAGTCTATGGATGGTAAGTTGTACTCAAACACAACTTGGTACCCAATTCCTGTTGTAGACTTCTCCAAAATCGCGAGGTGAAACAACTGTCATGTCTGACACAATCGTTAACGGAACACCGTGAAGCCTCACAATTCCCTTCACGTACGAATTCACAAGCTTATCCATAGACCATTTCTCATTGGCTGCTATAAAATGCGCACTCTTAGTGAAGTGATCAATGACCACCCAAATCATGTCATGACCATTCTTTGTTCTGGGCAGTTTAGTGACAAAATCCATAGAAATGTCTTCCTATTTACCCATAGGCACAGGTAAAGGTTCTAAACTCTCGTATGGTTTCTGATGTTGTGCCTTGACCCTTGCACATGTCACACACTCGGCCACATACTTTGCAATATCAAGCTTCATCGTAGGCCACCAATAATAGGGTTTCAGGTCCCTATACATTTTAGTGCTGCCAGGATGAATTGAGTACATGGTTTTGCGAGCTTCTTCCATTAGAATATTTCTTATTCCTCCAGACTTAGGTACCCAAATATGATCTTGGAATACCTTCAGTCCATGACCGTTTGTACCAAACACCAACGTTTTGCCCAAACGTTCCTCCTTCCAGTCATTCTTTTCAAAAGCTTCCTCTTGATCTTTCTTTATACTGTCCACAATGGTCGAGACAACTTCTATTCTCAACGCTCTTGGCCTTTTTCTTTCAAGATTGACTTTCCGACTGAGAGAATCTGCAACAACATTTGCTATACCGGGATGGTAAAGTATATCACAGTCGTAATCCTTAAGTAGTTCTAGCTAGCATCGTTGCCTCATATTCACTTCTTTCTGACTAAAGAGATATTGGAGACTCTACTGATCAGTGAAAAGTTTACAATTCGAGCCATAGAGGTAATGCCTCCATATTTTTAGAGCAAATACTACCGTTGCCAACTCCAAATCATGAGTGGGGTAGTTCTTTTCATGCTCTTTTATCTGTCGAGACGCATATGCTATCACCCTTTCTCTTTGGGTCAAAACACAACCCAAACCAACACCAGACACATCACTATAAACAACGAAGTCTTCAACTCCATCAGGTAGAGAAAGAATCGGTGCCTCACATAGCTTCCTATTTAGCAGCTCGAATGCTTCTTTATGTTTATCACTCCAAGAATAAGTAGCTCCTTTGTGAGTCAAAGTTGTTAATAGAGTAGCAATCGAAGAAAAGCCTCGGATAAACCTTCGGTAATATCCAGCTAATCCCAAAAAAGCTTCGGATTTCCGTGGGACTTTTCGGTTGTTCCCATTTCATCACAACTTCAATCTTCATTGGATCAACCATTATCCCTTCTTGGTTGACCACGTGACCCAAGAACTGGACTTCTCGAATCCAAAAATCACATTTGGAGAACTTTGCATACAGCTTCTCCTTCTTCAAGACTTCCAACACTTCTCACAAGTGTCTTCCATGCTCCTCTTGGCTTTTTCGAGTAAATCAGAATGTCATCTATGGACACTATCACAAATTTATCAAGGAACGGGTTACAAACCCTGTTCATTAAATCCATGAATGCTGCTGGAGCATTGGTTAGTCCAAACGACATAACCAAAAACTCGTAGTGTCCATATCGTGTTCTGAATGCAGTCTTCTCTATATCCTGCTCTCTTACTTTTAGCTGATGATATCGTGACATTAGGTCGATCTTTGAAAAATAACTTGAACCTTGTAGTTAATCGAACAGGTCATCAATCCTCAGCACTGTATATCTATTATTTATTGTTGCCTTATTCAGCTCTGTGTAATCAATGCACATTCTCATACTCCCGTCTTTCTTTTTCACGAATAACACCAGAGCTCCCCAAGGTGATGAACTAGGTCTAATGAAACCGTTGTCCAACAACTCCTGAAGTTGCATCATCAGCTCCTTCATCTCCGTTGGTGCTAATCGATAAGGTGCTTTTGCTATTGGCGTGCTTCCTTGTAACAAGTCTATTATGAACTCCACTTGTCTATCAGTCAATAATCCAGGAAGATATTCGGGAAATACTTACGGAGAATCACACGACAGGAATGCTCTACATCTCCTTTTTCTCCTTATTAGCATCGATCACAAATGCCAAATATGATGTACATGCTTTGGCCAAACACTTTCTGACTTTCATTAGAGAAATGATTCCAGAATTTACTCTGCGTTTGTCCCCATACACCATAAATGACTCTTTCCCTGGATGGTTTACTTTTACTATCTTCTTCTTGCATAATATCTCGGCATCATTGGCGCTAAGACAATCCATCCCCAGCACGATGTCGAAACCATTTAGTTCGATAGGAAATAATTCCTCGTGGAACTTATTCCCATTCAAGTCAATGAAAATGTTTTTCATGCGATGGCTAACATGTATAAACTTGCCACTAGCAACTTCGACTAATAAAGTATTATCTAATCTATTGACAGGCAAATCTAGTTTTCTACCAAATTCATGCGAAATAAAGGAGTAGTTAGCTCCAGAATCAAATAAAATTTAGGCAGGCAATTTGTTTATGAGAAAGGTACCTGAAGCGACATCAGCTTCATCTTTCGCATCCTCAAGTGTCATCTGAAAGGCTCCCGCCTTTGGTTTTGGCTGAATATTGGGTTTTGCTGCCTCCTTCTTTTAAGGACGGTCTTTCAAAATGTGCCCCTATTCATTACATCCAAAACACACTCTCTTGTTGGACGGACACTCATTGGCATAATGCCTAGTTTTTCCACATTTGTAGCAGGTCACCTCCTCACTACACTTCCCAAAGTGCTTTTTCTTGCACTTTTCACACCATTTCGATTCGCCTCCTTTTCCTCCTCCAAACTTTTTTGAATCAGACTTCGAAAATTTTCTTTTCTTGCTGGAACCCCAAGTTCCTTCAAACTTTCTCTTATCACCAACTTCAACCTTGCTGGCGGTTCTTCCCTTGATCATGTTCTCAACAGACTTGGCAACCTAAATAGTTGCCTCTAGAGTAGGTGCCTGACGTACTGGCACCACGTACTCCCATGGGAGTCCCTTTTCATATCGATCGACTTTCATAAACTCGTCTGGAACGATGCGCAAAGCAAACTCCATTTTGTCGGTAAAGGCGTTAGTGTAATCGTCGACTGAGATGCTGCCTTTTGTCAACGTCAAAAACTTGTTCTCCAAGTCTACTATATTTTGAGTCGAGTAAAACTTGCGCCTGAACTGCACCAAGAACTCTGCCCAAGTCAATTGTAGTGGCTCATTAGGGCTTAGGGTCTTCCCCGGAGTGTTCCACCAACGGACAGCTCCACCCCTGAACTGAAGTACTACGTAAGTGGTCTGCAACTTGCCTCTGCAACCACACGTCATGAAGGCTAGCTCCATTTCTGCAATCCAATCCATAACTCCGATCGGATCTTCCTTTCCAGTGAAGGTCAATGGTTTGAAAGTTAAAAAGTCTTTGTACTAGCATCCAAGTTCATCAATTCCTCCCTCCTGGTGGTTTTGTCTAACTAACGGTGGGTTGTCTTGACCAACAGTCCCACTGAAGTTACCTCCTTCCGAATGCCCTTCATTCAACTTGGACTGTTCAATCGGCATTGAAAGTTCTTCACGATTCTACCAAAGCAGGCATCTAGTTTCATCCATTTGACGATCCAACATTTTCTGAATCATCAATTGTACACCAGTCATTGTTATTGGCTCAGGTGCTACTGCTACAATAGGTACTCGCTCGACCACAGGTGGTTGATTCCTGTCTTCGTTCACGTTTCCAATGCCACTTCTGGTTCTTACCATTTTTCATCTATACACCAAATAAGGTGAAATTGGATCCTCATCCATGATAGATAATTAAATCGTCCATATCACTCTGAAACATTTACATGCTAGTTTTAATACCGTCGTCATACGCTTAGAATCCTAAACACATAAAGGTCTCTAGATCCGGTTGGCAACAAAACGTAGATCTGAACAAATGATATCATATATGGCATGCATATAACATTTAGCACATAAAATCATTTTAGGCATCTTTCCTAAAATAAACCAGTGCTCGTTGTTAAAATATGACAGACACTTAACTCACAATATTCACTTAGCATTCTAAGTTTAAGTCTAGAAATCCTACAAATTCCTAGTTCGCTTAAACTAATTCTCTGATACCAACTGTGACATCCCCAAAATCACGGCCAGAAAAGACCGATTTAATTTATGCATTTAAAATAATTTTCAGAGTAACTCTTTGATTTAAAAGAGTTGCGGAATTTGTTCCAAAAACAAAATATGATAAATAAAATTTATCAAAGCATTCCTTAAAGAAATGTATTTTCATATATATCAAAACTCGGGATGTCATGTTCCGATACAGACCAAAAGCATAAACGGCACATTATAAGCTTTACAACAGTTATATACAACTACTGGCCTATAAACAAAATATCTTCACAAATTTCTCCAACTTATGCTCTCGCGCCACTACCTGTAATACAAAGAAACTGAGTGGGTCAGGCTTGGGAGCCTGGTGAGCATATAAGGTTTTCAACCCACAATAAATAATTATATTTAATTTTCACCAACCAACAATAACCCGATTACCCATTCCCTTTATCCTCACTTTACGGCCCTAAAACAACAACTATCACAAGGGACCTAGTCTAAGGATTTTTTATCGGGATGGACATTACTGCAAAGGGGTTTCCTCAACAGTAGATGTCCTAAAGGCAACCATGAGTGGGATAGAGTACACTGGTGAACACATCGTTCACAACACCTACAGGTTATGAACTTGCCAGTGTTCCACTGGACAGTCTAGAAAGAGTCTATGGTCGTCATCCATACTCCGCTAGATGACTAGAACAACAACAAGATCGAGGCCTCTCATCATTTTATTCCATCACACAACAACTGCCTACCCATGTTCTACCCAACATATTAGTAGATAAAAATATATACATTTATATACAGCTTAAAACCTGTACAAATCATTCATTCAACAATTATTTCAAATAAGCAAATAATATATAAGCACATAACATGTACTTTGTAGAGAATACTTTGTATCTATGTGTTAGAAGAAAAGGAATATACACTAACTTGATAAGATGATTATCGGACAGCACTATGGCTCTAAAAGCAGTGTTCTTCGGTGAAACCGAGAGATCTTCACACAAAATGGGCTTCTTGCGGGCAGAGTTTCGGCTCGGGAACTCTGTTTCTCGGGATCTTCGGGACTCGCTTCGGGTGTCGGGATGATACCAGGGCTTCAGGGGTATAATTTGCACATAAATCGAGGTAATAAGGAGTGAGAAAGAAGAGATTGAGTAACCAAATTCGGTTGGCTTTGTGATCTATTTATAGGGTTGGAGTTGGTCTCGAACACAGGGCATTCCTTTCAAACGCGGCGCGTAAGAGCAGAGTTCTGATCCTATCCCTTATCCATTAAGTCAGCATCGACGTGGCCAATCCGGAGCACTGAACGTGGGGCGTTCCCTCTTTGGGATGCGTGCCTCGAACTTCAGAAAATCATAAATCTCGCATACAATCTTCATTTT
Organism: Lactuca sativa; assembly: GCF_002870075.4. Lineage (NCBI taxonomy): Eukaryota > Viridiplantae > Streptophyta > Magnoliopsida > Asterales > Asteraceae > Lactuca > Lactuca sativa. The sequence goes on from NC_056625.2 coordinate 77,038,116, forward strand.
ATACGTTTTTATATCCACGCATAGGTGAGATTATGCTCTACAACTCTCGTTTAGACTCCGTCGACTAATTTTGTAAGTCCCAAAAAATTGCTTGTGTATCAATCAGATCCAATTGATGGTGCGGAATCCTAATCAATTGGATGATGTCAGATCAAATAGAAGCGAAGGAGAAGAAGAAGATGATGAATCTAATGATGTATTCAATATGAATGATGCTCCTTACAATAGATTCTCACACACACTCTTCTTCTCTCTAACTTTCTCTCTCTTCTCTAGCCTCTCCTCTTCTTCTAACCGTAGACTCCCACATGCACTCCTCTATTTATATGGACCTCTAGCCATACACATGTGTACAGCTGCACACCCTATGTACAGCTGTACACAGGGTGAGCGGTCGTACACACGTGTACGGCCGTACACACAAACCGCAAACACATATAACATTACATAAAAATATATTTTCCTAGAAAAGCAAAGTATAAACCATATTTTTGACCCAACAATATCCCCCTTGGTTTATAGCTTTCTTTTCTAATTGGCCCAACAAACTCCCCTAAAAAGTAGCTGCCTTTTTCTTGTTAATCTTCAATGGGAGCTTGGCTTCAGCTTTAATCTTCAATTTCTTCATAGCTTCAAGATGAACTTGATGAATCTTCATGAATGACTTCATCTCGAGCAGTTGGGCTTTTCTTCAAGATTTGAATCTGAACGCACATTGGGTGAGGAGGCATCTTGTAGAGATTCTTGAAAGATAGCGCTTTCAGCTTGAGAATCTTTAGAGAGAACAACGGAGAGAAATCATCTACTGGATCACTTCAACTGGTTTAAGATAGCAGCAGACTGATTGAGGAGGCTTCAATGCAATCTGTCACATAATCTTCAGTTACAGCTTCACCTTGCTTCTGGGGTTGACAAATTAAATGTTGAAAGAATAATCTTCATTTCTTGTTCCTTCGAATGAGAATTCTTCGATGCTCACGGATGAAGCCTTGGCTCAGAAAATCTTCAATACAGTCTCCACGAGTCTCATCTACGCCTGAAATCACTTTTTCAAGACAAAACAAAACTAAAAGAAAAATTAGCACACAATTTTTTTTTTTGGATTTTTGATATTTTCTGGAAAAATAAAACAGAAATAACATTTTTTTTAATTTTCTATTTTTTTATTTTTGAATATTTCTGATTTTTTTTGTTTGATTTTTGATTTATTTTTAATTCTCCCCCTAAAATTTGTGCATAGAGGAAAACTATGAACAAATTTAATAAAATGATATCTAACTTTGAGAACGATTTGGGATCAAAGTTTTTAGACAGCCTTTATCTGTTTGTCGGTACCTTCCATCTTCACGTCTTTGTCTGGTCGATTGCCGGTATTGTTGTCCACTTAAACACGAAAAATTGTGACAAAATTAGGACATACTATAAGTGACAAGACAATGTGATCCTAAGTTCCTAGATATTATATCTGATCCTAAGTTTCTAGATACTATATCTTAAGGACCATTATCTGATGACGACCAGGGATATTGTTGTCCACCTAAATTGAGCAACGAGATCTATAGACAATCTTTGAGTGTTCAATTTTAATTGTACTAGAACATGTTTCCCGCTTCCAGATATGCCCCGGTAATCAAGGACTTCCAGTGTACTCCTTACATCGGATGAGCAGACCATCATCAGGGGAGAAGAAAGATTCAGAGTATTATCACTTATAGTGCATATGCTGTGTACCAGGTCGGATTATTAGTCACACAAAGGAGACAGCATATGGCTAACAGATGAGAGGAATTTCATATGTATATATATATATATATATATATATATATATATATATATATATATATATATATATATATGTATAATATGCAAAGAAATCGAGTTGCATATGTTACAGTCCAGGTCGAATCTCTTCCAATCACATAGAGGAGGTAACATATGACTAACACACAGAAAGAAAGAAAATGATTTTCTACAGACCTAATTTATCGGAATTTACCAGTTGCCCCATCAATACCGGAATTAAGGACAGAATTCGCACATGGAGGAAAAGTTGAACCACGGTTTCAAATACGGGTTCATTTAATGTGACGAGTAGATTCCCATATATATCTCCCTGCTCAACCTATCCAAGCGTCGTATTTTCAGGCTAAACGGATCTAACTAGGTCAAGATTTGTCAAGTCATTTGATTTCTAAAGTTCAACTCTGCCTAGTCATGTCCATTTAGAATCTTTCGTGCCTACCGACACATCAAACCAGAGCATAGACCCTTCAACTTTGGGTACGTTACGCAGACTCAGGTTGCCTGTTATCACTCACTTCCCAAAACATCTCCCGCAAGCATATTCCATAACCAACATATTATTTTTTTTTTGATTTTTTTATATATTTTTTAGATTTACTAATTTTTGTTTTGTTTTTATTTCTCCCCCTAAATTTGTGCATAGGAGAGAAATGAAAGTAAATGCGCAAATTTAAACTATCCTAAAACAAAAATTAGTCTTTAAAGCGAATCAGCTTAAGATAAACTCAGGAGTATAGAGAAGAAAACTCAAACCGTAAGTCACCGATTAAATTTGCATCCAGAAATTCTGAGAACAGCACACGTAATCTCAAAACAGATCCGAAAATTCTTCATGTCATTAAGCACAAACCCCATGTGATCCCTTCCTTTCTTCCCTTCCCGCAAAGGACACATACTCTCAAACAAATGTTTGAATGTTGTACAGTTGAGAGATGTCCCCTATCAAGTGTCAGGAATAGCCACTACCAACAAACCGAAGTCTGATGATATGCCTCCATAGCTGCTCCGACACAGAGCGGGATCAGTTGGTCTTTGGAACCCAGTCCATTTCGAAACTGGGTTGACCTTTGTCATCCTTGCATGGTACTCTCTCGCATGACATATCATGTTTATCACAAACAGAAAATGTAGAAATATTAGAGGCATTAGATGATTTGGGAGATTGCCCCTTCGGTACCCATCGGTAGTTAGGCTTAACCCATTTCTTTTTCAAGCGGATGGGTGCCTCGACACTTGATTTTGAACTTGAAGCCGATCGTCGAGATGACTTTGATTTTGGCTTCACAGGAGCATCTCTTGGATTTGGCTTCTTGGCCGACATTCCCTTCTTGACCTTGGGAGTTGATTTCTTGGCCTTGTGGGGTTGATTTTTAGCCTTCGTGGCATTCCAGTCGCTATTTTCTGAATGTGGCCTTGAGGGGTTTCTTTTGGAGTATCTCCCTCTTGGTGTTTTCTACCAGCCATGTGCGTAGTAGGGAACGTATACGCGATTTGGACAATTTCTGGCAATGTGTCCAGGTGTTCCACAGTGAAAACATGTCTTTTTCTTCACTGTGGAGTTGTTTCTTCCTGCCCCTGGTGGCGTATCTTTGCCTTGTCTCTTGTTGTTCCCACATGCACACTTGCAACAAGAACTTTGTTGCGTTGGAATTGGTGGCCTATATTTCTCAACGGCAGGTTGACCAGAAGCAGTTGAGTTCAAAGCAACAGATTCAAAGTTCAAGGAGTCATTGGTGTGTTCAATAGATTTATCCTTGTTCTCATCCTCTACTACTTTACCTGCACAAGAAGTAGAATCATTAGTATCATTCATCTTAACATCCTCAGTTGGCTGTTCAACAACTGGTTTACCGTATACCATAAATGGTTCTCGGTCAATCTCTTCCTGAGTCAAAGGTATGGATATATAGTTATGATTGAAAGGGGGAGGAACACTATCATACCCTAAACCCTTGTTTTGATTATCTTTGAATTTTAATTGGTTTTCAAATAAGGACTCGACTGTCTTACTTGACGCAGTGTAATTTTTGAAACTAACATCTGTTTTTCCACTCTTTATTTTCAAAGCGTCAAGTTCTTCAGTTACAGCATCAAGTTTTTTCTTAATGTGATCATAATTTTCACACTTGTTGCTGTAATCTTCTTGTAATTTCCGGAAATCCTTGATTTTTGTTTCTAATTGAGCTTTTAACGGTTTCTGTCCTTTCCAAAGAGTATAGCCTTCGTATTTGAGGTCCTCATTTTCTTTTTTTAATAAATCAATTTGTTCGCGAAGAAATTTAATCGTAGCTTTACACGATGGAGTACATGAAACTTCATTCACCGGAATTGATATGGAACTCATTTTCTTTCTTTCTTTTTTTTTAATTTTTTTTTATTTTTAATTGCCCTTTGACTTAAAAGACGAGAAAGTCAACCTTAAAAGTCAAATTTAAAAAGTCAAACTCAAAAGTCAAACCGAAAAGCCAAATTTGAAAAATTAAAAGTCAAACGAGAAAGTCAAAAGGTTAAAGTCAAAGTCAAAATTTTAAGGTCAAAGATAAAAATAGAATCAAAAATTAAAAAAAAATTGGGTTGAAAATAGAATTTAGAAATAAAAAAAAATGATTTTTAGGGTTAAAAGTGCCAATTTTCGAAAATAATAACCGAGAAGCAGAGGTTATGTTTTAAATTTCGGAGAAGTGACACAAGGAGTATTCCAAATGAGATGGTAAGGCGTTGGGGCAATGACCTTGAGGTCCAGGTTTCGATCCCTGGAAGGGCTGCTGTGCGAGGTTGCTGCTTGCGAGGTCGAGGATCCGAGGCGAGGACGAGGACCGCACACCAAGCTGCACACCGAGCCGTATACTCCGAGCCGCACTCCGAGCCGCACACACCGAGGCTGCTGAGCCGCACACCTTCAACCAGCCGCACTCCTTCAACCGGGCCGCACACCTTCAATAGATTCGCGAAAAAAACGACGTTTTTCACCCATTTTGCTCCAAAACTCGATCAAAAACTCGTTTTTATGAAAAATGCAAAGAAGTAACCCCCCTTATTTTTGCGAGATCTATCCAAAAACGCTATTCTCTTTTCAAAATAAGATCAAATAAGCTCCAGATCTGAATAAATTGATTGATACAACCAAACTCTGATACCAATTGTAAGTCCCCAAAAATTGCTTGTGTATCAATCAGATCCAATTGATGGTGCGGAATCCCAATCAATTGGATGATGTCAGATCAAATAGAAGAGAAGGAGAAGAAGATGATGATGAATCTAATGATGTATTCAATATGAATGATGCTCCTTACAATAGATTCTCACACACACTATTCTTCTCTCTAACTTTCTCTCTCTTCTCTAGCCTCTCCTCTTCTTCTAACCGTACACTCCCACATGCACTCCTCTATTTATATGGACCTCCAGCCATACACATGTGTACAGCCGTACACAGGGTGTGCGGCCGTACACACGTGTACGGCCGTACACACAAACCGCAAACATACAACATTACATAAAAATATATTTTCCTAGAAAAGCAAAGTATAAACCATATTTTTAACCCAACAAATTTTGACTTTATTTTTATTATATTATTTTTAGTATGTCTGGACAGGAAAACTCTGTTAGAAATTCATAACTGCTTCATCTAAGGTCCGTTTTCGTCTGTCTTTTTACCGTTGGACTACTATCGACGAGATCTTCAATTCTCGTTTAGATTGTTTCGGCTACAAACCACTCGTTCTCATATTCTAACTTTGGGCTGCATACTGCTAAGTCAACTTCCCATCAAGGAAAGAGGCTTTGACATCCATCTGTCAAATTTCATAGTCATGAAACGCAACTACATCTAACATTACCCTAAAAAAATTAATCTTAGCTACTGGTGAGAAGGTCTCATCATAGGCAACCCATGGGGTTTGAGTGAAGCTCTTCACAACCAATCGAGCCTTGAAAGTGTGTACCTTTCCATCCATGTCGGTCTTCTTATTGAAGATCCATTTGCATCTAACCGTCTTACTACTTAGTACCTTTTCAACCAAATTCGAAACTTGATTGTCATCCATGGACTTGATTTCGCTATCCATTGCCTATTTCCATTTGACAGACTTGGGCCCGCCATAGCTTCCTTGTAGTTCGAAGGTTTATCCAAATTTACCAGTGTACTATCAATGATAAATATATCACCATCTGTAGAAATATGGAAACCATAAAACTTAGGTGACATTCTAACTCTACTGGAACATCTAAGAGGTCACTACTCATTAATTGGTTCAATTGGAATTTCTTCCTTAGGTTGAGCCATAGTATTTCCAAAGGTTCCTTTACCGTTCAACTCTTGAATTTCTTCAAGATCAATTGTACTCCCACTGTCCTCTTTGGATATGAACTCTTTCTCACGAAAGACTCCCATTCGTGGTATGAAGACCACATTGTCACTAGGTTTATAGAACAAATATCCAAAGGAATTTTATGGGTAGCCGATGGATAATACATCTCTCACTTAGAGGTTCAAGCTTGTAGTGAGTCTCTCATCTAACGAAAGCTTCACAACCCCAAACCTTGATATGTGCCAGCAAGGGAACTTTCCCTGTCCACGTCTCGTGAGGTGTTTTGGCAACCTTCTGTTTTGGGACAAGATTGAGAATGTGAGTGGTAGTCTTTAATGCATACCCCCATAAAGAGATTGGAAGTGAAGCCCGACTCATCATGGAATGAACCATGTCCAACAAGGTTCGATTACGCCTCTCAGTCACACCATTAATTTATGGTGTCCTAGGAGGTGTCAGTTGTGAAACTATTCTACATTCTTTGAGATAGTCGTGGAATTCAATACTAAGATACTCACCACCTATATTAGATCTGGGCATCTTTATCTTCATTCCCAATTGATTCTCGACTCCTTGTTTGAACTCTTTGAACTTTTCAAAGGTTTCTGACTTATGCTTGATTAAAGTAGATATGGCCACATCTGCTATAATCATCAGTAAAAGTCACATAGAATCGATTTGCATCCCTTGTGGTGGATCTGAAGGGCCCACACACATATGTGTGTATGAGGTCCAACAATCCTTCACCTCTTTCACAAGAACCAGTGAAAGGTGATTTAGTCATCTTTCCAAGTAAACAAGACTTACATGTATCATCTGACCTTAAGTCTAATGATTCCAACACTCCATCCTTTTGGAGTTGGGCAATGCGTTTCTTGTTGACATGTCCAAGACGAAAGTGCCACAAGAATGCTTTGTCTAAACCATTAGACAAATCAATTTGAAGAACATTATTACCTAAATTGTTTACAACCATCATAGCTTCATACACACCATCACAAAGTAATGCTTCAAAATAAAATACACCATTTTTATAATCATAAATAGACCCATTCTCATTTTCAAAAGAATATCTAAAACCTTGTTTATAGACAAAATGAAATTAAATAATGTTTCGTGTCATCTCTGACGAGTAGCAACAATTATTCAAATTTAACACAACCTACTACCAAAAATTAAGTTATAAACACCAATCTTGGTAACAAGTGACGATCTCCTATTACCCATGATCGTGTTTATTCTCCCATGCTCCACATCCTCACTACCTTTTAGCCCTTGAAAATAAGAACAAATGTGAAAACCACATCCTATATCAAGGACCCAAGAATGAGAATATGATGAGTTTTTAAATAAGATAGTGTAAATACCTGTTGAGGTTGGCTTCACTTTGCCATCCTTTATGTATTGCAAGTACTTGTGACAGCTTCGTTACCAATGCCCTTTCTCATGGTAATAAAAGCAAGTAACCTCCTTAGGATCAGAGGCGGGGGAGCTTCAGAACTGGCTTTTCCTTTGGATCCCTTGCTTGAGGATCCAGCTTGATACTTTCCCTTCCAATTCATTCTAGGATAAAATTGTTGGATAAGGTGTCTAAGTCCATAACTATTTCTGGTATGTACTTGACCCGACCCGGCATGGTCCATTTGGGTTGCATGGCACCATGCAATTGGATAGACTAAATGAGAGAAATAATACTTGGAGATTATTAATATATTATAAGTTCTAATATATTAATAATATTATTTGATTATTTTGACCAATAATTAATTTAGAATTAATTAAGTGGTCAAAAGAGAACTAATTAAATATAAGGGTTGATTATGTAAATCATCCATATCTTGTATAGTGGGCTAAGAGGCTCCATGGATTATCAAGTTGGGTTCTACCCATAGGATGCTCCATGGGAGTTACAAACCCATGGGTCATGGAAATGAAGAGTCATGACACATTAGGGTTTACATGGTGTAACCCTAGATGTATCAACACTATATAAGAATCATATTCTCCACCAAAATCGGCTACACTAAGAAAACAAGAGGGCTTGGCCGATTTCAAGAAGTGTGTGTTCTCTCATAAGTTTTTCCAAGAGCATTTGGTGTTGTGTGAAGCATTTGAGGCATCACACTTGGGGTGCTAGGCTCACAAGGTTTCAAGGAACACAAGCAACAATAAGGTAAGTTATTCTATCTATTATTCAAGTTAAAATTGTTCCCCATGTATGCTAGATAGGAATATAGCCTTGGAATTCAACTTAGCATGATAATTAGACAAACATAGATCCAAGGTTATTAGGGTTGCATGTACACTTAGGAAGTGTTAGAATGCTCAGAACCCATCAGTGGTATCTGACCCTAGGCTTGTTTGTTTGTTATTTGTGCTTAAAAGTTGAAGAAAGTCGAAAATCTTGCTGTCTGACTGATGGACTCGGCGAGTCCATGGGGAGGACTCGTCGAGTTCACTTGTATCTCCAACCTACTCGGCGAGTAGGTTTATGCACTCGGCGAGTAGGGTCGACAGAGTGCAGAATTTCGACTTCAGTTGCTGGAAATGGATTAGAAACATTACCCTAAATTGTTTTGGTACTTGAAAACTTGTTTTAGAAGGTGTAATGTCTTTTCTAACTCATTTACAACAACTAGTTATCAAAATTACAAAGTTTAAATGTGATTTTGATTTTTGAAGGTGTTCATGTTCATATTCTTGTTCTTATGATGTTTAGATGATCATAATAATTATTTGTAACCTATGTGGTAGTTTAATTCTTGATCATAATGTGTTTTAATGGAGTCCATAACTTGTCCTCAAGTTATGGAAAACCAAAAGTCTCTTGGATTAAAAACCATTAAAAGAACACAAGAGTTAGGAAAAATGAAAGGTCCTCATTTTATTACTCTATTAAACTCATAAGTTACAAGAAATGAAAAGTTTTGAAAGTTTACAAAACTTGCCCTCAAGTTTTGGAACAAGTAAAGTTAAGTTAAAACTTTAGTTCCAACCCTTAGAATTTTAAAAAAGTTAAAATTCAACCCTTATACTTATATTATTATGATTTAATAATTATATATATATATATATATATATATATATATATATATATGTATAAGAACAAAGTCGTCTTACCGCTAGTACGCCTCATTCACGAAGCCGGTCTATAAGGTGGGTATAAGGTTGTTGCCTATAAAATGGTGACTTAATGGGTGTCCACTCTCACCCACCGCTTGCTTGACCGGTGGAGGGTCGTTAGCCGAACGGGTAAGACAAGGACTTACAAATTCTCATTCAAAGTATGATGAATATTATAAAGTAACTAAATGTTTTATTAAATTCCCAATCTTAGTTACTTTAGGAAAAATGTGAATAAGGTGCTATTCCATGAAATTACACTTTACACTTTGATTAAGTCGTTGGTGGAGCGTGTGTGGTTAACCGGCACACTAACTTGGACTTAACAAGGTAGGTAAAGGGTGACTTAGGGTTTATTATAGTATCGATGGAGCGTGTGTGGTTTACCGGCACATCGATTGAGTGATAAACTTTAAGGGTACCAAGTGATTTGCATGGTTACTTCACACCTCGTTTTGTGATCCTCGGTATCCCAGTCACAAAACTTGGAGGGCACACTCGAGATTGAAACATGCCTTTGAAAAGTTCATTGAATCTCAAAGGATCTAGGAATTTCTAAGAACCATTCAAAAACCTAATACTAAAATATTGCGGTTTTCGTGGTGGAAATTGGTGAATCGTCATTCACCTACCTTTCAAATATGATATAGCTTAGATTACGGCATACCTCTTCTAAGTTATATTATATTGTGATTGGATCCTAGCCTTAATATTACATTTGGGTGTTTTATTAAGGACTCTCTTATATATCTAAACTAACCTTGTTCTCTTCTCTTCAGATGTCTTTCAACAATGCTTCTGGCTCTAATCCTAATGGCTCCTTTACCCTTATGAACTTGTGTGGGAAAGTCACCTTTGATGGATCCAACTTCAATGAGTGGGTCAGAAACATCAGAATGATTACCCGCTACGAGGACAAAGAATATGTCCTTGACAAGGAGCTTAAGGAGATTGATGAGACCACTGCAACTCCTCAGGAGATCGCTGACTTTCGGGCACATGAAAGGGATGCTACGAAAGTGGCTTGCATCATGATGGCCACGATGACAGCGGAACTCCAAAAGTCTTATGAGGATTTCTACCCTTATGAAATGCACCAAGATTTGATGGAAAGATACCATCAAAGTGCAAGACAAGAGAGGTATGAAATCATCTGCTCCATGATAACAACCATGATGAAGGACGGGGAATCCGTCACGAGCCACATGCAGAAAATGCAAAGGTATGTGGATCGTTTGCTGAAGCTTAATGTGAACTTCCCGGAGGATCTTGCAATAGATATCATTTTGCACTCCTTACCATCGTGCTATGATCAATTCCGCATGACATATCACATGAACAAGGAAGAAGTCACCCTCAGCAAACTTCAGGGACTTCTCAAGACCGCAGAAACAGGTCTTAAGGGGAAGTCGGTTGCTATCACTCCTACTCCAAACTCAACTCCGGTTTTGGCAATCGGGAAAAGTCGAGGGAGGAAGAGAAAGAGATCTTCGAAGGGTACCAAGGCTCGGACCCTTGATGGATCTTCTTCAAGTGGAACCAAGAAAGGTTACATTACTCCTTCTTCTGACCCAAAAGAGGCTGAATGCTTCTATTGCCATGAAAAGGCTCATTGGAAGCGGAACTGCCCAAAGTACCAGCAGGATGTGAAGGATGGGAAAGTTAAACCCAACCATGCAGGTATTTACACTATCATTTCTAATAACTCACCCCATTCTAATTCTTGGGTCCTTGATACCGGTTGTGGTATTCATATTTGTTGTGACTTGCAGGGACTAAGAAGAAGTGAGGATGTGGAGCAAGGAAGAATAAACTTGATCATGGGGAATAGGAAAGCTTCACCTGTCACCAAGATTAGAGTTTATACTTTATCGATAAGTAGTGGGTTTAGTTTAGATTTGAATAAATGTTGTTACTCGCCAGGAATGGCAAGAAATATTATTTCCTTTCATGCTTTGTACAAACAAGGGTTTACCTTTTCGTTTAATAATGAAGTTGGTTCTATTGATGCTTTCTTTAATAATGTTCTTTATTTTAAAGCATTACCTTGTGATGGTGTGTATGAAGTTGTATCTATTGTAGATAACTTAGGAAATAATGTTTTGTGTATTGATTCTACTACTAATAATAACTTGGATAAAGCATCATTATGGCATTGTCGCCTTGGACATATAAGCAAGAAACGCATAGGCCAACTCCAAAAGGATGGAGTCTTGGAGTCGTTTGACCTTAAGTCAGATGATAGTTGCGAATCATGCTTACTTGGAAAAATGACAAAGTCACCCTTCACAGGCTCGTGTGAAAGGGGTGAAGGTTTGTTGGACCTTATACACACGGATGTGTGTGGACCATTCAAACATGCCACAAGGGATGCTAATCGTTATTATTTGACTTTTACTGATGATTACAGTAGATATGGATATGTCTACTTGATCAAGCATAAGTCAGAGACTTTCGAAAGGTTTAAGGAATTTAAACAGGAAGTCGAGAATCAATTGGGCAGGAACATTAAGATGCTTCGATCCGATCGAGGAGGTGAGTATCTTAGTTCAGAGTTTCTTGACTATCTAAGGGAATGTGGGATTGTCTCACAATTGACACCTCCCAGGACACCACAATTGAATGGTGTGGCTGAGAGGCGTAATCGAACCTTGTTAGATATGGTTCGTTCCATGATGAGTCGAGCTACGCTATCAATCTCATTCTGGGGGTATGCCTTAGAGACTGCCGCCCATATTCTTAATCTAGTCCCCACAAAGAAAGTTGCCAAAACTCCTCACGAGATGTGGACTGGTAAAGTACCTAAACTAGACCACATCAAGATTTGGGGTTGCGAGGCTTTCGTGAGACGCGAGACTCATGATAAGCTCGAACCTCGAAGCTAGAGGTGTATTTTCATCGGTTACCCACATAAATCCTTTGGTTACCTCTTCTACAGACCTAGTGACAATGTGGTCTTTGTAGCAAGAAGAGGAGTCTTTCGAGAAAGAGAGTTTATAAGCCAAGGAGACAGTGGGAGGCAAATTGATCTTGAAGAAATTCAAGAATCAAGTGGTGAAGGAACTTCAAACTCTAGCCCTCAACTTGAGGAGGAAACTCCTGTTGAGCCAATTGACAAACCTGTACCTCTGAGGCGTTCCACGAGAGTTAGGAGTGCACCTGAGCATTACTATGGATTCCATATTACTGCAGAAGGTGAGACACTTATTAGTGATGGGACACTAGTAAGTCAAGATGACCCTAACAGCTACGAGGAAGCCATGGCAGGCCCCGAGTCTGCTAAATGGAAAGAGGCTATGGATAGCGAGATACAATCCATGTATGACAATCAAGTTTGGAACTTGGTTGAAAATGTACCAGGTCGTAAGACAGTAGGGTGCAAATGGGTCTTCAAGAAGAAGACCGACATGGATGGTAAAGTACACACTTATAAGGCTAGACTAGTTGCAAAGGGCTTCACTCAAATTCCTGGAGTGGACTATGATGAGACCTTTTCTCCGGTAGCCAAGATTAAGTCTATTCGGGTTCTGTTAGCCATAGCTGCATTTCATGACTATGAAATATGGCAGATGGATGTCAAAACCGCTTTCCTTAATGGAAAGTTGGCTGAAGATGTTTACATGAGTCAGCCAGAAGGTTTTGTCAGCAGCAAGTACCCTAATAGAGTGTGTAAGCTTGAGAAATCCATCTATGGATTAAAGCAAGCACCTCGCAGATGGAATCTTTGCTTTGATGAGAAGGTCAAGGAATTTGGCTTTACTAGGAGTGAAGATGAATCTTGTGTGTATGTCAAGGCTAGTGGGAGTATAGTTAGCTTTTTGGTATTGTATGTGGATGACATACTACTCATAGGAAACGACATTCCAACCCTGCAGGAAGTAAAGTCCTGGCTTGGGAAGTGTTTCGCTATGAAGGACCTTGGTGAAGCTGCCTATATTTTAGGGATAAGGATCTTGAGAGATCGGAGTAAAAGACTAATTGGACTTAGTCAGAGTACCTACTTGGATAAGGTGCTGAAGAGATTCAGCATGCAGGATTCCAAGAAAGGAGAGTTACCCATCCAGAGTAATACCAGATTGAGTAAGACACAAAGCCCTAGCACTGAGGCTGAGATAGCAGAAATGAGTCGAACACCTTATGCTTCGGCTGTAGGATCGATCATGTATGCTATGACGTGTACTCGACCCGATGTAGCCTTTGCCCTGAGTATGGTTAGCAGGTATCAGGCGAACCCTGGCAAGGCACACTGGACTGCGGTAAAGAATATCCTCAAGTACCTACGGAGGACTAAGGACTGGGTCCTTACCCTCGGTGGGAGTGATGACTTGAGAGTAGTAGGGTACAGTGATGCTAGCTTCCAGACTGATAGGGATAATTTCCGCTCTCAGTCGGGCTGGGTCTTTACCCTAAACGGAGGAGCAATTTCTTGGAAGAGTTCCAAGCAAGAGACAGTGGCAGATTCTACTTGTGAATCAGAGTATATTGCAGCTAGCGAGGCAGCAAAGGAGGCGATATGGCTGAAGAACTTCATTGGAGACCTTGGAGTTGTACCAGCTATTAAAGAGCCAATGGAAATTTTCTGTGATAGTGAAAGTGCTGTTGCCTTAGCCAAGGAACCGAGGGATCACGGGAGATCCAGACACATCGACAGAAAATACCATTTCATCAGACATCGGATCGAAGAAGGACTCCTCGTGGCAAAGAGGGTATCATCAGATGAGAATCCGGCAGATCCCCTCACAAAGGGACTGACTCGGGTTAAGCATCTTCAGCATGCTCGGAGCATAGGGCTGAAGGATGATATTAGATTTAGTAGTTAGATAACCTCGAAATTTGTAAAGTGTAATTGACATTTGATGATGAATAAAAATGTTTTATTTATGAGTAAGGTGTTGCTATCTCTTGTCGATCGTTTACTATATTTCTTTTGCATGTTTTGACTTCCAGAATAATTTTTGTTTGGTATAACATATTATTCAAACCTCCACAGTCAGTCATATGTCGGAAGTAGGTATGAATCAAGACTGTCATGTTTGGTTGTAAAGGTCTTGGACAAGGCTACAGCAATCATGAGTGCTCATAAGTCCTGAGCATTGGACTCAACCCACGCTCACTGGAATCACTTCATGGAATTCTATCTCGAGTGATCGTGAGACGGTAATATCATATAAGTCTTCAAACCTAGAGATATGATTTGTTACTTACAAGTTGGTTATGCATTGATTGTACGAAAACGCATTGGTAACTCGATGTTATAAATCGTGCTCTTGTGTGTAATTCAATGAGTGGTAGAACAAACATATGAGTCGAAGTTTATCTGTTCCTTCTTGGATTAGAAGCTGATATCTGGGCCCCTCGATGATTTTGTTTTGACCCATGTACCGGGCCCGGTCAGAACTAAGTTGATGTGTTCAATTAAGTTCTTTGTCAAACAAATCGGAGATCGAGAAACAAACTATTGGACAATAAGAAAGACATTGTTCCATGTATTTGTCCGGCTGATATCTAGAACGGAGGATTATATGATCACTTATCTTAAATGGCGTACCATCATCTTCTCAGTTCCGAGAAACCTTGAAAAGAGCTACGATTGCCGATCGGTTCCTGAAGTCATACTTGCAGTAATAGTTATTAGACTTATCCAAGTGGGAGACTGTTGGATAAGGTGTCTAAGTCCATAACTATTTCTGGTATGTACTTGACCCGACCCGGCATGGTCCATTTGGGTTGCATGGCACCATGCAATTGGATAGACTAAATGAGAGAAATAATACTTGGAGATTATTAATATATTATAAGTTCTAATATATTAATAATATTATTTGATTAGTTTGACCAATAATTAATTTAGAATTAATTAAGTGGTCAAAAGAGAACTAATTAAATATAAGGGTTGATTATGTAAATCATCCATATCTTGTATAGTGGGCTAAGAGGCTCCATGGATTATCAAGTTGGGTTCTACCCATAGGATGCTCCATGGATGCTCCATGGGAGTTACAAACCCATGGGTCATGGAAATGAAGAGTCATGACACATTAGGGTTTACATGGTGTAACCCTAGATGTGTCAACACTATATAAGAATCATATTCTCCACCAAAATCGGCTACACTAAGAAAACAAGAGGGCTTGGCCGATTTCAAGAAGTGTGTGTTCTCTCATAAGTTTTTCCAAGAGCATTTGGTGTTGTGTGAAGCATTTGAGGCATCACACTTGGGGTGCTAGGCTCACAAGGTTTCAAGGAACACAAGCAACAACAAGGTAAGTTATTCTATCTATTATTCAAGTTAAAATTGTTCCCCATGTATACTAGATAGGAATATAGCCTTGGAATTCAACTTAGCATGATAATTAGACAAACATAGATCCAAGGTTATTAGGGTTGCATGTACACTTAGGAAGTGTTAGAATGCTCAGAACCCATCAAAAATTTCCTCTTCTTCCCTTTTCCTTGCCCTATGGCCAAGACAGGAGCAATAACCGTAGGAGTGGCGGTAACACTTTTTCCCTTCATTCCACTCTAAGTAGTTCGCAGCAGGTTCTGAAATTGATCCAATGTGGTCTCTTGGTTGTTCAAATGACAAATCATGATAAACTGATCATAACAACTAGGCAATGAGTGCAAGACTATATCAATATCCAATTCCTCATCAAAGTTCACAGTAAGCTTCACCAAGCGTTCCACATATCTTTGCATTCATTACAAGTGGCTGCTAATAGACTCTTCGTCTTTCATTTTGCTGGTGATGAGGGACTTTACTACTTCATACTTTTCTTGACGAGCTCGTTGATGGTACTTTTCCACCAAGTCCTTATTCATCTCATATGGCCAGTAATCCTCATAGAGCCTTTGTAGCTCAGGAGTCATAGTAACCACCATGATGCATGCCACTCTGGTAGCATCATTTTAGTGTCTCTTATACTTAACTTGTTCTTCAGGAGTAGCTTGTGTTTCATCAATCTTGAGAAGTTCCTTTTTGAGGATATACTCTTTTTCCTCGAAACATAGAGCCATTTTGAT
This sequence comes from Lactuca sativa, assembly GCF_002870075.4. Taxonomy (NCBI): domain Eukaryota; kingdom Viridiplantae; phylum Streptophyta; class Magnoliopsida; order Asterales; family Asteraceae; genus Lactuca; species Lactuca sativa. The sequence continues at coordinate 77,054,378 of NC_056625.2, forward strand.
GTTTCGCATCCAATCATTATAATTGGTGCCATCAAAGGTGACCATCAAGCATATGTTCAAGAGTGAGAAGTTGTTGGAGGAGTTGTTATTAGAGGATGAACCAAAAGCATCATTGGGAGTTGACATCTAAAAAAAGAAGGACAAGTTTTAGTTAGATAAGAAGATTCCTCAATATAATACCCAAACGAAATATTAAGGCTAGGATCAAACTAGATATTTCACAACATAAAAAGGGATATCGTAATCTATTCGTGAAATAAATAAAGGTAGGTAAATGACGATTTACCAATTTCACTACGAAAACAAAATTTTACAAGAATTAGGTTTTAAATGAAATTCCTAGATCTTTTGAGATTCATTGAACTATTCAATCGCATGTTTAATCTCGATTATGCTCTTCCATTTGTGATTGGGATACCAAGGATCACAAACAATATGTGAATAACCATGTAAATTAGCTTGGTGCTATCGATGTCATTTATCATCTAATCAATGTTTCGGTTAGCCACACAAGCTCCATCAATCAATCATAGTTTACGAAACACCCATTGACACCCTTTATTAGTCTATATTAGTGTGCTGGTTAACCACACACGCTCCACTAACGACTTACATAAATAACCTTTTCTCAAAAGTCTATCCTATCAAATTGTCCTGGTGATATGCAACCCAAATAGACCATGCTACTCTCGGGTCAAGTATAAACTAATTATAGTTATGGGCTTAGACACCTAATCCAATAGTCTCCCACTTGGATAAGTCTAATAACTATTATTGCAAGTACGACTCCAAATTCCCGACTAGCAATCGTAGCTCTTAAAATCTGTTGTCGAACTCTGACCTAGTCAATGACGCGTCTATTAGATAAGGGATCATATATTCCTCTATTCTAGATATCATATGGACTGAGACATGGATTATAATCATTCACTATGTCCATCTATTGTTTCCCGATTTCCGATTTATGACGACTGACTAATTGAACAAATAAAATTAGTCTAGGCTTGGCCTAGCACTGAGGTTTGTCATCACTACACATCGAGGGGCCCACAAATATCAATTTTAACCACATGGGGTAAAAGGAACGGATAAACCTTGACCCAAATTCTTGCTTGTACTTACTCATCAAATTACACACAACAATATGTTTTATAACACCAAGTTACTGGTGCGTTTACATATGTCAATGTGCAACCGACTCGCAACTACAACTCACATGTCTCCATTTCAAGAATATAAGATATTATCGTCTCATAATCATTCGTGAGAAAATCCATGAAGTCATTCAGATGAGCGTGGGTTGAATCCAATACTCGAATCTTATTCCAGGAGTACTCATGAACACTACAGCTATATCTAAAACACCTAGACAAAATACAGACCTATTCATGATAGTCTTGCCTTAATACCTACTTCCAAAGTATGGTCAACTATGGATGGTTTGAATAACCTAGTTATTCAGGAAGTCAAAACATGCAAAGTGAAACACAAGAATAATACTAATCCTATATGGCCCCCAATACTTTTGAATGCCATATTGATTACTCATTATTCATTGTATAATGATATATCAACTTAATACTTGAATTAAAGCAATAGATATGCCATGCTCCAAGCATGCACACTATGTTTGTCTATGGTCCTGAATTTGTCAAATAGATCAATTGAAAAACATTTCAATGATGCTCATTTCATAATTCCAAATACTTATTGCAAGTTTAAGAATTCCAAATTCTTGTCACTGCTACAAAGTTTTAGATTCTAAACTATCATGCAATGATTCCTTTGTAATGTCTAGGTTCCAAAAGTCACATAGACTTGACCAATAATATTACAAAATGTTCCTTTGGAGATTGTTACAAGACAATTCCATGGAAATGAAGTCTCAAATTCAAAGTACATTCCTTTGAACATCCTTCTTGCATAAAAGTTTCTAACTTTCTCATCTATTCTTCAACTCCTAATATGGAAACATTCCATATTTGCCATACGACAACTCATTATTAATATACTCCTATCTATTCATAATAATGTCAACATGGTCCATTCATTACTATACTTCCAACTGTCCTTAAGCGACCAATCCTTGGCGAACCTTAGATTGTCCTTAACAGTTGTTTAACCACTTTAGTCATATCTGGTTCTATTCCCTTTTCCCTCTTAATGCCCTATGCATTTGGAAAATTAGAACACGAGAATATTATAGCATATGCAATCGATCCTATACCCGAAGCATATGAGATGCAATTCATAATGTCTAACATAAAGACACGATACTTGATCAGTCTTTTGCTATAATATTTGTATTTGCCATGTTCTCAAAATTTTTATTATGAAGAGGGATGTTGTAATCATAATCAAATTTTGAGAACGCCATTAACATTTCCATATATAGAATTTCCTTATGTTGAACTATTCCAACATAACATTCATATATATTTGACTAAATTTGATTAAAAACTCAATCTAAGCTTTTAGATTTTGAAATGAAGTATAATTTCCTCTCCCTTAATTATAGCAAAATAACTTTTCAAATCCACAACTTTGCAAATTGAAACTTTTGTTTTCTATAGTTAACATTGCTAACTTGCAATAATTATAATGATTATGCTCCCACTAGCATAATAATTATTATCTTACTAGCATAACACTTATGCTCCCACTAGCTTTGACATGTACCCAAAAATTAGCTGGACTTCTAGAAATCAATATTTATTGACTTTCTTACCAAAGTTCAGATTTTTGATACTAGATGCTTCGATAAGACTTTATCTAGGCTTCTCAAATTCACACACCTTTCCTTAGATAGCTCACATGTGTGTCTAAACAACTTTTAGAACTTATAGCAACAAGTTTCAAATGTTTAGACCTTTGCCATTTCTCACAATTCGAACTATGAAGAGGGATGCTGTAATCATAATCGAATTTGAGAATGCAAATAACACAATTGCTATCTCCTTAACATCTACTTAGTGAAAGCGTTTCCTCACAATCATTTTCATGAATTAGGGAGAAACATTATGACACTTAGATTTTATGGTATATGTGTTCCTATCCATGTGAATTTGTCATAACCATAATCACAAGACAAGGTTAGTGACAAATCCAAACTCATATGGACTGAACTTGTTCAATCTTAATTTCTTGCCACTTGGCAGCATAAAGGGCCTACCACTGCTTCCAAGTTGTTATGAAAACAATTAAGAACTCATAGAACTCACATACATAGTCAACTTTAACTGGAATGGGAATCGAAACAAAAGTATGTCAACACGATATGTTACAAACCTCAAGTCGTGTGCTAGTGATTAACAATAGGTTTATTCTTGATTAATTCTTGAAACTTGTCAAGATCTTTAAGACTCCCACTGACCTCTTGACATATAAGATTCACTTTGTCAAGGAACATTACTTGACAAATAGATATTCAATAGTTAATGCGGATTCTAATCAAGACAAACGCTTCACACAACTGGCCTTAGTTGGTCTTTGTTTCGTCCAAAACATCACAACTTACCAATTTCAAATGTATAAGAGTAGAAAACATTTTACTCTACAATTGATAAGTGTTATAAACCTTTCTTAAGATTATGTCACTCAAGGTTGAATCTTGGAGTATGACTCTAAGACTTGTTTTTGGAACGAAGTATGACTCATCATCTAGATTTAACCATTTCAACAATTCACGATTCCTCTTCTTAGCCATACAAATGCACTAAGATGCCCGTAGAGAATCAATTATGATATGGTTTTCCATAATCGTTAAGATGATCATAAAACACGATACTAAAGTACTCTCCCATCTTTTCAGATTGGAGAAACTTTTATCTTTCTGCCTAATTTGATTCTTCTCATTCGTTCTACCATACATTGAAACTTTTCCAATGTTTCAGAATTATGCTTAAACTTGTAAGCAAAACCGTATTTACCAAACTTTAGTAAATCATGACAAATAGTCTTATCGTTCTTTATGGTGGACCTGACTAGCGCACACCCAATGTACCCGATCCCCTAGTCCTTCACTTGACTCACATATTCATGTGAACAAGGAATCAGTCTTGATTTCCCAAAGATGAAAATTCTCATTCTTCACACAATACAAGTTGCATGATTCCAAGTTTCTATCCAACTGAAACTTGGGTGATGAGAATCTTTCCTTATGTGGCAAATTCTCGACAGTACCACAAACGAAATAATCAAATTCATATTGCTAACATAGAAACATACAAACATCAATTTTCACAAATGCCATTGTAAGGAGATATAATATAAAGAATAAACAAAATTTTATTTATTTATAAAATGCGGAAAAACTTTTCCTTACAATGCAATTACAAATGAAAACTATGTTATTACAAATTTCTAAGCAATCTATCATAACTCTTAATCAGTAGGTTGAAAATCCGATCATAGAACCATGCGATTGAAATCCATCTTCGCGACCAGATTCATCATACTCTTCCTTTAAGCTTCCTTCCTTTTGCATGATCCTACAAAACATCAAAATGCAACCTTGTCACATCATGTATTAAGAATCAACAATTAGGAACTTAATAGAGTTAAACAGCAAACTTACCTGAAGTAGAGTCAAACTTTATGATTCTACCTTTTCTCAGATCTTTCAGGTATTCAGGATAGCTTCGCTTCTAATGTCCCTTCAAATGGCAGTAGAAACAAATGGCTTCTTTTACATTGGCACATGAAAAAATCTCAGACTTAGCCTTTCTCTTTACCATTTGGTCAATCGGGTTGACTATGGCTGATCCCTTTCCATTAGAAAGAGAAATCTTTTATGGACTTCCAATGTTACCATTGTCAATGCCCATAGAAGTTTGAGAAGTAGATCTTCCAATCAAATTTGCTTTTCAGGTGCGCCAAATCATTGCTGATTCAGCAACAACAAGCAAAATAGGTAAGATCAATGAGGTCATGTCGTGATCTGTCACATAGTAGTCTTTAACAAACTCACTATATGACTCGGGAAGTCACTGAAGAATCCAGACAATAGCCAACTTCCTTGGGAACACGACACCCAACATTCTCATCATGTCAATGTGTGACTTCATAACCAAGACATGTTCACACACAGACTTTCCATCCTTGTGTTTACTATCCAAAAGGGCTTGAGTGATCTTGAACTTTTCAAGTCTTTGAACTTGTCGGTTAGGGAGAATAATTGGATGATGTGGAGGAATTGAAGTATGATTTCCATTTCCACTAATTCACGACAAAGGGATTAATCTTTCACCTTGATCGTCACGTGGGATATCATCTTCAAGAGTAAAGCTTGTTCCAAAAGATTTGCGAAGACCATAGTTGTCTGAAATAGACATCTACAATGGGATAAATTCAAGTTAGTTGATTTAAGTCCTTATTATAACACCCAAATGAAATATTAAGGCTAGGACCCAACACAATATTTTACAATTCGAAAGAGGGATGCCGTAATCCTATTGCAAAATATTTGAAGGTCGGTAAATGACAATTTACCAATTTCCACCATGAAAAATAAAATTGACAATTAAGTTTTAAATGGATTAAATTTCCTAGATCCTTTGAGATTCATTAAACTTTTCAATGGCATGATTAAATCTCGATTGTGCCCTTCAAGTTTGTGACTGGGATGCCGAGGATCACAAACAAGGTGTGAATAACCATGCAAATTAGCTTGGTACACTCAATGTTACAACCACCTAATCAATGTGCCAGTTAACCACACACACTCCATTGATTTATGATTGACATCAAGCTACCCTTTTCCACGCATTACCAGTCCCAAATTAGTGTGTCAGTTAACCACACACGCTCCACTCACGACTTAACAAGGTGCAAAGTGCAATTTCATGAGTTAGCACCAAATTCACATTTTCCTAAGTAACTAAGATTGGGAATTTAATAAAAGTTTAGTTAATTTTTAATTATCATTATACTTATAATGGAAATTAATGTCCTATCCTACCCGTTCGGCTAACGACCTTCCACCAGTCAAGGAAGCGGTGGGTGAGAGTGGACACCCATTAAACTGCCATTTTATAGGTAGTAACCTTATACCCCTCTTATAGACCGGCTTCGTGAATAAGGCCTACTAATAATAAGACTGACTTTATCCTTATATATATATATATATATATATATATATATATATATATATATATATATATATATATATATAAGGGTTGAATTTTAAACTTTTAAAATTCTAGGGTTTGGAACTAAATGTTTCAAAGTGAGACTTTGCATTTACAAATTCCAAAACTTAAGGGAAAGTTTTGAACTATTCAAAAACTTTTGGTTTCCATAACTTATGAGTTTAATAAAGGTTTTATGAAAAGACTCTTGACATTCCATAACTTGAGGACAAGTTATGGAGTTCATAAAAACATTTATGTAAAAGACTCTTCAAGTTCCATAACTTGAGCACAAATTATGGAAGACTTAAAACCATTTAAGATGACATTTAAAAATGAGACCTTTCATTTTCCATAACTTGAGGACAAGTTATGGATTTCACCAAAAACAATTAGATCAAAAATTCCAACAAACAAAATCAAACAATTTGCATATGATCTAATTAAACTCATAAGTTATGACAACTAATATCAAACAAGTTTCAAGAAACTAGCCTAGTCATATAAACTAATACAAATCATGAAACTTTGACAATTATCTTTTGTTTGGATGAGAATCATCATTATCATATCAAAAACATCAGATTTTATGAACTAAAAAATTTTGTGGTAATGATTCTAATCCAAAACAGTCCAAAAAACTTGAAAACTGCTATCTGGACATGTAAGTCATTGAGCCCCATAATGGACTCGACGAGTCCAAGGCAAAACTCATCCTACTCGTCGAGTCCAATCATGGACTCATCGAGTAGGGCAGTCAGATAACATTTCATCTTTGAAAAATAACACATTTTGCGTCAAATATAATAGAAAACCACCCATGGCTTTGATACCACTGAAGGGTTTTAGTATACTACAATATCCTATGGTGCACATACAACCCTAAATGCTTTGGATTTATGTTTTCTCTAATTATACATGCAATATTTTTCCAAATCATTAAGCCTACAACTATCATACAAATTAATATAAACAATATAAAATCAAGTTGTAAAGTTACCTCTTGGTTGTGGCTTGTAGAACTTGTTGTGTTCGGCCTTTAAGAACTTAGTGCTCCAAGTGTTGCACCTCAAATGGAATCACAACACACCTAGAACAAATGAGACTTTTGAGAGAGTATTTCTTGCACCAAAATCGACTCAATGAACTCCTAGAACCTCTAGTGCACGATTTTGGATGCTAAGGGCTTTTTATATAGTGTGGCAAGATTAGGGTTACACCATGTAAACCCTAATGTGTATGACCTTCCACATTCCTTAGGCTCCATGGGTTTAAACCCCCATGGATCATCCATGAGTTGTAACATTGGTTTAGCCCAACCTAAAGAATCATGGATCATTGGCCCACACTATAAGAATGAATGATTTACCAATCAATCCCCTTACATTTAATTAGTCTCTTTTGATCACTAAATTAATTCTAAATTAATCCTTTATCGATACTAATTAAATAACATGATTTCATGTTAATATATTAGAACTTATAATATATCAACAAATCATAAATAACCTCTTCTCAAAAGTCCATCCTATCAAATTGTCCTTGTGATATGCAACCCAAATGGACCATGTTGCTCTCGGGTCAAGTACATACCAATTATAGTTATGGGCTTAGACACCTAATACAACATATAATACATACCTTTGACTGTTATGCAGTAATAACAATCAAAAACCTTGAGGATGTTGAAGCTTGATAACAAGTGTCACACCTCTAATGAATCACAAACACACTTAGTAAGAGAATGAGTTATGAGAGAGGAGGAGGGAGCTTCAATTTTTGGCCACTCTTTTTAGGGTTTCATGTAGCCGAAAATAACAAGGGTTAGGATCTTTATATATTGAGGTGACTTAGAGCCAAACCTAGGGTTAGAAGTAGGAAACCCTAATTCCTTAGCTTATGGACCAAGCACCCCACAACCTTCCATCAAATAGCCCTTGGATGAAAATTCTAGGGTCGTACTAGAAGTTTTCGTCCAAGCCTCTTTAGGGAGGTTCTAGAGCTTCTTTTCTCAACTATCAATAAATTGTCAAATAGCCCCTGCACTTTTAATTAATCCAGTTAATCCCAAAACTAATTCCATTTAATTTCTGATTAACAGTAAATAAAATATTATGATTTCCAATCAATATATTATTTCCATAATACATTAATAAATCATTCATTTCAGTTTATTAATCAAATAATAAATTCTTCCTCTTTCTCAACAGGTCATCATGTCTAGTTGCTACTTTGAAGGCAATCCAAAAGGACTATGCTACTATCAATTCAAGAATATACCAATTATAGTTATGAGTTAGACACCTAATGCAACAAAACTATCATCCGAATTGAGCATGAGATGTTGAGAACCTTCTATTCCACCAACTCACGATCCCAAAAGGAAGTGTGGTCTCGAAAAAGAATTACCAAGATCGTTTATGGTAATAAGGTTCAAAGCAAGTTTGATCTCGACTATCTTTTGCATAAATATTTCATGTCTCAGAACAAAGAATCCTTCATCACCATTACAGATGCAGACTTTCCTTCAATAAATCCAAATGACATTATCACTATAGCAGTTCATTTTTGAGATCGTCAAACAAATGAATCAAGTATTGAAGCTTACAACGCCGCAATCAGCTTTCTTAAGGACTACAATGCTGAATTTTATAAATCCGATGTAGAGTTTGCTCATCTCTTTAGAACGGAAAATCTCCTAGCCAAAATCACCACTGAGCTTCCTGAAGCCCAAATTTTAGCATAAGGGCCAATCAAAGAACCTAAACTTGGTTATGTCCACCTCAAGAAGAAGACCAATCAAAAGGAATTTTTTTGAGTGCTTGACAAACATCTCATTCCTACCAAGATTCTTCAGAAGTTCATCTCTAATGCTGCTAAGAGTGATTCCTCCGAACACAACAAGAAGAAATTCATTGAGCATCTCAAATGGTACATCGAAGTCCGAAGTTGGCTCCAAAGTGCTTATCTAGTTGTGTTTGATGAAGCTAAGTGATAAGACAGATGATTGCTAAGGTCACTTAGGGGAGATTGTTGATACATGAAAAGTGATCCTTTAGCAATCTGAGACAAGCATGTCCGAAGTGAGAGTCTTTCGAAGTGGAGTTAATTCCGAAATGAATTTCAGTCCGAGATGCATCTTTTTTTATTTGTTATTTTCAGTCTGTAATGTGCATTTAATGTTCCAATTACTATTTTGTTATGTAGTTATTGTTTGATAGTATAGTACGTGGGACAAGATAAACAGAAGTGGTTGCGTTATTCTGTTGATCTTCAGATGTCTTTTAGTCCACACACTTTATCAGATTTATCTTATTATCACTCCTAGTCTATTTAAGGAGTTGTAACCTCTGTGTTATGTATGCATGAGTGAAACATTCACCTTTCTCTTCAATACCAAGAATCATTCAGTTAATCATTCTCTCTATCATTCTTATTGTTCTTGAATCTCTTTACACTGTTCATACTAATTATTTATTTACTTTTAGCACTTTGTTGAACTTCTTAATTCCGATACAAGACTGGTTTACCAGACTTGATTGGACACCTATTAGTAGAAGACATTGATCTTAAGTTAATTTAAAGTTTGAGTTTTCAAACCTTGTCTGCATAGATCTTTGTTTTTATAAACTCACTCATAATCTGGGTGTTACACCATGCTTGGTCTTTCGGGTTTCCATCTTCAGGTCTTGAGATTTGATTATATGTCCTTGTCAAGGAGTCATAACAACAACAAACCTTAGTAATTAAAATTTAGAACTTATAATATACATGGGCAGAGGATATTAAGGGCTAGGAGGGCTGTGCCCCCCCCCCCCCTGTTTTTTTGCTTATAACTAGTTTTACCAACTATATCTTATATATATTATACATGAAAATATAAAATTTAGGCTTTGGCCCCTGCTGTTTTTTTAAGGACTATAGTTTTAGTTCCCCCCCCCCCCCCCCCAAACAAAAATTTGTTTAAGCTCTGCCACTGTGTATGTGTGTGTGTGTATATATATATATATATATATATATATATATATATATATATATAGTTTACATACAAACTAACGAGCCCTCATGGGCATTTCGGCACATGCTCACCCAGGGACGGTTTTGTTACGATGCCTGTAGTGACATCGTCAACGCCTGATATATTCTATACGTAGTGCATAAATTTTTGAATTTTTTTTCTACTATCATGTAATGTTAACTTTGATGAAAGATAATCGATGAATGAAGAGAATAATTGAATTTTCTCATCAAACTTCATAAACTATTACAAAGATGATTATATACAGCTGATTAACAAGAAGCTACTCTATCGAACAAATTAACTAACTCAATGTTAAATGACTGAAATACCCTTGAACGAAATAACGAATATAACAAAAATCTAACACCCCCCCCCTCAAGTTGGAGGATGTGAAAGAAGCCCAAGCTTGGAAGTAACATATTGATGTTGTGGTCCATATAGCGATTTGGTAAACACATCGGCTAATTGCTGTTTAGTATTAACATGAGATAAAGAAATCAAACCAGCTTGAAGTTTTTCCTGGACAAAATGACAATCCAATTCAATATGTTTAGCGTGTTCATGATAAACAAGATTGTTGGCAATGTAAATCGCAGCTTGATTGTCACATTTAAGAGGTATAAGGGTAATATTGTCAACTTCAAATTCAGATAAAAGTTGACTAAGCCAAGCCAATTTAGCACACACTCGTCTCATGGATCTGTATTAGGCTTCTGCACATGATAAGGACACTGTCACTTGCTTCTTTAATGTCCAAGATATTGGTGCATTTCCAAACATGATGAAGAAACCACTACACTTCGTCTGGTTATAGGACATGAAGCCCAATCTAAATCACAAAAAGATTCAATATTGAAAGTAGGATTTTATAGAAGAATAACCCTTGAAAGATTGTGCCTTTAAGATATCTCAACACATGTAGAGCAGCATTATAATGAGCATGACAAGGAGTTTGATTGAACTGACTTAAATGTTGAACTGGGTATGCTAAATTGGGTCGAGTATGAAGCAAAAAATTTAGTTTTCCAATGAGTTGTCGATAAATTGTAGGGTCTGGTAAAACATCATCCATTAAGGGTAATAAATGACTTTTAGATGGTAAAAGAGTAGTAGCAATGGGTTGATAATCCATGGAATAAGCAGACAACAATTCCTTGATATATTTTTGTTGATGAACAACCATCCCTTGATCAATGTTGTTAAATTCAAGTCCCATAAAATAATGAATGTATCCCAAATATTTAATTTGGAACTGTGCATGAAGAGATTGCTTTAAAGAAGTAATTTTTGCTTCATTATTGCTAGTGACTAAAATGTCATCAACGTAAAAGGCAACATTCACAATATTATGAATATTCTTTTTAATGAACAAAGAATAATCATTCGAAGACCTATAATATCCCTCGAGAAAAAGAACAGATGAAAGCTTATCATACCACTGTCTTGATGCTTGTTTTAAGCCGTATAGATATTTTCTGAATTTGCACACCAAAGAAGGAGATGAAATAGAATAACCAGGTGGCACACGCATATACACTTCCTCGGGTAAATCACCTTGCAAAAAAGATTTGTTAACATCAAATTGATGAACATGACATCCTCTTTTTATTGCTAAAGTAACCATGCATCGTACAGTAGTGAATTTAACAACTGGTGAAAATGTTTCATGATAATCAATGTCTTGTTTTTGACTGAAGCCTTTGGCTACTAACCGTGCTTTATGTCTTTCAAAACTACCATCTGCCCAAATTTGATCTTGAATACCCATCTACAAGCAATGGGTCGTTTTCCTTTAGGCAATTTGACCATATGCCAAGTTTGATTATCATGTAAAGCTTTTAATTCTTTCTGCATAGCTTCTTCCCATTGCGGTTTTCCTTTAGCTTCATGATAAAAAGCAGGCTCGTATTCATGAGGAATATAAGAGGAGGAATTGTTGGTAACATTCATAGAATAGCTCTATGCATGGGAAGAAGATAAACCAATACATAAATTGGTTATTGTATGAGAGAAAATACTATTTGAGATGGTATTTTTGCAAATGTAATCTTGTAAATGAGCAGGAGATCGAGTAATTCTTGTGGTTCGTATTAATGGGGGATCAGAAGAAGTAGATGCCAGGGAATCAGTTGGACTACTAGTAATAACGTCATCAGGGGTAGAATTGGAATTATCATCAAAAGATGTTGGAATATAAGAGTCTATGGTCGGAAATGTGGATTTAGGATTGGAAGAATGTAATGGAAAAATTGTCTTATAAAATTTAACATATCTTGAGACTGAAATAGATTTAGTTACTAAATCTAATACGCGATAAGCCTTCTGTCCATGTGGATAACCAAGGAAATACAAGGATGTGCCCGAGGCATAAACTTGTCTCTTGATCTGGTGATGGATGAAACATAACATAAATATCCAAAACTCCTTAATGAAGTCAAGTTAGGTTCTTCTTTGTATAATTCTTGAAAAGGACTGAGACCGTTTAAAACTTTAGAAGGCATTCGATTAATCAAATGAATGGTAGTCTTCACACATTCTCCCCAATAAGCAATGCCAATCCTAGATTGAAAGTAAAGAGATCTAGCAATGGCTAGAATATGCTGGTGTTTTCTTTCAACAACCCAATTTTGTTGAGGATTATTGTAAACCCAAATTTCGAGGCCAAAAATTTCATTTTTAGAATTTAGCATGTAATAAAGCGTGTTGCTAAAACATTGTCAAAGTTACATTAATTATAAAACATAAGGTCATGTCTCAAAACGATGTCATCAGAAACATGAAAATCAGAGTACAGTCCCAGAAAATCCCATGCGGAAATCATGTGTGTGATGCGCCGCTACGCCGCCGGCTCTTTCTCCTTTGACGAATAGGTACCTGAAACCACAATTAAAGCTATAAGCACGAAGCTTAGTGAGTTCCCCCATCATACCACATACCATACAATACCATCGGTATCTTTCTACCGATAATCATCGTCGGTATCTTTCAACCGGTATTCATCATCGGTATCTTTCAACCGATATTCATCATCGGTATCTTTTAACAGGTAATCATCATTGGTATCTTTCAACCGGTAACTCGGGTCTATTCCACCCCTACTACTAACATACAACAACAAGTTATAAGCATACAATCAGGCATATCCGAGTACTGACCTACACTTCGGTCCTAAAGACCACTGTCAAGGGAAAACTATCCCTACCATACACATAACCTATCATACAAATATATCTCATAACCAAACACGTATCCATACCAAGATAATTATCACAAAACAATCATCTTCTAAAATACTCCTACTTGGTGGGCCGGCATTGTGGCCTTAAACCCAACCTTACTGGAAGGTAACTCACCTCAAAAGGCTGACTGCTGAAAAGCTGATCCGCCAATGTCTGACAGCTGCTTCGGTGATTCCCCGACTATATTCCCATAAAACACTTAATCAGACATTGATACTAATCCCAGGGTAAAATGACTATTTTACCCCTGACCGATTCCAAACCAAAGTAAGGTCAAAGTCAACTTCCAGTTGACCCGACTCGCCGAGTTGGCTTGCCAACTCATCGAGTCCATATCCAGTCGATTGACCTTACTCCCGTCTCTACTCGTCGAGTTAGGCATTGACTCGATGATTTCTCTTCCTAACTGAATACTCAATGGTCCTTCATCCAACTTGCCGAGTTGTCTGAACAACTCGTCGAGTTAATCTTTATCTGATGACCACGTTCTGTCCTTGACTCGCCGAGTTGATGAACAACTTGCCGAGTTCTATGAAGATTGCCGAGTTCGAAGAACAACTCGCCGAGTCGCATACATGCAATCCCTCTACACTCGATTCTGCTTGAATCCAGTGCATTCCATTCATAGATCTGGGTTCCTAAGACTCGGTTAACATGTAAAGTTTCCAACTTTACGTGTATATAATCATCCATGGGGATTCTAAGGCTCAAAACACACTAAAAGGGGTAGATCTAGGGCTTTCATGCAATATGGCCCCATAAAGGTATTAGATCTAGGCTTCTGGAATTCGAACATAGCCAGATCTAGCAGCTATTCAACCCATTATGATCTCTATACTACTAACAAGCTTGGAAACGGATCAAAGATAGCTTAATGGTGTTCTAATGGGGATTTGAGCATAAAAACAGAATAGATCCGAATTGTACTTCAATGAACTCTGGATTAAGTGCTAGATTCTTTCTCTCCACCTTCTCTTTTGGTCTTTCCTTCCTTCTCTTCTTCAAACTTCAAGGAACAAAGACAAGAACACTTCAAATCACAAGGAGAGGGTTAGGGTTCGGTATATGATGCTCTGAGGGTGAAGGAGGCTAACTTGGGGGGCATAAAGGGGTTTTAAATAGGGTGCAAACCCCTGAAATTAGGGTTTCTTCCAGACTGATGGACTCGCCGAGTCGCCAACTTAAACGTGCTCAAAATCCCGTCCCTACTCGGCGAGTCTAGCTTACGACTCGCAGATTCCAAGGCTAAAAATGTAAAATACTCAGATAAATCATACATACCAGGAACCAGGTGCTAGAAATCTCCCCCGCTTATTTTAGACTTCGTCCTCGAAGTCTGTTGCTCGATCCTGAAACAGCTCGGGGTAATGCTCCATCATTTCCTTCACCGGCTCCCAAGTCCACTCCGAACCCTTCCGGTGCTGCCATTGCACCTTCACAAGTTCCACCCTCTTGTTCCTCAGATCCCTCGACTTCCGGTCAAGGATTGCCACAGGTCACTCAATGTAATTCAGGCTGCCATCAACCTGAATATCCTGCAGGGGTACCACCGTTGAGTCGTCCACCAGACACTTTCGCAACTGAGAAACATGGAAAGTGTTGTGTATCTGACTGATTTCAGCTGGCAGATCCAACCTATACACCACCTTGCCTACCCGGGCTAGGACCCTGAAAGGTCCAATGTATCTGGGGCCCAACTTGCCCCGTTTCCTGAATCGGATGATGCCCTTCCATGGAGACACCTTAAGGAGAACCATATCCCCGACCTGGAATTCCAGGTCTGATCGGCGCTTGTCGGCGTAACTCTTCTGCCGACTCTGAGCAGTCTGAAGCCTGCTCCGAACCTGTTGAATACTCTCGGTCGTCTTGAGCACCACTTCGGTGCTCCCCATGACCCTCTGGCCTACCTCACCCCAAAATATCGGGGTCCTGCACCTCCTTCCGTATAACATCTCAAAAGGAGGACAGTCAATACTTGCGTGGTAGCTGTTGTTGTATGAGAAATCAGCCAAAGGAAGATAGGTATCCCAACTACCACCGAAGTCCAGCACGCATGTCCGCAGCATATCCTCTAGAGTCTGGATGGTCCTTTCACTCTGACAATCTGTCTGCGGGTGAAAAGCAGTGCTAAAATGCAGACGAGTACCCAGCTCGTCATGGAACTTCTTCCAGAACCTGGAAGTAAACCGTGCATCTCTGTCTGAAATCACCGAAACTAGCATTCCGTGCCGCGCCACCACTTCCCTGATATATAGATATCGGCCAATTTCTCAGCCGATATGCTCTCCTGAATCGGGATAAAGTGGGCGCTCTTGGTCAATCGATCGACGATGACCCAGATCGAATCCACTCCCCGCGCGGTCCTACGAAGCTTGGTGATAAAATCCATCGTGATGTCTTCCCATTTCCACAACGGAATCTCCAACGGCTGCATCTTGTCGTGGGGCCTCTGGTGCTTGACCTTGACCTTCCTACAGGTCAAGCACTGCTCCACGTACCAAGCTATATCCCGCTTCATGCAGGGCCACCAATAGTCCAGACGAAGATCCCTATACATCTTTGTCGCCCCGGGATGAATGGAGAACCGGGATTTGTGCGCCTCCTCCATCAAAACCTGGCGCATGCCTCCATGGTAAGGGACCCACACCCTATTGTGAAGAGTCAACAACCCTCGGCTATCATAGTCGAAGGAGGAAACCTTGCCCCACAATCTGCTCACTCTTCCGATGTTCCTCTTTCATAGCCTCCTGTTGGGCCTCCCGAATCCGCTCCAAAAGCAGAGTCACCACTGTCATCCTCAGGCGGGTATCTCGGATCGGTGCTGCCTTGTGGCTAAGCGCGTCAGCCACCACATTGGCTTTCCCCGGATGGTAAATGATCTCACAATCATAATCCTTTACCACGTCAAGCCACTGACGCTGCCTCATATTCAGATTCGGCTAGTCCATGAGATACCCCAGGCTCTTGTGGTCCGTGTAAATGGTAAAACGAACCCCATAGAGGTAATGACGCCAAATCTTGAGGGAGAACACAACTTCCCCCAGCTCCAAATCATGCGTCGGGTAGTTCGCCTCGTGAGGCTTCAGCTGCCTCGAAGCGTAAGCAATAACGTGCCCTCTCTGCATCAACATTGCGCCCAAACCCGAGATGGATGCATCACAGTACACAACAAAATCCTCCATGCCCTCTGACAGGGCTAAGATTGGTGCCTCACACAATCTCTGTCTCAACGTCTCAAATGCGGCCTGCTGCTCGGGCCCCCAACGAAAAACCACGGCTTTCCTCGTCAGCCTGGTCAGAGGTACGACTATCTTGAAGAAGTCCTGAATAAATCTCCGATAGTAGCCTTCCAATCGTAGGAAGCTCCGAATCTCGGATGGAGACCTCGGGACCTCCCATCTCATCACAGCCTCCACCTTAGCTGGATCCACTGATATCCCGTCCTGGTTGACAAGGTGCCCCAGAAACTACACCTCGCGCAACCAGAACTCACACTTGGAGAACTTAACATAAAAGCTATCCCTCCTCAAAGTACTCAGAACCTCACGCAAGTGCTCCTCATGCTGCTCTCACGTCTTGGAATAAACCAAGATATCGTCAATGAAAACAATCACGAACCGATCCAACATCGGCTGACACACGCGATTCATAAGATCCATGAACGCGGCAGGCGCATTGGTGAGATGCTCGGTCTAATGAATCCCTTGTCTAACAGCTCCCGCAGCTGTGTAGACAACTCTTGCATCTCAGGAGGAGCCAACCGATACGGCGCCTTGGCTATCGGAGCCGCGCCAGGGACCAGGTCGATCCTAAATCCACCTGCCTCTCTAGAGGTATCCTAGGAAACTCCTCGAGGAATACATCCATTAACTCCCGCACCACGGGTACATTGCCCACTGTCGCCTTACCCGCCTCCCAGGTTTCCATAACACAAGCGATATACCCTGCGCAACCATGCTGAAGGTAGCGCCTGGCTCTCGCTGTTGAATATACAGCTGGTCCTCGTTGTGGCCTCTCGCCCTGAACTACCAACTCTCCCCCACTTGGGGTCCTGATCTGTACCAACTGATGTGCACAATCTATCACTGCCCCATTGGGGCGCAACCAATCCATGCCTATAATAACCTTGTTCCCCCGCAACGGTATGGGAACCAGGTCTACCAGGTAACGTTCCTCGAACAGCCTCAAAACACAATCTCGGTAGACCTCTGATGCTCGCACTGATCGGTCATCTGCAATCTCGACCTCTAGAGGGCAGTCCAACATGCCCAAAAACTCAGGAAACTTCTTGCTAAGCGCAAGAGAGACAAATGATCGGGTAGCACCCGAATCAAACAATACCTGAACTGGGATACCGTTCACATGGAACGATCCTAAACACATATACACAGGGCACATATCAATATCATAACATCATACAAATAAATCAGAGGGAAAGAATCATACCCGTCACCACATCGGGTGCAGCATGTGCCTCCTCGGCTGTCAGCTGAAATGCTCGACTCCGAACCACTAGAGCCTCCAACTTGACCTTCCGGCCATCCATAACCCATGCTGTCGCTGACGCTGGCGCCACTGCCGGCGCTGCTGCTGGTACTGTCAACCTGGGACAATTGGCCTTTTTATGGCCCCTCTGATTGCAATGGAAGCAAATCAGGTCTGATGTCTGAATCGTAAAAGCAGGGGCAGTACAATATCTGCCAAAATGCCCAACCTTGCCGCACTTATAGCAACCCGAACCCGAACCAGTGCGACAAACTCCCTCATGTGCCCGACAGCATTTTCCACAGCGGTCCCGCCACGTCTAGCCTTTCGGCCTACCATCGGGTCCCTTGGGCTTCTTCCCTGAAGCCCCTATCGACTGCCCCTCAGCGGCCTTCCTCTTCCATATGTGCTCCAAATCAATCTCTCTCCCTAGCCCTGGCAATCATGGACTCCAGGGTAGGGCAAGCAGAGAAACTAACATGCTCCCGAATATCAGCCCGTAGCATGTCATGGTATCAGGTCCTCCTCATATCCTCATCCCCCGCATACTAGGTACCAACAAGGCCCTCTCCCAGAACATGGCGGTGATCTCCGCCATAGTCTCCATAGTCTGTCTCATATCCAAAAACTCTATGGCCAGCTGCTGAAGCTCCACAGCTGGTGCAAACTCAGCTCTGAATCGGGTCACAAAATCTGACCATGTCATAGCCTCAATGGCTGGGGCTCCCAACATATCGCCAATCAACTCCCATCAATCCCTGGCTCTATCCCTCAAACATCCTGCAGCGAAACGAACCTTCGACCCTTTGGGGCAGAAGCTCGTCAACTGCGCAGACTCGATGTCTACGATCCATATCCTAGCAGCAATGGGGTCCTTCACCCCATGAAAATCCGGTGCACCACTCCCGCGGAAGTCCTTAAAGGACAGCGTACGGGTACCCACTTGGCTAGACGCCAGATCACTCCTGAATGCCCGGAGGCGATCCTCCATCAGCTTGATAATCCCTTCCTTGCTTGACCCGAAAATGACTGGGGTCGCCTCAAGGATACCTCTCGTAATCTCAGACGCGATGAACTCGCGTAACCCATCATCAACATGCTCGGGTCCCGGTCCCGAACCCGATCCCGATCCAGGTCCTGATCCCCCTGCTCCATGACGTGTGACCACCATTCTGAAAAATAATAATACAATTGTTAGGATCACATATACCCCCGAAGGGTCTCACACACTCTCCAAGTTCCAGGTTTCGTCTCAGCCCTCCTTGAATCGAGTACGAATCCTCTGCTTTCAGTAGTACGGGCCCATACTACCTTCCATATCTATCCGTACTTTCCCCAAGGATTGCCTCGACTTCACCAGGTCCCTTTCACCGATGCTCTTTCCACTAATCACATCCTAGGCTTCCCTAGGGCACTCTCAGACCTACTCCCCGCCATCTGCTGCATTAGGAGTCCTTACCGCGTCCCCCTAATTAGCTTGCAGATACCGTTACATATCCGTTCACTAGTTAGTCGAAGTTGGCCAGAACCCCCCTATAGTGCAAAGCAAGCAGCATTCGTGCGTTGAGTAACCAAACCAGGCATAACCTACATAGGCCATCCTACTGACTAAACAGTCCTAGCATACAGCTCATACAACAGGCATATAAGGCATCCTTCCTAGATCCTTAGCCCTAGCTAGCATGCAATTCTCAAAATCATATCTGAGGCACACAAGGCATCCTCCTAGATCCTTAGTCCTATTCTAGCATGCAATTTTCTGAATCAAAACCATACAACATAACATAACAAGTATGGGTATCTTGGGGAAAACTTACTTGAGCCCGGCCGGTCACACGCATCACACACTTCGTCTTTCTTAAAACTTGCCATTTTAGATTTTAGAAAACCATTTTCCTTAAAAAAAATCTTTTAGTCCCTCGGATTGAGTCCAGAAACCCCCGAAGGTGTGTCCGAATCCCGCAAACCAGGGCTCTGATACTAACTTGTAACATCCCAAATTTCGAGGCCAAAAATTTCATTTATAGAATTTAGCATGTAATAAAGCGTGTTGCTAAAACATTGTCAAAGTTACATTAATTATAAAACATAAGGTCATGTCTCAAAACGATATCATCGGAAACAAGAAAATCAGAGTACGATCCCAGAAAATCCCGTGCGGAAATCATGTGTGTGATGCGCCGCTACGCCGCCGGCTCTTTCCCCTTTGACGAAGAGGTACCTGAAACCACAATTAAAATTGTAAGCATGAAGCTTAGTGAGTTCCCCCATCATACCACATACCATACAATACCATCGGTATCTTTCAACCGGTAATCATCATCAGTATCTTTCAACCGGTATTTATCATCGGTATCTTTCAACCGATATTCATCATCGGTATCTTTCAACCGGTAATCATCATCAGTATCTTTCAACCGGTAACTGGGGTCTATTTCACGCCCTACTACTAACATACAACAAGTTATAAGCATACAATCAGGCATATCCGAGTACTGACCTACTCTTCGGTCCTAAAGACCACTGTCAGGGGAAAACTATCCCTAGCATACACATAACATATCATACAGATATATCTCATAACCAAACACGTATCCATACCAAGATAATTATCACAAAGACAATCATCTTCTAAAATACTCCTACTTGGTGGGCCGGCATTATGGCCTTAGACCCACCCTTATTGGAAGGTAACTCACCTCAAAAGGCTGACTGCTGAAAAGCTGATCCGCCAATGTCTGACAGCTGCTCCGGTGATTCCCCAACTATATTCCCATAAAACACTTAATCAAACATTTATACTAATCCCAGGGTAAAATGACTATTTTACCCCTGACCGATTCCAAACCCAAGTCAAGTCAAAGTCAACTTCCATGTAACACCCAAAATCTGGAAGGCCAAGAAAGGAAAGAAAACCCTAATTTTTAGGGGCGAATCGGCGAGTCCGAGCGGGATCCGGGTCGAGGAGTAAGTGACCAACTCGGCGAGTTGGCCAAGTGGACTCGGTGAGTCTGGTTTGTGCGAGGAAAAACCTAAATTCGGGACTTGGAGCCTATTTAAACGTCTCATTCTCTCCCCTAGGGTTCCTTTACTGCCTCTCTCACCCAAAATACGAACCCTAAGCCTCCATTGTTGTGCATTCAAGCTTCCAAGCCATTTTTGGGTGATTTGAAGGAAGAAGAAAGAGGGGAATCAGTGAAGCTTCGAGGATTGGCTTCAGATCTGGAGTTTGTGGAGCCTTTTTGAGTTATTGAAGGTAATAAGTCGTTTCTTTCCTTTAGATCTTCTTTGGTTGTGAGATTTGGGGCTTTTTAAGCCATGGATAGATATCCATTTGAGTTAGAAGTCGGATCTGGAGTTGCTACTTCAGATCTAAGTGTATTTTGGTCTTGGAAAGCATAAAGTTTCAGTCCTTGAGTTGATTATAGAACCTCTTTGCATTAAACCCTAGTTTATGGTGTATTTTGCCTAGATCTCTTTCTCTACATGTAAAGTTTGCAACTTTACGTGAGGAATAGGCTTGGGAAGGGTAGATCTACAGTTTGGAGTCCATGCATGACTCAAAAGTCCTCTGCATGTATGGAGATCTGAATAGACTCGGCGAGTCCTTTTGAGTGGACTCGGCGAGTAGCATGAAGATTTGGAGGAACTCGACGAGTGGGATGAACAGCTCGTCGAGTCAGATGAAGATGGGCAGGAACTCGAAGAGTTGGAAGAACAACTCGGCGAGTCTGTTGAAGGTTATCTTGGACTCGGCGAGTCTGTTCTTGGACTCGGCGAGTCAGGTCGCAAAACCCCAAACCCTTCGAGTTTAGACTCGAATTAGTGAGTCGATTAGAGACTCGGTGAGTTGGTCAGGTCAGGACTCGGAAATCGGTAGACTCGGCGAGTCATGGACTGACTCGGCGAGTAAAGTCATGAGTGGAAGGACTCTGAACTTATGAACTCGGCGAGTCAGTAGGGTAACTCGGCGAGTAGGGTTGACCTGGAAGGTTGACTTTGACCAGGACTCTGACTTTGACCAGAGTTGACTTGGTAGTCTTTCGGGGGTTAGTTAGACTCAGTGTTGCATTGTTGCTGGTAGCTCGGGGAGCGGGTGGAGCAGAAGTTCAGAGAGTTATCGGGCAGCAGCTAGTGGGATCATCAGCAAGTTCAACCAACGCAGGTGAGTTTCCCTTTGTATGAATGGGTCTACGGCCACAATGCCGGCCCATGTAGTTATGAGTAGAAGACCCGAGGGTTAGCCCTAGGCACAGTATGCTAGCGGGGATCGAAGCCAGGCGGGACCTGGAGCGGCGGGGCCGTTGTAGCGAGCGAGGCCCAGAATAGCGGGCGTGGCCCAGTATGTGCAGTATTTGGTTATGCATGGTATGTGGTAGGGTGGGGAACTCACTAAGCTTCGTGCTTACAGTTTTCAGTTTTGGTTTTAGGTACTTCCGGTAGCGGAGGGAAGAGCTCGGGGTGATCGCATGGCACACACCATAGATTAGATAGCCTGGGAATGTTTTACTCTGATAATGAACTTGTGTTTTGGAAATTAATACTCTGATTACGTTTGGATTGATGGTTTTGCTTAAGTAATGTTTTATTAAAAGAAAATTTTTAGTCTTGAATTGTGGGACGTTACAAGTTGGTATCAGAGCCTTGGTTTGAGGGATTCGGACATACTCTCGGGTGTGCCTGAACTCAAACTGAGGGGTCGGATAAACAGTTTTCAAAAATGAAAAGACAGTTTTGTAAAAAGAGTTTTGAGAACGAAAAACAGTTTTAGAAAAGCAAAAAGAATTCAGAAAGAAAAGAACTTTGAAAAGAGAAAAGGGGTGTGGTGCATGCAATCAGCCCAACTCAAGTAAGTACCCCAAAATACCCATACAAGTTTATGTTATGATTATCAATTGATAGAACAGCATGCTAGAATAGGACTAAGGATCTAGGGATGATGCCTTATGTGCCTGTTATTTGTGCTTTTGAGCTGCATAGTAGTGCTTATTAGACAGTAGTAGGATAGTCTGTTTAGGTTATGCCTGAGTTTCTGAGTTTGTGTGAGTCTATGAGTTTGTGTTGCATGCTAGTTCAGTTTCTTTTTATGTGGATATGATTGCTTAAGTATGTTATTGCTAGATTTTCCCCTTGTCTGAATGCTGCTTGCTTTGTGCATTATGGGAATTCTGAGTGATGGGAGTTAGCCATTGGGTGGATACGACACGTCACATGTGATCAGGGTTGAATAATCTCAGAGTGCTGGATTTGGTCCTATTGCGCAGCTCTTGTTTGAGTCCAACCGTTGTAGGGACAAGTCTTTTACTTGAAGGATTATCTGAGCCTCGTCACATGTGATGGTATCCAGGTGATGGCTAATTGGCATCACAAGGAGACCTTCAGCAGCTGAGGACTGGTTTGAGTTGAGTCAGAGGTTTCCCTAGGGTAAGCCTAGGATGAGATAGTGTTGGGAGCAGTATTAGTGGATAAGGGACCTGGTGGAGTCAAAGCAATTCCTGAGGAAAGTACAGATAGATGTGGAAGGTAGTATGGGCCCGTACTACTGAAAGCAGAGGATCCGTACTCGATTCGGGAAAGGCCGAGACAAGACTGGGAACCTGGTAGGGTGTGTTTGGTCTCGCATCAGTGATGAGTATTCTGATAGTGGTTGTGGTATATTTTCAGCATGGTGACGTTGCGAGAGAGACCAACGGACGGATTAGGCACCGGAGAGGGATCAGACTCGGGTTCAGGGGCCGAGCAGCTCTAGGAGCGAATGAGGGAGTTGATATCCGCCGAGGTTGCGCGCAGTATGCTAGATCAGAATCCTGTGATCTTTGGCACGGTCAAGGAGGGTATATTGGAGATTTTGGATGAGAGGCTGGGAGCCTTCCGTGCTGAGATGATGGCTTTGATGGGAGCGCACACCTTAACATTTCGGGAGTTCAGGGCTTGCGGGGCACCAGATTATCATGGGACTAGGGACCCCATCGCTAGCAGCAGATGGTTGGCTTATGTTGCCAACACGTTCCGTACGAGCCGGTGTCCTGAGGGGGACAAGGTCAGACTCGCTTCCTGCCTTCTGAAGGACAGAGCGAGGGATTGGTGGGAGGAGATTGGTCATGCTTTGGGGGATGATGTCGCGTTGGACACGATGACTTGGAGCGATTTCTCGGCCAGGTTCAGGGCGGAGTTTTCGCCGATTATTGAGGTGCAGCAGTTGGCACGGGAGTTTCAGGATTTGACGCAGACCACTGAGACTGTGGCGGAGATCACCACCAAGTTCAGGGAGAGGGCTCTTCTTGTACCGCAATATGTCGCGGATGAAGAGATGAAGAAGGCCCGATACCATGAGATGTTGAGGGATGACATCAGGGAGTTCGTGAGCAGATCCAGTTGTAAGACTTTGGAAGATATGATTTCTCGGGCTAGAGAGAGGGAAATTGATTTGGAGCAGATCCGGAAGAGGAAGCCGGATGAGGTTCAGGTAGCCGCTAGTTCGGGCAAAAGGCCCAAGGGATCGGATTCGAGATCAAGGGATTATCAGGACCGCAGCCGGTGCGGGAAGTGTGGCAGGATGCACGGAGGCACGTGCAGGAGTGGTAGCGGTGGTGAGTCTGGCTGCTTCAAGTGCGGTCGGACTGGTCATTTTAGCAGGGATTGTACTGCTACCACGACACAGGGATCAGACTTGATATGTTTTCACTACAATCAACGGGGCCACAAGAAGGCCCAGTGCCCCAGTTTGTTTTCAGCAGGACGGGTGATGGCACCTGCCCCTGCAACTTTGAGGATCACAGACGGCCGTCAGGGCCGTGCAGAGGCGCCTGCAGTAGGAGGCAGGACTTTTCAGATGACTACCTTGGAGACGTGAGCAACACCGGACGTTGTAGGTATGTGACTTCCGTTTTCAGTTCTTTTGTTTGTGCATGATTATATTGTTATGGTTCTGCATCATTATCGGTATGAGCATTTTATTTTGTGCGGTTGATTGTGATCGAGTTATTTTCCATCTGCATACCTTGGATATTGGATTAGTGGTTAAGGGATGGGTTCTATTGGAGAAGGTTACTTAGGGTGCAGTAACTGTAGCATGCCTAGGAGGGACTTGGTACGTCTCGCTAGTTTGGGGCCGTATAGTTGTAGAAATGGACTGGTTAGATCCCTAGATATGGTAAGCTTGGGGTTCCTCAGCAGGTTGATTATGGAATGGTAGCGAGGATTGGGATTTCTTTTCGAGCATTGAGCAGAAAGGGTTAAGCAGGATCGAAGTGGGGGAGAATCCTCCGAGCGTGCAAAGACAAGAGCACGTAGATCCAGGATGAGTGTGCGACCTCCGAGAAGAAAAAGAAGTGGTTCAGCGTTTGATGGGTTGAGGAGTTCAAGGTTAGGAGTTTGAGAAACTCCCTCTCAGGCAAGTGTGTGTATTGGTGATGGTTAGTATGTGGTTGGGAATTCAAGTAGGAGGATCTTGAGAACTGATAGCACGGGGTGCTTTCGTATTAGCAGTCAGTGGTGGAAGGTGTTGTAAGACTACAGGGCAGCCGTAGCATTCATTAGCAGTCAGTGGTGGAAGTTTTTATAAGACTATGGGGCAGCTGTAGCATTCGCTAGCAGTTGGTGATAGAAGGTGATGTAAGACTGCGGGCAAGCTGTAGCATTCCATAGTAGCTTCGTTGGCGGAGTTGGGGCGAGGCCCTTATCTCCTAGTGATTAGATAGGGATCAGGAATGAGTAGTGGATGAGAATGATAGGGAGTTTGCCTGTATAGCCCTAGAGAGGTGAGACCTTGGGGGAGGCCGCTCCAGGATATAGTTGGGTGAGACCCGTGGGCGAGGCCCATATGAGAATAGCAGTATAGGTGAGACCTGAGAGCAGGGTTGCTCGGTAGTATGGTTGGGTGAGACCCGTGGGCGAGGCCCGAGCGAGAGTGATTAGACTAGTGGGACTAGAAGGATAGGGGCGGGTGGGACCCGTGGGCGAGGCCTGTGAGTTTAGTAGCACAGGTGAGACCTGGTAGGGACCTTAGTGTCAAGTTAGGGGATCGGGGATCCCAGGTTTGTAGTGCCTGAATGGCAGATTAGATTGAGCAGTCATAGGTGGTCGAAGTTTCTTCGGAAGTCGCTGGGAGCGACTAGTGGTGGTGTTGGGACTAGCTACCAGTGGGAGCCGGTAATCCAGACATTGATAGGTTGGTAGGGACCAGGGTTGTCTCAGTTCATCCGGAAGGCAGACAAGGAATATCAGAATTTTCAGTCAGTAGTAGTACGGTTAAGCAGTGTATGGTGGAATTCGGTTAGTGAGTCGAGGGGCGCTCGACACCAAGTTATGTCAGAGAGAGGAGTGTCAGTGGTTACTGGCGGTAATGACCCGCACTGTATTTAGCGGGTATAATGGATTGGTGAAGATAGGATCTTCACGATGGCAGGGGAGATAGTTGTTTTGGGGCATCGTCTTGGGAAGGCAAGGGAATCGCGTGAGGAAAGAAGGGGTGAATCCCTATGGGTTCAGTTGCAGTACTCGGAGAGTACCAGAAGGTTGTCGGTTGAGTAAGTTGTGTTTCCAAAATGATCAGGGTCAGAGTTGACCCGATATGATTATCTGCAAGGAGTGATGCTAGTCAGAATGACCGGATGGAAGACCAGCGAAGGTAGGCAGCTGGTGTTGGAATAATTGGTGGGGTATTGGAGGCAGATCCCAGGCGGTGGGCCATAGCAAACTTTGAGGACGAAGTTTAGTTTAAGTGGGGGAGAGTTGTAACACCCAAAATCTGGAAGGCCAAGAAAGGAAAGAAAACCCTAATTTTTAGGGGCAACTCGGCGAGTCCAAGGAGGGACTCGGCGAGTCCGAGCGGGATCCGGGTCAAGGAGTAAGTGACCAACTCGGCGAGTTGGCCAAGTGGACTCGGCGACTCTGGTCTGTGCGACGAAAACCCTAAATTCAGGACTTGGAGCCTATTTAAACGTCTCATTCTCTCCCCTAGGGTTCCTTTACTGCCTCTCTCACCCAGAATACGAACCCTAAGCCTCCATTGTTGTGCATTCAAGCTTCCAAGCCATTTTTGGGTGATTTGAAGGAAGAAGAAAGAGGGGAATCAGTGAAGCGTCGAGGATTGGCTTCAGATCTGGAGTTTGTGGAGCCTTTCTGAGTTATTGAAGGTAATAAGTCGTTTCTTTCCTTTAGATCTTCTTTGGTTGTGAGATTTGGGGCTTTTTAAGCCATGGATAGATATCCATTTGAGTTAGAAGTCGAATCTGGAGTTGCTACTTCAGATCTAAGTGTATTTTGGTCTTGGAAAGCATAAAGTTTCAGTCCCTGAGTTGATTATAGAACCTCTTTGCATTAAACCCTAGTTTATGGTGTATTTTGCCTAGATCTCTTTCTCTACACGTAAAGTTTGCAACTTTACGTGAGGAATAGGCTTGGGAAGGGTAGATCTACAGTTTGGAGTCCATGCATGACTCAAAAATCCTCTGCATGTATGGAGATATGAATGGACTCGGCGAGTCCTTTTGAGTGGACTCGGCGAGTAGCATGAAGATTTGGAGGAACTCGACGAGTTGGATGAACAGCTCGTCGAGTCAGATGAAGATGGGCAGGAACTCGGCGAGTTGGAAGAACAACTCGGCGAGTCTGTTGAAGGTTTTCTTGGACTCGGCGAGTCAGGTCGCAAAACCCCAAACCCTTCGAGTTTAGACTCGAATCAGTGAGTCGACTAGAGACTCGGTGAGTTGGTCAGGTCAGGACTCAGAAATCGGTAGACTCGGCGAGTCATGGACTGACTCGGCGAGTAAAGTCGTGAGTGGAAGGACTCTGAACTTATGAAATCGGCGAGTCAGTAGGGTGACTCGACAAGTAGGGTTGACCTGGAAGGTTGACTTGGACCAGGACTCTGACTTTGACCAGAGTTGACTTGGTAGTCTTTCGGGGGTCAGTTAGACTCAGTGTTGCATTGTTGTTGGTAGCTCGGGGAGCGGGTGGAGTAGGAGTTCAGAGAGTTGTCGGGCAGCGGCTAGTGGGATCATCAGCAAGTTCAGCCAACGCAGGTGAGTTTCCCTTTGTATGAATGGGTCTACGGCCACAATGTCGGCCCATGTAGTTATGAGTAGAAGACCCGGGGGTTAGCCCTAGGCACAGTATGCTAGTATGATATTCAGGACGAGGTCCAATGACAGTGGGCGGGTGCCCAAGGATTGGTTTATATGATAGTTTATACTTGTTGTCTGTGTGATACATGTATGTGCTTGGTAGGGAGGTGAGTGCGGGCGAGGTCCCGTATCTCACCAATGGCAGAGTGTGGATGGTGTTCCATATCTTATTAGCAGCAGAGTAGGGGCGAGGCCTAAGTTAGGGAAGGAGTGAGTATGGGTTGGGCCTGTATCTCACTATCAGCAGGAGCATGGACGGGGTTCCCTGTCTCATCAGTAGCAGGACTAGGGCGAGGTCCAGGATAGCGAGGCCTTAGGACATGATCCATTGTATATGTTTAGCTTATGTGTTGCAGTATGATTATGTGTTATTATGTGTTAGCAGGCGATGCCCTATGTCAGGCGGGGCCTAAGTGAAACAGATCTGTATCCGAGCGGGGCTCGAAGCCAGGCGGGGCCTGGAGCGGCGGGGCCGTTGTAGCGGGCGAGGCCCGAGGTAGGGGTGAGGCCCAGAATAGCAGGCGTGGCCCAGTATGTGCAGTATGTGCTTATGCATGGTATGTGGTAGGGTGGGGAACTCACTAAGCTTTGTGCTTACGATTTTCAGTTTTGGTTTCAGGTACTTCCGGTAGCGGAGGGAAGAGATCGGGGTGATCGCATGGCACACACCATAGATTAGACAGCCTGGGAATGTTTTACTCTGATAATGAACCTGTGTTTTGGAAATTAATACTCTAATTATGTTTGGATTGATGGTTTTGCTTAAGTAATGTTTTATTAAAAGAAAATTTTTAGTCTTGAATTTTGGGACGTTACATTCCAGTTGACCCGACTTGCCGAGTTGGCTTGCCAACTCATCGAGTCCATATCCAATCGATTGACCTTACTCCGTCTCTACTCGTCGAGTTAGGCATTGACTCGACGATTTCTCTTCCTAACTGAATACTCAATGGTCCTTCATCCAACTCACCGAGTTGTCCGAACAACTCGTCGAGTTAATCTTCATCTGATGACCACGTTCTGTCCTTGACTCGCCGAGTTGATGAACAACTTGCCGAGTTCTATGAAGATTGCCTTGGACCCACCGAGTCAGGGCATTGACTCGCTGAGTCCCTCCATTGATGAGTCTGGCTTCCGACTCACTGAGTCCACCTATGGCTCACTGCTCTACTCGCCTACTCGAAAAGGGGAAAAAATCAGGGACTCGCGACTCGACTCGCCGAGTTCGAAGAACAACTCGCCGAGTCGCATATATGCAATCCCTCTACACTCGATTCTGCTTGAATCCAGTGCATTCCATTCATAGATCTGGGTTCCTAAGACTCGGTTAACACGTAAAGTTTCCAACTTTACGTGTATATAATCATCCATGGGGATTCTAAGGCTCAAAACACACTAAAAGGGGTAGATCTAGGGCTTTCATGAAATATGGCCCCATAAAGGTATTAGATCTAGGCTTCTGGAACTCAAACATAGCTAGATCTAGTAGCTATTCAGCCCATTATCATCCCTATACTACTAACAAGCTTGGAAATGGATCCAAGATAGCTTAATGGTATTCTAATGGGGATTTGAGCATAAAAACAGAATAGATCCGAATTGTACCTCAATGAACTCTGGATTAAGTCCTAGATTCTTGCTCTCCACCTTCTCTTTTGGTCTTTCCTTCCTTCTCTTCTTCAAACTTCAAGGAACAAACACAAGAACACTTCAAATCACAAGGAGAGGGTTAGGGTTCGGTATATGATGCTCTGAGGGTGAAGGAGGCTAACTTGGGGCGCATAAAGGGGGTTTAAATAGGGTGCAAACCCCTGAAATTAGGGTTTCTTCCAGACTGATGGACTCGCCGAGTTACCAACTTAAACGTGCTCAAAATCCCATCCCTACTTGGCGAGTCTAGCCTACAACTCGCCGAGTCCAAGGCTAAAAATGTAAAATACTCAGATAAATCATACATACCAAGAACCAGGTGCTACAATTATAGGGTGTTGATTTTTGATGTAAAATTCCATTGTCTTGAAAAAATGAGACTTCGTCTATGCTTGATCCCAATTCCATTGCATTAACAGTTCGAATAACTTTGACCACTTTGTTGAACTGAGTTTTCACCATTTTAACAAAAGCTTTAAGATGAGTGAAAGCATAATGTTTATGGGATAACAAATGAATCCACGTATGTCGACTATGATCATCAACAATAGTTATAAGGTACTTATAACCATCATGTGTAACATGTTTATAGGGACCCCATACATCCACATGAATTAAATTAAAAGAATGTTTAGACCTGGATGCACTATGTGGAAATGGTAAGTTTCGTTGTTTACCTTTTGAACAAACAATGCATGATTCAACATTCAAATAATTACATTTAGAAGAAACAAGACAAAGTTCTTTGAGTTTATCAATAGGAACATGTCCTAATCTATTGTGCCACGACATTATTTAATCAAAAGAAAAAAGACTGAATACAGAAGTTTTACAAGACAAAGAACTTGGAAGAACAGAAATAGAGTAATCTAATGAGTTCTTGAGTTGATAATGATCAAAAACATATAGATCATTAACTCTTTTGCCAAGAATTCCAAAAGCAAAATTACTCTTCAATGAAGGGTCCTGCAGGAGACAATTCTCATCAGTGAAAATTGCAAATGTTTTCAAATGTGATGTGAATTTTGGGATAGAAAGAAGATTATACTTAACCTGAGGAACATATAATACCCCATGAAGTATAATAGAATCATGAATTGCCACATCACCAATATAAATGATAGAAGTGTCAATGCCATTAGGAAGACCAAGAAAATGAGGTTGAAGAAGTTTAGTAAGTGAAACAAAAAATCTTTGATTAGAACAAATATGATCAGTGGCACCATAATCGATAATCCAAGAATTATGTTGTTGAAGAAGATGAGATGAATTATAAACATTTGCACAAAAATGTTTAAATGAAAAAAAAAATACCTAAGATCAAGAGCACCTTCTGAAATGGTGGAATTAACTTGAGAAGAAGAGGAACTGCTATTGAGAGTGGTGTTGTTCAACAATTGAAGTAGTTGTTGATATTGTTATGGAGAAAAGCTCATATTAGAAGTATTAGTTGCATTGTGAACAACATATGATGATACTTCTTTTCTTCCCTTTGTGAATTCGAAATTGGAGGGGAATCCAACTAGCCTGTAACATTGAGACTTAGTGTGACCAGATTTCTTGCAGTGTGTACAGGTGAGAGACTTTTTTGATTTTTGAAGAGTATGATTTTGTGAAACATTCATGGCAATGGCGTCAGTGGTAAACACATGAACAAAATTAATCTCTCATTGTTGTTGTTCTTGGAGAATTAAAGCATACGTAGTAGAGAGAGTGGGAAGAGGCTTCATCATAAGTATCTGACCTCTAATTATTTTGTAGGAATCATTAAGCCCCATAAGAAGCTGAATTAACTTTTGATATTCGAGGAATTTGTTAAGAGCAACAATAGCATTACAAGAACACGCAGGAAGATCTTGTACTACACACAATCAATCCCAGATTTTCATGAATTTAGTGTAATAAGTAGAAAACTCATCTGATCCTTGTGAAATTGAATAGGGTTTTTGTTGAATTTGGTAAATGAGAGCTCCATTAGATTGTTCATAACGCTGATTCAGTTCGTTCCAGATTTGAGTTGCAGTTGGGAGAAAAAGAACGCTATCAGCAATGTTCTTGTGAAGAGAATTCAATAACCAGCTGATGACCATGGAATTGGTACGATACCAACTGGAGTAGTTAGGAGAAGATGTATCTGGTTGAACAATCGTGCCATCAACAAAACCTAATTTGTGTTTTGCAGAGAGAGCAATTGTCATAGCACGTTTCCCAGCATTGAATCCAACGCTATTAAAGAGATTGGAAACAAGAATTGAACTCAGAGTGTCAAAAGATCCAAGATAATATGGACTGGAAACAGAAATCGCATTTGGATCAATCGAATTTGATGTAGACATGATTGATTACAGAGAATCAAATCGATTGGAAATGAAGATGAACAGTAAAATGAGCGGAAGATGAAGATCAAATCAATATGATACCATGTTAACTTTGATGAAAGAGAATCGATGAATGAAGAGAAGAACCGAATTTTCTCATAAACTTCAAAAACTATTACAAAGATGATTATATACAGCTGATTAACAAGAAGCTACTCTATCGAACAAATTAACTAACTCACTGTTAAATTACTGAAATACTCTTGAACGAAATAACGATTATAATCGAAATCTAACATGTAACTATTTAAATTTTTCGTGTCATCCCTACTATAAAATTTTGTGTCCGACCCTGTATCACCACAATCCCAAAAATAAAATGGGTTAATCCCATTTCTACCCTCCAATTTTAAAAAAGTATATTTTCCATAGAAATCGGAGTCCCCTAACATTTTTTTATATCCTTATATAAAGTCCATTATTAAGTCCAATATTGTCAGTTATGAAAAAACAATGTTGCACTGATTTGTAATACATATATTCATATACAATTGATACAAAACAAATATCCTACATCAAACACCCTTAAGCTAACAGCTATGCCGACATACTATATTTGTCATTTTTCAGGTCATCCGCTTACCGACTTACGTAGTTACGTATCTCGCATCATTTTTGTCTATTCACCGTATTCAATACCCCATCATGTCACCATCCGTTTTACTATTTTGCATACTTGACGTGCCTCATATATTTACATATTTAGATATTATTAATTTTAGAGAAAGATAGGATAAGCGTTTAACGTGGACTTTTGTGTATGAGTTACATCATTGCTAAAAATATCAGTATTACCAAAAAAGGAAAGTTATTTTTAGAATAGTTATTACTTATATAAATATTTTCCTTACAATACAAAAGAAGTTTTTCTAGACAATGGAAACGATAACAATTATTTGTTTATTTCAAAATAAAAAACGTGTTCAAAGTGAATTCAACAAACTTTAGTATTTTCTTTTCTTTTTTATTATAGTAAATAAAATTGTTACTTTGAAAAAGAAACTACAAACAAAATGATTAAAAGACTAATTATTTTTGTTATATATATATATATATATATATATATATATATATATATATATATATATATATATATATATATATATATATATATATATATATATAGGGTTGGGATCGGTTGAGAATTTATAGTTGCTCGAGAACCCGAAAACTAAAAATGGAACGTTAGATCAAAACTAATTCATTAAGGGCATGATCGTAATCTTATCGATTTCATTTAATGTTTAGTTTTTTGTGGTATTCTACATATTAATAGAAATGTCTAAAACATTACATAATAAATCAAAATTTCGGATTTTTTTAAAAAAAGAGTTTTTTTCAGTTTTTTTTTACAAGTGCAGATTTTTTAATTTTTTAAAGAAAACATGAATTTTTGAAAAAAAAATATTCAGTTTTTTGCAGATTTTTTTAAAAATAGTATTTTTCAGTTTTTTTTTTTAAATAGTATTTTTCAGTTTTTTTTTAAAGTGCAGATTTTTTAGTTTTTTTATAGAAAATATGAATTTTTGAAAAAAAAATTGAAAAAAATATTTTTTTTAAAAAGCTGCATTTTTTTAAATCATTTAAAAATCAATAAAAATGGAATATTTAAAAAATACTATATTTTTTAACCAAAAAAATCAACATTTTTGGTACATTTATGCATATTTTTACAAATGCATATATGCATATTTCATATACTATAATATTTGTAAGAAAATCATAAGAAAACTCATTTTATTTACTAATCTATAAACACAATACAATAAGTATTTTATTCGATACAATATAAAATATAAAAAACAAAAAAAAATGCTACAAAATTTCAAAGCATTTTCATGTCTTCGTGTCAATATTTCCATATTTTCTTCAATTTATCATTTTACACATCTTCAATATTCACCACAATTTCTTTCAAATCTACAAGAAAATTAAAAAGAATCTGATTGATGCAAAAACACTCACAAAAATGCATATGTGATTTACATGTAATTCATATGTGAATTACATGTGAATCACATGTAATTCATATGTGAATTTCATGTGAATCACATGTAATTCATATGTGATTTACATGTGAATCACATGTAATTCATATGTGATTTATATGTGATTTACATGTGTGTCACATGTGATTCATATGCGATTTACATGTGAATCACATGTAATTCAGATGTGAATTACATGTGAATCACATGTAATTCATATGTGAATCACCAAGTTAGTATGTGAAAAAAATATGTACATGTATAGATACCAAGTTAGTAAACAACTATGTGAAAAAAATATGTACATGTATAGATACCCACTACAAGAAAAAGAACCTTTTACGGCGCGCAAACAATGACACTTGTTGATTTATGTTACGCAAATGAGAGTGACATTAAAAAAGTGTTATCTCTTCAAAAAATTTAAGGATTTAGATCACGCATTAATGCGTGCCCTTAAAATAGTGTCAAAAGAAAAAAAAAATAAAAAACACGGAGGGCGTTGTATCTTAAATGGGCGTCCTCTGTAAGTGTCGCTTTATAATTTTAATGAACGCGCGTGTTTAGTAGATACGGGGAAAAATTAAATCCCCAAAATTTTGAAAACCCGCCTTGTTCTTTTCTATTTCTTTCTATCTTTCATCTTCGCAATCATCAGATCTCTACTCTGGTGTCACTCTGAAGATCAACAAATTTCAAGCCCTAGTCTCCCTCTAAGACAGAGATGAAAAGAGAAGAAACATGAAGAATGCACCTATAGTTGTTATGACTTATGATGGTTCTCAAAGCTTCTCAATGCTTTTGATAAGAACACCGACTCAGATGCTTCTCAAAGCTTTTGATAAGCACCCTGCCGGCTTTGCATACCGAAACATCGCATAATCTTCTGTTTATCCGCCTGTGTTTCTTGCAATAGGTGTATTTTTCATTCTCTAAACCTCACTCCATATCTCGATTTGATTTTTAGCCCTAATTTCAATTTCTAGATTTTGCAAATGCTCGCACACCTTTTTTCGGTCATCCTTCTACCTTGGTGCTGTTTCTTTCATCGGTCCTTCCGATTGGTCTTCTTCTTCATCACCATCTACTGAAAGACTCGTCGATTTTGGCGATTATGGCTTCTGTGATTCTCTCCTCTTCGGCTCTCTAATCTCCAATTTCACTCTAAAAACATCGATTGAACTTCTCGCTTCACCTATTGTCTACCAAAAATAAATGTTGATTGCAACCACCTTCAAGTACGATGCCTCTCAGCTACACATCCAGAACAATAACATACATCACTCTCAAACACCCCCCTTAGCTTCTTCATTATTATCGATGTCGTGTGATTTCTAGGGCTCGCAACAACTTCCCGCTCCTATCGCTGACCCTTTTGGAGCGATTTCTAGGGTTTAGATCAACATTAACCCTTATCGATAATCCATATGACGCACTCATTGCCTTTTGTTACCTTTCGAGAATTCTCTTGATGTACCAACTGAAGCAATTTGGCTTAATACATATGAAAGATTATCACCATGCTGGAAACCCATTCGTCCTTCCTTCTTAGGTAAATCATTCGTCCTTCCTTCTCAGGTATTGACTGCAGGTTTTGTTTAATTTTCTTTCAATTATTTCAGATTCTCATGTTAATCCATACGAAAGTAATGTCCAAGTTATGAATCTGATGTCGAACTAAATAATTAAACTCATAAAGTGATCATTTGTTAAGCCGTTTTAAGCAAAATCAGCTTTCAAGATTAGGAATCTCATATTGGACTAATTGATTAATCTCAGAGTGAATTAATTGAGTTGTTGGAAACAAATTTAATGCTCAAGGACCTCATATACTAAGGGCAAATAGAAATCAACATCTTTCTAGGATATTGTAACGATTACTAAGGGCAAATAGGTAATTTTGGTGCCTGAAAAGATTTTTTTTTGTTTCAGGAATGCTCAGACGACCTACTGAGGTGCTTGGGAAAGTACACGTAGCTACAAGGACGTGGCCTGCAGCCCTGCAGAAGCTTTATGGGCTTTAGCATATGGGGTTCCAATGTCTTTACTTCCATTTGCAGTAAGCAAAGTTGATGTGTGATGCAAAAGCTATTCTGACTCTTCTTGATTGAAGCATGTGTAGTCTGAACTTTCAAGCACTATCAGTTCATTTATATTGTTTGGTCATACTTCCTTTTGACTCTAATATTTATATTTTCCTTCCTACCCTTTTTTTTTTGCTGCAGACTCAAGTGATTGCTACAACAGCTGCTGGTGTTGTTGCTTATGGATTACCACCAGAGGTTTCTAAAGCAGAAGCAGAGAATGCTGCTCAGCATTTTGTGGCTTTGGTTGACTGCAATTGTGGTGTTAATGCTTGTTGAAGATCATTTACGCCTACAAAGCAAGCTTTTTAGTTTCTCCCTCGTTCAAGGGGGTTCTGGTTCTTCTCTTCCATCTATGGTTCGTGTTGGTAACAGCACAAATCAACCCATGTTGCATTTTTTGTTGCATCTTCAGGTAATGAATTTCCACTGTTGTCACTTTTTGTTGCATCTTCAGGTAAAACTCCTGGATTATCCTCAAACTGTTTCCTTCTCATCTTCATTTTATTTATTTCCCATGTCAAGAAATGAATGATTGAGAAAATTAGATTCAGCATCAGCTACTACCCCAATTGTGGCTTTTGAGATTACGTGAATGTCTTTTATCCCATTAAAATCTTTTTCAATGAATTTGACAAGCTGTGAATGAAAAAGAGAAGGGTTAAATTAGATTATTAATTAGCAAGAGATCAATGAAACTTGGGTTTCATATTTGTATATAATTACAGAGGGAATGTGCGATTTCACATACTTCTTTGTTACGAAACCTGTGTAATTTCCTAACAAGTGTCTCCCCTGAAGCAAATGCCTCAGTTAGTTTCTGAGCTTTCCCTTCTTCTTCTGATAATCGTGAGAAATATATAAACAAATCATGTTAGTTAAACAAATAATTGAAATGAATATACGCACAAACATTATTTTCAAGAAACGAATTATAGAACTGAAATTTCTGTGAAAAAACAGATGAATTCGTTGAAGTAACGTCACTAACTCAGATTACTACACACAAATACTTAGGTCAAGAACCCCAGCACAACATAAATCTCTTGAAATTCAATCGAAATGGAAACCTCACCATAAATTAGAGAAAGAAAAAACAAAGATCCATCAAGTTCTTGAACATCGAGGTTATAATCAAACAAGCAAAACTACAGGTTTTTCTTTATTCTCGTTGTTTTCTTTCATAAGATCCAAGCTATATATGCTATTAGAAAAGTTTATATATCTGTTGGGTTTTGAGCATTCTAACACTCCTATGGTGTACATGCAACCCTATAAACCTTGAATCTATGTTTTCTCTATTATACATGCAAATAAGAACTTTCCAAGGC
Organism: Lactuca sativa; assembly: GCF_002870075.4. NCBI lineage: Eukaryota > Viridiplantae > Streptophyta > Magnoliopsida > Asterales > Asteraceae > Lactuca > Lactuca sativa. Next base: position 77,091,809 of record NC_056625.2, read on the forward strand.
TTTAATCCTAACTAGCATATTATGATGTTCTTAATCTACAAAGTACTAGTTAGAAGACATACCTTTTGATGTAGCTTGATGTCTTCAAGCTTTAAGAGCTTAGCCCCAATAGTTTGGAAGCCTCAAGTGGAATCACAAATCACCAAGACACCTTGGAAGACTTTAGAGAATATGAATACTTGGTTCTCTCTTAGTGAAATCAGCTAGCCCTCTTAGTGTATCACCCTAGTGCCAATTTCACCAACCAAAGACATCTTTATATAGTATGGAGGATTAGGGTTAAACCCTAATACCCATGACCTTTCATTTCCTAGGATCCATGGGTTAAACACTCCATGGACTATCCATGAAAGCTTAGCCCAACCTAAATGAACTTGGCCCATTCCATATATATAAGAGTCCATATTTAATTAGTTCCTTTTGATCACTTAATTAATTATAAATTAATTCTTGATCAATACTAATTAAATAATATGATTCCATATTAATATATTAGAACTTATAATATATTAATATTAATCATAAACATACTATTCTCAAAAGATTATCCATATAAATTGTGTCGGTGAAGTGCAACCCAAATGGACCATGCCGGGTCGGGTCAAGTACATACCAAATATAGTTATGGACTTAGACATTAATCCAACAATATTGTCCCATACTTTTTCTCTTGTTATCTACAGATGATCCATAGATGTTGGGATAGGAATGATATTAAATTGCAGCAATTAGAGCAATGGAGATAATGGATGATCATTCTGTGAGTGTAAAAAAAATCTCTTCTTATTGCATGCATCTCTTGGTGATTGATTATTTTAATGTTGACTCCCAATCCATAGATGTTGGGATGATTTCCAGATGTGGCAAGAGAGTTGCAAAATAAGAGCTCAAGCCACCATTTTGCTTCATCAATTTCTGAGTTTCACTTTTGACAATTGTTGAGGATCATGTTTTTGGATGGTTTCCAGATGTCACCTATGTGAATTCCTTGTTTTACCCTTTATTAGGCCATCTAGACAAAACCTATAAGACTTTTGTTTTAATAGTATCTGGGCCCATGAATACTCAATTCGTATCATTACTCCCGCCTTCCAAAAAGTCTTGTCCTCAAGAATTGTTTCAAGAAATTGGATCTGAATTGCCCATGCTTCCTCCCCTGTAGCATCTTCAGCCAGACGCCCTTTCCACCAAGATAACCACCAATCAACTTGTTCCCAGCAAGCAATGATAGAACAGGAAACAAGAAAAATGGTGGGAATCCTCCAATCCGAAGCACTCAATTCCGGTTCTGATAGCAAAACTTGTTCAAAGAAAGATCTCATTTCTTTTTTATTCAATTTATGCTTATCAGCTAAAATATGTACCAATTCCATTTCTTGTGATGCACAAATATCATGCCAAAATTCATGTGCCTTATAACCTTGTAGTTATTTAATTCTTATACATGTGATTAGCTCCAACAATACTAGTCTAAAAGCGTATATGTCCACCTTTTCTGTTATTGGTTCTCCATCGAAGTAGTCTAGTGCTAGATATCATGTTCAGTGAGCAGGCTGAAGAGCCCAGTATAAGCACCCAAAGGTTCATAATCTTGGGTTAAGGGAATGTTTTTAGGCTGCTACATGTTTATGTGAACTATCCATCCCACCTTGGAATCTTCATGAAAGTACCATAATCATGTTGTTTCAATTGCTATTATCAACTGTGATGACCAATCTAAGTTTGTTCCCTTGTTCACCTGTAAATGAAATGTTAAGTTTTCTCATTGTATATATATATATATATATATATATATATATATATATATATATATATATATATATCAAAGTCACAAAATAAGTTAGATTGATTAAAAGAAATGTTAAATTTATTTACAAGTTGCTTCTTTTTCATCAAATTTTTAAATGCAGGGGACTAGGGTTGGAAGTTATGATGCAAAAGGATGTTTTAGTAAGTGTTTCAAGTTTTTTCTTTCAAATTATATTTTTTAATTTAGTCAAATAACTTTTTTTTATTATTTCTTTTCATTTTAGATATTGGACTTCCATTAGGAAAGTCACTTTTTCAACTTCAGGCTGAAATAATTATTTGTCTCCAAAGGTTAGCAACTCAATCAATAAACGAAGGTAATATTTAACTATTTAATTATTTATTAAATAAAATATATTACATTTAAGCCCTTTTCACGTGTTTATTTTAAATTTGTAGATTTGTTTTTGGGAAACATTTTATATTTATTTTTGGAAGCTATTTGTTGTAGGGCACATTCTTTTCACAAGGCACAATACCTTATGTTTCAAAAGATGGTAGATTTATTATGGAATCTCCATGCAAGGTATGATTTGTAACATATTTTTATTTTGCATTTTGATGAATATTAAGAAAATGTTGAATTGTTTTTTGGGTTTGGTCCAAGGGCGAAATTGTCGTTTTTGAAAAAAAAAAGTAACAGCCTAAAAGTAAACCCATCCAAGAGAGGGACTAAACTTGGAATGAACCAACATCATAAGGACCTTTTTTAGAAAAATATTTATTTATTTATTTATTTATTTATTTATTTATTAATATTATATAAAATATAAATAAATAAATAAATAGTAATTAGGATACCTTTCTTCAGCAATGTTGTCCACATAAAATATTAATATTACACCAAAGAGAATGGTGCTTGAAAAAGCCCAAACAGAAAATGGCTAAACTTACTACAATCATGTCCCACATGGCTACAGGAAACAGAAAGCAAGTGGCAGATGCAATAGTTATAGCATGAAGCCTTCTTTTTAGTTGATTATGCAAATTAAAAATATATGTTAAATCATGTTTTAGTTATTAGAAATTGTAAAAAAAAAAAAATATATGTTTCAAGGTGTTTATATACCTTGAGTGAGATACGTCTTTTGTTGTGTTTATAGGGATGATGACAAGTGATTTTGTGTTGTGTTTACAGGGTTGATGAAAACGAATAGCTCTGGAGTTAGAAGAGGAAAAGAAAGCTCAAGCTGAAAGAGATAAGATGCTGCAAATGCAAGTGTTGCATTCTTCATTTCAATTGTTAGTATGAATCATAGAGTAGATTAGATGAATGCAAATTTATATATTGTAATAAATAGAATTGTATGACATTAAATTTTATGCAATGGATTGTATTTTTTTCTATATATGGTATTTTATTTCTATTATGACACATTAAAAGCAAATTTAATTTTAAAATTAATAAATATATAAATATATATTTTTTTAAATATTTAAATTTACGATACGCAAAATGTGTGTCATCTTCATTTATGGCATGGCCTTTCTTGACAGGGGCTTTCTTGATACGCATTGCATGTCATTAACACGCGCGTCGTAAGGTTACGACACGCGAATGCGTGTCATCTTCCTTTATGACAGGGCCATCCTTGATACACACTGCGTGTCGTAAACGCGCGTCGTAATTGCGCGTTGTAAATGTGCGTCGTCTCTTTTTATGACAGGGCCTTCCTTGACGCGCATTTGTGCGTCGTCAGAGCCTTTTACGACACGCAATGAGCGTCGTAAAATGTTGTTTTTCTAGTAGTGACCAAGTCAAAAGAGGTATATCATCGTCCCTCATACGAATCTGATTATTAATTTCATCAATTTGGAATTTTTAATTTCATGGATAATAATAATGCATACTTGTGATCCAGTAAATATTGTAGGCTCATTTTCTACTAACTATGTTGTAGTCATGGGATTGGCTGAGAGCGTTGTGAACATTTTTTTTTACCTGATCCACAACATCTTCATGTTTAACAGCTCCTGAGGCAGAAATTACCTGAAAAGATTCATGATTCGTCATACAAGAATTATATGTCACTTTGAAGTACTATGGAGTTTCTGCCCCTGAAGGTTCACTTGCTCAGGTTTGTTAACATTTCCTTTGGCTCCATTTACATTTTTATTACACCTCATTCACCAGTTGGATTCTGCTTTGAGTGTTCTTCAATTTGTAGAGTGTCTGTAATAAGGAGAAGGCAAATGCATTGGGTGCTAGTTTTGTGTATTTACCTGCCGGAGAGAACCTAGAGTGGAGGGCTTATTTGCCATAAATTTGAAATTAATGTGTCACATCGACTTACTACATGAAGTAAGCAACCATTTTTTTCAATTGATTTGCCATAAATTTTACCTGAATTTGACTATTTGTACATGCGCATATATTCATTCAGGCCTTATTTGATTAGATAAAAATGACACAAGATAAAATTAGAAATATGATACAAACAAATTAGGCCAATTTTAAGAATATAAAAGTTAAAATACGATACAAACTTGAGTTTAGTGTTTACTATTTTATATCTTGATAAAAAAAACACCAACATTATTAGAGTGATATTAATTATCTGTATCATGTATCCCGTCAATGAAGTTGTTGAAATTCTTATCAGAGTGGCTACCTTTACTTAATCTTCGACAAAGAACAGAGAAAAAATTTGACAAGATAATTAGAGATGAATTGCTCAATAGTTCACTGGGCATTTTGTCAAACACCTAATAGGCAATACAACTCGTCGCTTCAAATAAACTCAAACTGTAACATATTAGCAAGCAAAAAACACACCTTAAACTGTAATTAACTCCAAATTATAATGTGAAATAAGTCCTATTGTTAAGAAAAAGAATTAGTCTTCAATGATTGAACAAAATTTCACCTAGTATACTTAATGATGAACTCAACATAGATGCATTCATGGTGACGAACAAGCTGAGACAGAAGCTTTAAATCAAAGCAATGTCGCTTGAAATCAAACACGTATAGACAAAGCAACGTGTGTTGATATTGTAGAAACACACTAGAGATCTCACTTTGAAATACAAAAGCATGAGCAATACCTTTATAGCTGGCAATGGCTGTTTCAAAATAGATTAGATCTGTTAACCCGCGAAATGGTGTCAATTTGTTGATTCATCGATTATATGCAGACGATTTAGAAATTAGGTATCATGGATTGGAAGTCAACGCAAATCAGAACCTAAAAAAATCTCGATTATCAAGTTGAGATGATGAATTTCTGATTTCAGTAAAGAATAATAGTGGATCGTGGATTATTCATCGATGATTTGGAGATGAATGACATTGGATTTGTAGTAGTCTGCAGAGGTATAGGTGGTCGATCAATCGAGGAAGGACGAACATGGAAGAGATACGGTGAAGAAGATGACGTGAATGAAGAGAGAGGGAGAGAGAGAGAGAGAGAGAGACGTAAATGAGAGGTTTAATCAGGGAAGTAAAATAATTCCTAAAATGATCTTGATTCATTTCAATTTCTTTACCCCCGTGTCTTATTTTCTCTAACTATTTACAAAAATGCCATAGATCATCTTGACCCTCTATTATATTGATCTAACGGTCTTTGTTTGGTTCTCGGGTTCTCGGGAAACTATAGGTTCTCAAATGATCCTTCCTATATATATATATATATATATATATATATATATATATATATATATATATATATATATATATATAATTGTTACTGTTGTCCATCTAAGTTTCATCAGGTGGGTAACATTCACCTAAAACAACCCATATAATATGTCACTACTACACTTGAATCACTACTACACTTGAAGCAAATGTGGCACCCACATCAATGTTAATGTGACAGTAATTGAATATGTGGTTGCATAGATAAAATTAAACATAACAAAATTCCCTATTTTCAAACATTCAACTTCTACAGCAATCATGAACCTACCTTCAAGCCCTCAAGGCAACATCATTTTCTGGAGTGGATTCTTTAGAAATCGAAACTCACCTGGAAGAATCGTTTCTAAAGGAATCACAGCCTGGAGAATTGTTTTCCTCAAGAAGTCAAGCAAGAATCGATTTTCATTAACGCATGTGCAAAGAACGAACGTATCTCGTTTGTGAAGAAAATCGATTTCTAAAATCCATTTTTGAATACAAACCTTTTAAAATTGATTTTTGAAATCGAAATCCACCTGATTTATTGAAATCAAAACCCCATATATGTAACACCTTTCAAACATCTTATAAACACAAATCTTTTGAACCCTACCTAATCAAAATCGAAATCAAAACCCGCCAGATTGATTTCTGATGAACTCTCGCTTCTTTTTTGCAATGAAGATTCAAAATCAAAATTATGAACTAAAATATCACTTTTACCCGTTATAACAAGTCATAACGGTAAAAGTGGTTGGCATAGAAAGAACTGTCAAAAATACAAATTAAATGCGGTCACTATATTTTGCTTGTTTTGTGGTTTAAACTCTATATTTTTATTTTTTTCTATTAAAGTCACTCTATTTTGGAAAACATGTCCACCGTGACCTTTTATTGTCGGATTTATTAGGTCAACAAGATAAAAAGACCTTTCTTTTCTCCGCTAAAGTCACTTAAGTTAACAATTTTTTCTTTCATTTTTCCATTAAAACCACTTAAAATAACAATTTTTTTTTCTAACTTGATCACACTAACAATTTTTTTGTATTTTATTTTCTTTTTTTAAAGATAATATATTTTTGATAAAAAGTTGTTAAAGGGTTTTTTTGTATTTTTTTTTTCACTTTTCAACTTTTTATTTTTTTTCAAACGTTTATCTGTATCTTGTGTTTATGGTTGTTGTCTTACTTTTTTTTTTTCTAAAAAAATGGACAAGTTTTTCAAATGTTGTTCTGACTGAGTTTGACATTCTTTCTACGAGTAGGCCATTAATCAGCATCAAACAAAGTTACTAATCGAATACGTTACGTCCAATATTTGCGAATTTAAATTTGTGTTGTGAGTTTTTATTTTCGTTTTGAAAGAATATGTAATTTATAAGATTTTTTTAATTAAGCAAATTAATTTCAGTTATGTTGTTATTTACTTTTAATAAAACTTTAAAATTAAAAACAAATTATGCAAACCCCCTTGTACAATTTCTCTAACTTAAATTGCACCTAACAATTATGATTTCACTTGCTATGTCCCCAGAGTTGTAAAGTGCACCACCATTGACATATTGGAATTCAAATTATTATGATTTTTCCTTAAATATATGTACTTTATATCAGAAAATCAGAATTAATATGTTATTAAGTTTTTCTTTTACCATCTTAACCTATAGATATACGTGTTATTGTGAGTACCCAAATTCAAATCTAATTGTTATAGGGTAAAATACATATGATGTTTTAAATTCGTTTGATTTTGTGTGTTTATGAGGTTGACTAAGTCATGGAAAATGGAGAGAGTCAAATAAAGGATGTGATTGTACTTGTTTTTGGAGGAGTGTCACGTAAAAAATGAATTGCAAATCATATAAATATAATATAACACATCTTATCTTAAATTATAGAAAAAATCTACATGTGCCAACAAAACATGTTATAGTAGATAAAAGTTGTTAAATTAGAAAAACTTGTTATCGTGAACCATTTCTAAAAAATACAAAACAACACATCAATGAAAAAAAAAAACAAAATAACATTGTCTTTAACAACTTTTAACAACCTTTTCTAATAAAAAACAAATACTACGTATTAACAATATCAATAACTTTTAACGACTTAGGTCAAAGGCGTCATAATTGTAACTATTAATAACTTTAAATGTATTTTATACGTTTTTAAAATAATTGCAGGGGCATATTTGGTATTAACAAAACTATTCTTTTATATGTAATTCAATTAATTCAAAAAATAAGCGTTTCTCTATGCATCTCTCTCTCTCTCTCACACACACACAAGAGTACACACACATCTTTGTTCATTGTCGCTCCGACTATTCTATTTGTATATTCGACGATCAATTCGTATCATGATTGATCAAAAGTTGAAATTAACGATCAATACACATGCTTTTTCAGACAATCGATCTCATACTCATGTTTAACAATCGATTCACATTTTTTTCTTATACTAGAAAATTCATTATATATTAGCATAATATAGTTCAATACATATCGATGGAAGAAAAACGGGCAACAAGTTGCGTCGTTAGCCCTTTCTGGGTGACAAAACTAATCCTTTTGAAAACAACATCTGTAGATCTAGGAGATATGACATTAGAGTGCATGACTCGTTGGACTCTGTTGAAGAGAGCGATCAATGTTGTTGATTTGATGGGTCTTCTTCCACAACTATGTGACCCGCAGAGTGAGCTCTTTTTGCTTCGATCATGTATGGGCGTTGCAAAACTTTTCTTTGGTTTAAGGACTTGCCAGCCGGTGCACATAGAAGAGGCAGCTTTGTTCTTTGACAAAGGATTGCGCAGGTCTATTGAGGATATGGTGGTATTTGGAGGCCCTTTCTTTGGAGACATTCAATAGCGTCTGGCTTCCTTACCTATTTTTTTCGGTGGTTTAGGTTTGTACTCGGCATACGAGGTTTCATCCTACGCATTTGTAGCCTCGAGGGTCCAATCTTGGGCATTACAAGACCACATCTTACGTGACAGTGGCATATGTGGTATGAAATCTGATTACCTATGTATTATGACTCGTCTTCGCGATACGATTCCAAGATTCGACTGTAGCAGTTTCACTAGTAAGGACACCGCCCCCCCCCCCCCTAAATCCCAAAAAGCATTGATGTGTGACCTTTTTAGCAAAATCGTCAAAGATATGGAAGTCGACTTCGACATGACTGTTAGACAGAAAGCAGTTTTTGAGTGTCTTCGGGTACCTCATGCTCATGATTTTCTGCTAACTATCCCCATTGATGGCCTTGGCCAGCATATGTCTTGTGGAGTACCGAATTATCCTCCGTTGCCGCCTCATGATTCCTCTATTCCCATTTAACGATATAAGTAAAGTTTGTCGTAAGGCATGTTTGGATACATTTGGGGAACATGCGGTTCATTGTAGAGAGCTCCCTGGTTTCAAGTACAGGCATGATGTGGTTAGGGATGTTATCTTTGATTCTTGTCGGCGTATTGATATTTCTGCGAAGAAAGAAGCGCTAGTGAACTTCTTGACGGGCCCACAAGATGGAAGATTCACACTTAGACCGACTGATATTTTGGTCTTTAGATGGGTAGGAGGGAAGCACACGTGTGTTGGTCTTACTGGGGTCTCTCCTCATGTCGGTTTGAGGAGCGGGGGTTTCACAGCAGGGCATGCCACTTTGAAAGCTGTTGCGTGCAAAGTGGCAAAGCACGAGAATGCATGTATAGAAAATCAACATGTGTTTGTGCCTTCTGCATTTGACACATTTGGTTTTCTCACACGAGAGGCGGTGGATCTCCTCAACAGAGTCCAACGGGTCATGCACTCTAATGTCATATCTCCTAGATCCACAGATATTGTTTTCAAAAGGATTAGTTTTATATCGATTGATTAAAAGTTGAAATTGACAATCAATTCACATTCTTGATTGATCAAAAGTGCAGATCGACGATCGATTCCCAGGATTAGAAGAGATGTTTAGATAGTAAGGAGAAGTAGAAGTGAATATCTTTATTGATAAGAAACCAGGTGATTTATTCGCTAATTAATTTCATATTTTTCATTTTAGCATTGTGTTTGGTTTTATCTGATTCTCAGTGAATTACAGTGATGTGATTTACATATGAATCACATGTGATTTATGGAATTTGTGATTTACAATTTGTGATTCATATTTTATTTTAAACCACATGTGATTTACATGTAATTCCCTTGTCATTCAAGTGTGATTTACATATGAATCACATGTGATTTATATGTGACTGGTTTGTTATTTAAATGTTATTCACAAAAGATTCAGATTTTATTTTAAATCACATGTGATTTACATGTAATTCCCTTGTCATGCAGGTGTGATTTACATATGAATCATAATATCAAATGTGATTTATATGTGATTGAGTTTTGATTTAAATCTGATTCACAAAAAGATTCAAATATTATTTTTGAAAAAGCATGTGATTCACTAGTACCTGATGCTTTTGTTAATAATTATAAAAGGAAAGAGAAAATGGATGAGGTTGGTTTATTTTTAAGAATATGATATTTGAAGGACTTGATATGGGGAGTTGCAGAACCTACTGTTTTAATGTAAACTAACTTGTATAACTTTGCTACAGGGACAAAAGACTTAGGGCAAGAGTTGTTATTGGCATGGACTGGATGACAATTTTGTAAGGACAATAGTAGTAGTATTTGATCCTTTATTTGTTAAGTCTTAACACCATTGGATGTTAACAAAATTTTATAATTTTTTTAGGGTATGCACTTGGACAATTATGATGTTGTTCATTCTTGCAATTTTCAATGCATGTGTTATCATCAATATGTTTACAAGGATTGCAGGGGAAAAATTTTGGGATGTTAATTACAGTTCTTTTCCTTCAATAGGCCCATTAAGGTAACTAAAATTCACTAATAATTTGTTAATTATGTTTCATGTTTCATGTTTCATAACCACTTGGTTCTGTTTTGTTATTTAGAGACTTGTGAGCCAGTTCAAGGTTCCTGAAAATGAGGACCCAAATAAAGTGGAGTATCAATTTCAATGGATTTATACCAATGGTATTCTGGCAATTGTATTCTTATTAAAATAAAATCATTAATATTAAACAAAACAATATCATGATGGTTTGGAACAGGTGAACGGAGTAGATTTTAAACTTTTTCCAAATTTGTCTTGTTGTAGATTCTTATTAATCAAAAAGAGTTTATGCAGTTATTTTAAAGTTGGTGAAGTGTCAGCTGCAGTTGGAATGGCTAAAGAGATGACTAAGAAAGATCTGAAGTTTGATGTTGTTGCTTATTATGTTCTAGGAAATGGGCTATTGGGATTGGGGAAATGTGAAGTGGAATCTATTTATAATGCCATTATCACCACCTTCTGCAGGCTAGGCATGAAAAAAAATTAAAAGTAACGGCTTTTCTTTGGATATGATTTACATGTAATTCCCTTTTCATTCAGGTTTCATTTACATATGAATCACATGTAATTCCCTTTTTCATTTAGGTGTGATTTACATATTTTTCGGTGATGAATGTAGTTGGATTATTAATATGGCAATTGGATGTAAGGTGTATGTTTTTGTAATGAAAAAATGATTTTATATTGTAATGCCCCGATTCTTAGGTATTGCTTAAATAAGATTTTTTTGGGTTAAGCTCTACTCGTCGAGTAGCATCGGGGTGGGATCACGTGTTAAGTGACCTACTCGACGAGTCCATGCTAGACTCGGCGAGTAGGAGTTGGCAGTGGAAACCCTAAATCCCGAGGTTTGTACCTCTATTTAAAGGAGCCTTAGCCTCCTTTGGCCTCTTTACAGTCTTTGAGAGCCCCTTAAAACCCTAATGTGTGTGTGTTCCTTGGTGTGGTGTTTGAAGCTTGGAAAGGAGAATCTTGGAGGAAGAAAGATAAGAGTGCAAAGGAAATTGAAGCAAGGAAGGAGTTGGAAGCAGGATTTACCTTAGCTAGCATCCTTTGGAGGTATCAAGGTGCCATTCTTACTTCCCTATTTTCCCTTTTGTTCCCTTTTGTTAAGTTTCTAGGGATTTTTATGGATTCTCAAGTTGGTATGATGAGCTATGGGCTAGATCTGAAGTTGTAACTTCAGATTTGGACCCTCCTTGGATTCTAGAAGCATAAAGTCGCAGTCTTGGTTGTGATTAAGGTCCCCCTTGAGCATGAAGTTCCATTAAGAACTTAGAATAGACATTTAGAGCCTTTATGGTCATGCATGCACGTAAAGTTTGCAACTTTACGTGATAAGCATGCCCTAGAAGCTTGGATCTATGAGTTGGAGCCGTTACATGGCTCAAAATATGTCTGTATGGAGGAAAAGGACTGAATGGACTCGGCGAGTTGCAAAGTGACTCGGCGAGTCACATGAAGATGGCTGTGAACTCAACGAATTGGATGAACAACTCGGTGAGACCGATGAAGATCTCCATAAGACTCGACGAGTTGAAGAACAACTCGGCAAGTCGGATGAGTTTCCTCTGGGATATGTATGATTGTGTATCCGTCGAGTTGTAAGGAGAGAACTCGACGGGTAGCCTTAAGTTTGATCGAGAATCAAAGGAACTCGACGAGTCACTCTGATGACTCGATGAGTAGCCAAGGGTACTCGGCGAGTTAAGGTCAACATGGACTGTTGACCTTAATTGACAGAGGACTTTGATTTTGACCAGGGTTGACTAGTGGGTTATGAGGTACCTTATAAGGTTAAGGACTTATGAGTATGTTGTACTATGATATTACGTGGTGGAGCCTATGTCAAGTGATCCGAGAGTTGGAGTTTACCTTTCGTGTCGACATCTGCGAGGTGAGTTATCTTTGCTATATCGATAGGGTCTACGGCACCAAGGCCGGCCCTTTAGTTGTTATTGTTATGGTATGCTACATGTGGTTATGATCTGTTAGATCGGAATCGGGGTAGATAGTATGTTATGCTCTTATGATCCGTAGGGACTGGTATGTTAGTGACCTGCTAGGTCGGTACTCTAGTTATAGGAGAATTCTATGATTGATGATCAGTGTGACAGATATCTTTGATGTTTGTATATGCCTGTATATGATAGTATGTGCACATGATTATTTGCTTTTGGCTGGATTGAGGCGGTCCTGCTTTGTGTGCTGAAGGCCAATATACCCTATGAGCGATCCGGGGAGACTGTAGGCCCACGTGGCGGACTAGTCATCTCGAAGGCTCGGGATAGATTCAGACAGACTATAGGCCCGGTAGGGCGGTCCAGTCAAGCCGATGGCCCAGTATGCATGTTGATTGATTGATTATTACTGATATGGTATTGTTAGTGTGGTATTGGTATTTTGGGGGTAGCTCACTAAGCCCTCGGGGTTACAGTTTTCAGTTTATTGTTTCAGGTACTTCAGGAGATCATGGAAAGGCGAAGGCGTGACCGTACCGCTCCTCATCCTTATGTTATGATTTTTGGGACACTCTGATGGAAAATGATTTGAAAACATTTTGTAAACAATACTATTTGGTTTTTATTTATGATGGAAAAGGTTTAAATTTGGCGCAAATTTTATGGATGTTACAAGTTGGTATCAGAGCCTTGGTTTGAGTGAATTGGAGGAACACTCGTGTGAATCCAGTCTCAAATCAAGGAGATTTTCGGAACCTAAGTTTTAAAATGGTTTTCAAAAATAAGGATGGACAAAGGGTACGATCAGCCGGAGCCTGTAAGTGAACCCCAAAATACCATAAAGTTATTTGATATTTTGATATGTTAGAACAGCATGCTAGTGCTAGGCTAGGGATCTTCAGGAATCGCATGATAGACTTGCCTGATTATATGATGCCTATTAGCCTAGGGTTTCTTGTATATGGAATTGACATCATAACTACAAATGTTTGGTGTATGCATCACGGCTGTGTATAATCAAGATCTTATAGCCTGAGAATGTCTGATTCGACCTTAGTGTAGGATTAGATATTCGAAAGTCTATAGGGTCCAGCGTTACGTGCAGCTAGCGTGCACCGTCGCTGCAGGGGATGATGGAAGTTTCATGGATGTGTGAGTTGTGATAAGTGGTGAGACTAGATGCGATATATTTGGTATTCCCCTAGAAGTGAGGGTTGGGCGCATTTCTATGTTGATGATATTGTTAGGGCATTGTGGTGATACTTGAGACAAATATGGGTAGGTGTGGAAGGTAGTATGGGCCCGTACCACTAAAAGCACAGGACCCATACGCGTAGCAAGGAAATCACAACCCCTGGGGTTTTTGGGGTTTTGGTCTCCCGACATTATGTTATTTATTTGATGACTTATATATATATATATATATATATATATATATATATATATATATATATATATATATATATTCCAGTATGGTGGTGACGAGACGTGTTGCTTCGGGATCCGGATCAAAATCAGGATCAGGATCCGGGTCGGGAGACGGAGGGTTGGAGGTGCCGGTAGCACCTAGGCCCATGGTTCAGATAGGGACTGAGGAGTTGGATGCCAGGATCAGGGAGATCATGTACGACGAGATTGCTGTTGCGTTCCGAGCGCAGCTGCCAGAGATGTTTGGGTCGATTAAGACCGTGATGGTTGAGTATTTTGATGAGTGATATGCAGCTCTAGCAGAGACAGCTGTCGCTGCAGCCACTTCGGCTGTAACTGCAGCAGGGGTTGGAGGAGGAGCCGGCAGGACTTTCTAGTACTGGGACTTCGATAACACGAAGCCCCCGAGGTTTGATGGTACACATGATGCAATTTGGGCTATGAGGTGGTTATCTGACGTGGAGGATTGTTTCTTCACGTGCTCATGTCCTGCTGACCAAAAGGTCAAGTGTGCCCTGAACCTGCTGAGGCTTGGGGCAAAGGACTGGTGGAGGCTGACGACTGGGTTGTATATTGATGATCAGCGAGCTGTTGTTACTTGGGAGCAGTTAAGAAATATGTTCCGCACCCGCTACGTTCCACGCGTTGAGCGGGAGCGGCTTGCGCAGGAATTTTTGTCATTGAGACAGGATGGGGAGTCTGTGATGGAGATTACCCGTATGTTCACAGAGAGGACTATGTTTTTCCCGGAGTTTGCTTCAGAGCAGTCTCAAATGACTCGTTATCTGAATATGCTCAAGACTGATATTCGACAGTTTGTGTCTACACAGCGATGTGATACTCTCCTGGACCTTCAGGAAGCCGCACGACGGCGTGAGTTGGAGATAGAGTTGCAGCTGAAGGAGCAGCGTCAGGCACCAACACAGTCTCAGCTGGCGCCTAAGCGGTCTAAGACCGCTGATACATGGTCCGGGGGTCATCAGAGCCGCACTTGTGGAAAGTGTGGCAAGGCTCATTCGGGGGTTTGTCGAGCCGGAGGCGAGTGCCACAAATGTGGCAAGGAGGGGCACTATGCCAGGGACTGCCATCAGTCCACCCCTCCAGCAGATATGAGGATTTGTTACCATTGTCATCAGGTTGGTCATGTGAAGACCAACTGTCCGCAGCTCGCTGCCAAGCCGACGCAGGGTTCTGCGCCAACTGCTGTGAGGATTGGAGATGGGAGGCCAGTCAAGGTGGAGCCTCCAACGGCTCAGGGTCGCGCCTTCCAGCTCACGGTTGAGGAGGCCAAGTCAGCACCGGATGTGGTTGCTAGTATGTTTTCTATTCTCTGTCTCAGTTATTGTATTCGTGTTATGCTTATTGATTGTACCTGTGATTAGGTACGTTTTTAGTGAATTATTTGCCCGCTTTGGTATTATATGACTCAGGGGCGAGTCGATCGTTTGTATCTCAGACCTTCTCTCGAGGGTTCAGTGTGCCGATAGATGATCTTGAGTGTCCGTTGCGAGTTTCGATCGCCAACGAGCACGGTGTCTCTTCTTCTTCGGTCTTCCGAGGATGCGAGTTGGAGATTTTCGGGGTGTCCTTCCTGATAGATTTGATTCCTATTCCCATGAGGGATGTATGCGTGATTATAGGGATTGATTGGCTTAGCCGTTTTGGCGCCATGATCGACTGTCAGGGGCAGCAGGTGGTGGTTCGAACCCTAAGTGGGGGAGAACTTGTAGTATATGGTGAGGGCAACAGGTTGGGATCAGGGTTTTGTTCGGCAGCCAGGGCTCGGCAGTATATTCAGCACGGGTGTGCCGATTATTTGGCGTATGTTGTAGATACGCAGGTTAGAGAGTAGCTTTCAGTTTCTGAGGTCCCGGTGGTGAGGGATTTATATGACGTGTTTCCGGAGGAGTTACCCGGAGTGCCTCCAGAGAGGCAGGTTTAGTTCAGGATTGACCTAGTGCCAGGTGCGGCACCTATCGCTAAGGCATCGTACCGACTGGCACCACCAGAGATGCAGGAGTTGTCATCTCAGTTGCAGGAACTACTGGGTAAGCAGTTTATTCGTCCGAGTAGTTCACCCTGGGGAGCACCGATCCTTTTCGTCAGGAAGAAGGACGGTTCGCATAGGATGTGCATTGACTATAGGGAGTTGAATAAGTTAACGGTGAAGAACCGTTATCCGCTTCCGAGGATAGACGATCTTTTCGATCAGCTGCAGGGTGCATCTTGGTTTTCCAAGATTGATTTGAGATCAGGATATCACCAGGTCAGGGTGAGGGAGGAAGACGTGGAGAAGACCGCGTTTCGGATTCGTTATGGTCATTACGAGTTCGTGGTGATGCCGTTTGGACTCACCAATGCGCCAACAATGTTCATGGATTTGATGAATTGCGTGTGCACACCGATGCTCGATCGCTCGATCATTGTGTTTATAGATGATATCTTGGTGTACTCCAAGACTCGAGAGCAGCATGAGGAGCATCTCAGGAAGCTGCTGGAAGTTCTGAGGCGAGAACGGTTGTATGCCAAGTTCTTGAAATGCAAGTTTTGGTTACGGGAGGTCCAGTTCCTCGGACACCTCGTTAACCAGAGGGGATTTTGGTCGATCCGGCCAAGGTGGAGGCGGTTATGCAGTGGGAGACCCCGAAATCTCCCTCTGACATCAGGAGTTTCTTGGGATTAGTAGGGTATTATCGGAGATTCATTCGTGATTTCTCCAAGATTGTCGTACCCCTGACTCGTCTAACGAGGAAGGGGTGGATTTCCGGTGGGGTCCCGAGCAGCAGAGGGCGTTTGAGACCCTATGGAAGTGTTTATGTTAGGCGCCGGTGTTGACACTCCCCGAGGGAGTGGAGGATTTTGTGGTATTTTGCGATTCATCCATCACTGGCTTGGAGGCAGTCCTCATGCAGAGAGGACGGGTGGTAGCCTACGCATCATGGCAGCTGAAGTCGCATGAGACGAGGTACCCCACGCACGATCTTGAGTTGGGAGCAGTGGTTTTCGCTCTCAAGATTTGGAGGCACTATCTGTACGGGGTCCGTTGCACTATATACACGGATCACGAGAGTTTGAGATACATCATGGATCAGCTGTGACAACCCGAAATTTCCATTCTGTACAAGCAATATCACTTCAATAGAAGTTATAGCAGTCACAGTTAATTTTCAGACTTTTTCGTGTAAGTTTGGGTAATTCAGGGTTACACTTCAGGAGATATCAGGAGAGTGGATGCACTAGGGTTTTGTGCAACACTGTTATTCCAACACTCTGTTATATTAGAAATCATTTCTGGAATAAAAATACTGTCGGCCAAAAATATCTCAGGACTATAAATAGAATTCTCAACCAAATTCATTCATTATTCGCATTTCCAACTAGAGAAAAGCCATTTTCTCTCTCACGAATCTTCGGGTTTTTATCCCAAATCGTGAGTACCTCTCTCTAGTAGTGCTATATAACTTAAAATGTGTTCATAACATAGATTACATAGCTAAATCACTAGATTTTGGAGTTTACTCCCCAAGGTGTTCTTGGGCGGTAAACTCCCGAAACAAAGCCTAGACTTTCCCCCGTGATATGCTACTACCTTGGACTTGTATAGAAGTGTATTAGGGACAAGAAAACAACAAAGAATCACCCAAGTTTAGGTGTTCACGGTCCAAGAAGATCTTGGACTGTGAACTCCAAAATCATGGACCAAAGAGTGCTTTTGGCACTCCTAAAGTCTTGGACAATTACCAAGGGTTACTCCTACATAACTCAAGGACATTAAACCATCAAAAACACCTTCCAAAGTGAGTTTACGGCCATGACATGGTTCTTGGGCCGTAAACATGATTAAAGGGCACCAAAGTGTGTCAAAGGCCTTCATATGCTTAGGATAAAAGTCTAAGATCTATACCACATGTGCAAGAGACTTGAAAGCATCAAAAACACCCATCCTTAAGAGTTTACGGCCGCAAACTCTAAGGGAAATGGAATTAGGGCCGTAAACTCCTCAAAGGAGTGTTTATATGCGTTAAACCCTTCCAAGAATTAAACCACCAAGTTGGAATAATTCTAGGGATCATTTAGAACTTCAAAACACAAAATACCATTAAGTCTTGGAGTTTACGGCCGTAAACTCAAGAGTTTACAACCGTAAACTCCATGTGTGAGGTTATTTGGAGAGTAAACTCAAGTATAGGGTCCTTTGGAACCCTAAACCCAATTGCCTTGTCCCACAATAGCTTAGATGAAATCCTTAGGGCTTAAAACACTTATATAAAGTGTTTACTATGTTCTAGGATGTTTTAACATTATCAATTAGTAATTTAAGACTAATTGAGGGCATATATGTGTGATTATATGTTCATTAGGATCGTAGTGTGTGTACAAGTCCTCACTTGACACCTAACAATCCTACACCGTTCAGTTCATCCAAATCACCATCTACAGGTGAGTTCATACCCCTTAATCAATGTTTTAAATGCTTTAATGGGGGGGGGGATACAAGTAGAAAACAGTATGTTATTAAATCAATCTTATGTATTTTATAACTGTGTTTTCACTCAGTAGATTTCACATATTTCAAAAGGTGACACATGAAATGGTTTTCTATCTTAAAATACTTTGATAACAAAAGTATTAGTTTTGAAATGTTTATTAAAATGACATCAAGTCACTCTTAATTATTGTTCAAAACTCCTAGATATCTTGCAAAACCATTATTTTTACCTTCTTGAACCAAACTATACTTATACGCATATGTTCATATATATGTTAGAGATTATAGTTTTCACCCTTCATTTAGTTTCCAACACTCTTGGGTAGCAAGAGTGTATAAACATACTTGAACAACCAATTACCTTTCAGTTAACTATCATAGGGATAGTTAGAAGATATCAAACATTATTCCTATTACGAGGAATCACACAGGAGTCAATTCATTCATGAGTCTATACCAGTACACTTACATATGCTTACATGATACATGAGTACATTTACCTAGGATTACATGATACATGAGTACGTTTACATAGATACATTTATCTGAATACGCTTACATGGATACCATACCTGAGTACTGTTACATAGATACATTATTCTGTATTCACTTACCTGGATACTTGTACCTAGAGTTATTAGGAAGATTTATTCGTACCTTCTGTGTAAATTTTCCTACCTATCCCTGTTCGATGGGATGTCTAGACGAGACTAACCATTCTGAAACCTAGCTGTTAGCAACACTGGGTGATGAACATCTACGGATGTCTAAGGTTATCACTTATCATAGATAGATTGATATCGGAACTAACCATTCCTCCATCCTGCTGTTGCAACAGAGGATGAGATGAAAATTTTCGGATGATTATTAGGTTAACGCTTGTATTAGGAGTCGGCCATGGGACTAACCATTCCTCCATCCTGCTGTTGCAACAGAGGATGAGATGAAAATCTTCGGATGATCATTAGGTTACCACTTATATTAGGAGTCGGCTACGGGACTAACCCTCCCTCCACCCTGCTGCCGCTACAGAGGACGAGTGGACAATCTTCGGATGTTGATTAGGGTATACCTTTCGCTTCGGCGATGTCGTGTTAATCTTGGTCACCCAGGGATAACACTTACATGATTATACTTTTTCCTGTTTACTTTATTATGTGATACTTTCACATAAATGAGGAGTTAGACTAAGTACTCTAGTACTAGTCAATAGAAAGGAAAAACTATCATTTTACTTACAAAACGTTCTGGTCTTGGTAGAAGACAATCATATACTTTTTCCTGTTTACTTTATTTTGTGATACTTTCACATAAACGAGGAGTTAGACTAAGTACTCTAGTACTAGTCAATAGAAAGGAAAAATTATCATTTTACTTACAAAACATTCGGGTCTTGGTAGAAGATTTACATTATCATAACAAAACATTCGGGTCTTGGTAGAAGACTACATTGTCATAACAAAACATTCGTGTCTTGGAGTAAGACTACATTTCATACTAGTAGGAAATAAGGGATTTCTTAGGGTTTTTTCATATTTATATCAACTGTCTTACTTAAAGGTTTTACATGAATTTTAAAACAGCTTTTCAAAGCAAGACAATGACACTTAAATACTTATAAATTCACCAGCTTTAAAGTTGATACTCTCTTTCAAAATAACTTGTATTCTCAGGTCATCAGTAGATAGGTACGGTGGCCAGTTTTGAGAAGACGGAGCAGACAAGTCTCGTCTTTTATTTTGATTGTATATTTTTGGTGTCTTATTACAATGAAAGAACACACATGTATTAAAACTTTACTTATAATTCAATGGATGATGTTTTTGCTTGTTTACTATTTTACACTGTTGTGATACTATACATGACGTCCTCCACCCCAACGTTTTCGTCGTTCTTGGTTTTGGGGTGTGACATTAGCCGAATCTGAACATGAGGCAGCGCAGGTGGCTGGATGTGGTCAAGGACTATGATTGAGAGATCCCTTACCATCCTGGTAAAGCGAATGTGGTTGCGGATGCTCTGAGCCGCAAGTCAGCTGGGTCCTCGACCCCAGCCACCTATAGCGGTGGATTCCCCACAGGTGGGTTTGATCAGGGATGCTCAGATTGAGGGCATGACACCAGAGAACTGGAAGATGGAGAGGATTAAGGGCGAAAGCGCCCAGTTTGTTCTGGATAGCCGCGGATTGTTGACCCGTTACGGTTGGGTTTGGGTTCCGATGTCCGGAGGGGTCCGACATACAGTGATGGAGGAGGCTCATAAGTCTCGTTTTTCGATTCACCCGGGAGCCACCAAGATGTACCGTGATTTGAGTTCAAGTTATTGGTGGCCTGGCATGAAGCGAGATATCGCTTGGTTTGTTGAAAGGTGCTTGAACTATAGAGATTGTCATGTGGTAAGTTGCAGCCTCTAGAGATTGCCATGTGGAAATGGGAACGGATCACGATGGATTTCATCATGAAGTTGCCAAAGACGGCAAGGGGTTTCGATGCTATATGGGTCATCGTGGATCGATTGACCAAGAGTGACCATTTCCTAGCCATACGGGAGAGTTCGTCGGCAGAGAAGTTAGCTGACCTGTACGTCAGAGAGGTTGTCTCTCGTCATGGGGTTCTGGTTTCTATCGTTTCCGATCGAGATGTCAGGTTTACTTCCCGTTTTTGGCAGAAGTTCCATGAGGAACTGGGTACACGACTATATATTAGTACGACGTTCCATCCGCAGACTAATGGGCAGAGTGAGTGGACCATTCAGACCCTCGAGGATATGTTGAGGGCGTGCGTTATTGATTTCGGTGGGAGTTGGGATTCCCACCTACCGCTTGCAGAGTTCTCCTACAACAACAACTATCCTTCAAGTATTGGCGCCCTGACTTTCGAGTTGTTGTATGGGCAGAAGTGTAGGACCCCCAGTCTGCTGGGGCGAGGTTAGGCACAGAGTGATGGGTCGGACAGAAGTAGTTCTGCAAACTACCGAGATGATACAACAAATTAGACAGCGACTGCAGACCGCTCAGAGTCGATAGAAAAGTTATGTCGACCGACGCCAATCTGACCTGGAATTTCAAGTGGGTGACATGGTCCTCCTGAAGGTCTCGCCCTGGAAGGGTGTGATCCGCTTCAGGAAAAGGGGAAAATTGGGTCCCCGCTATATTGGACCGTTCATGATTATTGACAGGGTTAGCAGGGTGGCTTATAGGCTAGAGCTTCCGGAGGAGCTTAGCCGGATCCACAGCACATTTCATGTTTCACAACTGCGAAAATGCGTTGTGGACCAGGAGGCAGTGGTATCGTTGGATGACATTCAGGTCGATGAGCGTTTGAACTATGTGGAGAGGCCTGTGGCTATTTTAGAAAGGAAGAAGAAGATTCTGCAGAACAAGGAAATACCTTTAGTAAGGGTACAGTGGGAACATCGGAAGGGATCCGAGTGGACCTGGGATCTGGAGGCGGAGATGCGTGAGCATTACCCGACATTTTCTACTCCAACGGACTTCGAGGACGAAGTCTAGTTCAAGTGGGGGAGAGTTGTAACGCCCCGATTCTCATGTATTGCTTAAATAAGATTTTTTGGGTTAAGCTCTTCTCGGCGAGTTGGTTGACCTACTCGTCGAGTAGCAACGGGGTGGGATCGCTTGTTAAATGACCTACTCGACGAGTCCATGCTAGACTCGGCGAGTAGGATCTGGCAGTGGAAACCCTAAATCCCGGGGTTTGCACCTCTATTTAAAGGAGCCTTAGCCTTCGTTGGCCTCTTTACAGTCATTGAGATCCCCTTAAAACCCTAATTCGTGTGTATGCCTTGGTGTGGTATTTGAAGCTTGGAAAGGAGGATCTTAGAGGAAGAAAGCTAAGAGTGCAAAGGAAATTGAAGCAAGGAAGGAGTGGGAAGCAGGATTTACCTCAGCTAGCATCCTTTGGAGGTATCAAAGTGCCATTCTTACTTCCCTTTTTCCCTTTTGTTAAGTTTCTAGGGTTTTTTATGGATTCTCAAGTTGGTATGATGAGCTATGGGCTAGATCTGAAGTTTTCAGATCTGGACCCTCCTTGGATTCTAGAAGCATAAAATCGCAGTCTTGGTTGTGATTAAGGTCCCTCTTGAGCATGAAGTTCCATTAAGAACATAGAATAGACATTTAGAGCCTTTATGGTCATGCATGCACGTAAAGTTTGCAACATTACGTGATAAGCATGCCCTAGAAGTTTGGATCTATGAGTTGGAGCCGTTGCATGGCTCCAAATATGTATGTATGGAGGAAAAGGACTGAATGGACTCGGCGAGTCGCAAAGTGAATCGACGAGTCACATGAAGATAGCCGTGAACTCGACGAGTTGGATGAACAACTCGGTGAGTCCGATGAAGATCTCCATAAGACTCGACGAATTGAAGAACAACTCGGCAAGTCGGATGAGTTTCCTTTGGGATATGTATGAGTGTGTATCCATCGAGTTGTAAGGAGAGAACTCGACGGGTAGCCTTAAGTTTGATCGAGAATCAAAGGAACTCGACGAGTCACTCCGATGACTCGACGAGTTGGAATGTACTTCAGGGAACTCGACGAGTAACCAAGGGTACTCGGTGAGTTAAGGTCAACATGGACTGTTGACCTTGACTGAGGACTTTGATTTTAACCAGGGGTTGACTAGTGGGTTATGGGGTACCTTATAAGGTTAAGGACTTATGAGTATGTTGTACTATGATATTAGGTGGTGGAGCCTGGGTCAAGTGATTCGAGAGTTGGAGTTTACCTTTCGTGTCGACATCTACGAGGTGAGTTATCCTCGCTATATCGATAGGGTCTACGACACCAAGGCCGGCCCTTTAGTTGTTATTGTTATGGTATGTTACATGTGGTTATGATCTGTTAGATCGGAATCGGGGTAAACAGTATGTTATGCTCGTATGATCCATACGGATTGGTATGTTAGTGACCTGCTAGGTCGATACTCTAGTTACAGGAGAATTCTATGATTGATGATCAGTGTGACATATATCTTTGATGTTTGTATATGCCTGTATATGATAGTATGTGCACATGATTATTTGCTTTTGGCTGGGTTGAGGCGGTCCTACTTTGTGTGTTGAAGGCCAATATACCCTTTGAGCGGTCCGGGGAGACTATAGGCCCACGTGGCGGACTAGTCATGTCGAAGGCTCGGGATAGATTCAGACAGACTGTAGGCCCGGTAGGGCGGTCCAATCAAGCCGATGGCCCAGTATGCATGTTGATTGATTGATTATTACTGATTTGGTATTGTAAGTATGGTATTGGTATTTTGGGGGTAGCTCACTAAGCCGTCGGGTTTACAGTTTTCGATTTATTGTTTCAGGTACTTCAGGAGATCATGGAAAGGGGAATGCGTGACCGTACCGCTCCTCATCCTTATGTTATGATTTTTGGGACACTCTGATGGAAAATGATTTGAAAACATTTTGTAAACAATACTATTTGGTTTTTATTTATGATTGAAAAAGTTTAAATTTGACGCAAATTTTATGGATGTTACATATATAGACATAGTGTTTGAGCAATGTCCAATTATATATATATTACGAATATATGTAATTCACTTGGACGTTTGTTTAGCTAACATAATGAATAAAATATGCATCCATAAATGGATGTTTTTTTACCTAACATAATGACTAAAATATACGTGCATAATGGAATTTTTTTACCATAATATAATAACCAAATTAAATTTAGCTTTGTACATCACCAAAACATGCATAATTTACCAAAAGTGGCTAATTTAAAGCCAAAGTGTTTACAATCCTAAGTCCTAACTAAGCACATCTCATTTACAATGACTTTAGATACATTATATATCATAACAAAAAATGCAGCATTTGAGACATTTGATCAAAACTAAATCTAGAATCTAATTTAAATTGTATATCAGATATTATAGAACTTGGTAACTTCCTCTCTTTTACTAAATCTAGAGCCAAAATTTAGTTTGAGCCCAATATAAAATCATTTAATACAACACACTGGTTTAAATACAGGGTTATGGTTATCAACTCAAAGATGCCACTAATCACAATCACAATCAGGAAATTGTATAATATTAAGGCCATATTGTATAGTTTTTACAAAACAAATTGCACTAACAAATTTGCCCAAATATCCTACATAATTACTTAAATCCTAACACTTTACTCAAAAGTAAGAGGTTTGTTTGAATACATTCTCATTCCTTTCTTTTCCATCACAATTTTCTTTAACATGTTCTTATTGATCCTTTCGGAAGTTTTTCTAGTTCTAACTCTTTTATCAATTACATCAACTCCTTTTCTAATTACCTGAGATTCTTTCATATCATGGCATAGAAAAACAATAAAATTGAGTTATGTTATTAAAAATTAAAATTCACTGTCAAAATTAAAAATATACCTTTGGTACTTGTTTTCATTTTTTAAGTAAGGCATCAAATTCATTAAATGGTGCTTTTGTGATATTAAGACAATAAATGATATCTTCCTCACTGTATTTTGATTCTCTCAGGAAACTCAATATATCCATAATTTTGTCAACTTCATCACCTTTAATATCAACCTCAACATCTGTTTTGTTAATATCTTTAGCTTCTTCAACTATTTTTTGAACTGGCTGCTTCTCTTTATATTTTTTAACCAAATCAAATTCAGATAACACTTTTTCCCATTTATTTAAATCTTCACTTTCTAAAAAAAATCATTTTCTTCTTTAAAAGTTGAAATTAACTTATTTTTCTTCTTAGAAAGATTTCCAAAAGTTTTTGTCAAACTTGTCAAATAATCCTATATAAAGTAAAAAAAAATCATATATGAAATAACATAATTTTTAAATATTTTTATGTTGATCACATGTGATTATAAAAGCATATACATATAAGTATATATATTTCCATAAATATTTGTATTTCCAATGGTTTTATCTGTTTTTTTTCATCAAAGACTTTTCATGTTGTAATTTCCAATGAGGTAACTCAATGGTTTTATCTGTTGTAATTTCCAATCTTTCAAGAACTTTTCATGTTCCAAACATTCCAACTTTCGTTTCCCTAGTTTCTCGGTTTTTCATCTTGATAGAATCCAAATTTATTGTGGTTGGATGCAATCTTGAATCATTTTTTTCATCAAAGACAACATGGTCAACATAATAGCTGCATATACAAAAAATAGTCAAATTAATATGTTATAGTCAAAATATTAAAACATAACAATTTTTAAAAAGAAATATTACCAGTAAGTATGTCAGTGGACCATAGAAGTAATCTTTATAATTGTGTGCTACATATGATTGTGCCTTATCAATCAACGAATCAATTATGTAACAACACCACTCAATTTTTTTAAAAATTGTTTTGCTTGAAATCGTCTTTAACATACTCATTGATTTTCCCCATGGAAACCTTCAACTAGAGTGCTGCAAACCAAAATAATGAAAGTGAGCTTAAAGTTGAAATCAACTTCTTTTGTTGATATAATTGAATTTTTGATATCATTCAGTCTAATGTTTTCTAGTTTATCAAATTGGTTTATGTAACGCCCGTAGATCTGGACTAGTCAATTTAGAGATAATACAAAAGATTATTTAGAATAGATAATCTTAACCAAGTTGTAGAATATGTCTCAAGAGTTTCGTACATATAAAGAGCGCCGAAATCCGAGTTATAACGAAGAAGTTATGGTCCGTTGAAGTTTTACGGCGAAACCAGCACGACACCGGGAGACGTAAATAGTGATTTTTTGATAAAGGAATTTTTAGCCTTAGTGTTCTAAATAAAAGTTGTAGTATACATTAAACCGAGAACATAAAAAAAAAAAAAAAAAAAAAAAAAAAAAAAAAAACCCGCCCAAATCTGACTTCGTATGAGGAAGTTATCAATTTTCTAAGATTTGACATAGCAGTGCACGACCCGAAACTCGAATTTTAGTTCGAGCGGTTTTTGGCCTACGCGACCTAAATGAGAATTGAAGATCTCATTAATAGGAACTCAACGGTAAAAATATAGACGAAAACAAAGTCCATATGTAGAAGTTATGAATTTTACGCGGACATTTAACAGTATAATCTCCTCGTACTGTTAAATTTAAGATCGGTCGAGAATTAGCTGACGGGGTCAAAATGAAAGTTGTAGATCTTATTTTTACCTACGCGTGGATATAAAGAATATCAAAAACGGAGCTCGTATGTGAAAGTTACGGATTTTAGAAGTCGGAAGTGTGTTGTGCGAAAATGGGTGATGTGGCACAATCTTGGTCAATGTTTTCTCCCCAAGTCTTGCCACTAGATGGTGACAAGTGGCACCAAGTTCAACCATTTTCACCCTATAAATAGAACCTCTCCCACCCTCATTTTCTTCACACATTTCTCATTCTTTCTTATCTTTACTCTCTCTCTCTCTCTCTCTAGAACCTCTCTCTAGCCCCGAAACCCCCCGAAAAGCCTAGGGAACCTCCCTAGCACGAGGCAAAAGCCCCAGAGTGCTCGACGGCTCCAAGAAGAAGAGCTTTTCGGCTCGGGAACGCTGCTCCAAGCAAATCCCAGTTTTCTATAAAACCCGCTGTTTTGTCGAAGGAAATTATTTGTAAGAAGCGAAGTGTTGTCTGATTTCGGATTCACCACCTTTTCAAGCGAGTGCATGGTCTCTTTCATCTTACACATAGATATGAAGTATTTTATATAAATTAGGTGTTATGTGTGCATATTATCTGAATACTTGCTTTCTATGATGGATGAATGATTTTATACATGTTTTAAATGATTTAAATATATATTTATTTTATATCTACAAATATGTTGGGATAAAACATGGGTAGATGAAATAGTTGGTGTGTGATGAAATAAAATGATGATAGATAGGTGATGACAATTAGGTGATGGATAGGTGATGATGAATTGGTGATGTAGGATGAAATATATTATAACCTTGTCCGACAATTTGGAGATGTAGTCATCTACTAGAGTATAGATGGCGACCACGGACTATTCTAGACAACCCGTGGAAACACCAACAGACTTATAACCTGTAGGTGATGAATTACGAGTCCAGGTGATGTTGTGACTGTATATTCATGTGATGATACTCTAACCCTTACTATGAATTACGAGTTCAGGCGACGTTGTAACTACGTATTCATGCCTTAGGAACGAGCATATAAGGAAATGTGAGGTAAAAAGATGAGACGTAAATATGATATATGAGATGACCCTTAAGATAATTCTTTAAGGAATATCAAAGAAGATAACGGGGATGGGTAATCGGGTTAATTGTTTGATGTTTAAATATAATAACTATATTATTGTGGGTTGAAAACCCTTTGTACTCACCAGGTTTCCCAACCTGACCCACTCCAGCTTATTTGTATCACAGGTGTCGATACGAAGCTACTTTGCACTGAGAAATTTAAAAGAGATGTAGATCACTAGTGTAAATGAATGTAAGTTCTATTTATGCTTATGTTTCTGTATTGACGATGACATCCCAAATGTTTTAAATTAATAAAAATACATTTCTTCGAAAATGCTTTGATAACGTATTAATCATGTTTTTCTGTGAACAAATTCCAACACATTTTTATTAAAAGAAGTACTCTGATTTTTATAAAGCATAAACAAAATCGGTCTTTACTGGCTGTGAAAATGGGGATGTCACAGTTTATCCATTTATTGTACCATTCATCTTCTTCAAGTCGAAAATCAAGCTCTTCCACTGTAACGTCCCATTTTCACAACCAAAATTTTTCATTTTTATTAAGATAAAACTTTCCAATATATTAATCCCTTATTTAAGAAAAGCCATTTATTCCAAATTACATTTATTAAAAATCAGAGTATCATCGAAAACACAGAATCTCCTAAGTTGTCGATGAGTGTATACAGTCCCGCCTTCGCCTTCCCGCAATCACCAATGATAACATAAACCATAAACATGGGTAAGCATAAAGCTTAGTGAATTTCCCCCAAAATACCCCATACGATAAACGTACTAGCATGTATAATTTCCGATCATCGGCCTTCGTCCTGACTAGAATGCCTCGCAAGCCTTCAGTTTACCCAGACAGGAATACCATGGTTTGTTCGCCCATGCCTCAACCCAACCATTCGTAATGAGCCTCCATTGCCTTCGGCTTACAGCCGGCCCGCACAGGGTATCTTGGCCTACAACACAAAGCAAGACCGCCTCAGCCCACCACTACCATATGTCGACATGTAAACAAACAAGGATCAAGAACACACATACACATGAAAACAACACGAACACAGCTCACTCTCGCCTACGAGTCCTCTTACAACACACAGTCCCGCTATAAGCTAACCTCCATGAAATGTGTAACCATAAGTAGTCAGAGGTGAGATAGCCACCCAAACAGATTATCTTACTCTAGAGCCATAACCAAACAAGGAACAGAAAAGAGATCCTAGACCAAGAGTTCTCAGGCTATCCTACATAACTACAAACAGTCCCTAAGGCACTCCACCAAATGATAACCAGTAAGTACATATAACATACCTATCCAATAATGCACTACAGCATAGCAACATCTTACATACCAGGATACCAATCTAACATATTGCTACTGCATAACAACATACTCAATACCAGAATATAAATCTAATTGATCACTATAGCATAACAACATACTAAGTGGCAACGATCTAAGAAATGTCTGACCGTATATAATCAGAGGTGAGATAGCCACCCGAACAGATGACCCTACTCTAGATCCACAACCAAACAAGGAACAGTCAAGAGAGCCTAGACCAAGCATTCTCAGGCTACCCTACATAACTATATACAGTCCCTAAGACATCCCTCAACTAACAGATAACTGAAAACTAGTGGGTCGGTATTGGTGCCTTTGACCCACGGTACAAAACTCACCTGAAATAAAGAAACCCGAGAATACTGCGATCTGCTCCCTACTGCATCGCTTGCTCCCGCGGATCTACTAACAGCAGAACCAGATAGAATCTCAATCAATAACCTAAAATCTTCAAGTTTGACCCAAAGTCAAACTTAGCCAATAGTCAACGGTCAGCAGGCCCTCACGACGTTACCATCTATGGGCCACGTCGTGAGCCGCTATAGGACAAGATAATAGAGGCTTGCAATCCTCATGACGTGACATGCATCTCCCTCACGCCGTGAGATCCGTTTGTACACCATTTTGATCCAAAAAATTCTGAATTCAATAAGCTACCAATCCATCTTTTCCATGAGGCTTCCTAACACTCCTAGGGTCATAAAAATCGATGCTTTAAGGTCTGGTATGTCCAATATAAGACATAAGCTCAAAATGGGTCATTCATGGAGAAAAAGAGGATCAATTCTCATGCATGAACTCTAACATCATCCAAACATCAAATCCATGACATATAAGCATCTAGGGACCCTAAGGACCCATAAAGTTGCCAACTTTATGGAGTCCTGACACTCCAACTCTTAAGATCTTGGATAAATATGCATAAAACCTTAGATCTAGCAACAAGGAAACATAAACCTTGGATCTTGATTACACACATTGGTCCAGAAGTGTAGCTAAAGGTTACAAATGAAGCTTCCAAGTTGTAACTATGCTTCCATGGAGATCTCTTCTACTTCAAACCTCCCACCAAAAGCTCAAGAAACATAAGTAGAGGCTAGGTTTAGGTTTTTACTAAGTTTAGGTACAAAGGATGTTGGCTTAGAACCCTAAAAAGAAGTTTATGGGGTTTAAATATGATAGAAACCCTAAAAGATTGTGGTCTTGGGTTGCAGCGCACCTCACGTCGTGAGCTCTTAATTCTCACGTTGTGAGCTTAGTTTAAATCAAAGTATTTATTGATCACTCCTCACATCGTGACCCTTCTGTAACGCTCTGTTCCGAACTGACTCCTAGTCCGAGGCGGTGGCTCGAAGGTCGGTCATTATAGGGATTATGACTCTTGGGAAGGTAAGATCTAGCCCTTTTGGGTGCGGGTTATGTATTAGAAGTGATCCAGGTGTTCGGTTCGTGTTTTGGAGCCTAGGGGTATTTCGGTAAAATGGCAGTTTGGGTTTTTGTGGAAAATGGACTTTTTTCGGAAGGTATTTAGGAAGATATGGACTAATTTTGGAAGGTATTTAGGAACATAGGTGATTGGTCGTCACATATACTCACACATTAATTTACTTATTTTCTAGTTAAACCTAGTTTCATGTTCACTATTTCTAGGAATATAATCTTAATGGTCATCAAGATCATAAGAGGCAAGCAATCAAGCAGATGTTCAAACAACTCGATATACTTAATAATTAACAAAAAACAATTGTCATTAACACATGATGATCTTTTAACAAGCTTAACAAGATAAATTAAACATGAATAAAACAATCAAATATAGCAATTAATCCAATAATCAAGGTTTCATCTAATCATAAACTCAAAGCAAATGGTTTCAACACCAAAATCAGAAAGTAAAAACATAATGGTATCACAGTGGAATGCTAAACATGATCACGATAACAAACCACATGATTACCGACACAAATTTGCTCTCTAATTCTTCATATCTTTGCTCCTGTCATCTTAACTGCCTTCCGGCCGCCTTCTAGACCCTCAAAATGGCTACTAGAAATTACTTGTCGACTAAAATAGGTTAGAAGTCGGAATATCATCGACGATGAAAATGGTGGAATGATATGGGCTATTTATAGTTGAAGGGAGATGGAATTAATATGGAATATTAGAGTTGGATTGGAATAAGGAAACTAATGGTGGCTTAGGGATTAAGAAAATACAAATAAGGTATGTGATGCTTGGGGAATAAGTAACTTGGAGGGAATTTCCGTCCAGCTTTTATTCTTCATCTTCAAGGCCGATTTTAGATAAGATAAATGTAGAATTAGCAAAAAGGCCCTCTCACATAAGTCATAGGAAATTTCGTCTAGTTTTCAGAACATTTTGAATCTCGCCAATTGGACTTATGAGTCATCAGATACCCGAAACACTGAAGAGGGGTCAATTTGCCAACAATATCCTTTTTGCATCTTTTTAGCTCCATTCTCTTCCTTTTGCATTCCAGCTCCCATTTTTACTGTAATTGAATATTTCAAAGCATATTAAGTATCTTTTAGCTCTAAATAACATAAAAACATAGTATAAATAATAAGAAAACATCATAAATATATGCATAAAATAGACGTTATCAAACTACCCCACACTAGCCTTTTGCTTGCCCTCAAGCAAATCCGATTTTATTATCTCACCAATATCGCATAGAATAATCCATTTCAAACCCAACCATTATCCAAAGACCGTAATGCATGTATTTGTATCTATAAATCCTAAGAAACTTCCCACTCCTAAATACTCACAATCCTTATGAACCTTCACCCCTTAGTTTTTACGACACTCGTTTTTGCAACCCTCTGAATCAATCCTCAGAAATCTCTCTTAACCTCAAGGTATTTTTGGTTAAACAACCAAGCATACATAAATTCTAGAAATTACAACTTTGATACCACAATGGAGCTCTTTGAATTTGTCACTTCTTCGAATATTAGATATTTGCTTTCTTTGAATTCACCACCTTTTTGTTTGATTTTTGGTATCTTCAACTTTTTGAATCTTCGAAATTTTGATCTTTTGATCTTCACTTTGATTGCTCCAAAATTCTTACAACTTTTCTTGTAATTATCTCTCTCTTTTTTTCTTTTTACATGTAACTCACTTTTTTTTCGCTCAAAACCTACATGCTTAAGCAAGGGTGCTCAACTTCAACCTTTATTGGTTAAAGATATTAGTTTTCCTGGATACATTTCAAGTACACAATGCTTAACATATTGCATCCCTCAAACTAAGCAAGGTTGTGTTTTTGTCCCATGATTTCAATAGAATAAAGGGAGCCACAAATGCATTATAACGTGTACAGGCTCAATTAAATATTTAGGTCTCTAGGAATCATCAAACACAATACTAGCATGGAATCCTAATTGATTTTACCATAATTTTATGAATTAATCCTATCAATTTTAAATGCAAAATTTTCAAAATTAATCTAAGATTCTAAATTTTGACTAAATGTAACCAACCCCTACCCCACACTTAATTCATGCAATGTCTCCATTGCATGTTATAAAATTAAAGAGCATAAAAGTAAAGAGAGAATTGGAACAAACTCCCCTGGGATAGTAGTGGCGAGGATGATCTTTCTTCTTCTGAGCTCCATCTTCAGCTGACTTTGGCATGGGAACAGTTCATCCATGCCTTGGGCATCAAATCTCGTGTGGTTGACAGCTCTAAATATTCAGGAAAAAGCTTATTGGAAACATCTAGAATTGGATTGACAGTGACCGCCTAGGATAGAATCAAATCGAGGGCTCGAAAATAAAAGACTAAGAAACTCACCGAGTTTTAAGTAAAGGCTCGTCGAATTGGATCGTGACTAAGGCAGAAAACGTGAATTTCCTCTGGAACTCGACGAGTTTAAGGTGCTGAACTTGAATTTTCTTCTCTTTGCTTCAGTTCTGATTTTGTGGTCAAAGAGGGTATGAAGGTAATACACATCCTTATAATCTTTAGTGACAAGACTCCTTTTAGCAAATATAAACATTGGACACAACATATCGCTCAAAGTCTTCTAATCTTCTCGTCAACGAATCGACCCCTCACATTAATTTCGTCACTCTTGTAATTATTCGCTCAATTCTCACCCTTAAATCTGCAAGATCAAAAACACAAAACCACATAATAAAAAGGAAAACAAACTTCAAAATCAAAATTCCAAAATTATCCCTAAATACTAGAATTTTAAAAGAAAAACAAAAGCAAACTCTAATGACGGGTTGCCTCCCGCAAGCGCTTCTTTTTGTGAGACTCTTGAGCTGGACTCTCAACTTAATAAACTTCCAGTAAACTCAATGCCAATCCATCCTTTGCATTGAATATTTTCTTTGGACCAATCTGTAAAATTTGGCTCTTTGATTCAAAAATTGGCCAAACAAGCTTTAATTCATGTAACCCAAGAATCTTGACAAGGGTTGGAACCGGTTGGATACTAATCAGAAATGGATTGTGCTTTAGAACTTTCTCCAAAGTTGGAATCGTCACCCCATGCTTCGAAACACAAACCGAAAATACAGGGGGCTACGTCGTGGTAATGGTCAATCCACGGCTTGGTTCTTGCAATTTAGTTTGTTCTTGTTCTTCGTCTGACTCTTCTGCCAACAACCTTTCCAGTTCCTCCAAATCTCTTTCTGGATTAAATTCTCCATCTTGTAAATCTAGCTCTTGTGACTCAGATGTCCCTTGTGTGTTGGGCAAGATGTTATCTAACCATCTTCCAAATTTCTTCAAATCTTCATCTGAGTCATACTCCTCATCTTCTTGCTCAATTTCCTGTACTACTTTCTCAAGAAAAGCATCAAAAGCATCGAGATTTGGAAAATACATAATAAATAAAAATTAAAATTAAAATTAAACTATATAAAAAATTAATCAATAAAATAAAAACGATAACAATTAGCAAATAAAATTAACTATTTGAACCGTTCCCCGGCAATGGCGCCAAAAACTTGATGTGTGTGAAACTAACTAGTTTTAATCCTACTAACTTAGACACAAAATAAACACATGAAAGGCAGTGTACCTATCGATTAGTAATATATTTCAAGCGAGTAGGGTATCGAACACAGGGAACGGTAAACAATTAAAATAAATGAAAATATTATCTAAATAAAACAAGTAAAAAAAGGTTTTCTCTAGTTTTACAAGACTAGAAACTTAAATAGTTAAATAACACTAAAATTAAGCAACTAACAGCTAAAGCAAATAGCCAATCAACTAAATTCAATAATGAAGAAGACTTTTGTTTAGGTTTTGAATCATCTATTCCTATGGTTGATTTTATGACAAGTGCAATGGATTAATTGGCTTTGGCTACCGATTAGTGTGATTAGGTTCACATTCGCTATTACTAATCCTTAGAAAACAAATTAATTCAAGCAGTGATCGAGTGATTAAACTAATAGATTTCCTAGTTTATTGATTCGGGTTAAGTAAGACTTGTAGTAAGATAATCAAATATGCTAATTCAATTAACTACTTGTTGATGGTTCGTCACACAAGCTCACACATTAACTTGCCTATTTTCTAGTTAACCCTAGTTTCACATTCGCTATTCCTAGGCATATAACAATGTTTTCAAATAAATCATATGAGATTAGCAACTAAGAGACGTCCATGCAACTTAATTACTGGTTAATTAACAGAAAATAGTTATTGTTAAAACATAAGGTTCTTTAACAATCTTAACAAAACAAAACTCACCAAATTCAATTAATCCAACCACAAAATCAAACCATAATCACAAAATCATCTATCCTAAACAGAAGTTATGAGTTTTTAGCTCATATCTACAGCAAATAACAAACTAAAAACATAATCTAATGATTGAAATGTGGTTCATGCAAAACATTAAGATAAAATTAATGTGTTATTGCCTTTTATCTTCTTCCAAATTGATATCTAAGTTGAAATCTCGAAAACCACAGCTTCTAAGAACCCTTATGGCCTCCAAAAATCGTCCTAAACTTCCCTCATTCGTTAGGGTTCGAATGAGAAGCGTTTCTATATATATTTTATGAAAACAGGTGTGACTCGGCGAGTCTATTGACCTACTCGACGAGTCCATCACTTAAAATCCCGTGTACGGCAAGTCAACGTCCAGAATCGTGAAACTTCTGACCAACGCGTCGAGTCCGTTTGGAATCAACATTTTCTCAACACAATAAAGTTGTCCGAAATTGTGTCTAGTTTTCAGAACATTTTGAATCTTGTCAATCGGAGTTACAGTTCATGAGATATGGCCAAAATACTGATGAGGGGTCAAGCTGTCCAGCAACATCCTTCTTTCTTTAAAATCCAAGATCCAAGCTTCCAATCGCTAGTTCCACTTCCTTTTCCATCCGAGCATGTCATTATTGCTGAAAATGAAATATTTAAGCTAATTAAGCACCTTTGGTTCATTATTTGAGACAAAAACAACATAAACTATTAAGATAATGCATAAATTATTTGACTAAATATGCCCATATCAGTGTTAAACAAACAAACCAGGAAAATCGAAGAAACTTTTAATCTTACCTTTGATTATTATTATGTTAAAAGAGTCGAAAATTGCTTTGAACAAAATCCAATCATTAAAGAATCGAACGATGAATCTCAAAATTTGATTTTGATTATGATTTAATTTTTGGTATTCCTGACAGGGTTATCGATGCAGAAGTTCATGATGATGATAATCAAATACCTGAAGCATCGAAACACTCTAGTGATTCGACTATCACACCGGATGTTGTTGATATGCACTCTTCAATGAATTCTCTAATGAATAATGAAAGTCTGCCATATTTACCCAATGATCAAGTGGAGGGGGAGCACTTGAGTTCAACTAGTAGTGTTGAGGGGGACCACACTTTCAAAGAGGAGCTACATCAAGTGAATGTCAATGTAGAGGGGGAGCATCATACTAATGATCCAATTGTTGAGGGGGGCATCATGATAATGATCTAATTTTTGAGGGGAAGCAAAATGGATCTTTACCAAATACTTCGAATGTTCAAACTGATGTCTTTCATGACATACCTGATAATATGTCGAATGCAAGGGAGGGAACTGAAACTGATGAAATGTTCAAAGATGCACCATTGGACTTTAATCCAGCAGATCCTCCAATGGATAAACGGACTCAAAGTCATCCAAAAGAACAAGTTCTTGGTGATCCTCACGATGGAGTGTTAACAAGAGCTCAACTTCGTGCAAAGAATGAGGTACTTAATGTTCATCAAGAATTTTGCATGTTCAATGTTTTCATTTCCAAAATCGAACAATAATCAGTCAAGGCTGTTATGGAACATCCTAATTGGGTTGTTTCTATGCAATCTGAACTTGCTGAATTTGAAAGAAACAGGGTTTAGTGACTTATTCCAACACCTAATGATGTATCAGTAATAGGCTTAAAATGGATTTTTGAAAACAAAACTGATAAAGATGGAAACGTTGTTCGAAACAAATCTAGGCTTGTAGTTAAAGGTTATTCACAACAAGAAGATATAAATTATGAAGAAACCTTCGCCCCTGTCGCAAGACTCGAGGCTGTTCGAATATTTTTAGCCTATGCAGCACACAAGAACTTCGATGTATATCAAATGGATGTCAAGTGTGCATTTTTAAATGGTGAACTGGAAGAGACTGTGTATGTCGAACAACCACCAGGTTTCATTAATGAGAAATTC
Source organism: Lactuca sativa (assembly GCF_002870075.4). Classification (NCBI taxonomy): domain Eukaryota; kingdom Viridiplantae; phylum Streptophyta; class Magnoliopsida; order Asterales; family Asteraceae; genus Lactuca; species Lactuca sativa. The sequence continues at coordinate 77,128,279 of NC_056625.2, forward strand.
CCTGATCACTGTTATATTCTAGATAAGGCTGTTTATGGGTTAAAACAAGCATCAAGAGCCTGGTATGCAACTCTTACCACATTCTTACAATAATCAAAATTTAAACAAGGATCAGCTGATCCCACTCTCTTTCGAAAGAAAGTTGGGAATCATCTCATGTTTGTTCAAATTTATGTTGATCATATTATTTTTTGCTCTACTGACCCTTCTTTATCAAGTGAATTTGAGAATCTTATGAAGAGTCAATTCGAGATGAGCATGATGGGGAAGATCAACAATTTTTGGGGATTAAATATTCGTCAAAGCAGAGAAGGCATTTTTATCAATCAAGAGAAGTCCTCTTGAAATCTGCTTGAAAAGTTTGGAATGACGAATAGCTCAAAGTTGCGAGTACCGATGACAGTTGGGACGAGACTTGGTCCTTCGTTGGATAAGCTCGTTGTCGATCTCACATTATACCGAAGCATGATTGGTTCGTTATTATATCTCACAACTAGCTGACCAGATATAATGTTTGTTGTTTACAATTGTGCTAGGTACCAATCGAATCCCAGAGAACCTCATCTAAAAGCTATCAAGAACATTTTTTGCTATCTCAAAGGCACAGTTTCATTAGGATTGTGGTATCCTTCGAAAATAGGGTTTTTCATTCAAGCGTTTTCAGATGCAGACTTGTGTGTTTGTCAACTTGATCGTAAAAGCACAAGTGGCGGATGTCAACTTTTGTATGTGAAGCTTGTGAGGTGGCAATCAAAGAAACAAACATGTGTTTCAATTTCCACAGCAGAAGCAGAATATGTGGCTGCTGTAGATTGCACTTCTCAAATCATTTGGATTCAAAGTCAACTGCATGATTATGCAATCAACATGTAGAAAATTCCGTTGTATTGTGACTCACAAAGTGTTATTCGCATCTGCAATAACCCTGTGCAACATTCTAAGACCAAACACATTGCACTTCGACATCATTTTATCAAAGATCATATTGAGGATGACAACGTTGAAGTTCATTTTGTAAAGACAACAGATCAACTTGCTGATATTTTTACTAAACCGTTGGATGAAAAGACTTTTCTAAGAATTTTATCGGGCTTAGGCATGCTTCATGCAAATGTTGTTCCTGGTCTAAATTTGTTATAAAGACAAGAGATTTCAAAATCTCGCTGATTCATTCATAGGTTACTGTTCACCATTCAGCGTTCGACACGTTTCGCTTTCGAAATTCCTCTGAAAGATTCAGCATATGCTTCGCGACTTTACACCAAACGTTATGTCACTACATTCATACCTTGTATAAGACGTTTAACACTCCGCATGTTTGGTACTTTTTTTTGTTATTTTCAAAAAGACGTTTTTCCTTCTTAAGTATTTTCATTAAAAAAAAATCAAAAATATCAAAAAGATTTTCTTATTGTTGTTATTTTCATTCAAAAATCAAAAATTTCAAAAAGATTTTCTTCATTTTTGTTGTTTTTATTCAAAAATAAAAAATCCAAAAATATTTTATATTTTCTTTTTGTTTGGTTAACTTGTTTTGTGTAGCTTGTTTTCGAAGTCTCTTAGTGACAATTGCAATGCAGATTTAGGGAAGGTATAAATTCACAACTTTCTCCTAGTTAGGTGTCCCTAGAAGTATGCTTCAACATGTTGTCCCAAGCCTCCATAACTCAATGTGTTTCGAAGCCTTAATGGAACTCTCATTACGAGAAGTCCTTCCCAATCAGGCTATAGTCACATTAGTCATTGAGCTACCTTACTCCTCTCAAAAGGGTTAAGAGTTTCCTGCTTGGTCCACTTATAGCAGAGGTACATTTTGATTCTCAAACCAATCTTTTTCACCATAAATTTCTTTCATGATCACACACAATGACACATACCCAAGACATATCTCGTCAAAACCAACCAGGTTATTGGTATGTACATAATCTGTGTTTAGGATTTGGATTCATGAGACTGTGATGAAGGTGAAACCCATCATTTTGAAACCTATAAGGAATTGACGATGAACTTTTAGCTCAAGCTTTTAACGAAACATTTGTTTTAATACCATATTTCGATATTCAAAATCATATTCTTTCGTTTTGAGTAGTCTTGATAAAATGCTATTAACCCAAGACATTTTTGTACAACGAGATCTGACACTTCTTTTTCTTGGAATATGATTTTCGTCTGAATATCAATTTGATCCTTCGTTACTTGATGTGTTTTCTAAAGCATAATTGTCACTAACTACACTGGTCATACAATTAATTTTATTTACAATTTCTCACACTTATGTTAAGTTGTGATATGTAACAAAATTTGTGCCTACCAACGAAGGCTAGTTTGTATAAGGGTAGTGTTTGTGTCGAAGCTGTAATGTTTTAGTCCTTTATATTTTTTTGTACTCTTTAGTTATCCCTATAAAAATGGGATGAGTATTAGAGTTAGAGAAGTTCTTGGAGTCTTCGACTTGTACTCTCTGTGACATCCCCATTTTCACGGCCAGAAAAGACCGATTTTGTTTATGCTTTATAAAAATCAGAGTACTTCTTTTAATAAAAATGTTGCGGAATTTGTTCCCAGAAAAATATGATAAATATGTTATTAAAACATTTTTGAAGAAACGTATTTTATTCATTTTAAAACGTTTGGGATGTCATTGTTAATACATAAACATAAGCATAAACAGAACTTACATTTATTTACACTAGTGATCTACATCTCTTTAAATCTCTCAGTGTAATGTGACTTCATATCAACACCTGTGATATAAATAAACTGAGTGGGTCAGGTTGGGAAGCCTGGTGAGTACACAGGGTTTTCAACCCACAATAATATAATTATTATGTTTAAACAATCAAGCAATTAAACCCCATTACCCATCCCCATTATATTCTCTATTCTTAAGGATCTACCCTAAGAATCAGTTTATTCCTCGTTCATTCGTTCCTAAGGATCATCCAAAGGAATCGACACGAAGTCCATTGTTGCCATGGTTTACACAACGGGCACTAAGTCTGCATAGTCGCCAGGGTTTAGGCATCAAGTCTGCATGATCACCAAGGTTTATGCAACAAGTCTGCATGGTCACAACACCTATAGGTTGCGAGCCTGCTAGTGTTCCACTGGACTGTCTAGAATAGTCCGTGGTTGTCATCCATACTCTGCTGAATGACGGGGACATTTTTTGGGAAAAAGGCTTCTCACATCGTACACCTCTCACCCATACCTCATGGTCTATATCACCTCTCAACTCATCGTCCAACTCATATTTCATCTATTATATCTACCCATGTTTTACCCCAACATTTTCGTAGATATAAAATACATATATAGTTTAAATCATTTAAAACATGTATAAAATCTTTCACCGAGCATAGACAGCAAGTAAACAGACAATATGCACACATAACACGTAGTAAATACTTCATATATATGTGTAAGTTGAAGGGGACCATGCACTCACCTGAAAGGTGGTGACTCAGCACTCGGACAGCGCTTCGATACTCTCAAAACAATTTTCCTTCGATAAAGCCTAATATCAATACCACTAGGGTTTAGTCTAACGATAACCGCGACAAATTAATAGTCCAGCTATTATTATTATTATTATATAAGTGTTAAATAACACTCGATATAACTCATAATAATAGCCCAAATACTCATTATAAGTTCCTAATAACGTTACTATATTAAAACATAAGCTATACTACAGATAGGGTAGGCATAGCTCACTTACAGCGGGTTTTCTTGAAAACCGGGTTTCGCTGGAGCAGCGTTCCCGAGCCGAAAAGCTCTTTTCTCGGGACTCCGGGAGCCTCATGGCTTCCTTCGGGTGCTAGGGGGTTTACCTAGGCTTTAGGGGGGGGGGGGGGGGTTGGGAGGCTAGAGAGAGAACTTAGAGAGAGAAAGTGAGTTTGGGAGGTGTGAAGAGAAGAGAATGCCCGACACCTCTATTTATAGGGGTGCTGTCTGACCTACTCACCAAGTAGGAGGACCTACTCGCCGAGTTGGTGCATGTGGCAACCTTCTGGTGGTGCCACGTGTCCAATTTTGGTGGTGCCACGTCACCCCCTATCGCGTATCAGCCTTCAAACTTAGAAAAATCATAACTCTCGAATATGAGTTCCGCTTTCGACGTTCTTTATATCCACGCGTAGGTAAAATCAATATCTACAACTTTCGTTTAGACTCCGTCGGCTAATTCTCGACCGATCTCAAATTTAACAGTAGGAGGCGTTTAGACTGTTAAATGACCGCGAAGAATTCGTAGCTCCTTCATACGGACTCCGTTCTCGTCCATCTTTTTACCGTTGAGTTCCTATTAATGATATCTTCAACTCTCATTTAGGTCGCGTAAGCCAAAAACCGTTCGAACTAAAATTCAAGTTTCGGGCCGTGCACTGCTAAGTTGAATCTTAGAAAAATCATAACTTCTTCATACGAAGTCAGATTTGGGGGTTCTTTTTATGGATTTTCTCGGTTTAAAATATTCTAAGACTTTAGTTTAGATCACTAAGGCTAAAAAGTCCTCCATCGTAAATTCACTATTTGCGTCTCCCGGTGCCGTGCCGGTTTTGCCGTAAAACTTCGGCGGGTCATAACTTCTTCGTTATAACTCGGATTTCGGCGTTCTTTATATGTACGGAAACCTTGAGACATATTCTAAAACTTGGTTAAGACTATTTATTATAAATAATCTTTTGCCGAAAAGTTGTTTTCGACACTTATCGCCTCTAAATTGACTAGCCCGGATCTGCGGACGTTACACTCTCTATTTTTCTTTGTATCTTGTTAAAGCGTAATCGAGCCACACATATTATTTTTACATCGTGTGTTCATAATTCATTTTAAACTCTGATTACGTTTCATATACCCTGTCATTAACAACTACAAGTCTTCTTGATGGCGTTTGAACTTTCATATTGTTTACCAATAAGGTCACCGACATTCCAATAATGATTGGAAAAATATTTCATCATCGGATGAAGATGAAGATGAAAAATCATTCATCATTTAATTGTGTTTGTGTAGAATGTATAGAAATATTTTGTAAAGAATGTGTGATAGTTATAGTGTGTAATGTGTATAAAACAAGTTAGTATATATATATATATGTAAAAATGGTAATTTAAAAAAATGTTTAAAATGCTCAAATGGTCAAATGATCATTACATTATTCTCTCTTCTGTTACATTATTCACGCCTAGGTGTGGATGGCAATTCGCCCTTACGAAAGGTCATAAGGACCATACCTCATAGCCTAACCTAGTTCAAGTTCTCAATATTACCCATGATCCATATATTTATTAGCTAAATGTGTGATTTTAGTCTAAATGTAAGATCCTTTGTGAGCTTTTTGTGTATGATTTGTTGCCCGAACAAATTCTTTGAAGATGTCGTAAAGTTGAACAAATGTTTAAGGCAATATGTCTTCCTTTACCTAAAAATTCATATAACATCGTTGCTTCCACCTTTAGTCTTTTCTCCTTTGACATGACCCGTACACATTCAAGACACATGGTATGATAAAATGTATGGCGACATGATAGGTTCACAAATAATTTTAATATTCTAAACCCCAATCCAAACTTGGAATTTATCCTCAAATTTAGGTTTACATGTATCTCCATAGGGTAATGGGGATCCTCATGTAAAAATAACTACAAGAATCACCATTCCTTGAAAACCCAACTAGGAATTTGTCCGTAAAACTAGATTAAACTTCATCTATAAAGCAAGACTCGATCTTATGAATTCCAGTTACAGTAAATAATCTCAATGAGTTCACAATGACTAAAAGACTCTTTCATCATCAAAAAGGTATTAGAAATATCCGAACATCTTAAACGAGTTCACAATGACTAAAAGACTCTTTCATCACCAAAAATGAATCGCAAGTATCCAAACATCTTATACAAATTCCAAAATATTACACTAAACTATAATTTGACTGGAGACCAAACATCTTATACAAATTCTAAAATATAACATTGAACTGTAATTTAACGGGAAACTTTTAGTTTCTTTCTAATTACCTCCAAAACCGATTTTTCATTGTTCAAGTTAAGCTATTAAGAAGTCACTTTGATACAATAATAAAATAAAAAGTTGTCATTAAAACTAGGGATATCTGCAAAAAAAAAAAAAAAAAAAAAAAAAAAAAAAAAAAAATCCTTATATTTTGACTCTATTGACAAAAAAATCACACATGATTATTTTTTGCAATTTAACCATTAAAATGGATAAACACTTTCGAAACAATCATTGTAACCGGTTAGTGCTGGTCTTAATTGTTAAATTGTAAAAACAAAAAAAAATCATGGATGTCTTTTACGTTAATAAGGTTAAAGTTTATATATATATATATATATATATATATATATATATATATATATATATATATATATATATATATATATATATATATATATATATATACTAGTTTATAACCCGTGAGAACCACGGTTACAAATTTAATTAAATAGTAAAAAACTCAAAATTATTAATCACTTAAATAAATTATTAATTAAGAGATTTTTTTAGTTATATAAAATTATAATCATTGATTTAAATAAATATGTAAAATTATATTACTTTATAATTTGTATTAATTTTATTTTAATTTTATTCTAATGTTATTAATTTAATGTAATTAGAGTGAAAAATTTAAAATTTAAAATTTAAAATTTAAACTTGTATAATCAATAAGTTGATAATTGGCATGCATTAATTAGGAGATATAATAGGGTGACATATGGCAAAAAAAAATATGCATTAATTATAAGGCCTAATATGTTGACACATGTCAAAAGGAGAATAAAACTATTCTTTTATTAGATAGGGATATATATATATATATATATATATATATATATATATATATATATATATATATATATAAAATTTATTTGAAGAAAACTTATATTTATTTATTAAAAAACTCAAAATAAAGATATTTTTTTAATAAAAAACACAATAATGATAATGTATATATTCTATATAACTTATGAGAGATTTGTTGATTTTTCGCAATAAGTGTATTTGTATGCCAAATGTTACCTCATTGTTGAATTTTTAGATCTTGGGTGTAAAATGTTTACCATAAAACTACAACTTACCAAATATAATTTCACATTCGAACAACACCTTAAAAAATAATGCATATCAAAGGTTGTTATTACCACCACCCTTTGCCACCAATAACACCATCTTCACCACAAAACATCGATAACCCCCATCAGCACCATCTCCGACTCACCTTCTGCATTCTTCATCTCCGACCCACCATCATTACCATTGTTCACCTACTGGTTTTTCTCGTCACAACATTCTAAAAAGCCCAAAACGACAAAAGTTACATAAATATGAGCCATTAATAAACACAATTTTGGACTTAGGACATTACCACACATTTCATGTAAATATGAGGGTTTTTACGGCAACAACGCTAATATAAGAGCTACAATAATTATAAAAACACATGGTAAATACAAATAATATGATTGTTGTTGATTTGTCGTAAGAATTGCGTTTCTAGGCCACATATATATAATGAGAAAATTATTTTATGTTTTTAATAACTAAATATAAGATTTATTCGAATAAATTTAGTATATATAAAAAAATCATTAGAAAAGTCCTTAACCTTTGACATTATTAACGAAAAGTAATCCATGATTTTTTATTATTTATTTATTTATTATTGTTATTATTATTATTATTTTGCAATTTAACCCTTAAAAGTAGCATTAAACCAGTTACAAGGGTTGTTTTTTATTTTTTAATTTAACCCTTAAAACTGATACTAAATCGATTTCAGGGGTTAAATTGTAAAAAAATAACCAAGAATGACTTTTTTGTCAATAGAGCCAAAATATAAAGATTTTTTTTTATATATTTCATTTAAACTAATAAGTAATATATTACATATAAACCATATATTGATGAATTTACAATCGTCAACTATTCCATTTGACATATTTACATGTCCAATATCACCATGTCATAAATAATTCACCAATTCATCATGGTAGACTACTTCTCAAACCATTTTGCTATAGTTACATAAAACTTATAAGTTTCCATAACGCCATCACATTGGTTTCTTACGTTATGATCACGAGTTTTTCAAAGTCATGGAGCAGTTCATACATAGCTTTTGTTCAAGTTTTTTTTTATTTCATATCTGATTGATCAACATTATAGTCTTTTTAGACCACACTTTATAACGTTTAATCTTGTACCACGTATATAATATGGTTGCTACCCACCACCCCATGACGACCAAGGAATGTATGCCATCTCTAACCTTGTTGTGGACTCATCTCCGTAGCTTGATACAATTTGCTTCCGTTTGTTTCTTTAGTTTGTTTTTCAAGGAAATTTCCTTAACGAGGGTTTTCGTGTTAACTTTTGTGCACCGACTAATCCCTTTCTGCGAATATAAGAATATGTCTTATGTGCTAGAGTCAGTGCAGATGAACTGAGTAATGTTAGGATTTGACTACTAGTCAATAAATTATCACTATATCTTCCGTATATTTTACCAAATCACTATAACCCAAAGGTTAGTTTCTTTCACGCTCTCATCAATCTGAGTCTGGGTTTGGATTTTGTTATGATTAGTTTACATTTAATTGTTGAGATTTTCGTTGAAAGTATTATATTTAGAGTTTATTGAGAAGGGAGAAGAAAAATATCATAGAGACAATGACAAACCTGTCACAAACATACTTTTTGCAATTTTATAAGAAAAAACCAATAATAATAATAGTAACAATAATAAGAATAATAAAATAAGGGAACATTTTTACAGATTACTCAATTGAATAATATAGTTATGAGACAAATAAACTATGGGAAAAATGGTCTTTTAGCGGCGAAACAAAAGAGTGATTAGTGGTAAATTAGGCAACATGTGGTGGTCATGTGGGACCTATTAAAGCATTAAAAAGAGGAAAGCACTAAGATCCGGGAAGGCCCACATGTAAAACGAACCCGATATAAATGTTGCACCTAAATGTTGTTTTTCTGTATCATGGTAGTATGATCTATGTATATTTAGTCTTTAAAATTGCGAACTTTAATGTAAAAGTTTTTTATTTAGATCATGAAAATTTCTCATTTTTAATGTACTCATTGGAAAAGAATTATTAAACTTGGGTAATTTATCAAAGAAACATTGAGGACAAGGTGCCTAACTCCTTTTTTCGTTAAAGCAAGTATCCATCCTTACTATGCTTTCGTTTTCCATGTTTGTTATTTGTTCATTTGTTATCTTGCAAGAGAAGAAATGTTACAACTAATGTTATTTTATATTTTATTAATTTTAGGGTTAACATTGCTTTTAAAAAAAAATAGAAACAAACTATTTCGATGGCTTTTGTTGACCAAGTTGTCAACAAACTGATTCCATTAAATATAAACATTTTTTTTTGTTTTTTTTACCTGTTCCTAAAAACTTTAACTAGTTCTAACTTCTATAACTTTAAACAAATTTGGCTCGATAAGAATCAATCTCGGTTTTACTTGTTAACATCCCTGCATGAGTGTATGTGTTGAACATTAATCTACAATCGATTATATAATTATGTATTTTAAAAATATTATACACAATAATAGAAAGTTAACACGGAAATAAAAATACACTCCGGAAATAAAAACACATTATTATATTATGTTTTACCATGTTTAAAAGACAAGAAGTCGGTCTCATAATATAAACAAAACTTACATCACCGAAACAACTAAAATCCCACTTTCGTATTTTCTATATATTTTTTTAGGTTTCTTTTCGGCTTTTTTGACCAAGTTTTACTATGGATTAGACGCATTTTCTTCTGTTTCAAAAAGTAATATTTGTTTATAAATGGTCATTAAAAATCGGGGATAGTTGTTTAATTTTATGATTTATTATAATATACTTTGAATTTAATTTTATTATTTTATTTAATAAAATATATATTTTTATGTATTGAACTATTGATTATTGATCATAAAGATCGCTATTTTTTATTACGCATTTATACATTAAAAGTTGATGATATTATTTTAGAAAAGACAAATAAAACCCATAAATCTTCTTATATACCTTTCTTCTCTGTAATCTGTACACTCCTGCATTCACACAGCCTCCCTTACCCGCCTTTTCGCTTCTTCGCCTCCATCACCCATGTGCGATCACACCCTCATCTCATCCCGATCTCTCACTCTCTCTATATATACACAATTTCTATACGTATACGTCGGCTTAGAAGACTAATGTGAAAGACGAGCTTTCGTCATGTTTCGTGTTTTCTTTCCGTAATTCAATCATACAAATGGATTTCAAGACTATCAAGAATTTGGGGTTCCTTTGATTTCTTCACTGAAATTTTCAACTTCAAACATCATCAGCACCTGAAGGAAGAATGGTGAAGAACCCCTTGTCTTTATTGTTCTTCATCGTCTTCATCACCTCTGTTTCACCTCTCTCCGTACAATCAGAAGATCAATCCAAGTTTATATTAGGTTTGCTCCCTTTATATGATCTTTTTAATGCTTATTGATATGTCGGTTCTGGGTTTTTTTTCGTGTTTGCGGAATTCAACATGTTTCACCAACAAAGAAATCATCTTTAATCGAATTTCTGAATTTTCTAAAAATGGGGTTAAGGATTCAAGGTTCTTGTTGAATTTTTCTTCGAAATTGAGAATGTTTCGTAAACTGATAGGTCACTTTCTGGTCATACTTTACTTCCTGTTCATGTTTTCCATCATTAAAGTTCATTAATATGATTTATGAAGATTATAAATTTTGGTGAGTTTTGGAATTGGGGTTTTTCATTTTTGCTGTTTTGTTGTTTGGAGTTTGGTGATTATGTCTGTTTCTAATTGGATGAATGTAATGTAGACACATTGGGTCAATTTCTGTTAGTGTATATATAGTTAGGCCCTTAAAAGTTAAAACCAGTCTAACTAGTAGCACCACCCTAAATGGCACACCACCCACCCGGCGGCGCTGCTCCTAACTCCCGTCGCAGTCGTAGCCCACTCGGCCTAATTCCGGCTGCTCTATCTGTCGCAGTCACCGGTATTCCTGTTTTGCTCGACGGAGCTACAGATTATCCGATGCATACCATCAACCGTCGTTCTCCAAACTTGTTCATCCCTGACAGCCAGATGATGTTCAATATGCTGAGTGTTTGTGATCATATGATGATATCTACTGAAGAATTCTTAAATTCTAACCCTGGGTGGATACCAATTGTCTCACAGCTCTACGTCTCTGTTTTATGGGTCGTTCATATTCTCAGAGTCTTTGCTAAATATGGATATGGAGGAGCTATCATCCATAACTCAATTCGTGATTACTTTGTCGGATACGAGGAGTGTATGATTCCGGGTCCTCTCGTTCCTTTCTTTCAATCCATCGCCGCCGTCAAGGGCCCTTTTGACTGGATCGGCGATATCCTCCCTTGTTTTCCAAGCTTTCATGAATTCTGGGATAACACCACCAGATCCCCATCTCACAACTACGCAAGACAGATACCTTTTCCTGCTCTCATGCTCGATCAACTCGCCAGATTCGGAGCTTCTGTTCCTGAAACCGATCAAGACTCTAATTACACCACATTTCAATGGTATTCAAACGTCTTCAACATCGATTTTAAAGATGCTGAAAACCTCTACTTTGTCGGACCTCAAACCTGTGGTTCTCTGTATGTAACTCAGTCACAATACGACAATGCTCGCAGATTCTGGGCTTCAAGACTTGGTAATTTTACACGACTCAACTTTAATCCTAACCAACCCAACTTGACAAACTTCGAACAAGTTTTGGGTTTTACCATACAAAATGGAACCAATCAATTTTCATGGTTCCCAGTAGTAGCCATGGTCATGGGAAACTACACCCGCTACTTTAAAGAGTCTGTTCCCCTAAAGTCCATCGACATCGCCGGAATCGGTTCCACAGCCATCCATGGCCACCCAAAACGATCTGCAACCGTGTCACAGTGGCTGTACCCGCCTGATAACCATATCACTCCTTTTACCTCCACTCGATTCGAACCACTGCGACCAATTCCGTATGACTTAGATGTTACTTTCTCCCATGCCCACCATGGGATTGAAAAACTAGCTGAACGATATGCCAACATCGCCTTTACGAATATCAATTGGTCCAAAATTGACAACGACAATGACAAGTTTATCGGCGTTGAAGAGAACGCCCCCTTTTACACCGGAGATTATTGGAAGATGCTTCCTCATCGATCAACCTGCCCTGTTTCAGCCTTTTCAGTCTCTTCTCTTTATACTAATGTCGTTGCTTCCAGATATCACGTTAACTATCTTTAGCTTTAGGTCGTTAGTTTCCAGTCATTTCGTTTCTTGTACTGAAATCAACATTAACAACGAATATGATGCTTTTGTTGAATTTTAACATTTCTGCATTATGTTAATACGCAATTCCTATGCGAAATTAAATCTTTTAATCATAGGGAAAGATAACTTCGGCCATTGGAGAAACGGGATCTTAAGCTCAACGCCTGCAACTGAAGCTCCTTCTCCCTCCAACTATCCATCCAACACACTTGTATTAGCAGGATCAAGAACAAAAAGACCCGACATTCTTAACCATTTCAAACATTATCAAGCTGGATGGGACATTACCAATAAACATTACTGGGCTGTAAGTTTAAAGATTCATAAATTTAGTCTCAATTCATACATTCAAATATCCAAATTTTCAAGCTTTTAGTGAAATTATCAACAGTCTGTTGGATTTACAGGCGTTGCTGCTTTCATTCTTGCAATATTATGGTTCGTGTCCTTTGGATTGGCCATGATCATACACCATTGTTGTGGATGGAGAATAGACATTAAAGGCCAACAATCACACAGCTCTCAAAGGCTTTGCTTGATTCTACTTCTTGTTTTCACATGTGCTTCAGCGTAAGTTTTTTATATTATGTCAACTTTATTATTGATTTTTATTGTGAATTTTGGTAACAATCATGTTGCTACACAGGATTGGTTGCATACTTCTTTCAGTGGGACAAGATCAATTTCATGGGAAAGCCATGGACACGTTGAATTATGTTGTAAACCAATCAGATTACACTGTTCAAACACTTGTAAATGTCACGGGGTATTTGTCATTAGCAAAAACTGTAAATGTTGCCCAAGTTTTTCTTCCTTCAGATGTGAAAGATGATATTGACCACTTGAATGTTGACTTAAACAATGCTGCAAATACATTGAGGCTGAAAACGAATCAAAACTCACATACGATTAAAACCGTTTTTGATACAGTGTATGATTCCATTTCCTCCTATGAGTACAAGATTATTATCCGATTTATGTTAAATTTTGAAAAAGTTTCTGATTCTTTGTGTGTTTCAGGCGATTATCAATGATTGCTGTTGCTGTAGTGATGCTTCTTGTTTCACTTTTAGGCCTTTGTAAGTATGCATTAAAAGCATGAATCTACTTACTTCCATTCATAACATGATTGTTTTTTGGCTTGTGTTTTATGATTTTCATTGTGTTTTCCCTCGTTTTATTGCAGTTTTGTCTATCCTTGGTCACAAGAACACAATCTACATGTAAAGTTACTTTCTTTTTTCGTTTTATGGACTTGTTTTTTAAGGGTATAATTGTAATTAACTCATCGTATCTCTTTATGCAGATTCATTATCAGTGGATGGCTACTTGTTGCAGTTGCCTTCATTCTATGTGGAGCCTTTGTGATTATCAACAAGTAAGACGGATATCAGTTTAAAATTACATAAAGTTCCAAACTTTCTTGTTTCGGCGATGTGTTAAGTTAAAATTACGAAATTGCCCATTACCAAACTAATGCGCTAATGTGTTTTTTTTTCAGTGCAATCACGGACACTTGTATGGCAATGGGTCAATGGGTGGATAATCCACATGCCGAAACTGCCCTTAGCAACATCCTTCCTTGTGTCGATCAAGCAACTACTAATGACACATTGTATAAGAGCAAATTAGTGGTTAATGATATTACAAATATCATCAATGGATTCATAGGTTCTTTTGCCAATTCAAATGCGCCACCTGGAGGGAACTCTAATTACTATAACCAATCTGGACCTTTGATGCCATATCTTTGCTATCCGTATGACTCTCAACTGCACGAACTGGAATGTCCCCCCCAATTGGTTTCAATGGCAAACGCTTCTGTGGTACGTGAATTTGACCTTTTAAGGTCAATTTTGACCAACTTTCATCTTCCGAATTTGTGTGAATTTTGTTATGAATTGAATCCCTAAAAATATCGAGGTGTTTCTTTTGTTATAGTGTTTAATTTGGTTATGGTTACGAACCTTAGTATTATGTAACTTTGTACCTTTGAAAAACACCCAATTTTGTATTTGAAGTTCTAGTACATCCCGCAAGTTTTATTCCTGGAAGTAATTCTATAGGGACTTGTATCTCATGCATTGGGCTTTGTACATTTCTCAAGATTCAACCTTTTTAGCTCCCTATTCAACTTGGATACCTTTGTACATTTATCAAGATTTGAAACACCCATTTTTGCATTTGGGGTTCTAAATAGATAGGCAAAATCTTTTTCCTGGAAGTGTGATCGTGTAGTGACTTGTACCTCGTGCATCGATAGTTGTACATTTTCCAGATTTTGACTAACTTGACTTATGGATTTACAGGTGTGGCAGAACTACATTTGCAGTGTGTCAGAATCAGGTTATTGCAGGAGCACAGGAAGATTGACACCAGAGATGTATCAGGAACTGGTTGGAGCAGTGAACATAAGCTATGCCCTGCAACACTATGCACCACCATTGCTCAGCCTTCAAGACTGCAATTTTGTACGTGAAACATTCAGAATCATCACCTCCGATCATTGTCCTCCATTAGAAGATCGTCTTCGAATGGTGAATGCAGGGTTGGCTCTTGTTTCTGTAGGAGTGATGCTTAGTCTTGCACTTTGGATTATGTATGCAAACCGGCCTCAAAGGGAGGAAGTGTTTGGAAAGATCTCGTGTAAAATGATGGGCAAATGCAATGGTAGTAATATGAGCATTGGTGTAGAATCCAGAAGTATGAAAATGGCAAGAGGTGAAGTTTAAGATGTTAGGAAAGTTGGGTTATGATGGTATTAGGTTTTATATATATACATATATAGAGTAATGTGATACGGGGTTTTTCGTTTTGATCTTCCCCTTTCCCTGCCAGATTCAATATGGAGCGAAGCACCATTTTGGATTTTGAGCTGGCGTATAATGTGTAATCATATATGGTTCTTGTTTGAATTCGTTGTCATAAATCATAAATTTCCATATTTAGAGGTTGTTAACTAAATTTGTTAATGAATTGACATAAATGTTTGTTTTTATTTTGTTATACCTTTTAGCTACTAAGTGAGCCTTATATACTTCTCAATAGTACCATTAGGTCCAAACTTCTTCTAGAATATCCATTAATATCTAACTGGTGTTTGTCTAGGAGGCAAATATATCAATTTCCAAGTGTTTTTCAAAAATATGGAGTCGATTCCACTTTTGATTGCCTCATTCTAATAAAAAGCTTTAAATGAATTCATAAATTCCTTATGTGTTTGGAGTTCGTTATTTATTATGATTGTCATGTAATTTGGATCCAAAAATTTTGGTTGGAGTTCGTTATTTATTATGATTGTCATGTAATTTGGATCCAAAAATTTTGGCTATTTTGTCATGTTTGCTTCTATTCTCTTCTTAAACCTTATAATAGCTTTTTTCTTTATTTGAATGTAAACTTTTATTAAGATTGGTCGGTCATCCTTCTAGAGGTTTTTTTTTCTTTAAATAGGAAATATTTTTCCTTTATCCTTGTAAGGAAAATTATTTTCAAAGAACTTAACTTATGTTGAATCTATGACGATGTTATACACTAATACGTAAAAATTATGGACTAAGTAAAAGTGCTCAACCTAAGACTTAGTCTCACACATGCATACCAATATGCCTTTTTTTTATTTCCTTATTCCATGTATTTTCCGTAACTTATCTTTTGTATAAATTGAGTTGCACACTCCTTGATTGAACAAGCAGAATACAAATTCGTTTTATGGTATCAGAGCATCGGCTCTTCCTTTTCCCTTTTTTTTCCTTTCATTGCTTCACATAAATGGCAGGAATACTGTCACTAACAAACTCCAATTCTCTTCTCAATTTTCAAATACCATCTATCCGTGTGAAACTCGATAGAGATAATTACGTCTTGTGGAAGACAGATATTGTGTCAACCCTAGAAACTTTTGATCTTGAATCACATATCATCAACCCTAAACCTCCACCAGAAACGCAAGTTGTTCCGGCCACAGAAACCACTCCCACTTCAACCGAACCTAATCCTGAGTTCACTACATGGAAGAAACGGGATCGGTATGTGTTGCTTTGGCTGAAGTCTAGGTTATCAGAGCGTTCCTTGGCTCTTGTTTCGAGATCTACCACGTCACAAATGGCGTGGGTTGTCATTGAGAAAACATTCAAATCACAAACTGGAGCCCGCAGAATGGCTATGCAGACCCAATTACAACCCCTCCCAAAGGGCTCCCTTTCGATGATGGAATACATCGAGAAAAAGCGGCCCATCTCCGATTCTTTGGCAAAGGACCTTAACCCAATTTATGATGGACCTTAATTCTTACATTCTCGAAGGTTTAGACTCATCATACGGCCCGTTCACTACAACTTTTATGATAAAGAATGATGATGTTACTGTTGATGACCTCGTGAATTTGCTTCTGCAAGAGGAGGCACGTCTTGAAGAAGAACACTCTCACATCTCCACCACTGTTTCAGAATCCAACAGTTCCACAATCTTGGTTGCCAATCGTTGCTTGCCCCGCTCTTCTCCAGTGAAGACTGCTTTTTCTCCTTCCTCACATAATCGGTATCAAGATTCTAGGCGCAAGCTTCAATGCCAACTATGTTCCAAACCTGGCCATGAAGCAATTGACTGTTGGCATCGTACAAACCAAACTACTTTCTGTCTCGACACCCTCCTCCCAAACGATCGATCAACTATGTTGCATACAACACCCCATCCACTATTGTTGATCCGTCTTGGTATTTCGACTCAGGCACCACCGATCATGCTTCTCCGGATCTAAATCATCTTACTGTTGCAGAAAATTATCAAGGCTCGGATAAACTTCAAGTTGGTAATGGTAATAAAATGTCAATTTCTCATATTGGATCATGTTTTCTAAATCATATCAAGTTGTCTAATGTCCTTATAGACTTACCAATGACAACCAAGTCTATCTTGAGTTTTGGCCTCACTCTTGTCTTGTTAAGAATTTTCAGGGCAAGACACTACTTCATGGGGATGTTAAAGATGGTCTTTATCGGCTACCCTATCTCTCCTATACTCAGCCTAAACTTGCTCTCACCGGTGTACGCACCTCCCTCCATGGGTGGCACAAGAGACTAGCCCATCCACATGAACCGTTATTGCGTCATTTGGTTTCTTCGTTCAAGCTTCTGCTCACCTCAAATAAATATCCAGTTGTGTGTGACTCTTGCCCTCTTGTAAAGAGTCATTGTTTCCATCTATCTAGTTCACATGTTGTTTCACATAAACCATTTGCATTAATGTACTCTGATGTATGGGGTCCTTCCCCCATTTTATCTATGAATGGACATCGTTACTTTTTGCTTTTTATAGATGATTGCACAAAATATGTTTGGATTTATTTTCTCTCTAAAAAATCACAAGTTTTACCTACATTTCTTCACTTTCGCAAAATGATCCATACACAATTTAATTGTGACATCAAATGTCTTCGGACTGATTGGGGTGGAGAATTTCACAATGTCTCCACCTTCCTCCACACACATGGCATTGACCATTGCCTTTCTTGCCCACACACCCCCGCACAAAACGGGGTTGTTGAACGTGGCAATCGTATTATAGTAAAAAAAAAAGGTCTCACTCTTCTAGCACAATTGTAACACCCCAAAATACGAGCCAAAAATTTCATTTTTAAAACATATACTTTGCAAAACATTATAAATAAAACATTCACCGATCATATCATTTCATAAAAGATGTCGTGTGTCTGGAAACCATTTTATAAAACATAATAATGTCAGAGTACAAATCTCCAGGAAGATCTCATAGTGCGGAATACAAAGCATGGATGTGATGTGCCGCTACCACGCCAGCTCCTTCCCTTTCGAAGAAGAGGTACCTGAAATCAAAACTGTAAACTGTAAGCACGAAGCTTAGTGAGTTCCCCCATCGTACCACATACCAAACAATCACATATCATACATACTGCCAGGCAATTTTGGGGTGCCCGACCTACCCGGTATGGCCATTTTGGGGTGCCGACCTACCTGTGTCAAGCCATTCTTGGGTGCTGACTACTCATGTCCAGCCATTCTGGGGTGCTGACTACCCTTCGTTCCTAATGACCGATCCTCAGGGACTATTTCACCCCCTACTGCTACTATCACATATATCATAATATAACAGATTATCAGACATATCTGGGGTGTCCGATCTACCCTTCGGTCCTAACGACCGAACTTGGGGACTATTCCCCTTCTACTACCACTATCACTTATAACATATCATGCCAGCATATAAACATATCATCACATACTGTCAGGCATATCTTGGGTGTCTGACCTACCCTTCGGTCCTGACAACCGAACTCTACTACTATCACATATTCATATCATGCCAGCATATAACATATCAGGTAATAGCAAACCTAGATAATATCACAAAGACAATCATCTAACATACAACTCCTACTAGTAGGCCGACATTGTGGCCGTAGACCCACCGCTACTGGAAGGTAACTCACCTCGTAGTAGCTGCTGATCTGCATGGGAACTATCTGTCTGCTGTCGCTGCTGCTCCGGAAATCCTCCGGCTGAAATTCCCACAAAACTCTCAATCAAATACTGCTAACCGTCCTTAGGGTAAAATGACCTTTTACCCCTAACCAAGCCAAGAGTCAAAGTCAAAGTCAACTTCCAGTTGACCCGACTCACCGAGTTGGCTCGCCAACTCGTCGAGTCCCTATCCGTTCGATTGACCATAATCCCGTCTTTACTCGTCGAGTTAGGCATCGACTCGACGAGTTTTCCTTCTAAACTGATGCCCAGTAGTCCTTCATCCTACTCGCCGAGTTGTATGAACAACTCGTCGAGTTCATCTTCATCCGAAGAACACTCTATGCTGAGACTCGCCGAGTTGTATGAACACTCGTCGAGTCTGTTCTTGAGGCAAGAAGATTGCCTTGGACTCGCCAAGTCAGGGAATTGACTCGCCGAGTTCCTTCGTGGGTGAGTCTGGCTTCCGACTCACTGAGTCACCCCCCCCCCCCCCATGACCCACGACTCCACTCAGCAAACACGAAAAGGGGGAAAACTCGGGGACTCGCGACTAGACTCGCCGAGTCTTTCACATGCAATTACTATATACTCGATTTTGCTTGAATCCAGCTCATGCCATACATAGATCTGGGTTCTTAGGGCTTGATTAACACGTAAAGTTTTCAACTTTACGTGTAAATCAACACCAATGAAGGTTTTAGGGCTCAAAATGCTAAAAGAGTAGATCTAGGGCTTTCATGCAATATGGATCCATAAAGGAAGTAGATTTCGAGCTCCTGGAGCTCAATCATGCCTAGATCTAAAGGTTAATCAACTTATCACAAACCCTAATTCGCAATCAAGCTTGGAAATGGCTCAAGAAGGACTTTAATGGAGCTCTAAGGGACTCTTAGCATGAAAACAGAAGGAAACTGAGTTATACCTCAAGGAATCTTTGAAATAACATCCAGATGTCTGGCCTCCTTCTTCTCCTCTTGATCCACCCTCCTTTTTCTCTCAAAATCTTCAAGAAATCACACCAAAGCACTTCAATCTCACAAGGAACGAGGTTAGGACGATATAGGGAGCTCTGAGGGTGAAGGAGTCGGGCTTGGGGCGCATAAGGTTGGTTTAAATAGGGTGCAAACCCTTGAAATTAGGGTTTCATCAGACAGCGGGGACTCACCGGTCCAAAATATGGACTCGCCGAGTCGCCAACTTAAACGTGCTCAATATCCTGGCTCTACTCGGCGAGTCAGGCCTACAACTCGCCGAGTCCAAGGATAAAATGCAAAATACTTAGATAAATTTTACGTACCAGGAACCAGGTGCCACAACAATCATCCTTACCTCAAAATTTTTGGGAACATGCTTTTCACACTACAACCTTCCTTCACAACCGCACCATTACTCCTACCCTTGCTTACAAATCTCCATATCAACTTCTTTACAAACGCGACCCCGACAATGCTTTTCTTAAAACTTTCGGTTGCCTTTTCTACCCATTCTTACGACCATATACCCAACACAAACTCGATTTTCGTTCACTTCCTTGTCTTTTTCTAGGCTACAGCTCTTCTCACAAGGGGTATATTTGTTACCATAAACCAATCTCTTGCATTTATATTGCTCGACATGTTCTCTTTAATGAAGATGCTTTTCCATACCAACAAAACATTCCCAATACCGTATCATCTCCTCCGATACTTGACCCACCTATTTATCCTCATCTCTTATCTCACGTTGCTTCCATTCCCATCTCAACACCCTCACAAACCCCATGCATCTTCCTCTACTCAGGTTCCTTCATCTCCTTCTACACCACCTTCACCTGATCTTCCCTTACCACCCACACACCCTCCTACCTCATCCTCCCCTCATTACCGAACACCTACAATCAGCTCCACTGCCAAAACAAAACTCACTGCCCCCTCTTATTTTCGACCCGCTGCTACATCCACCCACTCCATGCTTACTCGTGCTCGCACTCACTCTCTTCAACCCAAATAGTTTTTAGTCTCTCTCTCCCCTTCTCCAACCATTGAACCTCGTACCTTCTCCCAAGCTATCAAACAACCCCATGGGCAACTTGCTATGAAAATAGAATACGATGCTCTAATGAGAAATAAGATATGGTTTCTTATTACCCGTCCTACTAATGTTAATTTGGTTGGTTGATGGATTTACAGGATCAAGAGGCATTCTGATGGTTCCGTTGATAGATACAAAGCTCAACTATTGGCTCAAGGATTTAGTTAAGAGGAGGGAATTGACTATTTCGAGACCTTTAGTCCAGTTATCAAACCGACTGCAATTCGTGTAGTTCTCACAATTGCTCTCTCAAAAGGTTGGTGTCGACGCCAAATTGACATCAACAACGCATTCTTAAACGGTGATCTTTTGGAAGAAGTATATATGGCTCAACCCCGTGGTTTTGAAGACCCCTCCAAACCTCATCATGTGTAACATCCCAAAAATCAAGGGTAAAAATTTCACTTTTATTATAATCAAAACACTAATGTAACTTTATCCAAACATTTAAAAGCATCTCAAAATAAAACAATTATCAGAGTTCGTTCCCAAAATCACGTATTGTGGAAAACACAGGTGTATGCATTGTGATCAAGTCGGGCCCTTCCCTTTCGAACCGGAAGTACCTGAAACCATAAACTACAAACTGTAAGCACAAAGCTTAGTGAGTTCCCCAAATACCACATACCATACATATTATATGATCCGTACATGCCATACATGTCCAATCAATCAATAAAAATGATATGTGCCAACCATAATCTTGCCATTATGCCACGAGCCACCTCGTGGTCTTCCTTCTCGGGTCGGGGGCCAAAACCTTGGGTCTTACAGACAAGTGCTAGGAGCCACCTCCTGGTCTTCCATGCAAGCATCAAAAAGACAACTAGCATAAAATCTACAACTACTTAACTATTAAATTCCAGAGTTCAGACTCTGGTCTTGCATACAGATTGCCAGGAGCCGCCTCCTGGTCTTTCATACAAAATGTCAAGGGTTACCCCAGGGTCTTCCTACGATACATAAACCAAATGGGCCAACATTGGTGCCTTCGACCCATAGAACAGTGAGGAGACTCACCTCGAATGCAGAAGCTCACTGAAAGAAATCCTTAGTTGCTGCCCTGACGTCTTCCCGAGCTACCAATCCCAAAATAACACCGAATTAGCAATTGGATTCCAAAGTATGATCCATAATCCATACTTGGGGTCAAATGACCATTTTACCCCTGGCCCAACTTGAACCAAATGGAGGCCCAAAACTAATAACCAAAAAGGTCTGAAACAAAAGATCCACAAAGGCCCACTAATGGCCCAATTTTCCAAATTTGGCCCAACCCCCATATGGGCCTCATCCTAAGCCCAATAATGCAAACCCAATAAATTAATTTAATGAAAAACTCCACTTCACGAAATAAGTCCAAACTCAGCCCAAAGATGCAAGGCCCAAAAACACAAGTTCAAAGCCCACGTCGAACGCGGGGCGTACGCTCAACTTACGTTAGGAGTACCCGATGAATCCAGTTCGCGATTTCAAATTAGTACATTGGGCGTACGGCCAATTATGCGGGGCTTAACCTCGCTTAATCCAAAACTCGACTTTATGGCTTAACCACTTAAGCACTTTGCACCCAAACTTCAGAGGACCTTAAAATAAAGCTCTTGATGCATAAAGTCGACACCTTTATGCATTTGCAAGACTCAATAGGACCCAACAACCATCTTAAACCATTAAGACCCATTCTAATCCAACTAGAACATGCTTGGACCATTCTTAAACATCAAGCAAGCCTTTTTATGAACTAGAAACATCAGAAGAGGCAAGATTTATCACTCCAAGCTCCTAAAGTGGCTCAAACTCAGAAGGAGAACTTAATACACCATAAAAACCCTTAATTTTTCCCAAAACTCAAACTAGCATAAGAAGAATTCAAGATAAGAACTTTTTACCTCCTGAAGCTTCCCAAGTGTGTGAAGATTCTGGATCTATAACCCCAAAGCTACACCAAGCTTGATCACCAAGACCCACTTCCTTGAAATTACACTGAGAACCTTCAAAATCACCTCCAAGCTCAAGAATGCACCACTAAGGGATTAAGGTTCAAAATGAGGCTTAAAGACAATGGAGGCTGAGAAATGAAAGATCCTTGAGCTCATAAAGATGTTTAAATACTGCTCAAACACTAAAAATTAGGGTTTAACACTCTGCTCGCTACGTAGGACGTACCACCAGCTTACGTTGGGCATACTTACCTAGGCACGTGCCATCCTCCATGCACGCATGGGACCAGCTTACCAACTTTTTCCACCAAGAGCCATTTCTGCCATTATTTGAAACTACTCTAACTTCCTAAACTTAGGTCTGTTTCCAACGAACCTTATATCCATGGAAAGGTGGAGAGAAGCCCTGCGCTCCTAACAAAACACCATAGCCTTAAAACTTCTCGAACAAAACCCAAAATCCATAAAAGATCGAGTTATCAAATTACAATTATATTCTTGGCCTCCGAAGACATAATCGAACACCTGGATCACTTAAACCATAACACCCACATCCAAAAAGACCAAAACCTTTCTTCCCCAATGTAACACCTTGTTCCGAATCACTTTCCTAATTCGATATTGTGGTCTGAAGTTGGGTTATCATAAGGCTTAGGGCCTTTGGAAAAGAGAGATCTAGACCTATTTAGGTACGGATAATGTAATTGAGGTGATAAGGGAGTTTGGGATGTGTCTTGGATCCAAGGGGTATATCGGTAAAGTGGCAGTTCGAGCTCTTTATGATATTTGGATTTTTGTTCGGAATGTTTTGAGGTGATTATAAGTTGAAATATGTGTAGAGCTTCTCTCTACCTTTCCGTGGATATAAAGAACGTCAAAAACGGAGTTGAAACGAAGAAGTTATGGCCGTTTGAAGTTGGAGTGGTTCGGGTGAGTAATTGTTGACTTGTTGACCAAGCTCATTTAAGGCTCACGATGTGAGCATGAAGTGCTCACGATGTGAGCATGAAGTGCTCACAATGTGAGAAGCCTATGATGCACCAAAAACCTAATTTTTAGGTATTTAAAGGTATGAGATGATTAGGATTACTTCTCCTCGGCCTCTTTCACTCCCAAGACCTCTGAAAACCCTAATCTCAGCCCCCATTGCAGTCTTTGGTCATTCTTGGTGTTATTCAAGATATTTTGAAGATTTGAAGCCCTTTAAGGAAGAAGAAGATCATTGGTGGTGTGTTTTTTAGCATCTTGGCTTCATCATCAGCTAGTTGAAGAGCTTTTGGACCTTTGTAAGTCCTCAAGCTCATGCCTTTCCTTTCCTTACTTACTAGATCTAAGTTTCCATGCATTTCATGGCTTGTAATGTTGGTTATAATGCATGGGATCCATAAAGTTGGCAACTTTATGGATCATAGTGGTATCTTAAGTCCTATATGTTCTAGATCTGGACTTTGGTCATGGTTTTGGACTCCAAGTTTGAGTCTTGGACCTTTTTCTTTCATTTTGATCTAAGTTGGTGTTTAAGTCATGTATTGGACATATGTGACTGGAAAGCTTCAATTTTTATGGTCCTTGGGGTCAAGGAAGACCCTTTAGATTGTCCCATGTTAAGGCTTAATAGATTAGGAGCTTAATGCTCATTTTTGGTCAAATCCGGACTCACGACGTGAGGAATGAAGCCTCACGACGTGAGAGCGTGTTCGAGGAAGTTTCCGGGCCAAAGTCACGACCTCACGACGTGAGCATCAGTTGTGCAAGTTTTGGGCTCTTTGATTGAGGGCTAGCTTGGTATTGGACTTATCCTTTGGTTTGGGCTCACAATGGACTAAGGATTTTAGAGTAATGGACTTCTGGTTGGGCTTGCCTTACTGGGCTTTCCCTAATGGGCCTTGGATGATGAATTGGCCTTAGTGGGCCCAATATATTTTGGCCTTGATTGGGCACAATGGGCTTGGACCTTTGGGCCATCGGTAAATCATTGGTTCAGAAAAGTAAATGGGCTTTAGGGAAAATCCTATGTAAGGGTTTGGGCCCAATTTGGAAAATTGGGCCATTGATGGGTTTTTATGGATTTTATAGTTTTGGGCCTTGGTTGTGAATCTTGTTGGTCCAGGGTTGAAACGGTCATTTCATCCTAAGTAAGGATTATGGAACATGGTTTGGAACCTAATTGCTAATTGGGTGACATTTTGGTATTGATAGCTCGGGGAGTCGGCAGGGTTGTAGCCAAGGATTTCTTACAGTGAGCTTCATCATTTGAGGTGAGTTTCATCCTGTTTGAACGGGTCAAAGGCACTAAAGCCAGACAATATTTATGTTTATATGTTTATGGATTACGATCCGATGTCGGACGGTGCCCAAGGAATGTTGGTATGCTTGATGTCTTCGTGATTCTTGCATGTGTATGTATTTGTATGTTTCCGAATTACGGTCCGATGTCGGGCGATGCCCGAGGAATGTCTGTATGCTTTCCGGATTACGATCCGATGTTGGGCGGGGCCTGAGAAATGTTTATATGACTTGTTGTCTATGTGATACTTGTATGTGCTTGGTAGGGAGGTGAGTGTGGGTGGGGTCCCGTATCTCATCACTAGCTGAGTGTGGACGAGGTTCCATATCTCATCATTAGCAGAGTAGGGGAGGGGCCCATGATAGGCGAGGCGTTAGGACAAGAACATATAGTACTGTGTATAACTCTTTATGTGCTAGCATAATTATATGATATTGTTTGCATGTGTACAGCGGGCGTGGCCCAATGACAAGCGGGGCCTGGGAGAAACATATATGTATACCGAGCGGGGCTAGATGCCAGGCGGGGCCTGATGTCGAATATTGTATGATGCCAGGTGGGGCCTGATGAAGGGGTGAGGGGCCAGTATATGTGATTATTTGTA
The DNA here is from genome assembly GCF_002870075.4 of Lactuca sativa. NCBI lineage: Eukaryota > Viridiplantae > Streptophyta > Magnoliopsida > Asterales > Asteraceae > Lactuca > Lactuca sativa. The sequence continues at coordinate 77,154,030 of NC_056625.2, forward strand.
TGGTATGTGGTAGTATGGGGAACTCACTAAGCTTCTTGCTTATAGTTTTCAATTTTGGTTTCAAGTACATCTAGTAGCAAAGGGAAGAGCTCGGGATGACTGCATTGCACACATCATGATGTTCAGCCTAGGATTTTTACTATGATGTTGTGATTTGGAAAATCTGATAATAATGTTTTGAAATACTTTGACTAATGTTTTAATGGAATGGTTTGATAGCTAAGGTTTTATTTAATAATTAAAAATGAAATTTTGGTCATCAATTTTCGGGATGTTTCACCCAAGGCCCTAAGCCTCAAGAAAGTTGAAGATTGGGCCACAACCCTGAATAATGAAGCAAATCCGAAACCGAGTGTTACATCATGTTTGTCGGTTACACAAAGCTCTATATGGCTTAAAACAAGCCCCACGAGCTTGGTTCACTAAGCTCAAACAGTTCTTGGTTTAAAATGGGTATCATACTTGCCAATCCGATACTTCATTGTTTGTTTACCATTCAGCAACTGTCACCATTTACATTGAAACATCCCAAAAATACAACCCAACAATTTTGTTTTTAAATAATTATTAAAACCATAATATCAGCGCCATAGTATAAAATCATAAACCATGTGTCTCAAAATATCATAATATCTATCAACATATCATAATCTCATGTCAAATATTAGAGTAAATCTCTCAGGCTAAAGACTGTGGTGTGTGTCATGCGATCATCCGGAGCCCTTCCCTTTGATAGTGGAAGTACTTGAAACCACAACTGAAAACCGTAAGCACGAAGCTTAGTGAGCTCCCCCAAACTACCACATACCATACAAATAACATACAACTAGGAGATACGGGCCCCGCCCACTCTCATGGAGATTCGGCCCCCGCCCACACTGCGCTGTCTAGGAGATTCGGGCCCCGCCCACACTCCGCTGTCTAGGATATTCGGGCCCCGCCTACACTTCGCTGTCTAGGAGATTCGGGCCCCGCCCACACGCCGCTACTAACATGCATACAAGTATCACACAGACAACAAGTATATCTATCAAGCAATCACATAACTATACTCAAATAATACTATAAGATTCGAGCCCCGCCCACACTCGACTGCTAGGAGATTCGGGCCCCACCCATACTCAGCCACTAACATATCACATATATGGGTCGGCCATGGTGCCTTTGACCCGTTCCTAATGAAAGGGAACTCACCTCGCAAGACTGACTGTTGAAAACTCGAGTGAGGAATCCTTGCCAGCTGCTCCGGCGACTCTCCGGTTATCAATTCCATACAACACTTAATCAAAATCTGATAATCCGTCTTAGGCGATTCTATGGTTATTTTACCCCTGGTCAAAGTCAACATCCTGGTCAAACTCAACCTTCCAGGTTAACCTACTCGCCGAGTCAGCCTATTGACTCGTCGAGTTCTATAACTCAGAAACCCTAAAATCGCGACTCGGCTCGTCGAGTCACCCTATGACTCGTCGAGTTCCCAGGCTACCCATTTTCGCGACTAGACGAACTAACTCGTCGATTCATCCTCAGACTCGCCGACTCCTAGCATAGTCAGAAAAGAGACAATATGATCCAATTCGTTGAGTTCCTTGACAACTCGTCGATTTTCATGAACATCATCGAGGATCCTTGATCGGACTCGCCGAGTTCCCATATGAACTCGTCAAGTCCCTTGCATATCTAACCTAAACAACTGATTTCACACTTCTAAGGCTCCAAAATACAGATCCAGATCATTTCCATGGTCCATTTCTATAAAGTTGGAGACTTGATGACTTTGCACACCTCAAATGGACCCAAACTCAAGTTATAGCAACCTACTTCCATGAACATGACCATTGCTTGGACAAAAACGGGTTCAAGACCTCTTTTATGGTTCTAGAGGCTAAATTGTTGGGTTTTGGTATACTACAACATCCTATGGTGCACATACAACCCTAAATACCTTGGATCTATGTTTTCACTAATTATACATGCAAATGGTTTCCAAGGTATTAATCTTACAACTAGCATGCATTTAACATAAAAATATAATATACTAGTTAGTAGGACATACCTTTTGATGGAGCTTGAATTCTTGGTGTATTTGGTCTTAAAGAGCTTAGCCCCAATAGTGTGGAAGCCTCAAATGGAATCACAACACACCATAGACAAAGGATGAACTTGAGAGAGAATTCCATGCACACAAAAGACACCATGAACTCTAAAAAGATATAAGTGGCGATTTGGGCAATGAAGTATCTATTTATATGTGAGATTTCTAGGGTCATGGATATAACCCAAATCCATAACCATGGGTTTTATGATCCATGGTTCATGTGGCCCAACTCTTTATGTATCCATACATAAACTTGGTCCAACATGGATCATAAGCCCAACACATATAAATATAACTAATTATCATAATTAGTCTCCATAGATTTAATTAGTCTCTTTCGACCACTAAATTAATTCCAAATTAATTCTTGATCAATACTAATTAAATCATATGATTTCATATTAATAAATTATTACTTATAATATATTAATAAACCATAAATAACCTTATCTCAAAAGTCCATCCTAAATGGACCATGCTACTCTCGGGTCGAATACATACCAATAATAGTTATGAGCTTAGACACCTAATCCAACAGTCTCCCACTTGGATAAGTCTAAAACTATTATTCAAGTATGACTCCAAGATCCCAACTAGCAATCGTAGCTCTTAAAGCCGCTGTCAAACTCTAAACAAATCAAATGACATGTCCATTAGATAAGGGATCATATATTCCTCCATTCTAGATATCATATGGACTGAGATATGGATTATAATCATTCTCTCTGTCCATTTGTTGTTTCCCGATTTCCGATTTATGACGACTGACTAATTGAACAAATCAAATCAGTCCAGGCCCGGCCGAGCACATACGTTTGTCATCACCAAATCATCTAGGGGCCCACATATATCGCTTTTATGTCAAAGGTAAAAGGAATGGATAAACTTTGACTCATATGGCTTGTTCTACTACTTGTTGAATCATACACAAAGGCACGTTTTATAACATCAAGTTACCAATGCGTTTTCGTGCAATCAATGTATAACCAACTCATAGTAACAATTCATATCTCTAGGTTTGAAGAATATAAGATATTATCGTCTCATGATCACTCGTGATAAAATCCATGAAGTGATTCCAATGAGCGTGGGTTGAATCCAATACTCATAACTTATGAGCACTCATGAGTGTTGTAGCACCACCTTGTCCAATATCTTAGACCTCTACAAACCCAACCCATGACAGTCTTGATTCATATCTACTTCCAACATATGACCGACTGTGGATGGTTTGAATAACTTAGTCAATCAGAACAATGACCTAGTTATTCTGGAAGTCAAAACATGCAAAGTGAAACACAATAATAATCAAATCCAATATGGTCTCAGAACTTATGAATATAAATAAAACACCTTTTATTTATCACCATATGATTACACATTATTCATTGTTAACTGTTTTAGCTATCAACTTTATTCTTGAATTAAAACAATAGTTGTCCCATGCTCCAAGCATGTACACTATGTTTTTCTAAACACTAGTCATGCCACACACCAAGTATGCATACTATGTTTGTCTATGATCTTTACTTTGTGAAATAGATCAATTGAACATAACTCCGATGATTCTCATTTCACAGTCCCAAATCTTACTGCAAATGCAAGAATTCCAAATTCATGTCATTTACTGAAATCTGTTAGATTCTAAACTTATATGCATTGATCCTCTTGTAATGATTATGCACAAATTCACAAAGACTTGGCAACAATCATTACAGAGTATTCCAAAGGAGATCAACTCCTTGGAAACATCCTTCTTGCATTAAGTTTCCTAATCATACAGATTGAATACTTTCTAACTTTGAAGCGTTTCCATATTCCATTTTGACTATCACTTCTGAACAAGAGTTGCCTCCTTACAGATTATGTCAATATGGTCCTTCTAGAATTAATATTATACTTCCAACTGTCCTCGAGCAACCAATCTTTGGTAAACCTTAGATTGTCCTCAACAATTGCTTAATCATTTTAGTCATATCAATTTCTAGACCTTTTTCCCTTCTTCATGCCCCAGGCATTTGGAAAAAATTAGAAAGAGTGAATATAGCACATGTAATCGATCCTATATCCGAAGCATATCGGACACGATTCATGATGTCTCACATAAAGACTAAACCAGTCTTTTGCTATAATATTTCCATTTCTATTTGCCGTAATCATAATCGAATTTTAGACGCAAATAATGAACACATATATAGAATTTCCTTATGTTGAGCCATCCCAACATGAAATTCATATATATATTCTTGACTAAATACGATTAAGACCTCAATCTAAGCTTTTAGATTTGAGATGAAGTATAATTTCCTCTCCCTTAATTATAGCAAAACAACTTTTTCAACCCCTGCAACCTCACGAATTGAAACTTTTGTTTTCTATAATTAACATTGCTCACTTGCAATACTTATCATAATTATCATGCTCCCACTAACATGATGATTATTAGCATAACACTTATGCTCCCACTAGCTTTGACATGTACCCAGAAATCAACTGAACTACTAGAAATAAATACTTTATTGACTTTCTTACCAAAGTTCAGATTTCTGATACTAGATTGCCTTGATAAGACTTTATCAATATCATACACCTCTCTTAGATAGCTCACATGTGTGTCTAAAAAATTATGAAGAGGGATGTCGTAATCATAATGTTTAGACCTTTTGTCATTCCCACAATTGCTATCTACTCAAAATCTACTTAGTGAAAGAGTTTCCTTACTATCATTTTCATGAATCGAATAGAAACCTTATGACACTTAGATTTAATGGTGTATGTGTTCTTATCCATGTGAATTGTCAAAACCATAGTCACAAGACAAGGATAATGACAAATCCAAACTCATATGGATTGAACTTGTGCAATCTTAACTTCTTGCCACCTGGCAGCTTAAGGGTCTGCCATTGCTTCGAAGTAGTTATGCAAACAATTGAGAACATGTAGAACTCAAATGTATAGCCAACTTAACTGGAATGGGCACAGAAATGTCAACACGATAGGTTATAAACCTCTACTTGTGTGCTAGCGATGAAATACAGGTTTTATTCTTGATTACTTCTTGAAACCTTTTCCAGGATCTTTTAGACTCCCACTGTCTCCTTGACCTATACGACTTTCTTGCCAAATATTCAAGAGATAGTGTGGATTCTAATCAAGACAGACACTTAACACAATTAGCCTTAGTTGGTCTTTGTTTTATCCAAAACATCACAACTTACCAATTTCAAATGTACAAGAGTAGAAAACTTTTACTCTTACATTTGATAAGTGTTTTAAACCTTCTTTAAGACATGTCACTCAAGTTACAATCTTAGAGTATAACTCTAAGAATTGTTTTTGGAACGAAGTATGAATAATCTTCTTGATTTAACCACTTCAACAATTCATAACTCCTCATCTCAACTATCAGAATGCACTTAGAGGATGAATTTTGATAAGGTCTCAAAATCATTAAGATGGTCTTAAAACATGATACTAAAGTACTCTCCCATCTTTTCAGATTTGAGAAACTTTTATCTTTCTGCCTAAATTTATTCTTCTTATTCGCTCTGCCATACATTGGAACCTTTTCCAATGTCTCAGAATTACACTTAAGCTTGTAAGTATAACCATATTTACTGAGCTATAATAAATTATGACGAATAGTCTTATCGATCTTTTGTGGTGGACTCTGACCAGTGCACAAGAATGTGTACCCGATCCCTTAGTCCTTCACTTGACTCACACATCCATGTGAACAAGTAGTTAGCCTTAATTTTTCCAATGCTCGAAAGTTCTCATTCATCATGCTATACAACTTGCATGATTCCAAGTTCCTATCCAACTGAAACTTGGGTGATGAGAATCTTTCCTTATTTCGTAAATTTAGACACTACCACAAATGAAAGAATCAAATTCATATTTCCACTCTTACTCTTAATGGAATCTTATAAGCAACATAGATTTTCACAAATGCCATTGTAAGGATATTTTAAAATAAAAAACTCAAAAGACTTACCTTTTATTTTAAAACTTTGCGGAAAAACTTATCCTTACAATCCATATGAAAACTTGTTGTTATCTATTCCTAATCAAAATATCATAACTCCTAAGAAGTAGCTCAAGAATCCGATCTTCAAACTATGCGATAGAAATCCATCTATGCGATCTGATTCAACATATTCTTTCTTTAAGTTTCTTCACTTTTCTTTGATTCTTAAAACATCAACATGTGACCCAGTCACATCATGTATCAAGAATCTCAGAATAGAAACTTAGCAGAGTTAGATAGTGGACTTTACCTGAAATAAAGTCAAACCTATTGACTTTACTAGCCTTATGATCTTTCAGGTAAAATTGACAGCTTCACAACCAATGCCCTTTCCGTTTGGCAATAGGACCATATGGACCCTTAGGTAATAGTACATGGGACTATCTCAGACTTAGCCTTTCTCTTTACCATGTGGTCAACCGAGTTGACTATGGCCGATCCCTTTCCATTGGGAAGTGAATGCTTTTCTGGATTTCCTGTGTCACTATTGTCCCTGTCCATAAACTTTTGGGAAGTTGATCTCCTAATCAAATTTGCTTTACTAGTACACTAAATCATTTCTGATTTAGCAGCACAAAGCAAATATATAAGATCATTAAGGGTCTTGTCATAGTCTGTTTCATAGGAGTCCCAAGGAACTCACTATGTGACTTAGAAAGTGATTGAACCGCTAACTTTCTTAAGACTTTGACACCCAACTCTCCCGGCTTGTCATTATGTGACTTCATCTCCAAGATGTGATCACACCTAGACCTTGCCTTGCCAATAGGGCTTGAGTGACCTTGAACTTGTGTGTCAGGGAGAATAATTGGAGGAGGTGGAGGAAGTGAAGTTCCAAGATATTTGGGAAGATCATAGATGCCTGAACTAGACATCTTTTGGGAGATATTCAAGATAGTTGATTTAAAGTCCTTAATATAACACCCAATATGACATATTAAGGCTAGGACCCAACAAACTATTTTATAACTTGGAAGAGGGATGTCGTAATCCAAGCTATATAATATTTGAAGGTAGGTGAATGACGATTCACCAATTTCCACCATGAAAAACGAAATAATTTATTAGGTTTTAATTGGATTTGAAACTCCTAGATCTTTTGAGATTCATTGAACTTTTCAATGGCATGTTTCAATCTCGAGTGTGCCCTTTAGGTTTTGTGACTGGGATGTCGAGGATCACAAAACAAGGTGTGAAGTAACCATGCAAATTACTTGGTACCCTTAAGTGTTTACCCCTCAATCAATGTGCCGGTTAACCACATACGCTCCATCGATACTATGATAAACATTAAGTTACCCTTTGCCTACCTTGTTAAATATGAGTTAGTGTGCCGGTTAACCACACACGCTCCACTAACCGACTTAAACAAAGTGCAAAGTGTAATTTCATGGATTATCACCTTATTCACATTTTCCTAAGTAACTAAGATTGGGTATTTATAAAAGGTTTAGTTACTTAGTATTTATCATTAATACTTTTAATGAAGGGAGAATTATAGTCCTTGTCCTACCCGTTCGGCTAACGACCCTCCACCGGTCAAGGAAGCGGTGGGTGAGAGTGGACACCCATTAAACTGTCATTTTATAGGCAGTAACCTTATACCCCCTTATAGACCGGCTCCGTGAATGAGGCCTACTAACGGTAAGACTGACTTTACTCTTATACATATATATAAATATTATTAACTTATAATATTATAAAGTATAAGGGTTGAATTTTAACTTTTAAAATTCTAAGGTCTAGTTTGGAATTAAAGTATACATGGGGGGTAACTTTACAAATTCCAAAACTTGAGGACAAGTTTTTTGAAACCTTTCCAAACTCTTGGCTTTTTCATAACTTATGAGTTTAATTAAGGTTTAATGAAAAAAAATATTCAAGTTCCATAACTTAAGGACAAGTTATGGAAGACATTAAATCATTTAATGATGACATTAAAAATAGAGACTCTTCTATTTTCATAACCTATGAGACTTAATGACACTTTAAAAAGAAAAACTCTTCACTTTCCATAACTTGAGGACAAGTTATGGAGTTCATAAAAACCATTAAGACCAAATATTCCAATTAACACAATAATCAAATAATTTTTCTATGATCTAGATTAAACTCATAAGTAAAGATAATTCACATCAACAATTTTCAAGAAATTAGATAATCATATAAACTAATACAAATCTTGAAACTTTGACAATTATCCTTTGAAGACTCTTGGACTTCATAACCTAAAGAGTTAATAAATGAGACAGTTCACATCCATAACTTATGGAAGTTTCAAAACTCTTAAGATCATAACTTTAAAAAAACTTTTGAGTTCCAAAATTTTATGACAAAATTTGTAACTCCTTAAAACCACTTAGATCAAACTTTTAAAACAAATAAAATAATCATATCATTCTATCTTTTAATAAATTGACCTAATTCAACTCTTTTAGTAAAGTGACTCAAATTTTACAAATAATTAGTTTTTCATAAAATCAAGTAATTATCATAAAATTTGACAAACTTCATGGTTTTTTTCTTTTTTTTCCATCAACATGAAAAAAATACATTTGCATCAAATATAGTAGAAAACAACCTATGGCTCTAATACCACTGTTGGGTTTTGGTATAGTACAACATCCTATGGTGCACATACAACCCTAAATACCTTGGATCTATGTTTTCACTAATTATACATGCAAATGGTTTCCAAGGTATTAATCTTACAACTAGCATGCATTTAACATAAAAATATAATATACTAGTTAGCATGACATAACTTTTGATGGAGCTTGAATTCTTGGTGTATTTGGCCTTAAAAAGCTTAGCCCCAATAGTGTGGAAGCCTCAAATGGAATCACAACACACCATAGACAAAGGATGAACTTGAGAGAGAATTCCATGCACACAAAAGACACCATGAACTCTAAAAAGATACAAGTGGCGATTTGGGCAATGAAGTATCTATTTATATGTGGGATTTCTAGGGTCATAGATATAACCCAAATCCATAACCATGGGTTTTATGATCCATGGTTCATGTGGCCCAACTCTTTATGTATCCATACATAAACTTGGTCCAACATGGATCATAAGCCCAACACATATAAATATAACTAATTATCATAATTAGTCTCCATAGATTTAATTAGTCTCTTTCGACCACTAAATTAATTCCAAATTAATTCGTGATCAATACTAATTAAATCATATGATTTCATATTAATATATTATTACTTATAATATATTAATAAACCATAAATAACCTTCTCTCAAAAGTCCATCCTAACAAATTTTCCTGATGATATGCAACCCAAATGGACCATGCTACTCTCGGGTCGAATACATACCAATAATAGTTATGGGCTTAGACACCTAATCCAACATAAATATCACAGGAAAAAAGGATTGCTTGGCATACAACCCATGGAGAGTAACTTATCCTTCTCAAAGGGATCAAAAAGACCCATAAATCAACACTAAAAGAGATCTAAGCTATGGGTTATCAAGATAAGAGCTTTTTACCTCAGAAGGTTGCCAAAGATGGATGAAATCCTGGATCTTGATTTTATCCACAAGCTTGATGGCTCCAAGCTCTTCCAACTCTCTTATATATAAAAAAAAACACACTCAAAACCTCAATAATCTCTTAAGGATGAAGCTCACAACAAATTAGGGTTTTGGAGGATAAGTAGGCTGGTAAGGGAGGCCCAAAAGGGGTTAAGTGGCTTAAATAGGGTGCAAAACCTCGACAATAAGGTTTCCTCCTGACAGACCTACTCGTCGAGCCAAGGCTTCGACTCGTCGAGTAGACCATTTAAATCCTCGCAACCAATCTGGCATCTACTCGACGAGTTAGGGCTACCAACTCGTCGAGTAACTTTTACAAAATTAACATTAAATGAACTGATGTGTACTAGGAACGGGGCGTTACATACATGCTCGTATACGTTGATGACGTCATTATCGCCAGCAATGATGCTTCCGTTGTTGCAATTTTTATTCACAAACTTGATGCCACTTTTGCTCTACGTGACCTTGGCACCCTAAATTATTTTTTTTTGGGTCTCCAAATCAAGACCTCTCCCACCGGCCTTACACTCTCTCAAATTAATTACATTCAATACATCCTCAATCGAGCCGATATGTCCTCATCTAAATCTATTTCTACCCCTGTTGATCCGGCAATCAAATTACATTGTCATGGTGACCCTTTTACCGAACCCACAAAATACCGCCAAATAGTTGGATCTCTCCAATATGCCACCATCACTCAACCCAACATCTCCTTTGTAGTTAACCGAGTTTGCCAATACATGCATGCCCTCACAATCCTTGATTGGCAAGCCGTTAAATGCATTCTTCGAAACCTAAATGGGAATTTATCTTACTGCCACCATTTTTCTCCCACCACTTCCTCCTCTTTACTTGCTTATTCGGATGCGGGGTGGATGTCCGACTCGGATGACAGTCGATCATAATATGGTTTTGCTATTTTTCATGGATCGAATCTCATAAGCTAGACATCACGAAAACAAAAAGTTGTTGCTCGTTCAAGAACCGAAGCGGAATATCGGTCTCTTGCATATACAAGTGCAAAATTATTGTGGCTTAAACAACTAATTTCTGACTTGCGTGCTCCCATCACCGATCCTCCTCTTTTATTGTGTAACAATGCAGGTGCTATCTTCTTAACCAAGAACCTGGTCATCAGCACTCGTTCAAAACATATAGCCTTGGAATTTCATTTTGTTCGTGAAAAAGTTGAAGATGGTCTTCTCAAAGTCAGCTCTGTCTCTTCCCCGGGTCAGCTTGCAGCTATCTTTACAAAACCTCTCAGAAAAGCACGTGTTTCTCATCTTCGCTCCAAGCTTCAAGTCAGACCTGCCCTTGAGCTTGTTGGGGGTAATACGTAAAAATTATGGACCAAGTAAAAGAGCTCAACCCAAGACTTAGTCTCACACATGTATACCAACGTTCCTTTTTTTATTTCCTTGTTCCATGTATTTTCCATTCCTTCTCTTTTGTATAAATTGAGCTGTATGCTCCTTGATTGAACAAGCAGAATACAAATTCGTTTTATACACTAAAAATTAGGATCATATAAGTTGCACTATTTATGGCAGGTAATACTTGTATTTCGCAAAATTGTAGTAGCGAAAGTGGAATCTTGGGGTTTGTGATTCAGGTGGAAGTTACGAGTCCTTTAGAGCACTTGGTTGCGTGGGCATACTCGTAGTACACAAGGTAGTTATCTTGGGATCAGATGCACTAAGAGACATTTGCCTATAATAGATGAATTATAGATGAAAGATGAATTTGATGATAATTGATGCTTATATTTTGATAGATGAATGCGTATTAATTAGTTGTTATATAGCATGAGGATGAATATGTATATGATTAACTGATTGTAGGATGTGGATGTTATTATGTAGTATTTGTATATCATCGTATACTTTATCGTAATTTGAATGATTGACCTAGGGAGTTGTAGGTTTCCTTTGACTGTGTGCAATCTATATTGAACACACTCAGTATGGAATGACATTTGTTTCTTTTCTCTTTTATGTCACATGATCGGTGCAAACAACTTATGAGATTATTCATGGTGAGAGGGGTTACTTTATGGGGTAGTTTTGTTGTTTTTGATAATACCATTTTGGACACTTTTTGATGTTTTACTTTTTAGCACATTTACTCCTGTTATGTTCTAAACGATTTGGAATTATGGTTTTGACTTTGACATAACGTGGTGGTTTGAAAATGTTTTAAAATTAAACTTAACATTTATGTTGTATATTATGTTAAAAAGGCGTTAACTTAAATGAAAATTTTTGGGGTAGAAATTACGAAGTTACAATATAGTCGAGACCAATCATTAATATGATATTGTTGTCAGCGATAACGTGTTAAAAAACCTTCATCATTCGTATAACCCGTATCACAAATGTATTATGTTCCTACAATAAATTCTACATGTTGAACAAAACTCCAAATTATTTGACCATATGATGGACTAAACTCCATTAGTTCTAATGACATTATATTGGTAATTATGTCCTAATCAAAACCAAATTATTTGACTAATACAATTTACGAATTACTACATGATAGATACCCAAAGCAAAGACGGGTCAAACAAAAAGCAATAAAATCACAAAAACTATCATCTTCAACAAATCCCGGACTTGTCCCCTATTTAAACGTCTCTTGGCCTCTTAGACAAAACCCTATCAGTCTCTCTAGCCCCATTTCGTCTTCCTACAGCTGAGTTAGTGTGTGAGTGAGAGTTGGAGCCTAAGAAGAAGGTTTTGGTGGCCATTTTCGGGTTCTTTCAAGAAGGAGAGTTGTTAAGCAAGCTTGGATCAGTTTGGTGCTTCAAGAATTTGCATTTGGGTAATCTTGCAAGGCTTCTGGAGGTAAAAAGCTTGCACCTTTCCATTTAAATCTTTAGATCTAGCTAGGTTTTTCTAGTTTGGTCCCTTTGTTGGATTTTAGACCTCTTTTGGCGAGTTAAGCAATTCCATGAGAGGACAATGCCAGATCTGAGGTCCCTTGGTCGTTTTAAAGCATAAAAATGGAGCCTTGGTGGAAGTATTGGTCTCATGCATGGGTTAAGGACCTTGGAAAGGTCTTAATGAAGATTTTGGGTGTATGTGAGGCATGGAAAGGCATAAAGTTGGCAACTTTATGCCTTAGGACGTATTAATCAACTCAAATCTGGCTTTTGGACGTAAAGGAATCGGGTATTAAGCACTTAATGGAGAAAGTGCTTGATCTGGAAGAACGTTGGGCGTACTCAATGTACGTTGCGCCTAGTCCTTAAGACCCCAGTACCCTGCATGTACCAGAATGGTACGCCGAGCGTACGTGCTACAGATTGGGCCGGATTTGTTTTGGGCCATTGAGCTTTTAGGCTTCATTTTGGTTAATGGATTGGTCGCATTCTATGAATTATGGTCTATTTCATCTGTTATGGGCCATGGATACTTTGGTTGGGCCTTATTGGGCCGAGAGGCCCATTAATAAATTTGGACTAGGATTTTGGGGCCCATTAGCAAGGGAAGGATAATTGGGCCTCATGAATGGGTTTGGAGTTTGGGTTTTCCTTTGTCTAATCTAAGGTCCTAACATTGGTTATTGTTATTATTCAGCTCGGGAGGTTCCAGACTGTTAAGAGAGCAGCTTTTGTATTCAGCAGACAGAGGTGAGTCATCTCACCATACCCATGGGTCTAAGGCACCAAGGCCGACCCATTATGTGATTATGATATAAGTGTTAATCATTATGTGATTTGATATGATATGTGATTGTGTGTTTTGCATGAAGACCTCGGGGGAGCCCGTGACATTGGATGTAAGACCATGTGGGGTAGCACATGGCAGTCCTAGGTAAAGACCATGTGGGATAGCCCATGGAATTGGATGTAAGACCATGTGGGGTAGCCCATGGCAGTCTTAGGTAAAGACCATGTGGGGTAGCCCATGGCACTCTTACAGGTTTTATGTATGCATGGCTTATGTGATATGTGTGTAGCTTTAATTAGCTACTAGGATATGTGTATGAGTAGTGTGTGGTATGTTGTGGGGAACTCACTAAGCATTTCGCTTACAAGTTGTTGATTTGTTTCAGGTACATCTGAGCCCAAGGGAAAGGGCAAGGCGTGATAGCACGGCGTACACTCTATCTCTCTTTTTCACTGTTAGGGTTTGGGGACACTCTGATGATTTAAATAAGTTGTAATGAATCGTTGACTTGAAAACAATTATGTTGGGATTTCATGGTTTATGAAATTATGTTTTTTTAATTAAAAGTGAAAAAAATTCTTTAAAAATTTGGGTCGTCACATTACAAAAAAATTATATTATGTATGAAACAAAAATAAAACAAATTTAAGAAAACTTTGACCTTTTCACCCTATAAAAAATATACATAAGCTCAATGTATGATATAATCATATAAAGGTGGACAAAAGGGCATGTAGCTTAGCAGTGTTAGGAGTTAACATATAGGTTCCCTCCGTCAAAGGTTGAGGGTTCAATTCCTACTTATGTCGAAAGTTACATATTTATGAGTAGAGTAGCAGGTGCATGTGTTAACCGGTCACAAAACAATAATATATACGTTAAAAACATAAACAGGTCAACCTATTTCGACTCGTTTAGTAAACAAGTTGGGTTACGTTAAAAAATCTCAACCCATTACTTAAACTTGCGTTGGGTTGAGATTTTCAACATGTTTAGTAGTTAATTAGATAAACTCAAATATGCCCCGTTGACCCTACTTACAAAGAATGGATCTATGCTTTATCATTCAAACCCATCTTTCATTTTTTCATCTAACCTTCATCTTCTTTCATATCTTTAATCAAATCATGTCAAACTTAGGATCTCAAGGATATGGTTCAAATGAATCCAATGTTAAAAAAACTTTAATTTTTTTTCTCTTTTCATCAGATAATCCTAGTTTTATACTTGTATCCATGTATTCGATAGAGCTAGATTTTATAATTGGATAAAATCGATTATACTTGCCTTGTTTGCCAAAAACAATTTCAGATTTGTTGAAGGCGAAATATCCCAGCCAACAATCATGTGTCCGTCATATCATAATTGAAATCAGAGTCAACTTCATGGTTATCAAATGGATTTTGAATTCACTAAGTAAGGACATTGTCACATTGCTAATATGGTTCTTAAACTAGGAACTGCAAGTGAGATATGGGATGAATTAGATATGAACAATCAAAAAATGCCTTGATAATTTCAAATATGGGCTTACAAATTAGAAAACAGGTGGATCAACTGAGAATTCTAATGATGATTTAAATTTAAAAATCATACCGGTAAAGATAAGGACAACTCTTATCATTTCCACAATATAAGCGTCATGTCTTTATTTGGTAGTTTGGAGAGGAATTCATCTCGTTTTTGCATAAATGATCTTATAAGCATAACTTACTTATTTGTATCACTTAAAAAGTATCGGTAAAGATAAGGGTGCCGCATATCATTTCCACAATATAAGGCCATCGGGTATGGAGAATGTTTTGACGCGTAAGGTTGAGGTTGCAGGCTTGTTCACACGTGAACACCTCCCCCTAGCCCCTAAGTGTGATGTGGATTGGTACCTACTACGCGTTCTTATGACCAATAGAAAAACAATTCCACAAATAGTAAAAAATTGACCGGTTAACCATTTTATATAAAAAAATTACTTTCTAACTTTAAATTAAACCATATAAATACTAACACTTTTATAATATTTCACACCTCAAAACCATTCAAATCTCTTTCTATTTTCTCATATTTTTCTCAAAATATGGATCAAAATCACAATATCTCAACCACTCCAAACACCCTGACAACCCCCAATTCCTCAAATGATGAATATCAACATCTTAACTACATGGAAATGTTAACATCCCCAATCCAACAACAACCTCTATTTACCAATATTTCATATCAATCAAATTACTTCCAACAACAAAGACCATAACAATTCAATCAATCCCAATTTCCAGTTTTTCAACAATTTCAACCTCAACAATTCCAAACACAACCATCTCAACAATTCCAAATGCAACCATATCAAGTCCCATTATCTCAATCTCAACCTATAAACCTCGACAATGACAACGACGAACGGGTCCAAGAAACACAACCATCTAGAAGAATGAAAACAAAAGGAAAAGCTAGAAAAAAAAAACAAGGAAGAACGTGGAACGAAGATGAGGAGGAAGTTTTATCTAAAGTTTGGGTTTTTATATCGTGTGACTCGAAGACAGGCAACACGCAAACGAGAAACAATTTTTAGCTTCGTGTTTTAGACCACTTTCACTCGCTTTTGGGAAGGCAAACGCATCTAACGTACGACGCGATCAATGGAAAATGACGTGAACTATGAGCGGCTTGCACCAAGTTTAACGACATATTCGAAACTCTGAAAAATATGCATAAAAGTGGTAGCAACGATTTCAGTATTTTATCAACCGTTTACCAACAATGCAAGGTTACCAACAACAGTAAAGCATTTGGCCATTAAAAATTGTGGGAAATTTGTCATAAGGGTCCAAAATGGGTCCTTAAATCGGAGACTTCACATTCGGAAACGACCACCAGCTCCAACAAAAGGCCAAGAACTTCCGAGCCGAAGAACTTCCGAGCCGGAAGTTGGTTTTGGTGTCGACCTCTATGGGTTTATGTTTTTTGTAGTAATTTAGGTTTGAAATTTTATATTTTTATGTTTTTATGTTTTTTTAGTAATTTAAGTTATGTAATGTGAAATATTTATTTATGTTTATTAATTATGTTTTTTATTTAATCTATACATTTAAAAAAAAAAAAAAAAAAAAAAAAAAAGATAAACAATGTGGAGTGATAACCATTTCCAATGACTAATGTACTTAATGTGATGTGTCGTATAGGTGGCATCATTTTTCTAATGAACATGTAGTGATCATACCTCATGGCCTAAGGGTCATGTCTTTGTTTGGTAATTTGGATAATAATTTATAGGGAAAATGAATTTTAAGGGTAACAATTTTTTGGTTTTGTTTTCATTTGGTTGTTTTTTTTTTGTATTTTATTTACCATTTAACTTGTTGTTGTTATAATATACCATTATGACCGGTTAACATAAATTTAACCGGTCAAAATTAATTTTCCGGTAAACCTATGAATTTTCCGGCCAAACATAAAATTTCCGATGAACGCTATGAATTTTCAGGGCAATTTGAACACACACACATAAACACAAATCTGAAATCTAGATTTTTTTGTGGTGTGCTTCTTAAAATCGATTTCAAAACCAAGGGTTGAAGAACGATTTCAAATTTCAGAAGAAATGAAAATCAAAATCCCTAAAATCTAGGTTTGTTTATTAGAAACGATTTCAAAAGAACGAAGATCTTAATTTCTTGAAGCTCTGACCCAGAAAACAATTCCAAATGTGTTGTGTTAATCAATTTCAAACCCAAAACCTGAAGCTTTTCATCTGTTTTTATTTCTGGAACTCACGACTCAAGAACAAAATGAACCCTTCAATTTCATGGGTTGCATTTCTAGGTTTTCAAGAACAAAAAGAAACCGTTCGATCTATGTAGCTTTTTGGTGGGTATTCTTGAAGCTCGAAGACTTATAAACACACACACACACACACACACGTCGATTTCTGGGTTTGTTCTTGAAAAACACGAACAAGATGCCATATTTTGCTTGATTTCTGATGAACTAGATGTAAGTGTGTGTTTTCTTGAAATCGTTTTATTTTTATCTGAAATCGTTTCTAAAATCATTGGGATCTTTGAAGATTTGTGTGCAAACCAAAGTGTTTCTGAACAGATGAAGATGAAGAACACACAAACATGTCTAGGACAAATCAATTTATTTAATTTGAGAATTTTGTTTTTTGGGTTTTGTTGGACACGATGAATATGAGCACCTCTCAGATCCGACACACACTTTCAACCCTTCGCTTTCTAGACCTTCAAACTCACTGATGAACACACTCAAGAAATTTTTGTGTGTTCTTAAACATGAACGAAGAACACGAAAACTAAAATCGTTTATAGAAACAAACGAATAGATGAAAGTGAGTGTTCTTTAAATCGTTTTTGGATCGGAAATTATTCCTAAAATCATTTGGCCGGAAACTCGTCGGAGAAGACGAACGGAGTAACATACTCTTCGGAAACCTTCAATACCCAGTAATAATGGTATCTTTTGACCATCTACAATAAGATCAATGGTAAATAGAGTACAAAAAAGGGATTAAATGGAAACAAAACCCAAATTTTGTTACCCTTAAAAGTCATTTTCCCTAATTCATATCGTGTATGCAAAAATGATTTGTAACCATAGCTTACTTATTTGTACGACTAAAAAAATTAAGTAAAATTTGTCTTTAAAGTCTAAATACTTTATACGATGTCAGTGGCGTAGCCAAGATTTTCTTTTGGGGTTGGCCAAATAATATACAAAATATGAACAAGTGGCATAATTCTTCAAACAATAACAAAATGTAATTGTCTATGCATTATTAAATAAATTGTTAATTTTAAGTCGCACACGATGTTATCTTACATCATTAAAATAATCTAAAATGAAGTTTAGTCTACATAAACAACAATGTATTCCCTTCTACTAATTTCAAGTTTTGAATGGAATAGGCCATATTACAACCCTAATTCGTTTTACTTAACAAAAATATATATTGTACATACCGTTTGTGTGTGTGTGTGTGTGTATATATATATATATATATATATATATATATATATATATATACTAATTTATAACCCGTGAGAAAGAGGTGTTAGTGACCATTAATGAGGTGTTAGTGACCATTAATAATGAAAATGTAAGATATAATTAAATAATATCATATAAAGTATAAATTTTAGATTTGTGATATTTATTTCTGTGAAAAATATGGTGTTTGATTGCTAGGTTACATATCTGGGTTTTTTTTTATAATTTCGTTTTGACAAGTTTTATCTAAATTTAAAAGTTGAAGCAGGGAGGAAAGATATGTGCTAACGATTTTGAATTTGTATTGCCCTCCAGAAACCAACCATAGCCTCACAGACCGTTCCCTCATATCTCAGTAGATCTCAGCATTTCCCCAAAATCAACTACAAAAAGTCATGGATGCACTTCTTGAATCAATCATCTAAACTGAATTTCATTTGTTAGTTGGATTCATGACCAAAATGCAAGATTTGTGAAAGTTCATTATTATTTATTAGTGTTACCCTTTGACAAATTATGAAACTAATATTATATTTTTGTTCATAACATGTTTTTTTTTTGTAATAATTTCTTCAATCGGAAGATATGTATATGTGATTGGGTGTAGTCTAAAAATCATATTTTAATACTTACAAAGAAAAAATACTTTAGAAATTGACCAAATTACAATTTCTGAATTTGATGTTTATAGTTATGGCAATGCACTTTAATTGTAATGTTTATCGAATTTCTTTGTGGAATTTAGCATTGCTAGTACATATAACAACTTATTGTTGTTTTTGGTTTTACAGGGCCAATATGAGAAGAACCATATAAGCCTCCATGGGGGTTGATACACCGAAAAAAGTCAACTGATAGAGCTACTACACAATATGTTTTAAGCAAAGAGTTGCATCATGCTGTGATAAAAGAAAGATCACGTTGATCATTTATGTTAAAAAAATATTGTATTAAAAAACCAAATTACTCTAATATAGATATTAAATATTTTTATTTAATAATTTTAGTTCAAAAACTCTAAAAATGAATCTACCTAACATATTTTATTAAAATTTCACCAAAGACAATGCTACCTGTTAATGTGATATGTATTTCATTTATGTTCCACGCGTTTAACGGTGGTGATAATCTAGTTTTATAAGATAGTAAAGATAACATCCATGTTCGGTGTTACCCAAAGTATTAGTGGTCGTGAAGGCTAATAGTTCCTTAGAAATCATCTCATCTTACACTTAACAAATAAAGGTCCTAATTAACAATCTCTCAAAATCTTGCAACAAAAATCTTAAATTAAATGTCAAAACAAAATTTACTACATGAATTAATAAACACTCACTCCTTCCCTTTCAAGCCTTATGCCAATGTATTTCTAAGATAATCTATGAGTGATCTTCCTTTATCCAAATCCCATCATAGTACAAATCTACAATCCCTATTTCAATTTTCAAAACTCCAGACAATCACTACATATACCATAAAGGTAAATGAAAATTCATTTAAGTGATTTCCAAGATAATCTATGAGTGATCTTCCTTTGAAGTAATACCTTCCTATTCCTTATAAGCCCATCTAATCATGAATGAGTATCATCCACTTGTTTATCAGGAAATTCATCCACCCATTGCAATCATTAGAAGTAATGGCCTTGTTATTGATGGGTTTTAGCCAAAAGACATCCTATGTGCTCTTGCAAACCCTAAAGCTTGGATCTAGGTTTCTCTATTGTACATGCAAGTTATCCCAGACTTAAAACCCTAGATCTAATCAATATAACATATGAATAAGGGTTTAGATCATACCTTGATAGTTATATAGCAATAACAATCACAATTCCTTCTTGTAATGACTTTAGAAAGCTTAGAGTCACAAATGTCACTCCTCTAATGGTTCACAAACACCAAGAACAAGAGGATGAAGAGGAGAAGAGAAGGAGGTTGCCCAAAACGTGTGGAAACCCTAGAAGAAGTCTTGTCCATGTTTTTGGGGCATAAGGGTTCCTTAAATAGTGAGGCTATTAGGGTTATCTAACAAGGAAACCCTAATTTGGATGCTTAAGCCCTAAGCAACCCATGGGCTCCTCCCTTAAAGACCTTTAGCTCAATATTCAACTATCATACAATTGACAGTTCTAGTCCCTTAAGTTTAATTAATCTCTTTTAGTCACAAAACTAATTACTAATTAATTCTTGACTAATATTAATTAAACAATATGATTTCTCCTTTAATATATTATTCTCATAATATATTAATAAATCATATTTAATCCTTTCTCTCTATAATTCATCCTATCAAGTTGCTTTGGTGAAGGCAACCCAAAAGGACCATGCACCATCGGGTCAAGTAAATACCAAAATAGTTATGGACTTAGACACTAATCCAACAGTCTCCCACTTGGATAAGTCTAATAACTATTCTGCGTATGACTTCAGATCCTGATCTGCAATCGTAGCTTTCCAAAGTCGCTGTCAACTCTAATCCTATCAGATACACGTGTCCTTTAGATAAGGGATCATATATTCCTCCATTCTAGATATCATATAGACTGAGACATGGATCTAAATCATTCTCTCTGTCTATGTGCTGTTTCCCGAATTCAGATTTATGATGACTGACAACAGACTACAATTTGAACACATCAAATTAGTCCCGGCTTGGCCAAGCGCTTAGGTGCCATCACTAAATCATCGAGGGGCCCACAGATATCGCTTTTATCCTACTTTGGATAAAAGGAACGGATAAACTTTGACTCAATGCTCGCTTGCACTCACTCACCAAATCACACACAACAATATGTTTTATAACACCAAGTTACTGGTGTGTTTACATATTTTCAATGTGTAACCGACTCGCATACAACTCACACATCTCGGTTTCAAGAATATAAGATGTTATCGTCCCACTAATCACTTATGATAATAATCCATGAAGTGATCCAAGTGAGCATGGGTTTAATCCAATGCTCAAATCATATTCATAAGCACTCATGAACGTTGCAGCAAACATTTGCTTATGTCTAATGCTCTTTAGACAATCCACACACCAATTCATGATAGTCTTCATTCATATCTACTTCCAACATATGAACGACTGTGGCCCCTTCGAATAATTTGACTGTTCTCAACCAATTAAATTATTCAGGAAGTCAAAACATGCAAAGTGAAACACAAGAATAATACTAATCCCATATGGCCTCAAACCTTTGAGTATAAATAAAACATCTTTTATTTATCACCATATCGATTACTCATTATTTGTTGTTTCGGGTGATCAACTTCTTTCTTGAATTACAACACTTGTCTCATGCTCTTAGCATGCACACAATGTTTACCTACGGTTCTTACTTTGTGAAATAGATCAAATGAACACATTTTCAATCATATTCATTTCACAACTCCTAATCCTTTTTCATAAGTGAAAGAATATCAAATTCTTGCCACTTATGGAATATGCTAGATTCTAACATTTTATGCAATGATCCTTTCGTAATGTCATAGCATAAAAGTCACAATGACTATTGCCAATGAAATTACGAAGTCCTCTATTGTTACAATACAATTCCATAGATGTGATGTATCTCACTCAAGGTACATTCCTTTGAACATCCTTTTGCATAAAAGTTTCTAATCTAGACATTGATTCTCAATATCCAACTCCCAATATGGAAACCTTTCCATACTTACCATATGACAACTCATTCTCAATAGAATCTTTTCATAATAACGTCGATATGGTCCATCCAATATCATACTTCCAACTACTCACAAGCGACCAATCCTCAACGAGCTTTGGATCATCCTTTGATAGTTGTTTAATTATCTTAGTCAAAACCGATTCTTGTCCTTTTTCCCTCTAAATGCACTAGACATTTGGAAAATTTTAGAATGATCAAATATTATAGCATTTGCAATCGATCCTAAACCCAAAGCGTATGGGACACGATGCATAATGTCTTACATAAAGATTCGATACTTTATCAATCTTATGCCATAATATTTTATGTGCAACGTTCTCTCAATTCGAAATATCAAGAGGAATGTCGTAATCATAATCGAAATTTAAGAACACACTATGTATCCTTGACTATATTTATTAACATTCCACAACCTAAGCCTTTAGATTTGAAATGAAGCATAATATTCTCTCCTTTAATTATAGCAAAACAACTATTCAACCCTTACAACTTTGCAAAGTATGACTCTTGTTTTCTATAATTAATATTGCTAACTTGCAATACTTGCCTTAATAATCATACAAGCATAACATTTATGCTCCCACTGTCACGATGATTATTATAAACATAACACTTATGCTCCCACTAGCTTTGACATATATTCAGAAACAGCTTAACTTTCAAAAAAACAACGCCTATTGAATTTCTTTAAGTTCATATTTCTAATACTCAATGCTTTGATAATCTTTTATCAAGGCTTCTTAAACTTATACACCTTTTCCTTAGATAGTTTATATGTGTGTCTTAAACAATTTAGACTAATTTCCAACTCTCATAATTCGAATCATGGAAAGGGATACCGTAACCATAATCGAATTCGAGAATCTAATTTTCACAATTACTATCTTCTTAAAATCTCTCTTAGTGAAAGCATTTCCTCATAGTCATTTCCATGAAGGAGGGAATCTGATGACACTTAGATTTTAATGGTGTATGTGTTCCTATCCATGTGAATTTGTCAAAACCAAAGTTTACGACAAATTCAAACTCATATGGACCGAACTTTCTTGTTCTTGATTTCTTGCCTTATGGTAACACAGCTGCCCACCACGTCTTCCAAGTAGTTAAGCAGTGCACCCTTTCCTATCAATGTACTTTTCATTGATCAAGGTCCTTGCCTTTTATGCATTTAAATGAGGACTCATAGTACTCACATGCATAATTAACTCAATTGGAACGGCACGGAAACAAGATAATGTCAACACGATAGGTTGTAAACCTTAACTCGTGTGCTAGTGATGATCGATAAGGTTTATTCTCGATTTGTTCTTGAAACCTTTCAAGACCATTAAGACTCCTACTGTCTCCTTGACATATAAGATTCTTTTGTCAATAAACATTTCTTGACAACCAAATATTCAAGAGTTAGTGCAGCTTTTATCAAGACTAAACACTTCATAAAATTGGTTGTAGTTGGTCTTTGTCTTATCCAAGACATCACAACTTTCCAATTTCAAATGTGCAAGAATAAGAAAATCCTTTTCCAAATTCTACATTTGATGAATGTTATAAACCTTCTTAAGACTTGTCACTCAATATAACAATCTTAACTTTAAGATTTGTTTTGGAACGAAGTATGATTGACTTTCTGATTTAACCATTTCTTCAATTCTCGATTCCTCTTCTTAGACATACAGTTGTACTAAGATTTAGAGGATTAATTGAAATATGGTTCTTAATCATTAAGTTATATCATAAAAGGTACTCTCCCTTCTTCTTAGAATAGAGAAACTTTTATCTTTCTGCCTGCTTGATTCTTCTTATTCGTTCTGCTATTGATTTAAACCTTTTTTCAATCAATTCAGAATTACACTTAATCTTATAAGCATAATCATAATTACTAATCCTTTAGTAAATCATGACGAATATCTTTGTTACTCTTGCGGTGGACTTGATCAACACACAACTTTGTGTATTCGATCTCCTAGTCCTTCATTTGACACTTTGTCAACGAATTAGTCTAATTTCCAAATATGAAATTTCTCATTCATCGTGCAACCAAGTTGCATGATTCCAAGGTTCTGTCCAATTGAAACTTGGCTGATGAGAAACTCTTCCTATTTGGTAAATTCTCGACATTTCCACAAACGACATAATTAAGAATCACATCCACTTGTTGTAGAAATATACGAACATCAATTTTTTCATAACGATTTCATTGCAAGGAAATAAATAAATAAATAAGTCAAAACAAAATTTATTTTATTCATAAAAGCAGCGGAAAACATTTGTCCTTACAATGCAAAATCAACTGAAAAACTATGTAATCAAAGATTCCTAACAATTCTATCATAACTTTCTAAGCTCAAAATCTAATCTTCAAGTCCATGCGATCGAGATCCATTTCTTTGTGATTAGACTCGTCTTGCTTTTCCATTAAGCTTCCTCTCTTTTTCACTAATCCTGCAAAACATTCAAATGCAATCTTATCACATCATGTATTAAGAATCAACGAATAGGAACTTAATGGAGTTAGATAGTGGATTTTACCTGAAGCACAGCCATACTTTTTGACTCTCCCATCTTCTGGACTCTTCAGGCTCTTAGGTCAGACTTGTATCCAACGCCCTTTCTCTTGGCAGCAAACGCAGGTCAGTTCTCCTAGAACGTCCTCGGAAGCATGGTTGGTTGTCTTTCCCAACAAATATGCTCCATTGCTTTGCCAAATCATTTCTGATTCAGCAGCAATGAGCATGTAAGTTAGGTCAATGAGGTTTGCATCATGATCCATCATATAATACTTTCTTTTGAACTCATTATATGATTCAGGGAGTGACTGTAGAACCCAGCCTATAGCCAACTCATCAGGGAATGACGCACCGAACATTATCAACCTATCGATGTGTGATTTCATTCCTTAAACGTGGGCACACACGGGTTTACCATCTTCATGTTTCATTTCCAATAGGGCTTTAGTGACATTGAACCTTTCAATTCTTCGATCTTGTGGGTTAGGGAGAATAATTTGAGGAGGAGGAGGAAGTGAAGCATGATCTCTTGTTCCTCGATCGAATCGTGGAATATCATCTTCATGTGGAATGCTTGTTCCATGGGAATTGGGAAGACCATAGTTGTCGAACTTTGACATCTACAAAACGGGAGAAAAACAAATTCAAGTTAGTTGATAGATTGAGTCCTTAATAAATCACCCAAATGAGATATTAAGGCTAGGACCCAACACAATATGCTACAACCTAGAAAAGGGATGCCGTAATCTAGTTGCAGAATATTTGAAGGTAAGTGAATGACGATTCACTAATTTCCACCATGAAAAACGAAAAGGAAATTTAAGTTTTAAATCTATGAAAACTCCTAGATCCTATGAGATTCATTGAACATTTCAATGGCATGTTTAAATCTCGATATGCCCCTTTAGTTTGTGACTGGGATGTCGAGGATCACAAAGCGGGTGTGAATAACCATGCAAATCTACATGGTGCCCCCACATGTTACAGTCACCTATTCGATGTACCGGTAAACCACACACGCTCCACCGAACTATGACAAACATTGAGTCACCCTTTGTTACCTTTGCTTAGAACCATTTAGTGTGTCGGTTAACCACACGCGCTCCACTAACGTCTTCACAAGGGCACAAAGTGTAATTTCATGGAATTGCATCAATTCACTTTTGCCTAAAGTAACTAAGATTGGGAATTTTTATGAAAACATTTAGTTACTTTTATACTTCATTATACTTATAATGGAAGGTTTTGTCCTATCCTACCCGTTCGGTTAACGACCTTCCACTAGTCAAGAGTGCGGTGGGTAAGAGTGGATACCCATTCAATCGCCATTTTATAGGCAATTTCCTTAAACACCCCTTATAGACCAGCTTCGTGAATGAGGCCTACTAACGGTAAGACTGACTTTTACTTATACATATATATAATATTAGACTTTTAATGATATATATAGTATAAGGTGTATTTTACACTTTTAAAATACTAGGTGGTTAAATTTAATAATTATACTTTTAATTCAATTAAATTGTAAACCAAAACTTTATGGATTTATTAAATCTCTTTTAATTATACACTTTAATTAATTAATAAAATCATAAGGGTGTGATTTGAACCTTTCAAAACAATACTAGGGTTTTAGAATTTAACATTCCTAAATTAAACTTTTAATCAACTTTTAAATTCCAAAACTTGAGGGCAAGTTTTAAAACATTTCAAAACATTAGGGTTTAGAATTTAAATATACATCAAAATTAAACTTTTAATCAAAATTTAAATTCCAAAACTTGAGGGCAAGTTTTGAAACCTTTTCAAAACATTAGGGTTTCAATTATTTAAATTTCAAAACAAAACTTTTAAGTCAAATTTAAACTATAAAACCTAAAGGGTAAAATTGAAACTTTTCATACAAGATAATTCAAATCTAAATTACAAATAATCAAATTTTATCTAATAAAACAAAAGATTATCTAAATTTTGATAATTATCTTCTATTTAGGTAAGGATAATCACCAGATATTGATAAAATTCGGATTTTATAACAAAAACATGTTTATGGTAATTATCCAAACCCAAAACAGGAAGAAAATCGCGAAAATTAGTTGTCAGACGTTTCGACTCGTCGAGTTTGGACTTGGACTCGTCGAGTACACCTGACTCGGCGAGTGCACCAAGTGACTCGGTACACCAATCAAGGCTTTGATACCACTGATGGGTTTTAGCCAAAAGACATCCTATGTGCTCATGCAAACCCTAAAGCTTGGATCTAGATTTCTCTATTGTACATGCAAGTTATCCAAGACTTAAAACCCTAGATCTAATCAATATAACATATGAATAAGGGTTTAGATCATACTTTGATTGTTATATAGCAATAACAATCACAATTCCTTCTTATAATGACTTTAGAAAGCTTAGAGTCACAAATGTCACTCCTCTAATGGTTCACAAACACCAAGAGCAAGAGGATGAAGAGGAGAATAGAAGGAGGCTGCCCAAAACGTGTGGAAACCCTAGAAGAAGTCTTGTCCACGTTTTTGGGGCATAAGGGTTCCTTAAATAGTGAGACTATTAGGGTTATCTAACAAGGAAACCCTAATTTGGATGCGTAAGCCCTAAGCAACCCATGGGCTCCTTCCTTAAAGGCCTTTGGACGATTTCTAATGGGTTTCCTCATAGAATTCGTCCACTCCTTTAATATGGAGTCCATTAGCTCAATATTCAACTATCATACAATTGACAGTTCTAGTCCCTTAAGTTTAATTAATCTCTTTTAGTCACAAAACTAATTACTAATTAATTCTTGACTAATATTAATTAAACAATATGATTTCTCCTTTAATATATTATTCTCATAATATATTAATAAATCATATTTAATCCTTTCTCTCCATAATTCATCCTATCAAGTTTCTTTGGTGAAGGCAACCCAAAAGGACCATGCACCATCGGGTCAAGTAAATACCAAAATAGTTATGGACTTAGACACTAATCCAACAGTTATATGATGAATGCTTATTTTAGTTAAGTGATTTCTTCTGTCATAGTAAAAGCATAAGGCTGAAGGGTGTGGGTGCGGTCCCAGACCGCAGTTTGTGCCACGTCAACCAAGAACATCGCCTCCAGACCGCGGTCTGGTGTGGTCTTGGCCGCACTGCAGTCCTTAAGGGCCGCGTTTTCTAATTGGTGGAGGGGAAAATGGGAGGATTGACCGGTTGTTGGGTATTTAATTTTTTTCTTTTTATTTGCTTTTTCTTTCTTATATATACATATCTAACTTCATTTTTTTTTCACAACACAATTTCTTCTCTCTCTCAAAAAACTTTTTAAAAAAAAATCAACACTCTCTCAAAAATGTCATCTTCTGAAGAATTTCAGACTATTTTTGATACCGCTATTGTGTGTGTTCAAATGGCGGAACAAACATACAACGTTGTATGTAACAACGCAGCTGCAAGTTCTCAACGGAGAACACAAAGATATATTTGCAAAAATCGTGAAAAAGCCAACCAACGTTTGGTGCAAGACTATTTTGCAGAGAATGCCACTTATCAAGGATATTATTTTCGTAGACGCTTTAGAATGCTCAAAGGTTTATTCGAACGTATAGTTGAAGAAGTAACTTGGGAGTGCATTTTTTTTCCAACAACGCTACGATGCTAGAGGTACACCCGGTTTCACTCCCTTACAAAAATGCACGGCCGCACTTCGTCAGTTAGCATATGGTATTCCGCCTGATGCGTTAGACGAAAGTTTTAGGATGTCTGCTAGGATCACACGAGATAGTCTCCATTTTTTCTGCAAAACTGTGATTCAGTTTTATGGTCCAAAATATTTACGTAAGCCTACACGTAATGACATCCTGCAATTGCAAGCTTATCATGCTAGTGTGCATGGGTTTCCTGGAATGCTAGGAAGCTTAGATTGTCTCTATTGGGCATGGGAAAATTGCCCTACAGCATATCATGGGCAATTTACCCGAGGTGATCATGGTCACCCAACGGTCATACTTAAAGCAGTTGCATCACAAGATATGTGGATTTGGCATACTTTTTTGGTTCTCCTGGTTCGATTAACGACATCAACGTTCTTAATCGTTCACCAATATTTAACAACATATACGATGGATCCGCACCAGATTCTTCTTTTCAAGTGTGTGGAACGCCATATAAGTATGGTTATTATCTGGTCGATGGAATCTATCATGAGTATGCTGTGTTTGTTAAATCGTTTACAGCTCCACATGGTTCTAGACGAAAGAAATTCAAGAGAGCTCAAGAAAGAGCTAGGAAGGATGTTGAGCGTGCTTTTGGAGCTCTGAAGAAATGGTGGTTCATATTGAAAAAACCAACAGCTTATTTAGGCGAGGAAAAACTTCAAGAAATCATGTATACATGTCTTATATTGCATAACATGATTATTGAAGACGAAGGAAGAGCGATATGTGTGTTTGACGAGGAAGAAACCATACTAGAGACACAGCCAATAAAAATTGGTGGCGAAGAGTATATAAACAAAAGAGTAGATATACGTCTAACATTTCACAATCTTCGCAATGACTTGGTGGAACACATTTACGGGGTTCAAAACATTAACCGTAATTTGGATCCACCAGATGACCCCGAAGACGAGTTCTTGGAGAACGACTTTATGTAGTTTGCTTTAGTTATTTTATTTGTGTTTTTTAAGTTTCTAGGATTATTTAAATGTCATGTGTGGTTTTTGTGTTTTTTTTATTTTATTATTTTTGGTAATGCAACGTAATGTTTTTTTTTTATTTTCAAGTAATGAAAAATTATGTTTTTTTATTAAAATAGAAGTTTTATTAAATTAAAATAGTTAAAAAAAAAGTTTTATTAAATTAAAATAGTTTAAAAAAAATGTGTGGCACCACTCCCTTGGTGTGGCAAGAAACCACACTTGAGTGGTAAAAAATGACATGGCGCTTATGTGGCAGAGAGGGAGTGCGGTTTCGGTGGCACCACTAAGCTACTGTATTTCCTGCAAGAGTAGGCGTGTTGTCACAAGCTGTAATATTTTCTTTGTCTCATGTGTTGCATAAATCAATACTATGCTCTCGGCTCTTTCTCAAATTTGACATGCTTGTTGAAGGCGTTTCATCATAGAACATAGCTAATTTTAGACTAGTGGTTCATTAATATTTCGTTTTGGACCAAAATCACATAAATTTGCCAACCACGGGGACCATTTTTGCAATTTTGTCAAGTTAAAAATATAATGTGTTTGTTTATTAACACGAGATGCTTACAATAAAATGTTAATTGATATATTTAATTTAAAATATATACTATTACTAACTATACCATTGAAGATTTGAAGAGAATTCGACGTTTATAGGATTTCATATATCCTTCCAACCTACCTAGCACATATTTTAATGAAATTGTAGTCGCAACTCAAATACGTTAAGACTAATGTCATTCATCATGTTACAAAAACCAGACCAAATCTGTACATTCATTCCCATATGTATAAAAAAATTTATAGATAATAGAATAGATGTATGTATGTCAAAAAGAAGTAAGAATGGGACCTCATGCATACACCATAATTTTGATCAATTCTTGTAATTCATTTGCATTTTGCTTCCATCACTCACTCAATCAATCAATGAATGAATCAGCTCCAGTTCCTTCTTGGCCTGAAATTGTTGCGCAACAAAATCATTATAATATAATATTTCCTTTCCTCTTCTTCTCTTAAAATGCAAGTATTATCATACAATCTATTTCTTCTTTCATTTTTTTTCCCCATAAATAAATATAAAGTTATAAACTACACTACACAATCTTTAAAAGTTGAGGTTTATGAAAATACTTCCGGTTCTTCTGCTGTGACCTCCAAAAGCACGCAAGCGCCCCAAACAAACAGCTGGCAACCGCAATCCCCACAGCGGCCCCCACAGGCACCACAAGCGCATTTGTTGATTGTATCAAATCATCCGAAACTGCCCGGATTTTCATCTGGGCCTGCCCGAATAGACTCTTCTCTTTCTCCATGTAAAGTGACACTAGCATCTGCCCGTAGTACCTGCCCAAGAACTTGTACACCTCTTCCCGATCCCAATCCCCATCCCGGGCAGTTGTGTAGCATTCCGGGCAGAGGTGTCTTGAGGGCCAGATTGATTTCGGGAACTTCGGGTCACCCGTGCTGTAAAGTGCTTCCGTTGACTTTAGTCTCTCGTTGACTTCATTGTGTGCTGTCCATAACCACAGGACAAAATCACGTGTTGTGGTGAACGGAGTACTTACCCTGCAACCACATTCATATGAGAGACTAAAAATTAAAATTAAAAGTCAATGTAACAAACTTTGACTTTCTTACCTTGAGCACATATTGTAGAAGTGTTGACTACACTCTTCACAAGCAAAAAACTTATGTATAAAATCGCAAATTGACGTGAATGCCATTTGACTTTCTTCGTTTTCAACTCTCACAGATAATGAATGTAGCAAAACCCATAAACCACAACTGTAATAAAAAAATATATATATGTTATATATAGAATTATAAGATTAATATTTAATAATAATATATTATATACCTGAATCCTCTTGTACCATTTTTGCTACCACGACAAAACATCTGTACATATAATACCCAAAATCAAGATTTTCAAAAGTATTAATTTTTTTTTGAAAAATATAAAATTTACCCAATATCCACGTGGGACTTCTTTTCCACATATCTCAAATTTAGTAAGACCACCATGTTGAGTGTTGTTTTTTTCAGATGGTGACAAGATATTTGAAGGGTATAAATCGTCAAAATTCACAAGTATATCAGCACTTCCTCTTCGACACCTACAATATTTAAAATTATAAACCAAGTAAATAGAAGAAAAAAAAAAATGAAACAAAGAAAAATGGGTTTGTTATTTAAAATATGAACCTCCTTGAAGGGTGATGAGCTGTCATTAACTGCATGAATTTTATAAGAGTAGCTCGAGTTTCTTGTTTAATCATCTTGTTTTCAAGAATAATGTCAAAAGCAAGGGAAGTAGCCTCTTCAACATCATAAACAGCACGTGCAATCTATAAAAAATAAGTAATTCTAAGCTTTAATATTACAAATAAAATAAAAAATAAAAATCTTACTTTTGTAGAAAAATGAAGAATTGATTCAAACCTGTCCAGGGTCTGAGAAGTTTGATTGAAAAAGCTCATCATTTTCATACTTTTCATCTTCCAATTTATATGAACTATGTAAAAAAGTAAAACATATAGTTAAAATTAAAAACTCATTAACATTGTAAACACAAAAAAACAATATAGATACTTAACGATTATATATTATATACCTTCCTAATTGTGTATTAATCCATTTGAGTAAACGATCAGAAGTTCTTCCATCTTCAATAGAAACAATTTTACTTTTTTCATCTTTCCCATTCCAGCTACCACCCACAAATTTAGAAGGTGGGCCCCAGAATAGTGTAGGGTAGTGACTAATAGAGAATTTATCGCATAGATTAGTGTTTATCTGTGCTGCCAAACATGGGTAAAAAAGGAATTTGTTGCTAAACCATATAACAATTAAGTGACTTAATGAAAATATTAAGAATGAAGAAGTGTAACCTTACCTTATTGGCACAATCTACTCGTGTCATTAATATAATCCCTGGATGAACAGCATTGGCTCCATTGAAAAGCCTAGCAACCTTTTCATATTGAGGCTGTGAAATTAAAGATAAAAGATTAAGCAATGCATCAGAAATATTAACATTGTGAAGAAACATATAGGTACCTTATAATTTCTGCAAGCTGGACACCTGCAAAGAGTAATAACAGAACCAAATTAGGGCTATAAATGGAAAGACTCCAGGGGAAAATTGTTCTCATGAAAGGTACAAATTCAAGAAATTTCTAGGTGTAAATAGACCAACTGTACTATAGGTATGGAAGAGAAGAAGTGAATGAGAATCCTTTTGTAACTAAAAAAATAGAATCTTTATAGCCATGAAACTTTAGATATTTCCTTTTAAGGTTCAGACATCCTACAATTTTCTGCAATGGTATGACTGTTCATCTCTGTACTTGATTTCTTTTCCTGCGGCAACATCCGAGTAGGATCTGATTGCTCCATCCTTTCCAAATCGAGGTAATTTGTGGATTTTAGGTAAAAACGCTCTACTTTACTCCAGATTGATATGAATTCCAGATTGTGTTTAGAGAAAAATCACTGGATGAAACAATTGTCCCATAAATTTGTAACGGTATCCATTTGGAATAACAGAGGTTCTGATGTATGTTTCCAAATATGGAAATTGCGAAAAGAAGAAACAGAGTAGAGCATAACTTAACGTAAAGGAAATGAAAAAACTGACAGCAGAAAATTCCTCAATAAAGTAAGATCTAACTTAATAAACCCTAGAAATAAAGAAAAGGGGTGTCATAGACCAACCAGTGAGCGAAGAACTCCACAATGGCAAAAGTAGCGGGTGTATCCTTGAGAACTGCATCGAAGTTGGTGGCGTTCAAATCAAGAGCGAAATCAGGTTGATCTCCACCGCTGTTGACGGCACGTAGGAGCAATCGAGATCCCGCCGCATGATTGATTATCGAAGCCGATGAGAACAAGGATAATGATAAGAAGCTCCAGAGAAGCAGGGGCGTCGTCAAAAGCCTAAACCCCGAAGACATGGATATAGAGAAAGAGAGAGGGGAGGTTCTGAGAGATCGGAGTGCTGTTCGGAAAATTTGGTTGACCGGCGGAGAAAGGTGCGTACGGCGCTACTTCCGATTGAAAACGGGAAGTCTGTCCAAGACTCCAAAGTAACCGGTGTTTTGAAGAGATAAATTGTGCAAAATACATTACCATTAAAACACTTTAACCTTTTTATGATTAAACGTTATTGTATTAAAAAAAAATGCAATTTGATTCTATTTATGAGAAAGTCGTTTCTTTATTTATTTTTATTTTTTTATATTTTTGAGCTAAATTTGTTGAAAATCTTTAAAGAATTTTAATTTTTAACTTTATTTAATAAAAATCTATCATTATAACCATTTTTTATTTACCAACTAATCTTAAAATATGTTTTTAGTTAACTAATTTGTTAATTTTTTTAAACACTTATCATATTTTCAATAAAAGCTATTACTTGGCAATAATCTTTAATAAAATAAATATATTATAGTACAAAGAAATTTGCAGTCATGCTTTGAGAATTGGACCGACCGGCTGGTTCAATCGGGAATTAGCCATAGATCCATTTTTTAGAAAAAAAAAATTGTTAATTATGTGAACCGGTCAAAACCGGTTGGTCGAATCGGAATTTTAAAACAAAATTATTCTTTTTTATTTTTTGTATTTTTATTTTATTAAAATTAATAATAATGTAACAATGACATCATCCGGTTTTTATGACGAGTCTAACCAATTAAACTATCGAATCAATAAGACGGCTGATTCGGTTTTCGGTTCGGTTTTCAAAACCTTGGTTTAGAGTAATTTAGTAAACTCTCTCTTGTTACTTATAGATTATATTTTAACAATGCATACACGTTCTTAGAATTTAATTTGGATTATTTTAGCATGTTTGATGTATCTTTTTTTGTACCATTCAATCTGAGTCTTATTTTGGTCTTATGTTTCCACAAAAGAAAAAACATCACCAAGATTTCTAAGAAGTTTTGAAGACCTAATAATCTTATTTCTAGGTTTCCATCTATAGAAAATGTACATTATATTCTAAAAGCTTGATTGTATAAAATATCTAATATTTTATGGTTTTTTTTATGTTCAAACCTTTTTTATTATAGAAAAATCCTAACAAATTTTTTATTTGACTCTTTTAACAGGTTTAATGATAATCTTTCAATTTATACCGTTTTTTCGTTTTGGATCACCTTGATTTTCTTATTGTGGCTGGTATGTTGTTCTTTATTGTTTTCAACATTAGAATTTAAAGGAAACATTTAATTTTTTAAACAAAAAGAAATATTATTGTAGTCAATTCTTGTTGAAAAAATACATAGTAAAATCTATTTAAAGAATACACATTGATAATAGCAGTTAAAAACCAATCGTCTAGGTTGACCTAAAATCTCATATTGTTTTTAGCATCAAATAGAAAATATTTTTCAAACTCCTATCTAATTTTAGATTTTATGTTTTTCCTATTAAAAACTTTTTCAATCTCAATAGTAATTTGATTCCTTTTTGACCCATTTTTCCCCGTATATAACATAGTCAACAAATTCCTTCAATATTCATTATTATTCAATTTCAAATTAGCTAAAACTGAAACCTTTATAGTTAGCATAAGCAAAACCTTTGGTCTCCAGAATATTTCGTTTGCTAGCCGAAGGGTATGCATCTCCTAATTTGAAATTTGATAATAATAAAATGTTTAAATAATGAGTTGAGTTAAATGAGATTCCGATATAGATTAAAGTTTGAAAGTTGTTTTTTGTTTGATTTTGAAAAGAGTTTAAGATGTCAAGCAGCATAAATCGTTGTTTTAATTTCCATATGATACTACTTGTAAGCATCAATTAAATCACTATTATTAAATAAATGAATTTAAATAGCGACCATCAACCATCAATTGTTATTAGTTTCATTTCATATAATTCAATTGAGTTGGTCTATTTTCGTTTTCATGGTGTACGTGTATTCTCCCTAACTTAGAGTAATAAACAATGCCCATATTATGACTTTCGAAACAACTAAGATAACGACTTGAGATTGTTAATAGCGTACAATAAATACTCATGATTTATAGCATAACCAATATAAAATAAAATTTCACAAGATATAAGGACTATTTGTATTTAGTTATTTCGATTAAGATCCTATATAGATGATGAGACTGATTTAACCATAAAAGTATAAACATGTGTTTTATAATTTTTATTTAACATGTAATTGAAAAGTATAAAATTTATTTCATTATACCATTACTTTAAATTAAAATAGCAATACTTAAAACATTAATTTTGAAATATTCTTTTGCCAAGAATAATCATATACAAATATAAACCGCTATTTCCCCCACCCTAACGACTACAAACCTAACACCTACCCCATAGACGAAACAACTACCAAAAAATGTACGAGTTTTACACTACTAAAATACCAAAGTATGATTTTTGTAACTTGTTTCATCTACTTTTAGATCATAAATCAGAAACTTGTTTCGTATAGTTTTACTTAAACCATAATGATAGTGACAATTAAAACAAAAGAAAAAAAAATGTTTACCACATGTGAATAAAGCGTAGCATTTTCCTAATGATTGTTATTCCATTTCCATGATTCGACATATACTTTTATGCAACTTCTTTAGTAGTACATATTATTTTATTTTATTTTTAAGTATTATCTTTTAATTTATCAATTTAATTCCATTTTGTCAACCTCTAAATGATTCAGAAGAGGCCAGTGAATATGTCTCTAGATAAAAAAAACAAATTGTTTGGTCAAGTCTCTGAATAATTGTGTTAGAATTAGAATCAATAAAAATGACAATTTTACCCTTTAATTTATAATTGCACAACAGCAAATTTACATCTTTACCAAATTACCAACATCACTTAATGGAAAAAAAAAAAAAAAAAAAAAAGAGGGGGGGGCATTTTGCTTCATTTGCTTTGTAAGTGGAAAATTTTAAAAATACGATAACAAGAT
Source organism: Lactuca sativa (assembly GCF_002870075.4). NCBI lineage: Eukaryota > Viridiplantae > Streptophyta > Magnoliopsida > Asterales > Asteraceae > Lactuca > Lactuca sativa. Next base: position 77,190,244 of record NC_056625.2, read on the forward strand.
ACATAAATTGTACATGATACAGATTATAACGCAAGGCTACTTCATTTTCCAATAATCCCCTTAGAATACACATTTAAGACACTAAACATTGAACACGTGTCAACACATCAACATTTGGTCCTGATTGCTCAAACCTCATGCCAACACAGATCAATGAACACGTGTGACAGGTGGCTGTTGCTGAGGTGGCGTTAGACTACCTTCTCCCTCATCATCATCAGAAGAAAGAGACGACATTGATGCACTTAAAGCCTAAAAAAATCAACGCCAAAACAAAGTAAATGGTTGACTGGTGTCAACATGACAAAAAAAAAATTAAAGCTTTTTGTCAACACAAAAGACATAAATGCCCTTGTAGCAACACCAATTGGAAAAACAGGAGAATGTAAAATACTCACCAATCTTCGTCGCCAATGTATCAAAGCCACCATCGCTCTCATCATGATATATATTGGTACAACAATCGCTGAAGTTCTTAAGAACCATAACTAAAAAATAAAAAATAAAAAAAAAAAGGTTGATTATCAAACTAGAAAATAAAAGAAAGAAAAATAAATAAAATCTTTATCTTACCACAAACATAGGAAACGAGTAATTCCATGTTCCATTTACAATTGCAGGAAGTGAGTGACGCAAGAAGAGAAGAACCACAAACTACAAACAAAACATAAGAAAAAAATAAATTAATTGGAGTGGTGGGTGGGTGGGGTGGGGGTAGATTGCATACAATGGCGGCAACTGAGCGGAAGCATGTGAAGCTTCTAGAAGTGGGGTCCACGTATTCATCATAATCTTGATCGAGGAAATTACGATCGGGTGAAACAACTGTAATTAATCGAGGATTATTGTTTATATCCCTTCTAGCTACATGCCAATGTCCCCTGAAAACCTCACAAATGAAAGAATTTAGCAATCAAATAAAAAAGGTTTGACTTTTGAGGTCAAATGAACCCATTCTTAACTTCAAATTGTCAAGACTCTTAAAATATATATTTGACCTCAAAAGTCAAACTATTCCACTTTTTTTTTACATATAGTAACGGAATGTGAATATGTACCTCAAGTTCAATGGAATTCCCCCTAACCGAAAAACACGTGATGGTGCTGTGTAACCCGGTTTGAATTGCTGCAATTAAATTATAAAACTATTTCAGAACCTTATATGAATAAATAAATATAAGATTTTGAGAACAATAAATGATATTTCCAAAAAAAAAAGAGAGATTAAGAAATAATAATGATAATGATAAGACACCTGGTGACAAATTTCACACATGGTGTCACCCTTCTCATTACACCATCTTTGAACACATCTGCGATGAGCATACTACAAAAAGTAAAAACGAGCCACTTTGTGAAACTTGCATTTTTATTTTATAAGAAAAAGTAGACAAATAGAAAGGTAAAAAAAAACAACCTTTAAGCTGCCACAACAAGAGCATGGGGTCTCCATATTTGAATCGAAATCCTCATCTTGACATATTCTGCATTCAACCAATTTCTTTGGAGTGAAATCAACATGAGAAGAAGAAGAAGAACAATCGATAACTGTGTCATCTTTTCCCAAATTCTTTGAAGGGTTTCTACTTTCGATTGCAGCTTCTAATGTTGATTCTGTGAGCAATCGATCAACCAAAAAGACGAAATGATCCCCCATCACAACACCACTTGGATTGGAATATATTTTATTATCCTGAACAAAGAAACCCCTCGACATTAATAATTTAATTATGCATCAAAATAAATTCTAAAGAAGATAAAAGCATATAAAAAAGGGCGCCCAGATGAATAAAAGCATCAAAATAATCCGATAGGGATTTACCTTGTAACCATTATATTTGCCAGTTTATATTAGAACAATCATAATATTTAGAGAAAAAAAAAAAAAACCCAGAAAAATACTTCCTTGCAAAATAAAATGAATTCCAATCGAAATAAAGTTGTGTAAAAAGATTCAAATAGCAAAACCCAATTCAAGAAAAGTGAAAATTAGTGGAAAAAGGAGCCCATACCTTCCAGAAAGATGAACTTTCGATCAAAACAAAGCTAAGGCCATATATAAAGCTTCAATTTTTTTTTATATAAACAATAACAGTTTCATAAGAGCTGGAAAAGGAGTCAAGATGAAGAACAAGCTAAAGTCGATAAAAAAAACAAATTCAAAAAAGGTGAAGCATTAAGACAGAAAAGGAACCCTTATGAAATCAAAAAGGTGAAATTTCGATCGAAACAAACATGATGTCGTTTATAAAGATTCAAAACCCTAATTTGAAAAAGCGAAAAAAGTAAGGGCAAAAGGATGAATACCTCCAGATGGGTAAAAAGCGAGTTATCTTTCTTGGAAGGAATAACACCTAAAGGCATGGAAATACAGATTATAAACGAGAATCTTAGATATATAGTAATGGAAGAAAGGTGAAAAAAAGAGGAAAGATGAAACTTACAAGATGGGGATCGGATGAGTTGAAAGCCAAGAAAGTTATGAATATTTGAGGCTCTTATGAGGGTTTTGCTTTCAGCTTTGGAAATCCCTCTTGTAAGGAGCACTCAATTTGCATAGCGGAATCCATTCATTCATGTACACTATAATAAATTTCTTTCGTGTTCATGGTTTCTCTTCTCTCTATACACACACAGAAAGTGTAACTGTGTGAGAAGACAAGATTGATTTTTTTATGTTAAAGAAAATTATTGGACATTGTTGGCTTAAACTTTAAAGATATGACATATGTTGGTTTGTAATTTAATAAGCATATTTAATTAATAATTGGATATTTAGAGCCATATTAAATGACAGAATTCAACTTATGATGTCAATTTCAACATCTTCAGCATTGTTTAGTTTTGACTTGTAATTTATATGCATTATTGAATATTAAAAATCAAATAACGTCCGAACTCCAAACAAATATTGTATGAGTTAATCAAGTATAACTTGTCAGAATATCTCAATATCGTATATATGATTAGTAAATCTTACTCAATTGGATCTCATGACAGAAGGCTAGAATCGTATGTGGCTTTTAGTTAAAATCGTATAAAAAATAGCATATGTTGGATTGTTGGTTTTTAGTTTGTTAAAACTGTACCATTTGATTTTTTTTTTTGTTTCGTGGGATTTGCGATTTGCAATTTTAGGTGCAATTTTATTTTTATGTGGTTTGATTTGTTTTATAATACAATGTAGTTTTTATATTTAAACGGTTTTAAGAACCGCAAAACCGATCAACTATAGTTATTTTCTTTTAAGCTTTACATTATAATAGGGATGAGATTTAGAACCGAAAAACCGTATCAGAACCGGAATATATAGAACCGGTTCTGGTTCTGGGTTTAAAAATTGGCTTTATCCGGGTTCCGGATAATCCGGGTTTGGGTCCATCGGGTCCGGGTAAACTGGGTCTAAAAACCGGAACCGGTGTTAGGAACCGGAACCACTTTTAGGGCCGGAACCGGTTTTTGTGAAACGTTTAAAAGATACATATCTCATTCGTTTCAACTCCGATTGACTTGAGGTTTTTTCCAACGTATAGTTTAGAGTTTGTACATGATTTTAGACTATAAATTTGCTATTTTTAGTTTATATTCATTGACTTATAGTCCCTCAAAGTCGAGATATCAAAGCTAAAAGTTTTTAGTTTTTCAGTTTTTTTGTATTTTGTGAAAGTTTTAAAACATTTATAGCTATTTGTTTTTATACTTTGTATTATGTGAAAATGTTAACACATGTATATCTCATTTGTTTAAAGTCGAATTGACATGCGGTTTTTTCCAGAATGTAGTTTAGAGTTTGTCCATGATTTTAGACTATAATTTTGTCAATTTTGGTTTCATATTCAATGAATTACAGTCTTCCAAAGTCGGGATATCAATATGAAAATTTTCAAAGTTCAACCCACTAAGTAGTAAGTAATTACCAAAACATTTCGGTTTTTTCAGGTTTTTCGGTTCTAAACTCACATTATCCGATTCCAACCTACCCACTTTGATGTTTCCGGGTTTTCCGGTTCTAGACCCACTTTACCCGGTACCGTACCCGAAACCGGTTCCTATATACCGGTCCGGTTTCTGATTCTATAAAATCTCGTTAACCGGTTCCGGGTTTTCCGGGTCCGGGTCCACCCGGTCCGGGTTTGGACTCACTTTCATCCCTACATTACACGAGTGTAAATGTAAGTTCTATACATGTCATAATTTGGGAAAAATACCGGCAATAGTCAAAAAATGTGGGTATTTTCAAAATTTAGACATGAAAATTGACATTTTCGGGTATAGACATGTATTCCGCGGAGGTAGCTCCGCGGAGCTCTGCGGAATCTACTGTAGCTCCGCAAAATGGAAAAACTGTCAATCCATCATAATGTCTACCTTGTAAGTGTTTTACCTTGAGCATAAAAAGGTTATAGTTGACATTAAGATCGTGTATTTAGTTTAGTATAAAAAATTTAGTAAAACATATCATCTCAGCATCTCACGTCAATCCGTCATAATGTCTACATTAAGATTAATCACGGAACACTAGCAATATTTTGGATATATCAAAGTTTAGTTTTAGTTTGAACCATGAACCTTTTGTGTGGAATTTCACTTATCAACCACTAGACTCTATCAGGATGACAAGTTTCGTATGTATGTTTAGTACCCCAAAATGATTAAGAACTTCCTATAAATATGTCTATGGGACGTGAAATCAAATGTCTAGGATTTTGTTCTCGTCTTGGATCACTTTAACACGGTCAACCAAGGTTGTCATTAGTGTTTTCTTAGGTTATTTAAATTATCATCCAGCTTTATTTTGGATCTTTAATACTAAATGTATGCTTATGTATTTAGTTTCAGTTTCTTTCGATAGGCTGCCTAGTTTGTTTGTTTTTTTTTTAAATAATGTTAATCATTGTTCACTTTTGTTGTTTTAAAATTGATCTGCGTTCTTTGAAAATTGGTTTAAAGTTGGTAGACACAGTTTCATTTAGTTTCATTTTGAATGCGTCAAACGTAATAGTTTTTGCCTTCCTAGTTGTAATTACAATGAATCAATTAGATCCAAGTCAATTCAAGTTGATTTCATTAATAAAAAAAATTAATTCCTTGGGTTAAAAATCTTATATTATACTTACATAAGAATTGGTCAGTGACTTGTAGAACAACATGAAAATCTTTAAAATATGTGAGAGTAGAAGATGTCAATTGCTCTAAGTGTCGTTTCTTTAGTACGAAAAAAATTATCCAAGTCATTTTAACATATTTTAACATTAATTCTTTTTTTTTTTTGACAAATAATTTTAATATTTAAACAAAATTATATTTACAATAATTAAAACATTCACCCTCAACGAAATATAAACATCTGTCATTTACAACAACTAGGCTCCTCCGTAATTGTGTCGAGTGACGGTTTTCTTGACCTACAAAACGTCAGCCTATAACTAAACTCCGGCACCTCCGCCACCACACTCCGGTGCTCCGTCTCCACCATGTTCACATCGCCATTTTTCTCCAACTCCGACGATATCCTCCCCGAAATCCGCTTAGCGGCACTGTTAGCTGCCATCCAGAAAACCGCCATATCCGCAGGTGTAACCATCGAATTCAACCTCCTCATCGGAAACATGATGTAAATGTTATTAGACTCCAATTCTTCATCCGATGACAGAGGTGAAAATCTTCTGTTGATGTTTAACGACTGGGAGTTGACGAGGAAGAAGTTGGGACACTCGAGCATGATATCTGCCGCCTCGACGGACTCCTGAAACTGTCGGATTTCACCGGCCGGAAATATAACTCTGGCTGCTTTGTTGCTCTTGATTCTAGGGGAGATCATGACATTGCATGCTGAAGCATAATTTCCCATTTTTGGAAGAAATTCTTGAGTTCTGAAATCTGAAAGAGAAAATTAGGGAAGATATAAAGGATTTGAAATGCATGTGAAAATATGTGTTGTGGATTTGTGGGTGTTGAGAAAAGGGGAAAAAGGTGAGTAAGAGGAATTGTCACGCAGATAATTACGGCCGACTTAATTTAATAGTAAAAGATGTAACGGAAGAGGAAATACTTTGATAGAATGATTTTGTTTAATAATATTAAAATTTTAAAACAAAACTATGTTTCTAAACTAAAATTAGATTTATTAATTATATATACATACTAATTCTAAAGTGTCATTTGAATAGTACTCTTCAGTGATTTGCTGATTTTTTTTTTCCTTTTTCTTTTACCAGATTAGTGTCCTCGACACCGATTCTATTAACCAATAAAAATTGGATTGGTGGTCATCGGTTCTTAACCCGATATCCCACCGCCTATTGATTGATATCACCCCTGATTCATTGTTTTCTTCTCCATTTGTTCACTGTTTTCTCTATCTCTATCTCTACCGCATATGTCTTCAATCAACATCCGTCCTCCTTTATCTTCCCGAATTCCATCTTTGCCTATTTCACTTCCCTTCTCTCTATACTGAAGCACCGCTATTGGTAGCATCCCACCACCTCACGATGTCAGTCCACTTCTTCATCTTCACCGTCATTGCTTTATTTTAATCGGTGATGTGCTGTTGCCGGCGACAATATATTCGCTCCACTGAATCAACATGTGAGCTTTGAATAATTTTTTCTTTTACAGTTTTACATCAATATTCCTTTCCAAGCCAAATGCAGAGAAGAATAGTGAATAGTTTATGGAGATCAACCTAGAACTAGGTAATGTAAATTTGTGATTGAGATGCCAACACAATTTATCTTTCTTCTGTTTACCCTAATCATATATTCTTTAAAATAAAATTTCAGACTCAATATATACTTGCCCAAAAACATAGATAACCCAAGGCCAGTTATTGGATTTGTGACTGGTGGAGCATGGATCATAGGCAAGGAAGAAATATATAATCTTTTTAGTGTTTATTCTTTGCGAGTCAAATTGTTGACCAGGAAATTCTTGAACGACAGCTCTTTGTCTCCAATACAAGTATTACCAGAGCGTCTAGAGGTATCGGGAAAGCGGTTGCCCTAGCTTTAGGCAAAGCTGGTTGTAAGGTTTTGGTTAATTATGCAAGATCGTCTAATGAAGCAGAACAAGTTTGTAAACTGGTGAATCAATAGCTTAATTTATCTTGTAATAAATTGTAAATTGTGATGGCAATCGCATATAATATAATGGAAGTGACTATTTCCTTTCTGATCCAGATTGAGGAAGCAAGTGGTCAGGCACTTACATTTGAAGGAGATGTTTCAAAAGAACCAGATGTTGCATCTATGATCAAAACCGTGACCCATAATTCATTATTCACCACTTATTAATTCTTAGTCTAGAAAAAAGATTTAGAATTTTGTTGACATTATAATTATTACACACAGTTGATGCGTGGGGGACTATTGATGTATTGGTCAACAATGCAGGTTACAAAATTCTATCACCAATCTCTCCCTAAACCTTAAACCCTTTTAATTCAACCTCAATCAGTGCAATGATACATACAGGGATTATAAGGGGTGGTTTGTTGATGAGGATGAAGACATCTCAATGGCAGGACATTATTAATTTGAATCTCACTGGTGTATTCCTATGTACACATGTATATGATTATTGATTAATGATTATTCTCAAAAATGAATACTCCAAATGGGGCGTAAATGTCAGTTTATAATTTGGATATTTTTACCACTCAAATCTCTACCTATGGTATGATTGTCGGTTGTTTATATTCATCTTTGATTACTATGTGGTTTATAAAAAAAATTATATAATTCTAAGATTAAAAGTTTGTCAATATGGTTATATATTGCAAACACATGTTTTTTCTTACACAACTTCATTTTTTTGTTCAAATATATGAACCTAATCTTTATAACTTTTGTGTTTCTGTTTATATTTGGATGTGCACTTTCTATTGACAGAATCTCCTGTTGCAAAGGTTGTAGATGTAAGTACTCCTGTTAAACTGCTCATATAATGTAATTCAAATGAGTATGAACTTATACTATGGAATTATACTCCCTCTAAGTGTGTTGTCTGCAAATCCACAAGATATCATGGTATAAAGACTTCAAAATCTGAGTAATTTGAATAGTTTTTGTATGATTATTAAAGTTTGTTGTTATTTTAAAGTTTAAAGTAAGGCCCAAAACTAGAAATAGACATGTAAAAATGAAAATATTTTTCAATCTATACCATTCCTGTATTCTAAGATTAAAAGTTTGTCAATATGGTTGTATATTGCAAACACATGTTTTTTCTTACACAACTTCATTTTTTTGTTCAAATATATGAACCTAATCTTTATAACTTTTGTGTTTCTGTTTATATTTGGATGTGCACTTTCTATTGACATAATCTCCTGTTGCAAAGGTTGTAGATGTAAGTACTCCTGTTAAACTCCTCATATAATGTAATTAAAATGAGTATGAACTTATACTGCGAAATTATACTCCTTCTAAGTGTGTTGTCTGCAAATCCACAAGATATCATGGTATAAAGACTTCAAAATCTGAGTAATTTGAATAGTTTTTGTATGATTATTAAATTTTGTTGTTATTTTAAAGTTTAAAGTAAGGCCCAAAACTAGAAATAGACATGTAAAAATGAAAATATTTTTCAATCTATACCATTCCTGTATTCAACAAGATTTAGGTAGGTCTATTTGTTTCTTTCTTGTAATTTCATTTTTTTAAATCACTTCTACCCTTTTATGCTCTTACATTTTTTGATAGGTTTTGTTCATCACTCTGCCAAATACCCCAGTAGGTATGTATTGGTACTATTTGAACCCCCAACCGAGTTGCAGTTCTGATATGCCTGTTCGAAGAATGGGACGATATCAATGTCATTCTAACTCAACGATCATCGAAACTGTCATCTTACTCTGGTAGAGCCGACGAAGAGGATACATATGATATTCAAATCGCATTGAGGGATGCTGAAGAAGTAGAATCAATATTCTATGCTCCTTTGGAAATGTTTCTCAAGGTTTGTATTCATACTCTTTTTTCTCTCTTTAATATTTATTTATGTATTAAGGTGAAAAAGAAACATGGGGTTATTTAAAAAAATGGGATTTTGATGGATGATGATTCAAAATGAAAGTAGAGGAGAAAAGGAGTGGGAATTAAGAGGAGACAAATACTTGCTTCACTATTTCTATCACAAAACAAACGACATCAGGGTGTATGAGATATGGGCTCTAATTGCTGGAATCTTGATAGCAGCCGCCTCCATAGTTTTTTGGTGACCACCGGAATTTCAACAAAGGATGCTAAATTTTGGAATAGAAACCACATCAAATTCTGATGTTACTGGAATCACAGTCCAATAATGAATAAACATGTCATTAGTTGAATGTAAGTATACATTGATCACAAGACTAGAATCATTGTATCCAATGTATTGAAACATACAATGTCGTGAAGATTAACTTCCAACTTTGTGTAGTTACCAAAGATTAAATTGTAACTTTAATTGTATCTAATTAAATTTTTATGTTCTGTATATTTATTATCAATCTGCAATCATTGTATCCAATGGATTGAACTTTTGGTCATTAACTATGATAATAAAATCTGCTTATAGAAAAAAAATCCAATCCCGCAACGCAGGTTTCTTCACTAGTTTCTTCTAAAGATTGTTAAAGTTTTAATTTGCCATCTCGTGTCATTTATTAATTTCTTCTAAAGACTGTTAAAAAATGGTTTTAATTTGCTATCTCGTGTCATAAAAGTTTTAACTATAATTAAGGATAAAAGGTAATATAGTTTATGTTGTGTTCACGTATAGTTCTTGAAGTTATTATTATTTTTTTTAACGGTTAAATTTTAATAAAAAACAAAAAAGTCTTAGCAAGAAGCTAAAGACGAAACAGAACTATTACATCATAAAGTTCAAAATGGGGTTTTAAAACCATAAATTCTACGGAATATAGAATTTATGATTCCGATGCACCACCCAATTAAAAAAAACAACAATATCTTCAAATAATTTATTTTGTCTAAGTCTCGAATAGTCAAACACACACTTATTTATGAAGTTTCATATGGGCCACCATTTCGTGTAGATAATATATTCCAAAATATCATTCATATCCATACTTAAATATTATTAAACTTGATTGGATTGTTCACATTACATTCTTATGACCGGTTAGTGTAGGATTTAGTCGATTAGAAGGATGTAACGTGAACAATACAAACAAGTTCAATGACAATATATGGACAAAAAACATGAAGGACCAAATGTGAACAAAACCTAAACTATGTTACTCTTATAAGTCATTAACCCTTTCTACAATAGTTTAGTCGCATCATTAGAAAAATGGTTTGATATTTTAGGACCGAACTTGTTGTTTGATGAGCCTACATGGTATTATGTAATTGGTCAGATAAAAGCTGACTAAGCCAAAGGTGCTTAGTTGGAACTAGTAACTAATAATGATAACAGGTTGAGTGTTCCTCCCACTCAACAAAAGACCATTACCAGAAAACATTCGGGGGGAGGGGGGGGATGCGACCCGACTCGTCGAGTCCTTCTTTGTCTAAAACTATTCAGTCGATTATAATGGGTCTTAATGCATCAAAACCATAGATCTGACCTCCTAAGGTCCATTTTATACGTAAAGTTCCAATCTTGACGTCCATGCATGTAGTTTTTGGCTCAAAAAGCCATAAAAAGAGGTATATAAGAAGCATGGGTCTCCTATGGCCATAAAGTTGGCACCTTTATGCCATGGGAACCCTCAATGGTTCCAGATTTGAAGTGTAACTCCAAACACACTCACAAAATCCGATTATAACTTCACAAACTCATAAAAATGGTAGAAAATAGCCCCGAAACAAGATCTAAGAGATAGATGGTCAAGGTTCACACTTTTTACCTTGAATGGATTGAGAATGAAGCAAAACCTCTGGATCTACTAGCTTCCACTTGAACTCCCAAGCTTCCTTATTCTCTTCCAACTTCAAATGCACACAAAAGTCACCAAGAATCTCAAGAACACTCAAAAGAGGCTTAGGGTTCGAGTTAGGGTTTTCTCTTGGTTGGGAGGAACAACGGAGGCTGGGTTGGGGTGTTATAATTTGTTTAAATAGGGTGCAAACCCCAAATATTAGGGTTTCATTCAGACAATCCTACTCGTCGAGTCAGTCTCCCGACTCATCGAGTAGGTCACTTATCCTACCGATCCAAAGTTGAGTCTACTCGACGAGTTGGGCCTCAAACTCGCCGAGTCCCAGAGAAAAACATGAGTTTACTTTAATTAAAATGTGTACCAGGAACCAGGTGTTACAGAGTTTTAACAATGCCATAAAAGATGTAAGGAAAAAATCAATCATCACAATGCTATAAGAGATTAGATTGTATGTTATGGAAAGACAGTTTAATTTGATCATGAAAGGCGATTCATGGCCTGAATTTAAACCTTGTCTAGAAATTATAACATTACTTAATCAACTGAAAAAAGCTCAAAGGTAAAAAAAATGTGTTTGACTAACATCAACACTACTAAACATAGACTATGTAACAGCCCGGATCCCCAAGTATTATTCATTTATTTATTTTTGTTAATTGTAAAGAGACTCGGCGAGTTGGAGCCTAGACTCGCCGAGTATGATTGTGGATTTGGACGCGGGTTCGCGCCTGGACTCGGCGAGTCCGAGCTGTTTAATGAAACCCTAATTTCTCGGGTTTGGGGCCTATTTAAAGGGCCTTATGGCCGTCATTTGTGCTCACCAATCCCCAGAGTGAAACCCTAGTGAGCTTGAGCGTTTGGAGTAATTTAAGGAGCCATTATTGACCTTGGAGGTGTTATCTAGCAAGGGAAATGAAGCAATAGCCAAGGAGAAACAAGAGGATCAACTTCCTGAAGATCTGAGGTTCAGAACATCACGTTTGAGGTACTATTTTCGAACCATTCTCTGTTATGGTGATGTTCATGTTGATTTAGGGCTTATTGAGCCCTTTTGTGGCTAGGTCTAGTGCTTCCTTGGTCCCTTAAGCGAGTTAGGTTCTGGATCTGGACCCTTGGAGGTCCAGAGTGTCCCTTTGTCCAAGCTTTTTATGAATCCATGGAGGTTTTGGATTGGGGTCTTTGTGCTTGAGGTCAAAACACCATTTATGAGTCATTAGGTGTGTTATAAGCGCCAAGACATGAACTTTACGTGATGAATAAGCTTGGAAGGACCGGATCTATGAGTTAGTGAAGCAGATCTGACCTCAGAAGGTCGTTTGGGGTTGTGCATGGAACGCACTCGCCGAGTCCATTTCCAGACTCGACGAGTTGGTGCAGGTTGTTCAGTGATTTCGAACCAGGGTTTGAGTAACCGAGTCAGGTGAGTGACTCGGTGAGTCGGAAGGGACTCAGAGGAATCGGGTCCCCGTAGAGACTCGGCGAGTCCACGCCAGACTCGGCGAGTTGAGTTGACTGTTGACCATTGACCAGAGTTGACCGGTGTTGACTTGAGAGGGTTAGTCAACCTTAGTTGGGAAAGTGTTAATTAGAGATGTATTGTGTTATAGGAGGACTTTAGCTCGGAGATCGAGCACTAGTGATTTCAGGGATTTGCGAGTTATCGAGATACGCAAGGTGAGTCTTCTCACTATACTTTACCTTGAGTAGGTAATCAGAGTCATGTGACAGAGTATTTGTATGCTATATGTATGTTATGTGTTGTACTGCATTATTTCTATGTGATTTATGTTGTACTTGTTTATAGAGTTGGAACCGGAAGGTTCCTAGAGTTAGAACCAGTGGGTTCACAGAGTAGGGTCTACGGACCCACAGAGTTATAGCCTCGAGTGGCTAATATGTGTTATGTGTGGTATTTTGGGGAACTCACTAAGCTTTGTGCTTACAGTGTTAGTGTTGTTTGTTTCAGGTACCAGTGATGACCGTGGGAAGGCGCCGGCTTGATCTGTACACATGCATGGGATTTTTTTAATGATATGTGATCTTGGGATTTTTGTATGATATGGATTGGAGTCTTAAAACATTGATGTTTTTATGAAAATTAAATGAAAATGTTCTTATTTTATGCGAAAAATTATTTTGAAATTCACGGTGTTACAAGTTGGTATCAGAGCCTTGGTTTGAGGGATTCGAGTACACCTTCGGGCGTATTTGAACTCAAACTGAGGATTTGAGAAATATTTTCAAAAAGAGTAAAAGATTTTTGGAAAAACACAGAGCAGAGTTGTGTGTACGATCAGTCTGCGCCCGAACGGTGATTTCCCAAAATACCCTCATGTTATGTGATATTGATATTGATATGATGTATTCGCATGCTAGAGTAGGCTAGGTATTCCTATTAGGACTAGAGTGGCCTGATTTGTGATGCCTTAGCCTAGAAAGAGGTGAGCTGCTATGAGATGCTTGAGAGTGAGTAGGTAGCAGCGAGGGGCTTATGAGAGATCTATTAGAGAGTGGCCTATGCATGATAGAGTACTTGGAATTTGGGATCCGAAGAGGAGGACTTGGGGTGTATTCTGATATGGTGCGAACAGTAGTATTGGGCCCGTACTACTGAAAGCACCGGAGCAGTGTACAACCCAAGTAAGAATCTTTGGAATACCAAGGATCAATGAGGAATGAGTTGTCGAGTGTGAGTATGCTCGAATGGGTTCTAATTTTTCGTATGTTGTATTTCAGAGGTAGATCATGGTGAGGACACGTTTGATGCCTGAGAGCAGTGATACCAGTGATGAGGAGATCCGTCGGATCATCCATGAGGAGGTGGTTGTGGCCATCAAGGCAGAGATACCAGAGATGTTCGGGTCTATTAAGACCACGCTGATTGAGACCTTTGACGAGCGTTATGCCGCTCTTTCTGAGGCTGCTGTTGCAGCGGCCACCGCAGCTATTGTTGCCGCGAGGCCGCAAGGTGGTGATGCGTTGCTGTTCCGGGAGTTCAGTAACACAAAACCGCCAGAGTTTGATGGGACCCAGGACCCGGTGGCAGCTATGAGGTGGATTTCTGACATAGAGGGGTGTTTCTTCACTTGCTCATCTCCTGAGCATTTGAAGGTTCGGTTCGCGCTAAACTAGCTTCGCTTGGGAGCGAAGGACTGGTGGAAGTTTGTGACGGCACACTTTACACCTGCTGAGCTTGCGGTAGTGACCTGGGAGAGGTTCACTGCCATGTTCCGAGATGAGTACGTTCCCCAGGTGGAGAGGGAGCGTTTGGCCCAGGAGTTTCTGACCCTCAAGCAGGGTACTGAGTCTGTTACGACGATTACCAGGATGGTCCACGAGAGGGCGATGTTCTGCCCTGAGCACGTGTCCACTGAGCAGGCACGGATGAGTCGATATTTGAGTATCTTGAGGCGAGACATTCGGGAGTTCACGGCGAACTCCTTATACCGTACATTTGCTGAGCTTTAGGCAAATGCCCGGAAGAGGGAGATTGAGCTAGAGACTCAGGCCAGGGAGGAGGCGGAGTCTCAGGGGAGGGATCGGCAACCGACACAGTCTCAGCCGGCAGCCAAGCGGGCCAAGCCCGCTGATCCCAAACCAGGGAGCCAGAAGGGCCGCACTTGTGGGAAGTGTGGCAAGGGTCATGATGGAGTCTGTAGAGCGGGATCTTGCTACAAGTGTGGCAAGGAGGGGCACATGGCCAATGACTGCCCCAAGGGGTTTGCGGTGTGTTTTCACTGCAATCAGACCGGACACCGGAAGGCAGAGTGTCCGCAGTTGCGAGGATCATCTCAGGGAGCACCTCAGGGATCTTCCCCTGCCGCCATTAGAGCTACCGAGAGTCGGCCAGTGAAGGCCGAGGCGCCGAGGGCGCGAGGGAGAGCTTTTCAGCTGACCGCGGAGGAGGTCCGCGCAGCGCCCGATGTCGTGGCTGGTATGTATTCTTTCGTGTATTTATTTTGTTGTTGAGATATTATGCTTATGTTATGTTATGCGTAGGTACTTTTCTTGTGAATTTTGTACCTGCCTTGGTGTTATTTGACTCGGGTGCAAGTCGGTCTTTTGTATCTTTGGCTTTTAGTCAGCATATCAGTGTTAGTCGTGAGGCGTTGAGTCGGCCTCTGAGAGTTTTCATAGCTGATGAGAGGGTGATATATGCCACGGAGGTTCTCCGAGGGTGCGTAGTCGAGATTTTCGGTGTTGAGTTCCCGATTGATCTGGTTCCTATTGCGATGGGTGATGTCTATGTCATTGTGGGCATGGATTGGTTGAGCAGATTCGGTGCGGTTATCGACTGTGAGCGAAAGCTGGTGACCATACGAGACCCTAGTGGGGGAGTTCTTTCGGTGTATGGCGAGGGTACACGTTCAGGATCAGCGTTTTGTTCGGCCGCTAGGGCGAGGCAGTGTCTACAACAGGGCTGTAAGGGTTTTGTGGCGTATGTGATGGATACGCGGGTGGATTCCGAGAGACCGAGGTCAGTTGAGGAGGTCCCGGTAGTGCGTGAGTTTCCGGATGTATTTCCCGAGGAGTTGCCGGGTGTGCCTCCTGTGAGGCAAGTGGAGTTCAGTATCGATTTGGTTTCGGGGGCCGCGCCTATCGCTAAGGTGCCTTATCGCCTTGCACCTCCAGAGATGCAAGAGTTATCCTCGCAGCTCCAGGAGCTGCTGGGGAAGGGGTTTATTCGGCCGAGCAGCTCGCCGTGGGGAGCGCCTATCCTGTTCATCAAGAAGAAGGATGGTTCACACCGGATGTGCATTGACTACCGGGAGTTGAACAAGCTAACGGTCAAGAACCGTTACCCGTTGCCGAGGATCGACGATTTATTCGATCAGTTGCAAGGAGCATCTTGGTTCTCCAAGATCGATTTGAGGTCTGGATATCATCAGGTGAGGGTGCGGGATGAGGACGTCCAAAAGACAGCGTTCAGGACGTGTTATGGGCATTATGAGTTTGTGGTGATGCCTTTTGGGCTCACCAATGCCCTGACAGTGTTCATGGATCTCATGAACCGAGTGTGTAGGCCGATGTTGGATCGGTCAGTGATTGTGTTTATCGATGACATTCTGGTATATTCGAGGTCTAGAGAGCAGCATGAGGAGCATTTGAGAGAGGTTCTCGGAGTTATGAGATTGGAGAGGCTTTATGCCAAATTCTTCAAGTGTGATTTCTGGTTGCGGGAGGTCCAGTTCTTAGGACATCTTGTTAACCAGGAAGGGATATTGGTCGATCCGGTCAAGGTTGAGGCGGTGATGAGTTGGGAGGTGCCGAAGTCACTCTCCGAGATCAGGAGTTTCCTAGGGTTGGCAGGGTATTATCGGAGATTTATCAAGGATTTCTCTAAGATCGCAGTGCCACTCACCAGTTTGACCCGGAAGGGTGTTGCTTTTTCATGGGGCCCCGAGCAGCAGGCCTCCTTTGAGACACTTCACCAAAGGTTGTGCGAAGCCCCGATGTTAGCCCTCCCGGAAGGGATGGAGGACTTTGTGGTATACTGTGATGCATCGATTTTGGGGTTGGGAGCGGTGCTGATGCAGAGAGGGCATGTGATAGCATATGCATCGAGGCAGCTGAAGCCTCATGAGACGAGATACCCAACCCATGTTCTAAAGTTGGGGGCAGTGGTGTTCGCCCTCAAGATTTGGCGTCACTACCTGTATGGGGTTCGGTGTACGATATACACGGACCATAAGAGTTTGAAGTATTTGATGGATCAGCCCAACCTTAATATGCGTCAGAGAAGGTGGTTGGACGTGGTCAAGGATTATGATTGTGAGATCCTGTACCACCCAGGCAAGGCTAATGTGGTAGCCGATGCATTGAGCCGCAGGGCAGAGAGCACCCCACTGCGGGATGTATGTTTGAGATTGACCGTGATAGCTCCAGTACTGGACGCCATTCGTGGGGCACATGTCGAGGCTGTGCAACCTGAGATGCAGAAGAGGTAACGGGTTGTTGGTTTGGTTTCAGAGTTCGTTACCGATGGTCGGGGGCTTATGACATTTCAGGGGCGTATCTGGGTGCCGTTTGTGGGAGGAACGCGTACCATTTTGATGGAAGAGGCTCATCGGTCGAAATTTTCGATCCATCCGGGGGCCACTAAGATGTATTTGGATCTGAGAAAGGAGTATTGGTGGCCCTGTATGAAGAGGGATGTCGCGTGGTTTGTTGAGAGGTGCTTGACCTGCCGTAGGGTTAAGGCCGAGAACCAGAGGCCGCATGGTAAGTTGCAGCCATTGGAGGTTCCCGAATGGAAGTAGTAACAGATCACTATGGATTTCATCACCAAATTGCCAAGGACTGCCAGAGGAGTTGATGCAATTTGGGTGATTGTGGACAGATTGACGAAGAGCGCTCACTTCCTTGCTATCAGCGAGAGTTCTTCAGTAGAGAAATTGGCGGAGGTGTATGTGAGGGAAGTGGTATCTCGGCATGGGGTGCCGATCTCGATTGTTTCAGACCGTGATGTGCGTTTCACTTCCAGATTCTGGAAGAAGTTTCATGAGGACTTGGGTACTAGACTGCATTTTAGTACCGCATATCATCCCCAGACAGACGGTCAGAGTGAGTGGACGATTCAGACGCTCGAGGACATGCTCCGGGCATATGTGTTGGATTTCGGGGGTAGTTGGGATGCATATTTGCCCTTGGCAGAGTTTTCCTACAACAACAACCATCATTCGAGCATTAGTATGCCACCCTTTGAGCTGTTGTATGGGAGGAGGTGTCGGACCCCCATTTGTTGGGGAGAGGTTGGACAGAGGGTGATGGGCAGTACAGAGATCGTGCTTCAGACGACAGAGCAGATTCAGCAGGTCAGACAGAGGTTGTTGACCGCTCAGAGCCGAAAGAAGAGTTATGCAGACAGACGCCGGTCCGAGCTTGAGTTTCAGGTCGGCGACCTTCTACTCCTGAAGGTCTCTCCTTGGAAATGAGTGATTTGATTCAGGAAGAGGGGCAAGTTGGGGCCCCGATATATTGGTCCTTTTCGAGTGATCGTGAGGGTAGGCCGGGTAGCCTATCGTTTGGATTTGCCAGCAGAGTTGGGGCAGATTCACGACACTTTTCATGTGTCGCGGCTGAGGAAGTGTATAGCCGATGAGTCGGCAGTGGTTCCATTGGAGGATATTCAGGTGGATGCGAGCCTGAATTATGCTGAGAGACCAGTGGCCATCAGAGATCAGAAAATCAAGGTTCTGAGGAACAAGGAGGTACCCTTGGTTCTGGTTCAGTGGCAGCATCAGAAAGGTTCCGAGATGACTTGGGAACCGGAGCGTGAGATGCGTGAGCAGCATCCAGAGTTATTTGCAGAGCGAGACTTCGAGGGCGAAGTCTAGTTCTAGTGGGGGAGAATTGTAACAGCCCGGATCCCCAGGTATTATTCATTTATTTATTTTTTGTTAATTGTAAAGAGACTCGGCGAGTTGGAGCCTAGACTCGCCGAGTATGATCGCGGATTTGGACGCGGGTTCGCGCCTGGACTCGGCGAGTCCGAGCTGTTTAATGAAACCCTAATTTCTCGGGTTTGGGGCCTATTTAAAGGGCCTTATGGCCGTCATTTGTGCTCACCAGTCCCCAGAGTGAAACCCTAGTGAGCTTAAGCGTTTGGAGTAAGTTAAGGAGCCATTATTGACCTTGGAGGTGTTATCTAGCAAGGGAAAGGAAGCAATAGCCAAGGGGAAACAAGAGGATCAACTTCCTGAAGATCTGAGTTTCAGAACATCACGTTTGAGGTACTATTTTCGAACCATTCTCTGTTATAGTGATGTTCATGTTGATTTAGGGCTTATTGAGCCCTTTTGTGGCTAGGTCTAGTGCTTTCTTGGTCCCTTAAGCGAGTCAGGTTCTGGATCTGGACCCTTGGAGGTCCAGAGTGTCCCTTTGTCCAAGCTTTTTATGAATCCATGGAGGTTTTGGATTGGGGTCTTTGTGCTTGAGGTCAAAACACCATTTATGAGTCATTAGGTGTGTTATGAGCGCCAAGACATGAACTTTACGTGATGAATAAGCTTGGAAGGACCGGATCTATGAGTTAGTGAAGCAGATTTGACCTCAGAAGGTCGTTTGGGGTTGTGCATGGAATGCACTCGCCTAGTCCATTTCCAGACTCGACGAGTTGGTGCGGGTTGTTCAGTGATTTCGAACCAGGGTTTGAGTAACCGAGTCGGGTGAGTGACTCGGTGAGTCGGAAGGGACTCAGAGGAATCGGGTCCCCGTAGAGACTCGGCGAGTCCACGCCAGACTCGGCGAGTTGAGTTGACTATTAACCATTGACCAGAGTTGACCAGTGTTGACTTGAGAGGGTTAGTCAACCTTAGTTGGGAAAGTGTTAATTAGAGATGTATTGTGTTATAGGAGGACTTTAGCTCGGAGATCGAGCACTAGTGATTTCAGGGATTTGCGAGTTATCGAGATACGCGAGGTGAGTCTTCTCACTATACTTTACCTTGAGTAGGTAATCAGAGTCATGTGACAGAGTATTTGTATGCTATATGTATGTTATGTGTTGTACTGCATTATTTCTATGTGATTTATGCTGTGCATGTTTATAGAGTTGGAACCGGAAGGTTCCCAGAGTTAGAACCAGTGGGTTCACAGAGTAGGGTCTACGGACCCACAAAGTTATAGCCTCGAGTGGCTAATATGTGTTACGTGTGGTATTTTGGGGAAGTCACTAAGCTTTGTGCTTACAGTGTTAGTGTTGTTTGTTTTAGGTACTAGTGATGACCGTGGGAAGGCGCCGGCTTGATCTGTACACACGCATGGGATTTTTTTATGATATGTGATCTTGGGATTTTTGTATGATATGGATTGGAGTCTTAAAACATTGATGTTTTTATGAAAATTAAATGAAAATGTTCTTATTTTATGCGAAAAATTATTTTGAAATTCACGGTGTTACAGACTAACTTCTATACAATGTTATTAGATATTGGCAGGTTTTACCAACTGGTTTAAACCAGTCTGAGACAAGAAACCTGGCAGAGTCTTTTGTGGTGGATTTGGACAAAAAGACATGTTCTTGTATAGTATGTCAATTAAATGGGTATGGGTGTGTGCACTCGGTTTCAACCATCTCCTACATAAATAGAGATGTTGGAAGTTATGTGGATCCCATGTTCTTTGAAGATGTTTACAGGAACACATACAAGTATCCAATGCATGGGATGAATGGTAGCAATATGTGGCCATGCACTGAATTCATACCAACACTGCCACCTTTGAGGAGAAAATGTCAGGCAGGCCAAAAGTTAATAAAAAGAAGGACCCAAGTGAAAAGAGTACTAGACACACCGTGCCAAAGGTTGGGAAGAAAATTCTATGCAGTGTGTAAACAAGTTGGTCACAACAAGGTTACATGTCCTCAAGTTGAGAAACCCAAAAAAGTTGATAAGCCCAAAAAACTCAAGTTGAAGAGAAAGAAATCAACTAGTAAAGATGTTAAGGGGGGGGGGGGGAGTAGTGGTGTAAAATCAAATGAAGTTGCAGTAGATGAAGAGAAAGCAAAAACAATGGGTACACAGAAAAGGACGCTTTCTGAGAGGACTATAAATAAAAAATTGGCTAAGAGGGTTAAAGGGAAAAATGGAGAAGGCAATACAGGTGAAAATCCATTGGATATTGATTAGGGAGAACTGGTTGTATGAAGTTTTATTTAAGTTTGCTTCCAGATTACTCTGTTGGTTAGGTTTAACTTTGATGAATGTTATGCACGAAAGTTGGTTGTTAGACTAATATGTTTTTTGTCATTTGCATGTATGAATGTAATGGACGTGCATGTTTATATGAAGCATATTATATCTTATTGTATTTTAATGTGGTCCCATTACTAGTATAATTGTTGTACGTTGTATATTATTGTATTTGTATGTGGGTGCAATTGTTTTATATTGTAAGTTAAATGTTGGATCTTATTGTATGCACACTTATATCACAAAGATAAACAATTGTATGTGTAATGTGCACAGAACACAATGACATTTTCATTAAATAGAATAAACGATTACAAATCCATTACACATATATTGTTAAACATTACAGGAAACATGATAGTAGATTGTTAAACATAACAAGGAAAATCTATTACACATCCATTACAACTTATAGACTAAAATGACAAAGAAAACAACCCAACTTAGAAATAACCAAAATTTCAGCTTCCTGATATCCGATTGAAGCTTCTTATTTGACCTAACCAAACTTGTAAACACTTGTTCTTCACCACTTGTGTTCGTAGTCTCCACTTCGCCTGCCCAACATATAAACCCATCACGAGGACCCTAACATGAAAGTTTTAGGAGTATGTTACCAAAACCTAGAAAATGATTATGTAAATCTAGGTCAATAGTGGAATGAAAATGAAATTGACATGTACCTTTTTGGGGCAAGCATAGAAGATTTGAACAGGGTTGGACGGAGTAGTTGATGTTCTTATCATCACATTAAATCCACATGAGAATTCCATCGTTTTCATCGACGTTCTTATTATTGACATGTACCATTTTAGTAAGGTCAGTTGAAAGGAAACAAGAAGAAGGGAGCAAATAAAGGTAAATATGCCCACATTTGTGTCTCAAATGTGTATATGCCCGAGGGTAAAATGTGAAAGGACAAAATTACCCCTATTTGGCACTAACTAACAATATTGATGAGGGTTACTGTCTTGATAAAACATAATTTAATTTTTAAACCCTTATAAACAACCCAAACAAATATATTAAACAAGATACTCAGATTATAATAATGACATAATTGCTCGTGTATACACAAGTCTTCATCCACGTTCACAAAATTAATATCAACATATGAACTAAACTGAACAACAACACATCTGAAACACATAAACCCTAATACAAACAGATAAAACCTAATACAAACACAATACTACCTGATCAACACAAACACCACGAATACTAACACATCACTTCTTCAATACATCAAAAACCTTAGCTACCAGAAAATCAAATATCACAATCACCAGTCTGACCACCAGCATAGTCACGGAGTGCAACTTCTTTTTTGTCTGCTCTAACTGACGACGCAATGCAGTAGGTCCACCCTGCTTAGGACCAAATTTCGACCCATTTCTTCTTTCATACGCTCCATTTCAAGTTTTTGTTCTGCAATCTGAGCTCCACATTCACAGAAAATAGTATGCAAATCGTCAAAGTTGAGACGGTCCCTTGAATTTATCGATAGTGATTTGGGTGACTGTGGTGGTGGGGTAGCCATCGTGATTCACGTGAAAGGGATGTTTGTCGGAATGCCAGTATCGTTTAGTGTAAAAAGGGAATGAATATTTAGGGTTTCAACCAATTTGTCCCTCCTTTTATGTCACAATAGAGGGTCCACAATAAGTAGTACCTCTTAGGGCCCAAGTATTCCACGAAGACCCAACTCGGTGACATGGCCATCGATCTGACTAAGAGTTGACTCACATGCTTATGTGTATTGTAACTTGTATGGGTAACATTTTAAAACAGGTAAATGGACAAATTCAGCCGGTAAATTAACAATTTTTCCCCTAAAATGCAGAAAAAAACCAATAGTGGTCTTTTAAACCGTAACATATAACATGATTGAGCTACAATGACATTTACCTTTTTTTAATCCTTTCTAATAAATAAAAGTTTTTTTTTTGTCACTTGTCACACTCTCATTCAATTTGTCAAATATCATTTTATGGTTATTTTGAATTAATTTTTTTCAACATGTTATTTTATGAGCTTTTATATTTTATTAAATTCCACATAATATTTTAATATAATAATTGCAATAAATGTAGTAATAAATGGATATTAATTTCACTAATAAACTTACCTTTTAATTTCAAAATTCCTAAAATTAAAACTCATTAGTTTTTTTTCTTTATTTAAATTTAAAAGATAAAAAAAATTATTATAATAAATTATTATTATTTTTTATTTTTTTATAAATTCAAAATTATCAAATACTTTGATTTTTATATTTAATTTTTATTTTATTTTATTTTTAGACATGACAACTATTAATAAATAGAAAAATAACTGGATCGCATAGTTAAATCACAAATCTAGTAAAATAACAATTTTTTTTTTTGGAATATTACATTTTCCTACTCTCGAGTGTTGAGTCTTGAGGAGCGTTTTTGCAGTTGGACTGTAGGAGTCTTGAGTCTGGATTGCAGACTTCGGACTGAATTTGGACTGCGCGGAGGAACACAGAGCCCTCCAAACTCCAGGCAAAAGGGGAAGATCCAAATTCAGACAAGAATATAAGATCCATCTAAGTTCAAATCTTCGGTGTAATTCAGTAAACAGATGACTGGTATGATGAGCGGAGAAAATCGATTCAGCGAAGAAGGAAAAGATGCATCAGATTTAATGGAGAAGGCAACACAAGCAGCAAATGATCTGTACACGATACGAGACACTTACTTCCCTTCAGACCCTAATGAAAAATTTTCCAAATTGCAAACGCAATCTCAAATCGCTCTCAATCTCCTCGATTCCGTTCCTCCTGGTACGCTTCCCTCGAAACCCTACGATTTTCAGCTTTCACCATTGTAATCGTCTCTCTCTCTCTCTCTCTCTCTCTCTCTCTCTCTCTCTCTCCCTCTCTCTCTTTATATGTGTGTGCTTTTAGTGTATGGTCGCTTATTTTGTTTGAATGGCATGATATGATTTCTCGTAGCAGAAGGTTAATCGAATACAAGCTAGGTTAAGTGTTAATTGTCGATTAGAGTGGTAGAAAAAACGCATTAGAATGCCGGTTTAGATTAATCTGGATGAATAGAATCATATGATGCAACTTTAATGGTGCTAATCGGGATTGATGATGAAACTATGTGAGATTTTATTATGATCGTGATATGCAGAACAAAGGAAATTGCCTACACAACGTGCAACATATGAATACTTGAGAGGGAAAATATTGGATGTGCTCCCTGAATACTCAAAAAAAGCAGAAGATCATCTTTCTAAAGCTGTAAGTCAACTGATCATATCTTTTAATCATATTAAAATACATAAGTTCAATAAAATCTCTCATTCTTTAATCAACTATTTGACTTTACAGGTTAAACTGAATCCATCTCTTGGAGATGCTTGGTTGTGTTTAGGAAATTGCATTTGGAAAAAAGGAGATTTACCTGCAACAAGAAACTGTTTTACCCTTGCTCTAAGCAAGGTTGATTATCACTTCCCTTGTATATATTTTTATAAATTCTTACTAATATTCACTTAATTAACTTCCAACATTTTTCATTTTAATGGTAATACAGGGTCCAAACAAAAGGATACTTAGCCAATTATCAATGCTTGAAAGACGAATGGCTCAAGGCAAGAAACATTTCTTGTTTTTTTAATGTGGTTGTTGCTTATGTTATATATATATTTTTAATCTTACCTTTTTTTTTAATAAATCTTTAGGTGCTGATAATCAAGAGGAAATTGTTGCTGAAAGCATAAAACACGCAAAGGAAGCTATTGCTTTAGATGTGAAGGACGGGAATTCATGGTGTAAGTGTATTGTATAATTTATGATCAAGACATAAGAATATAAGTGTATTGACGATTTTACCCTTCTGTTCTTCCGACAGACAACCTCGGGAATGCTTGTTTGACATGTTTCTTTGTGACGGGGGCATGGGATCACAGCAAATTACATCAGTCTTTAAAAGCATACCAAAACGCTGTATGTTCGAAATTTATATTGTATATTGTAGATTTGACTTGAAAAAGTCAACTTTTATCTAATATTCTTCCTTTCATGGTGTAACAGGAGAAAGATGAGAGCATGAAGTCAAACCCAGACTTATATTTCAATTCTGCTACTGTGAATACATATCTGGAAAATTACGAAAGAGCCCTCAGTGGATTTGAAGCAGCTGCATCTAAAGATCCTTGTCTTAATGCCACTGAGGAAGTTCAGAAAATGGTCAATCTTTTTGACAAGATAGACACTTTGTTGAAGGCAAGTTTCTTTCTTTTGTTATTACCCTTTTCTTTTTAAAATCCAAGAGGATTGTATCTTAAATATTCAGATAAATAAAAGTAGAAATCAAGATTGTGTTTTCTTGGATAAAAAAGCTCGAGTCTTTGATGTGAAGTAATTGTTTTCCAGGGACAAATTAAGGCCAAAAGACTTGCTTCTTTGACATCATCTCTTGCTGAAGTTAAATGTAAGAGACCCAATTTTGTCATTTCCCATAAAAACTTATCTTTTATGTAATATTTGTGTTTTAACTTGGAATTTTTTTTTTCTTTGTGGTGTTCAGTGAACCCATCTCACAAGAGGGCCACAATTGATAATCTGTTGGAGGGTCTTAACAAGACAATTGCAATTGTGGGAAAAGTGATTTTCTTCATTAAGCATGATAATATTACTCCCTTGTAAGTCAAATCTTGTTTCTTTTTCACTTAATCTTGAACTTAATTGGTTAAGCCCAAAAAAAAACTTGGCTTAATGGGTTAAGACATTGACCCTTTAAGATCGTGAAATTTGTCTTTTGGAATGTAAGGGTAAAACGGTCATTTACGTGTATATATGGGTGTTTCTTTCTAACTTGATATTATAACGAATGACTTTACAAGAAAAGAAAAGGTGTTTTTTCCCATTAAGTCCTTACATTTTTACAAATTTGCCCTCATTTATGAATTCTTGCAGGTATTATCTAGTGTGTGATTCAAACCAACTATGTTTTGTGCTTACAGTATATGGGATAAAGAAAGATGCTGTAAGTGTCATAAAAATCTTTTTTTTTATACATCTTTAAGCCAAAAGTTATGATTTTTCAGGAGAATCTTGATCCATATGACCAAAAAGTTGTGTGTGTGTGTGTGTGTTTTTTTTTTCTTGAACAGATTAAAGAAGGGGACCAGGTAACTCTATTGGATCCTTATTTCCACAACAATGGTTTTTCATGGAATGAAAAGGTTTGTTAAGCATATATTATCATGACATTTTGAAGCATTACACTCATTTTTATGATCATAATTTATTAATTCTTTTGAAAAAATCTTGCAAAAAAAATAAATTACAGAGATATGAGTTTAGATCAGTACGTGTGGACTTTTTGGAGCAAGTGCATGTGAATGGAAAACCTGTGCCATCTCAATATTCTGTTCGCTCATCAATTTATGCACAACATAAACATTGAAGACTGCATAGATTTATTTTTATTTTTTTCAAAGTTTTTGGAGTAAAGACTCGTTTGATTTGATGATTATTGTGTATAGACGATTGTTATGGTGGTGTTTTTATCTTTTATGGCTTGAGATGAAATGATCTATGTTTTGGCTTTTTTAAAGAAATGATAAAAAATGATGGTTAATTCTCCTTCATGATGTTACTTTGATGATTGGTAAAGAGTTGTAAATTTACTATTGCAATTGTTAAAGTACGAAGGCTGTTGGTGATTTTAATGTCATTGGATATTTACTCGGTATAATTGGAACACGAATCCAATAACATGGGTGCTAATGAGGGCTTAAACTATGATCTAATACAAGTTAGGATGTATGGAGTGCATATTTGTATATCAGGCGAGTTGAATTGATTGTGCACGCATTGCACAGATTAAAAATATGTTGCTAAAGTATTGAAAAATGTATGTTGTTTAAAACGGTTATGTTATTTACATTAACTATGACATAATAACTTTTACATAAGGTTATTTATAAAATTTCAACTATGAAATTAAATCAATTTTTGCTTATTTGACAATTTTTTAGTTCCAGCAGTCACTTTAATCCAACTTTAACGATGATTTTGACTACAATAATGACATGATCGACGAAAACATAAAACATGAAAGTTGTAGATAAATTTGTTTTTTTCCTCAGCAATTAGAATAACACCAATATGAGAATCGAGTAGTCAGATATGATCAAAACATGGATGCGAAGTAATTATGTCTAACATCATTGTTTTTGTAGTCCAACTTTAATTCTAATTTTGACTACAATAATGACGTAATTGACAAAAAAAAATAAAACACGAAAGTTGTAGATACATTTGTCTTCTTTCCATGACAACTTGAATTACGTTAAATATGAGCATCGAGTAGTGATATGATCGAAATATTGAAGTGAAGTAATTTTGTCAAACAACATCGTTTTTTGTGTAGTTGAACTTCAACTCCCATTTTGATTATAATAATTAGAGATTTGACAAAAACCTGAAACATTAAAATTGTAAATAAATCTATCTTCTTTCTGCAAAAACTTAAATTAAGTCAATCAGAATATCAAGTAGTCATATATGATTAAAACACTAAAGTGTTGAACAACATCATTTTTGCTCATTCTCTAAGCTAGATCTAATATACACATGTGTATTATATTTAACTCTTATAATATAAAATTAGTGTCATGATTATTAAAAGTAATGTATGTAAAAAATTATTAAATTGTTACTAATGACTAATTACTTGAAAGTTGAATCTTGCAAGCTTGAATATGATATAAGATATATATTAAATCATATTTATTTGGATGAACTCAATTATAATATAATATAAATAAATATAGATATAAATATAGATTAATCATGAAAAAGTGAACTCATACCATTCATCAATAAACGCGAATCATTTGCAATGCTTTACAGCCCTAATTTACCACATTTGAAACATTCGATGATTAAATAAGATTTTAATCTGGTTTACTTTGCCAAGTAATTCCATGTAATATCCACATTTATCTATTCATGTCCAACTCATTTATATTATTGGTGCAATGGGCTATTGTTGGTGAAAAAGTGTTGTTTCTAACAGGTTTAATAATTTTTGTATATAAATAACAATTAGTTATCTTTAGAAGACATAGACATATTTATTGGCAACTTGGAGATGTTATTGATTTAACGGACTATTATCAGTGAAAATAGTGTTTAAGATATACGCCAACCTAAATGGTAAATTGTGTATTAAAAAAAGTTAAAGTCGCCAATAGTATACGTAAAGAGGAGTTATTACTTTTATAAGTCATTAACTAAATCATTAAATCAAATGCAAATATAATGTAAAGTAAATAAAAATAAACAATTTAAATCATCATACATATCGCTTTTTGTAAAGTATTTATTAAAATTGTCTATAAAATCCTTTTGTCCAAAAATCCAAAATTTCCGTATTAGGTTATATATATATATATATATATATATATATATATATATATATATATATATATATATATATATATATATATATATATATATATATATATATATATATATATATATATATATATATATATATATATATATAAAAGTACAATTTCTGTCGAGACTTCTTTCCAGCCTTTTGCTTTATAAGCATCATTTCAAGATATTCATAAATTGATTGATGTGTAAAAAACAAAATTGATTGAAGAGGAATTTGATTAAATATACATAAAACATTATGTGTCAAATTGAATATTTTGACTTTTATTTTATTGCTTATTTCTTTAGCTTAGTAAATAATTTATGTGACCCAAAACCTAAGGTTTGAATATTTTACTAATAATCAATCAAATACCTAAATACTATTTAATAAAAGAACCGACCGAATTTTTTTTTTATTTTATTTTTATTTTTTATTTTTAAATCTCAATGAGTTTCACAAATAATATTTAGTTATATTTAATTATGAATTAAATAAAACTTGTAATAGTTTATTTTTAAGTATTTCAAAACAATACATCTAAAAACTAAAATATAAATTAATTAGCTATAAATAAATGTATAATAATATCATTATCATAGTATATTATAAAATAAACAATTTTTCTATATTATCATATATATTTAAAACCTTCAGTTTTAATTTCCAGTTTAATATAACTAATACATTAATTCAAAATATGTTATTGAATACAAAATATTATCTTATTATTGATAGACTTTTAAAATAATTATTATAATACATTTATTTGTTAGTTTAAATATTATATTAAATCCAAAGCTTAAATCAAAATATAAAATAAACTTAAAAAATATATTAACATACTATTTTTCAAAATAGTTAAAAATGTATAAATGTTATAAATATAGAATAACAAATCAAATTAAATACAAAATTTCAAAAAACTATTTTTGATTATAATTCAATTTCTCAAAATAAGTCGGTTTTAATTAATTATTAGGAAAAAATCACATTGCAATAACTTACAAACAATATTTTATAATCAATTAACCATCATGATCGAAATTAAAAAAATCAATAAATAAGTAATTTCTAAATTAACTAATCATAACGTTAAGTTGTAATACTAATTTGAAACTTGTGTTAAGTTTTATTTAAATGCAAAGTATGAGTAGATGTTATTGAATAATATTGTTCTGGTGAATATATATTTTATAATATGGTGCAAAATAATTATAAAATTTCATAATGTAATTATTATTTTATATTTAATGTATTTTTTTTTAATGTATATAAAAAATTTTAATTTATAGCTTTTATGATATTTACCCAGTTATAATTTACATCTGGATCCCTGTGAAATTATAGATTTGCATTTGTGTCCTAGTATAATAATACATTTGCATCTGAATCGTTTTAAAAGTAATGCCTCTTACTTACCACGCATTTCTCGTAAAATAGAGTTTGGTGGTGGGGGTTGGTGGGAGAAGCTCACATAAATCCAGTCAAGTTGAAGCTAGTTAGGTACAATTCGTCATCCCACATTCAAATTCGCTTCAATTAATTCTCCGTTTTCGATCCAGGTATTCATCAGCACCTCTTTCTGTAAACTCGTGTACGTAATTCGTTGTATGCTGATTCTAATTCCCCAAATCCATTACAAATGAGGAACTTTGTCAGCTTTTTTTTTTTTTTGAAGTTCGGTAAGCCTAACAAATGGATTAGAATTAGACCATATAGATTTATTGAAAATTTGAAGTATATTTGTCGTGTCGATCTCTTTAGGATGCATGTTCGCCGATAACATTCATAACAATGTTAAATGGTAAATCCTTATCGATACTTGATAGGAAGGGTTTCTGATAGGTGATGATAATGCCAGATGTGTTTATGGAACATTGAAGGAGAAGTATTTGATAATTCACGCCTACTCCTTTCAGCACTTTTGACTTTCGATGCCAATAGTTTTAATTTTTCACTAAACTTTTCAAAATTGATTGGGATTTTAAATTTGTGAGAAAGAATTGCCAACTACATAACTTTCTTTGCGACAAGTGCTTGAAATAGAGTAATAATGGTGTTAAATCTACAACATGATCCACATCAATTGTGAATTCGGAAGCTTGAAAGGTATTAGGTCTGCTAACAAACTAAAAATGCAGCCTTTTATAAAGATGTGTTAGTAAATCATAACTGTAGCTGATATTCGATATGGTTTTAGGGGAAATTTCATAGGGGTGCTATAACTATAACTTATGATTTAGTTTGAAACTGAAAGCAGAAATAGGGAAATGGATACCAATTCAATAATTTTCTTTTGCAGCCAAGCTGATTGGAAGGGGTAATTCCGTAATTGTGTCCAGTGAATCATATAAGGCTGCTGTTCATATTAAAGAAGATCTCAACTTTCTGGATTTTGGATCACAGAAAGAATGGAGGCCACAGTTTCAAAGAGCTTACAATTAACAACATGGACTAGTTCAGATTATACAGTTCCAAAACTGAACAATTCCACGAGGTTATATACAAGATTTGAGAAAAATAAAAGTAAAAGAGTTAATTATCTGCTAAATTGCAATCATTTGGCAACTATAAAACCAGCAATTGGGCATAGAACAGCAGGGTTAAAGGCTTCATGTACTTCTAAAAATTTTCCAGGTAATGTTTGAGGGTATATTGGGAATTCCATAGTCAAAGAAAGAAATGCAACGCACATTATTTATTTATATTAACATTCTTTTCTATATTTAATTTCTTCTTGTAGCTTCACTACTTAAATCAGAAACTTTTATTGCTGAGGAGGATCTGTTATTAAAGGTATTATATTATGTTACACAATGTGCATATTATAGACTTTATAGTTAACGAAAATTCATTTATTTATTAATTTTTGAATTGCAGAAAAAGTCTGAGGAGATCAAACCATGTCTGAGTGGAAGGTGTATTTATCTTGTTGGTCAGTTCTAATGACATTTTCCATCTTTAAATATTTCATTTTTCTTTTATTAATTATTACCATCTTATTCTTATTCATATATATATTATTATTAATATTATTATTGTATGTATGTAGGAATGATGGGATCTGGAAAAACAACAATTGGGCAGATATTATCTGAAGTTCTTGATTATTCTTTTTTTGACAGGTCTGTGACATATTTTAATCCATTTTCTTTTTAATTAAATAACCAAATTGGATAAAAAAAAATTCATGTGTTTAGATGCCTGCAGTGACAAATTAATCGAGCAAGCTGCTGGTGGAACTGCAGTTGCAGACATCTTTAAGTTACATGGCGAAGGGTATTTTAGAGATAACGAGGTTCGTTTTATCGTTTACACATGAAATTACATTTTTACCCCTTCTTTCCTTCAATTGTATTGTACTTTTTTTTAGACTGAGGTATTGCATAAGCTGTCATTGATGCATCGGCTTGTTATTTCAACTGGTGGAGGTGCTGTTGTTCGGCCTATTAATTGGTATGATTTAATGTTTTATTTTTTTATTTTTTATATATTTTATATTTTATGGGGTTAATTTGACTAAAAAAAAAAATAATAACAGGAAATACATGCACAAGGGTATAAGTGTCTTTATAGATGTACCCTTGGATGCATTAGCACAAAGATTAACTGCTATAGGCACTGCTTCTCGCCCGCTTTTGCATCATGGATCTGGTGATGCTTACACACAAGTAAAC
Organism: Lactuca sativa; assembly: GCF_002870075.4. NCBI lineage: Eukaryota > Viridiplantae > Streptophyta > Magnoliopsida > Asterales > Asteraceae > Lactuca > Lactuca sativa. The sequence continues at coordinate 77,221,940 of NC_056625.2, forward strand.
ATCTTTTATTATTATTATTATTATTTTTTAAATTATACAATAATTTTGCATCTTAAATTGACAATTTATTATGTCATTTTCTTGATATGTGTAGACTATCATGCGACTATCGAAACTTTGGGAAGAAAGAAGTGATGCTTACACTAATGCCAGTGTGAGGGTATCTTTGGAACGTATGTATACAAATTTTCTTTTTCTAAATTTATAAAAATTATAAATTATTGATTATTTTTTTTTTTAATGTATTTTTATAATGGTGTTCAGGTATTGCGGACAAGTTAGGAGTTGGAGATGTATGCAGTGTTAATCCAACTCAAATTGCAATTGAGGTGTTTATATATATAAAATTTTAATTTTATGTTTTGAATTTTTTTTTTTTAGATATTTAATTTGTTATGGATTATGACAGGCATTGGTGCAAATTGAGGACTACTTGAAGGAATAGAAAGATGATTTTGGGTTTGTAAGTTGTGCAATTAGCCTACAAAATGTGGTGGGAAATAGAGTTTAGGGTTCACTTAGGATTTGGGGGATGTGTTGTGTTTTATACTGTTTGTGGGTAAAGTTGGAATTTTTTTAATAAATTATTTTCGTTGTTGTATCATCTTGTTTTGGTCTTCAAGAAATAAAGTCAAGATTTCTTTGTGTTTTACTTCATCTCACATTGGTTCATTTGAGTTGCTTATTTTCGTCACATTAAATTTTGTCTGAAGAAAGTGATTTCAAGATAAATAATGTTTAAAAAACTAAGATGATGACACTACGCTTGAGGAAATGGAGAAAAAATTACGAGTTAATGGGAAAAGTCTCCATAAGTTACGTTAGCAAGAATGCATTGGATTTTTTTCATCGACTTCTATGTAACTAGGGCTCTAAACAAACCAAATTATCAATAAACCATCGTTCTTTAGCACCTTAACAACATACTTATACTTCTTTAAGTTGATACTTTAGCACCAAGAACCACAAAATAACCCTCTTGTAGTTACAAACCAAGAACTTTATGGAAATATGTTGTATTAACAATGCATGATTACTTCACCATATGCTATAATAGCAAATACAATGAACTTTATTTGCCATAGATTCATTCAACAATATAAGAGCTATAAAACAGTTAAAATTGTGTGAAACTACAAAGATCTATCATCTCTTATCACCTAACCGAAGCCTAGCTTCAATCAACCTAGCAGTGAATTCTCCATCACTAATCTTGAGCATATCCGACAATGGTACACAAAGCCCTTCCTCAACCAACAATCGATGCCTACGCATAATCTTACCCTCCAAACTATATGAAAAATACTGTGGAAACCTCTTCAAATCGCTTAAATCCCCTTTCATTTCATTCAGAAAGTAGCTGACTTTGGGCTTAAAGTTGTTTTCGATGCTGAACGTTAATAACCCAGGTGATCTCAACACCATGTTAACCACTTCTTCATACGAAAACCCTAATCCAATCAAGAAATCCAATTTGGGCATCAGTGTGCCTTTTACGCTTGAAACCAACAGTAATGTCGTTTGGGAGGTGATTTTATCAGGACCCACGAACCCTAATTCTCTTAGAAATAACAATGCGGGTTTCAATTGATCTTCTACACTGGATATCAGAAGTCTAGGGCACCGAAGTATCGATTTGTGAATCTCAAAGTAAGGGAGACCCACGTCGTTTAACAGGAAATCGAATACGGGGTAAAGATCGGAGTGGGGATCACAGGAGAGAAGCTGAGGGTACATATCGAAGATACGCCCGAATTCCGAACGTTGGATCCCCATTGAAGAGAGACAATTCTCCACGGATTTTAGGGATTGGAGTGAAGTTGATCGGAAATTTGGGTTTTTTTGTAGGGCTTTTGTGGGGTTTACTTTTAGGGCTTTGAGATAGAGAATCTTTTCTCGGAAGAGCAGGCCGGAGTCGGTGGTGACCAACGGTGGTGGTGGTGGTGGTGCGGTGGTACTAAGAACTCCATTTTTAGGGTTTATTGAAGCTCTTCTTAGGACTTTGTGGTGGGTTTTGGCAAGGTTTTGAGGCGATTGAGGAGGTATTGAAGCTTGAGGAGGGACATGAATGAATCTAATTATCATCTGATAGTTGTTTGTGTGTGTGCGTTTTCAAAGGATGTGTTTCAACGAAAATAGAGAGGGTCGAGTCATATAAAATATCATTTTGGTGAAGCATTGTGAAGTTATTTGAAGTTAAAGGGTCTTTCTGTAAATTCATACATCATTTTTTTGCTGCAATATTGTGAAGTGGTATGAAGTTGAAGGGTCTTTTTGTAACTTTCATAAACGAAAACATAATAATCGGTTTTCTTTACGAAGCCATTCAATAAATTAACTTATCCTTATATCCTTTTAACGCATATTTTGTAATACAGCAGTTTGTTGCAGTTTGATCCATGTATTATTTGAGTTTATTTTAAAAAAATTAAATATAAAATTTTAACAATTTGAGAAGTTTAAATTATAAAAAAAATAAGAAAAAAACTTAAATTATTAAAATTAATAAGGCTTTAATACATTGAATACATTACATATATAAATCATTTCTAATAAATACCTTATATATTAAATGTGGAATTTTAATGTAATAAAATGAAAAATAGAAAATTAAAAATTTTTAAAAAATACCATTGTCCAAATGAAAGAGAAAATGACATATGACAAAAAAAACAATTATTTATTAAGAAGGATTAATGATTACATTTTATTTTTATGATAAAAAGCTATCAAAAAATAGAAAAATGCTGAAACATCTTCATTTTTTTTTTGTAAAATAACACAAAAAACACGTATAAAGATACAAATCAACATTATCATATTATCCCAAAACGTCTTAAAACTCATAACAATTCATTGAAAATACTCTATCAAATTGCAACAAGAATCAATCTCTAATCATCGACAACAAGATTTTCCATTTCACCCACAAGTTCATCATCTGAAGAACATCCTAACCCTAACTCCAACTCCCTCAAACAACTCATCAAACCATTACTCGCATGAACAAAAGCATCTGAATTCCCCTTAATCTTCTCCACTTCCACCTGCATTTCACCAACAAAGCTCATCATTTTCTCAGAAGCACCTCTAATGGCAGAAACTTCTTGAGGGGGATAAAGACACGCTCCAATCTCATCCACCTGCAATCCCATACTTTTACAAATCACCAACAACTTCTCTAAAGAATCCACTGTTTGAACACTTTCATTTTCAGTTTGTGGGTTCTTGAGTAGACCCGTGATTGACCGAATAATTTCTTTGATTGTTGAAAGGGTTTCAGACACAACATTGATGGCTAATTCTGCAACCTTCATCTCTTCTGGTGACAAATCACTCCCTAAATCTCCCTCAGATGAGTTGTCACTTTCGTGTGCATCATCATTCTGGGGTTTTGAAACCTCATTGGAAGTGGGTTTTGAGACCTCATTGATAGTGGGTTTAAGCTCCTTCATCTCACGAAGAACATCTTTTACGGAAACTGCAATTTGAGTCATGGATCGGCCTATGGCAGTAATGTTTGTTCCGGGAGTCTTTTTAAGAGCAGAACACGCATCCCAAACAGTGCCTACAATCTGAGGAATCGAAAGTTTATGTGCTTTACTGTTGTTTCCTGCATATTTGACACATATATTATCAATAGAGATGTATTGAATATGTGTGTTTGTAGAAGAAGGAATGGGAGATTACCATACGAGGCAACGGATTCTTTTAGCAGCATAAAGCTGCAATCGATAACCTGTTTAACAGATGCATGGATGCAAGCTGAAAGGGTAGTTCCTGCACCGATCTTACTTCCATGTGAAAGCAAAAGGAATCCTTGTAGCAAATTGGAATAAGACGCCATGGTTTCCTCGAGTGCTTTTGCATCAGGCCCTTCTCCAGTCCAAAGCATTCCAACTTCACAATCGTTAAACAATTTATGTTCAATAAATGAAACCAAAAGTCGAAATCTCAAATCCAATTTTGAAAATTTGAGAGAAGAATGGAATCACCAGTAGTGGCCTGTTTATAGAGATGTTCGCCCAATTTGACGACGTCATCCCAGCTTCCTTTATCGAGCGAAGACGGCGGAGTTTGATTCAAAACCTAGAATCAGTTTCTGATGGTGATCAATATAAAAAGGATTTCTGAATCGAAGAGCTCCGATTTATTTGAAATTGTTGGTGATGGTAGAAAGTAAATCATACCTGGAAAGTTTCGTGGATGGTGTTGAGATGGTGGACTAATAACTGGTTCAGCCGTTCTTTGTCTTCTTTGCTCATCTTCTCTTCTCTTCTCTTCTCTTCGGCTCTCTCTCGGCGTTCTTACGGGGGTTTTGGGATCAGGAAGTCAACATACACCAAGAACCCTCACACAGAGACTAGGTTATGGCTATCAATTTGTTTTGAAAATAGTTGATTACTAAATTATAAATGTTACAAAAATTCGTCTCCAAACACTTTTTTTAATTAAAAAAAATTGATTTTTATATATAAAACAACCAAACATTTCTAAAATATTAAATTGAACTTGGTTTGGGCGATTTGGTCAAGTAAAAGGGGAATCTATATATTTTACGTCGGATCTGTTGTAATGTTATTATGTGGAAAATAGGTATATTTTTTTATTCGGTTTTATGGTTTTGCAAGATTGGTCACATAATTTTACAAGATATACCATTAGAACATTCTAAAAAATAAAAATAAAAATCAGCTATAATTATTAAATGATATGCAAAATGATGTTCTTTGTTTGGATCCCAGTTCCATTAGGTTGTTTTTCAAGTTTGATTACAACAAAAATCAAACAAAACATAAATCAACCCAAGCCAAACCGTGTATTTTATTTCCTTCAAAAACATGGTGTTGAGTTTCTCAGTTTTTATTTATATATATCTTTTTTCTCAGTAATATATAGGGCCGACAATCTTAATCCAAACCCAAGCTGGTAATTAGTAGGTTGTGTTGATATTTTCAATTCATTTGATTGAATAAATCAACCCATCTAACCTATGTAATTAAATGCACTGGTTGAGAATTAAAATTTTCAACATGTTTACAAATCAATATGTCTAAATTTTTTAAATGGGTGTTTAGGAGTGTTTCCCACCACAAAACCAACTCAAACACACTTTAAAAACTTCTTCTTAAAAAGATCATGAACCAATAAATACTTTTTACCAAAAGCACTTTTAAGATGAAAAAACATTTTCAAGCACACACTAAACATATTTTAAGTTTAGTTATTTAGTATTATTATTTAATTGATTACTATATCTTTTGATCATTTTTTATTTATCAGAAAACAAAAAAATTGGGTTAGTAACCGTTATTGAGAGTCGAGTTGATAAAATTGAAAGTTGAATTGCGTATAATTTATGAATTAAACATTTATAATGTTTTATGGTTATAAATACTTGATTTGTGTTTGTATGATGAAATTTATGATTGTATTATTTTCAAACTTTAACAACTGTTATATAGTTTTAAGTTTTATATAATTTTATTTTGATTTTAGGGAATGAATCCGGGTTCAACCTCAAAACGGATCAGCCGATTGAATAGAAATTTTCAATAACCCAAAAGGCATACGAGCCCGATCCACAACCCCAAGCTCTTGTATACGCGGGATGCCAAAATTTTGTCCCGCCAAAATTCTAATTCTCTTTATAGTTACTCATCAATTCTTCTTCCCGTGAATCTGTTTCATTTTCTGTGTGAGTAATCCTGATTTGTTATTTATTTCGCCTTACAGTTTTCTATAATTTTGTAAAATTAGGTCACAATAAACACAGAGATCTGGGTTTTTTATCCTTCATCTTCAAGAGATAATCATGAGCGCCGTGAATCTAACAAATGTTAGTGTATTAAACAATCCAGCGCCCTTCCTTAGTCCTTTCCAGTTCGAAATCTCCTATGAGTGCTTGCTTTCTCTCAAAGACGGTAACTTCATATCCATCTAAGCTACTTCTGTTTACATATTCCTTTGTTACCGTTCTTTTATCTCGAATCGAATCGAGGAATTGTATGTGTTTCGATGAGTTTCATGTAGTTTTTGGATTCCTTTTCATGAATTTCTGTTATTTGAACTTATTGATTTGAGTAGAGATCAATAGAACAATTATTAGCTCGAGTCTCAAATCATGATTTCTGTTTCAATACCTGATTTTTGGTTTAATTTTGTTTTCACAGATTTGGAATGGAAACTTACTTATGTGGGATCTGCTGAAGACGAAACCTATGATCAAGTTCTCGAAAGCGTCCTGGTTGGGCCAATTAATGTTGGGAACTATCGCTTTGTCTTTGAGGTAACCCTAAAATTTCGTACTTTTTTGTTCTGAAATCATCGAACTAAATCAAATCCATTTTTAGGCAGACCCTCCAGATGCATTAAAAATCCGTGAAGAGGATATAATCGGTGTTACAGTTCTGCTATTGACATGTTCATATCTAGGACAAGAATTTGTTCGAGTAGGATACTATGTAAACAATGATTATGAAGATGAACATTTGAAAGAAGAACCTCCACAAAAAGTATTGATAGATAAAGTTCAAAGAAATATTTTGGCTGATAAGCCTAGAGTCACAAAGTTTCCCATCAATTTTCACCCTGAAAATGAAAGCATTGAGCAATCTGAACAGCAGCCTAATCATTCACCTGAAATCGAGAATGAACAGGAAGAACATCAACAGACTGTTGCTTCACCTCAATTTGAAGAATTGAATCCTGTTAATTCTGAAATGAAAAGTATTGATGGAGAAGAAACAGGAACAGATTTGTTGCAGGATCATCAGCCTGCTGTGGTGTCTGCTTGAAAAGTTTTCTCATTTTCTTTAATTGAAATTTTTAAAGTTTATGTTTTTCAAGAACAAAAGATGTGATGCTTATTATGGTGATATTATATTTAGATATCTTATATTTTATATCTTTCTTTGTCATTTGATAGTTTGGTGCTTTGTGGTGTTTGTGAAGTTCTCATAGGTGTATTTTCTTTATCAGTTGCATAGAGAAAGTTGATTAGCAAATAAAATGTCGAGCAACATGAAACAACTTAGAAATCTAACCAAATCATACAATTAGAAAGATTTGTTGATAAATGTTCGCATTATATGATGTACATTGTATTTATATAATTGCAATACTCAATATAGAAGTGTGCAAATGTGAGTAACAAAGTAGAGTATCATTTGTTCTTATAATCAACATGTTATGTACCATTAACAAATAACAAATAATACATTCTACAAAAAAACACATAACAAAACAATATCATCATACATCTAAATACATTCTTTCATCTTTCTCATTCCCAATCACTTCCCAATCAACTTAACAGTCCATGCACCACCAAAGTAAAGCCCCAAAAGGGGTCCCGCCAAAAGCATTTGAGTCAAAGGATCCGTTGATGGAGTCACAATGGCAGCTGCAATCACAGCTCCAACTACAACATATCTCCATACTGATAACATCTGATTACCAGTCACTAATCCAACTTGCCCTAACAGAAGTTGTATAACTGGAACCTATAATTCATAAAAGTCAAAACCACCATGTTTGACTTTATAAGTCAAAGTAATTGTAAAACAGAGAAAAAGGTGGGTTTCGTTTCGTTTTACCTGGAAAGATAACCCTGTGCTGAACATGAGTACTAATATGAACTCGAAGTATTGGTCAATTGACCATAATGATTCAACGACTCCTTCTGCATAATTAACGAAGAAGTTTAAAGCTGCTGGAGTGAGAACGATGTAGGAGAAGACGATCCCTGTGTAGAAAAGAATCGAGGATCCAAGAACAATTGGGGCGAGAAATTTTCTTTCGGATCTTGTTAATCCAGGTAGAACAAAAGCTATGATTTCGTAAAGAATCACTGGGCTTCCAAGAAGAAGACCACAATACCCTGATACCTGTATACAAAAAGACAAAATTAGCCTCGAAAGATGGAGCTTCAAAATGGTAATGAAATACCCAATGGTTATATGATATGACCTTTATGGTTGTAAAGAAGAATTCTCCAGGAGCTAATTGAAGGAATCGAACACCTTGTGTTCTAACTGGAGCTTCAAGAATCATGATGAGATCTTTTGAGTATACAAAGCATCCTAAAATAGCAGCCCCCACTGCTAAAACTGACACAAAGATTCTCTCTCGAAGCTCTTCAAGATGATCAAAAATGGTCATTTCTTTGTCTTCAGGGAGGAGTTCTTTATCTGGGTATAGAAAATTGTAAAGGGCACTTTCGGTATTTGGATCATTGTTTGCGAGTTCATCTTCTTTGATGTCATCGGCCACCTCTATGAATATAACAACAGAAGAACTATTAATCAAACATTAAACTTGCTGAATAGCTTACTAATTAACAAAACAGATTCATAATTCACGCAAAAAAGAATGCAATCTACTAATTCAGTAGTTTCAATAGATTAGGTCAATTGACCAATACTTTGAGTTCATAAATCCACATAACTTAGAATCTTAGATGGTAAAAATGGACCCGTTTACAATAATTATTAATTAACTGTAATATTGCAATTGCATCCGTAATGCAATCCTTAAAACTATGTTTGGAATATATTAAATCTCATAAATAACAAAATTCAAGAAAACATCATTCGAGTAACAAATGAGTCTGTCATCAAATCATGATAAGATAAGATTGTTCCATACCTTACAAATCAACTAAAACTAAATAACGAAGTTATTAGTAGTCCACCTCAAGATTCATGTACGAAAAGTCACCAAAGGGATTTCGCAAATATGTTTGAATATGAAGAAAAAAAACGCATAAACTTGATTGGGTAGATGTTCAAATTAATCAATCAAGAAATCCGAGGATTCAAGTTTCGTTATCGAACTTACCTACTGTTCCAGTACCCCCGATTCCAAGCCTTTTCTGCATCTCCCGCACATCTTCAATGGCAAAGCAAACAACTTTGCTGTTCTTTCTATGTCTTTTACTTGAGATACTCAAAGGGGTTTTTCTTTGGCTGATTTGCAAAGAAGTTGAAGGATTTGTTCTTGAGTTCACACAGCTGAAGCAGTTGTTTGTGTTGAGATGAAGATTGAAGATGAGGGCATTTGTGCTTCCCATTTTTCTTGATGTTTTTGGGTGGAATTTCGATTTTTTATTTTTCTGGGGTTTTACTGAATTTTGGGTTCGTATAATTTGTTGGGAACGATTCTGATGTGATGACTGGTCCTAAATTATACACCTTTGGACTTTGGTGACCGTCTAACCGATATTTTTAACCGGTGCATGTTAGCAAAACAGGTCTGGCGTTCTAATCGTGCGCTTGATCAAAAAGTGTTGATAAACCATTTTTCTTTGTTCCCCTTGTATTTTGAAAGTATGGACCACTCACTACCTCCAAGTTTCAGTTATTTCTCAAATTAAGGGTCAGTTTGATTTTTTTTAACGGCGAGCAAATATTATTAGCACAAAGAGAAAAAAAAAAGATTTAAGCGAGCAACTCAAGCCTTATTACAAGAGAAACACAACATAGGAGACATACACCACATATACCTATCAAGATTACATGACTTAACCTTATTTTTTATCCAATTAAACTTGCTCACACTAATATCATCTGCCATAAATATTACTGATCGTCTTTCATTTCTATAGACTAACACATTTCGAGCTTTCCAAATCACCCAAAATGTGGAGTAAATGAGAGACATTTTCAGCTTTTTGATTCTTTATCACTTGTCTTTTGATAAGACAGAAAAATGTTGCGTCTAGTTTTATTTTATTTTATTTATTTATTTTTTTTGAACGACAATCAAGACATTAACATTAAAACAAGAAAACACAAGGACATAGGCAAGGAGCTTAAGTCGATACGAAAAGTGTTTAAATTAGGCGACAAAAACCAAACGGACCAATCAATCGAACAGAGTTTAGATCTATTTTTAATCCAATTAAAAATAGAAATGTTAATATCGTCTGCAAGGATTATGTGGTTTGTGTTTATATTTTAGAAATTTTTTGAATTTAGAAAAATATGGAAAACAATAATTATCGGTTTTTAAAAATTTCTCTTGTGACCATGGATGTTCGCCTGCAGTTACTCTAAGACATGAAACATAGTCTCGTGTTTGCAGCGAGGGGTTATTTGGTGCGCGAAAGTTGGTCCAGAACCGTAGTTAGGGAGGTTCCATTTCCAAAAAAAATATCGTATTTATCCAACTTAAAATCTAAATCTCATATTTACTCTTGTTAACACTTCAAATATCATATTTGCCCAAAATTAGTTTTTAAAGTCTTTTAATCACTTTTTATATTTTATAATCATCTTAATTTTATATATATATATATATATATATATATATATATATATATATATATATATATATATATATATATATATATATATATATATATATATATATATATATAATATTGACAAAAATACCCTTCAATATTAAAACCCTTTTTGCCATAAACTAAATGTACCAAACTACCCCCCAACTATCCTAACCCTTCTTTTGTCACTTACATAGAGAAATTTCTCCGACTCATTAGACACATTACTAGGAAGAGGTAAAAGTTCTTCTCAAAGGGTACCAAGTTGCCAAAATCTTGTTTTGGTAAAGCTATATTATCTAAATCCCATTTAGAGCCACTACGTCATCCTTTTCTACCGCCACCACGACCACCATCATGAATCAGCATACAATAATCAAACAGTTGAATTGTAATCCAACAAGTATAATAGAAATTAGATAGTTTTAAGTTTCTATGACCAATGTTTCCCTTCTTTTTGATATATATATATATATATATATATATATATATATATATATATATATATATATATATATATATATATATATATATATATATATATATATATATATATATATATATATATATATATATACTCCAATGTTGCATATGCTAAAAAATATGCTTATCTTTTACTTTCTTCCACAAGTACCCTTCTTTTACTTTCTCAAGTAAAAAAGATAAATTTTGAAACGACGGGAAGAAACTAAAAAAAATATTTCAAAGAGATTATTTATCGAAGTAAACTACTAGAACAATGTGTAAAATTTAACCTGAAGACTACATCACTGAAAGGCTTACATATGAAGCTTCGTTTCATATTGCAGTTGTAATTATTTACATAAAAGCCCTTGTTTAACCAACACATTGAGAAAGAAGACAATTAGAACAACTCAAACTTTTTGACATAAACTAGGAGTTCATTGAAATCAAGAGCATTAAATGATATGATTTGTATATTCTTAACACCAAATTGTAGACATGTGTTGTTTAAATTTTATATACTATTATCTTGCAACCACTAACTGTTGCCTCAAATGTGAGGTGGTAGCCACAACATGTTTTTTTGCCTTTACCAATCTACGAAACACGATTATGCAATTCCTTGTTAGAACCTTTCCCTCTATCGCCCCCACTACCATGAATTCATGTATCGAAACCATTTTATGCAATCCTACTTAAGTCTATCCCTTTTTAACCCACATATTGCCCTTGAGAATCGGAGTTCAATAAATCTCACTCTGGAAATGACATCCAGATGGAAACCAACTTAGAATCAAAAGAAGCTACTTGAATCAAGATATTAAACAAAACCGAAGATATCGACTGATGTCTTGAGGCTTAGAGAAGATGAAGTTGACGAATATCGACGACTTTGGTTGTTGTTCCAGTTTCAGAAGACATTGATGTATGTAAATCTTTCAAGAAGCTTTAGTCCGGTTAGGGGTAATTTGGTATATTTAATTTATGACACAAAGGTTATTGAAGGATAATTTAGTCATTTATTTATCTATTTATTTTTATAAATTAAAATGATTATAAAATATAAAAAATATTAAGAGACTTTAAAATATGATATTTTAAATGCTAAGAAAAATAAATATGATATTTAAACTTTAAGTTCGACAAATATAATATTTTGAAGCTTTATATATATATATGAGGTTCAATAGAAAAGCATAATTAACTAAAGAACTAAGGTTACGGTCTTTTTTTCAACATTTAGAGCTTATTTTTTTATATATAAAAACAAAAAATATAGAAATTCATAACTTCTTATTGTTTTTTTCCAATGATATCAAATTCGATAAAAAAATCATCAAATTCATAGTGTGAATCTGTGCAGATTCACAGTGTGAATCTGTGCAGATTCACAATGTGAATCTGAATTCACACGGTAAACTCGAAAAATATATAATTTATTTTTTAACATTCATAATGTGAAGTTATTAATTTAGAAATTTTTTGTTTTTTTGGATAAATAATAATCTTTAAAACTTGAAAAAAAATTGTTTCCTTAGAGAACAAATAATTATGGTTCTCTATTGAACTTATATATATATATATATATATATATATATATATATATATATATATATATATATATATATATATATATATATATATATATATATATATATATATATATATATATATATATATATATATATATATATATATTGCAACACCCCGATTCTCAGGTATCGCTTAAATAAGATTTATTTGGTTAAACTCTACTGGACGAGTTGGTTGACCTACTCGTCGAGTAGCAGCTGGATGAGATCGCGTTTTAAATGACCTACTTGGTGAATCCATGTTGGAACTCGGCGAGTAGGAGCTGGCAGTGGAAACCCTAAATCTCGGGGTTTGCACCTCTATTTAAAGGAGACTTAGCCTCCTTTGGCCTCTTTGCAGTCTTTGAGAGCCTCTTAAAAACCTAATTCGTGTGTGTGTGCCTTGGTGTGGTGTTGAAGCTTGGAAAAGAGAATCTTGGAGGAAGAAAGCTAAGCGTGCAAAGGAAATTGAAGCAAGGAAGGAGTGGGAAGCAGGATTTACCTCAGCTAGCATCCTTTGGAGGTATTCCCTTTTTCCCTTTTTGTTGAGTTTCTAGGGCTTTTATGGATTTTCAAGTTAGTATGATGAGCTATGGGCTAGATCTGAAGTTGTAACTTCAGATCTGGACCCTCCTTGGATTCTAGAAGCATAAAGTCACAATCTTGGTTGTGGTTAAGGTCCCTCTTGAGCATGAAGTTCCATTAAGAATTTAAAATAGACATTTAGAGCCTTTATAGCCATGCATGCACGTAAAGTTTGCAACTTTACGTGATAAACATGCCCTAGAAGCTTGGATCTATGAGTTGGAGCCGTTGTATGGCTCAAAATATGTCTGTATAGGAAAAAAGGACTGAATGGACTCAATGAGTCACATGAAGATGGCCGTGAACTCGACGAGTTGGATGAATAACTCGGCGAGTCCGATGAAGATTGCCATAAACTCGACGAGTTGAAGAACAACTCGGTGAGTCGGATGAGTTTTCTCTTGGATATGTATGAGTGTGCATCCGTCGAGTTGCAAGGAGGGAACTTGATGGGTGGCCTTAAAGTTTGATCGAGAATCAAAGGAACTCGACGAGTCACTCCAATGACTCAGTGAGCTGGAATGTACTTCAGGGAACTCAGCGAGTAGCCAAGGGTACTCGGCGAGTTAAGGTCAACATGGACTGTTGACCTTGACTGAGGACTTTGACTTTGACGAGGGATTGACTAGTGGGTTATGGAGTACCTTATAAGGTTAAGGACTTATGAGTATGTTGTACTATCATGATAGGTGGTGGAGCCTATGCCAAGTGATCCGAGAGTTGGAGTTTACCTTTCGTGTCGACATCTGCGAGGTGAGTTATCCTCACTATATCGATAGGGTCTACGGCACCAAGGTCGGCCCTTTAGTTGTTATTGTTATAGTATGTTACATGTGGTTATGATATGTAAGATCGGAATTGGGGTAGACAATATGTTATGCTCTTATGATCCGTAGGGGTTGGTATGTTAGTGACCTGCTAGGTCGGTACTCTAGTTACAGGAGTATTCTTTGATTGATGATCAGTGTGACATATATGTTTGATGTTTGTATATGCCTGTATATGATAGTATGCGCACATGGTTATTTGCTTATGGTTGGGTTGAGGCGGTCCTGCTTTGTGCTGAAGGCCAATATACCCTATGAGCGGTCCGGGGAGACTGTAGGCCCATGTGGCGGACCAGTCATGCCGAAGGCTCGGGATAGATTCAGACAGATTGTAGGCCCGGTAGGGTGGTCCAGTCAGGCCGATGGCCCAGTATGCATGTTGATTGATTGATTATTATTGATATGGTATTGTCAGTGTGGTATTCGTATTTTGGGGGTAGCTCACTAAGCCCTCGGGCTTACAGTTTTCAGTTTACTGTTTCAGGTACTTCAGGAGATCATGGAAAGACGAAGGCGTGACCGTACCGCTCCTCCTCCTTATGTTATGATTTTTGGGACACTCTGATGGAAAATGAATTGAAAACATTTTGTAAACAATGTTATTTGGTTTTTATTTATGATTGAAAAAGTTTAAATTTGGTGTAAAATTTATGGATCGATAATATACATTACAGCCCCACCTAAATTTAGGTACTAAACCTATAAAATATGTTGTTTTAACTTAGTAAATATACCCAATTTGGTTTTCACTTGTTAAATATACAATCCCCGATTACATTTCTTTCATCCATCATCGTTTTACCATCCCTATTTTCTTTCCTCCATTAACGTTTATTACTTCACCCAAGTAAACATTATTTTTTCCCACTGTCACGAAGATCTAAGATAGTCAAATATTATTGCTTCCTTATCAAAACTATTGCGTCGATCTTGAATCTACATCTTCAATTGTTAATCGTGAATCCCCTAACCGCAATCTTTATATAGTAAAACAAAGTATTTTCATAATGTTTAGTACTAAGCTTAGGTGGGGCTGTTATGTATATTCACTTTTCTCATATATATATATATATATATATATATATATATATATATATATATATATATATATATATATATATATATTCAATGACATTCAAAAAAATAAAATAAAATGACTACTATACTTTTTAATTTAGCTTTAATATTTAAAATAATTAATTAAAGATCAAAGGCCCAATAAATTAAAACTAGTGGTGTGAATTCAGATTATTTTTAGTCTTTGGCACAACAAATACCTAGCCCATATCCAAAATTACATTACTTGGCCCACGTGGTTTTCCTCAATTTATTTCACTTGTATAAACATCAAACCTACACATTGCTTAGTGAAATTGATTCCCAATGAATATTGCTATTGATCAATCTTTTTTATCTGAAAAAATTTGGAACCCAATTCCTTCTTTTTACTAAGCCTTCATTAAGCTTGTTGAATGTCATGGGCTTCATGCTGGATTATTTATTTATTTATTTTTAAGAATAGAAAAAAAAATATAACAACATCCAATATTTGTTTCTCCTATTAGTCTCCTATTAGATTGTGACTTGTTGCTTATGAATTTTGAAACTACTTAAGAATTATGTGTTTAAATATCCTAGAGCATCTTTAATGAGATCTTTTTTGACATGTCAAATATTAATAATCAACCTCAAATAGTGTTTTTTTTAATTCTTAATTTTTATTTTAAATAATTAGAGTGAATTGATTGTTCTACCAATAATACAAAAATGGTTTGATTCTATTTTTCTTTTTCTTTTTTTGTTTTATGTTCACAGTTTACCACAATTCAACATCAACAAACCTCGAAAATCATATTATAGGGGAGTTAATATGTTGACGATCGTGCCTCCATCATGGATGGAATGATTACATCATAAAGATGACCTCAAACATGTGTGAAAATGTTAGTCTAAAAAGAAGGTAAACAAAGAGAGTGAAAGTCGTAGTGTGCAAAACAAAACACACACACACACATAGAGAACATGCAAAAGAGGCAACACAAGGGAAGAGTAAAGGGTTGTTTGATATGTCTCTTACTGACGAGACAGGGTTTAACCTGATTATATTCAGATTGTTTGTTACCACAATTAGAAGTCTTTTATTCAATCCTAGACCACACTGACTTAATCAAATTGATTTGTTCTTAGACTATCAAACACCCCTTACGTGAATATGGGTAGTAAAACATATACATGATACAAGCATACGAGCAAAAAACATATATCAACACTAATAGAGGTGCTAGGCTACTCATCAACCCTAATAGTTAGCCTCTACACCCTCCTATATAAGGTCACATCCTATTTCCTTCTAGGATTCCTTCTCATCTACTTTCCATCAAACATTATTGAATCTACCATCCTTATCAAGGATGATGGTATCTTCCTTTGACATGCCAGGACCATCTCAATCATCATTCTCTTACTTTTCCTATGATTTGTACCACTCCTAGTGAAATTTCTTATAACCTCATTTGGTATCCTATCCAACAAGGTTCTACTGTATGTCCACTTCAACATCCCTATTTATGTTACTTTCATCTTCTTCTCACCCTATAATATTATGGACCAAATCAAAATTTAACATGTTTCCCCAACAATAGGGCTTGAGCTCATTGTCGATGATTGTTAAATTTAGAGGTGATTTTGGACCACTCATAAGACATTTTGGAGTGTAACTTTGGTGTGAATCTTGTTTTGGTTTTAACATGTTTGTAGTTATAGAGATTTGAATTTGGTGTGAGTTGGATAGATCTATTAACAAAATTGTTACGTGGGAGTTTGTGTACTCATCCATTGTAGTGTTAGGTGAGAATTTACGGATTTTCAAATTGACGTTATTTTTTATTGAATTATTTTAGACTTATCAAAGATAAAATGCTTGTCCTAATAGGAAATGCACTTTGTTCGAAGCGAGCTCCGAAACACACATTTTCGGATACAATGCTCATTTTGGTAACTGCATGAAAAAGAGGTTAAAAAAGACATAAAAAGAGATTTCTAATGGTCAATCTTATCTTGTGAATACTTTTAAAATAATTTTTTATTTTTGATTTATATAATAATGTGTCAGATTGCTATTATTTTTTTTATCAAGTTGTCAAACAAACTGAATATTTTACCACCGAATATACAAAATATAAATAAAAAAAACTCAACATGGACAACATACAGTCAAAGGAAAGATGAGTCTATCATGTAGCCAAACCAAAATCAAGATTCCATTACTTGAACTTAACAAAGCTACGACTGCATTCAATTACAAGGGCAATTCCACATTTTAATTTATATGAACTGTGGATTAATCAATTCCCCTAATTCATATTTCATCTTCATCTTACTAATCCTACACCATTTATCAGAAATCAAACACTTATTTAAAGGAAGATTCAAGCATCAATTTTTCGACATCATCTCTTTGAACTCCTCGAAATTGACATATCCATCGCCGTCGGAATCCACCGACTTGATCATTGTCACGCAATCATCAACCGTACATCTCTCCCCCAACCGAGTCAAGATCTGATGCAACTCAGTCGAAGAGATCAACCCGTTCTTGTTCAAATCGTAAAGCTCAAACGCTTCGTGGAGCTCGTTGATTCCTCCCTCTTGGTCTCCGGCGCTTTCTTTGCAGAATCCGGCGAACTCCTCGAGGTTGATGAAGCCGTCGCAGTCTGCGTCGAGTTTAGTCAGCACTTGCTTCGCCTCTTCAGCAGAGATGTCGGATCCCAGTGCCTTCATGGCGTGGACGAGCTCTTCAGCAGAGATCTTTCCGTCGCCATTGGTATCGAAACGGCTGAAGATTTTCTTCACGTCGTCGATGTTGGTCAAGAAGAGCGATAGGTTGTTGGTTTCTGTCGCCATTTCTGAAGATCGTTGAGTGAGAAAGAGGGAATGGGGAGAGAGCAAATATAGAAAGAGGAAGACGCGTGAACCAACGCGTATGGTTCGTGTGATAATGGAGAATATTCGTTATTTAAAAAGATAGTACAAGATAATATGTGATTTTAATACCATAAATCGTTTTTAGTGTTGTTCTCTTTTTTTTTTTGGGAAAACAAATATTCGTATGGTCAATATAAAGTAAAATAACAAGAGGTACGCATGTTTTGTGTACTAAAAATGTTTTTTTAGAAATATTCTTTAAAAAAAATTATATTCCATCTTTTGAAAACAATAATGGGATATTTTGGAAAGACAACAAATTATATTCTTGAGTAAATTACATAAGTTGTTTATATGGTTTGGTGTAATTGTTTTTTGCAAGGATTTTCAAGGATCATGTGGATTTGATTTTGATAATATTCTCCTCATGAGCTAGGAACGAAAATACATTTTAGAATCATTTGAAAATACTATTAAAACTAGGGATGCCCTAAAGCTTTCGAGGTTGATGAAATCAATATGTAAAAGACAGGGACGACTCAACCAGTTTGTAGGTTTTAAGCTAACAAAAATTTTGAGGCCATTTGACATTTATTCGGGCTTCGGATGACAATAATAAATTAAAAAGTTTATAAATAGCTTAGTTGAAGCCCTTGATATATATTTTCTTTTACACATGATTATTGAATATTTGATTAAATTCTTAATCACCACAACAAGTAGATAAATACAAATAAACAAAAAATAAACAGAAAGCCCCAATTTACCTTCGTTCCAAGTTAGCAAAGGACAACCTTGAAAATAGTTAAATAGAAGATAATGCAAAACACAAATTCGTTTTTCCAGAATTCGGACTCGTTCAAACCCTTCTATAAACAATGAACAATGGTTAACAGTTGATTTAGGGTTAATCAATGGAAAACTAAATTACTGAAAACTAAAAAATAAAGACACTAGACTGGACTTACCGTTTTAGTTATTTTGATCTATTGATATTGTCCTTGTCATTTTGAATGAACTATGGAAACCTTGAAGTTTTGAGTCTTTTGAACAATCAAGTGCAAATCAACAATGGAGAATCGGAGGATATAGAAAGAAATATACAAAGAAGCCGAATGTATTTATTTTTCAAAGAATGGAGAATCAATCAAAGAACATAGAAGTAAGAGAAGAAGAAGTAGAAGTGAAGATTGAAGAATAGAAGGTATTTTTCAGACTCAGTTTCAAGAATCGAGAATGAGAATAGAAGGAAGAAGAACAGGCGTTTTCAAGAATAGAAGGTATTTTTTTTGTGGCATGCGTAGCTTAACCTAGAAAATATAAGGAATCCAGATTTCTATTTTGCTGAAATATCTTGAGTCGAGTGGGGGCCCTAAGCTAGGACTTGATAACTAAGGTAGAGTCAGCCTTGGTAAAGGCAGGAAGATGATAAATTATTTGCAATGGTTTGGAAGTTTCTTGCAAAAGATAAACGATTAGGGAGTAAAATTGGCATATTTGGAACCTCGAGAAGTCTTCACATATTCCCCACTCTCATCCAAGGGCACCCTACCCTCACACTTTTCAAGGCTCCACCAAAGTTTATTTTTAAGAGGATTCTTTAAGAGGATTCTTTTATTGGACTCCAAGAAACCCAAATATTAGATTACTCTCGAATTGACGTAAATGGGTGCTGGGACTCAAACGAATTCGATTTTGACGGTGTTGGCTCTAACGGTAGATCAGGGGGGCTACTATCTATTTGGGACACCAGGGTTTTTCAGAAAACTGAAGTAATTAAAAACCATAATTACCTTATAATTATTGGTAAATGCAAGTCTATAGAGGGAAACTTGAATATGGTTAATGTATACGGGCCGCAATCTCCGTCCGAGAAAAAGAAGCTGTGGGAGGATCTAACAAGGATAAGGTATGAAAAGCCAGGTTATTGGATTGTGTTTGGTGACTTTAATGTTGTTCGATATCCCAGCGAAAGGTGTCATTCAAGGTTTTGCCCCTCCAGTGCTTATGCCTTCAACAAGTTCATTCAAGATGCTGACCTAAAGGAGTTTAATATGGGCGGGGAAAAATTTACTTTCATGATTCGTAGTGATGCCAAATTAAGTAAGTTGGACCGATTCTTGGTCTGCTCGGGTTACCTCAACTCCTTTCCCCTTAGTGCGGTGACTGCCCATCCCCGTGAACTATCTGATCACAGCCCCATTACCCTACAATCGGCTGTTGCAGACTTTGGGCCTATTCCGTTCAAGTTGTTTAACTCCTGGATTCTAAAAGAGGGCTTTGATCAGCTGGTAATTGATACATGGAGTCGATTCGTGGGTTACGGTACCCCGGATGCTTATTTGGCTGCTAAACTGAAATTCCTAAAGAATGCGATTAGGAAGTGGAGGAAGGAAGTGAGCAAAAAAGAATCAAAAGAGTTAGATGACTCGATAAGTATGATAAAGAACCTTGAGAAACAGGCGGAAATCAGACCCCTTACAGCTTTGGAGATTTGTAATTGGAATGATGACATTAAAAAGATATCGGAGTTGGAACGATTAAAAACCATGGATCTAAAACAGAAGGCGCGTATTAAATGGACGATTGACGGTGACGAGAACTCTAAGTTCTTCCATGGGTTCATCAATAGAAAAAATCGGAGGAATCACATACATGGCCTAACAATTAATGGCCGTTGGACAACAGAGGTAAACCTGATCAAAGAGGAAGTTCTGAATTTTTTTAAATCAAAGTTCTCTGAAAACACTACTGTTCGCCCCAAGTTCATTAACCCAGCATTCAAAACTTTATCAACGATGGAGGCCATTAAGATTGAAGCTCCCTTCAGTTTGGAGGAGGTAAAGGATGCAGTCTGGCAATGTGGCAGCGATAAGGCCCCAGGGCCAGATGGCTTTACATTTACATTTTTTTAAAAATTCTGGGACACTGTCAAATCTGATATCATGAACTTTGTGAGGCACTTTGAGAATTATGGTACCCTGTTTGGTGGGTGTAACTCTTCCTTCATTACATTGGTTCCTAAGGTCAAAGACCCTCTCTCTCTGCACGACTACCGTCCTATTAGCCTAATTGGGTGTCTTAATAAGATCATAAGCAAGCTTCTCTCCACTCGTATAAAGTCTGTCATTGGTGGTATTATCGATGAGGTTCAATCAGCTTATGTAGATGGTCGTTGTATTCTTGATGGCCCTCTCATAATTAACGAGATATGTTCTTGGGCGAAGCGGTCCAAAAAAAGAGTCCTGCTCTTCAAAGTAGACTTTGACAAAGCATTTGACTCGGTGAACTGGGAATATCTTGATTCAATTCTTGGCCAAATGGGATTCAGGAACAAATGGAGAATGTGGATTCGGGGAAGCTTGAGATCATCCAGGGCATCAGTTATCATTAATGGTTCCCCAACTAAAGAATTCCCCATAACTAAAGGAGTGAGACAAGGAGATCCTCTCTCTCCATACTTGTTCATTATTGCCATGGAGGGCTTAAATGTGGCTCTTAAATCTGCCCGGGATAAGGGGGTCTTTAAAGGGATTCAAGTACCGAGAAATGGACCAACTATAACTCATCTATTTTACGCAGACGATGCGCTGTTTATTGGCGAATGGTCCAGATCTAACCTCAAGAATTTGGCACGTATTCTCAGGTGTTTCCATATCGCATCAGGTCTCAGGGTGAACTTCCACAAATCAAGAGTCTTTGGCATTGGATCCTCTACACATGAAACATCGTCTTGGGCAAGTTTATTGGGCTGTGAGGCTGGTGCGCTACCGTTTGATTATCTAGGTGTTCCTGTGGGTGCCAATATGAATCTTAAAAAGCATTGGCAGCCAATCCTAAAGAAATTTCGTGCAAAACTATCATTATGGAAGGCCAAAACCCTCTCCTTCGGGGGCAGGCTAACTCTCGTAAAATCTGTCCTCGGTAATCTCCCCACATACTATCTGTCATTATTTAAAGCACCGAGTGGAATACTTGAGGAGATGGAGAAAATTTGTAACGCCCGTGTTTCTGGGCTTGCCATTTTTAGCAATGTAATAGTCTAGGTTAACCTTTGTAACCCCAATTTGAAATAATAAAATGTATTATTTGTGAATTATGTGAATTATGTGATTTATGTGTGTGTTCTTATAATTTAATGAATTAAGAATAAAATAAGCGTCAAAATTAAAGTGTGAGATAAGCCCGATATCTTTGCATAAAGTTGTAGTGGTTGAAACAAGGATTCCGGAGATATAAGGAATGCCAAAATCCGAGTTATAACGAAGAAGTTATGACCTGTCGAAGTTTCGCGACAGAACCGGCACGACGCCGAGTGACGTAAAATATGAATTTAAGATAGAGCGATATTTAGCCTTAGCGATCTAAACGAAAGTCGTAGATTTCGTTAAACCGGGAACGTGCATAAAAGGAACGCCCAAATCTGACTTCGTATGAGGAAGTTATGATTTTTCTAAGTTTCGACGTGGCAGTATGCAGCCCGAATACTCGATTTGAGATCGAGCAGCTTTTAGCCGAAACAATCTAAATGAGAATCGAAGATCTCGTTGTTAGTAGCGAAACGACGGAAAGATAGGCGAGAACGGACATCGGACGAAGGAGTTATGATTTTATAACGAAGTTTTCCTGTCCGGGCCTTCTAAAAATAATTAATAAAAATAAAAGTCAAAATTAGCCGACGGAGTCTAAACGAAAGTTGTAGAGCGTAGTCTCACATTCGCGTGGATATAAAGAACGTCGAAACGGAGTTCGTATGAAGGAGATATGAATTTTTGAAGTTTAATAAATATTTAATATTTATTTTTAATTTAACTCCGATATTATCCGAAGAAGGGTGAGGCGGTCTATCCGAAGTACGCACCGCGTACAGCGAAGGATGACGAAGTCAGCACTCGAGTACCTCCGATGACGCAAGCGCTTACGAACCTAGGCGTACGCCCCGCGTAGCCTTGTACGCTCCGCGTACGTGCGAGGGTCAGCAAGTATAAAAGGGGATCCGAAGGCAGCTCATTTCTCACTCACAATTTCTTCTTTCTCTCTAGTCCTTGCCTCGTTTTGCGTGCCGATTGTACCCCGAAGCCCCGATATTATTCCCGAGCCCCGGAGCGAGATCCGAAGCCCCGAGAATCCCGAAGAGCGTTATTCCCGAGCCGAAGCTCTGCCCGCGAGGAGTTCGATTTTGGTGAAGATCTTCCAAATCTATCGAAGTATACTACTTCTATAAGCCGTAGTGTTGTCGGATCATCTTCTGATCAAGTGAGTGTGTAGTTATTTTCTTTCCAACACAATATTATGAAGTATTTAATATAAAATACGTGCTACGTGTATATATTTTGTGGTTATATGTGTGAATGTATATTCACTCTCTTCTATCTCATAGATCTGATATATTCTCTATGAAATACGTGTTATGTGTGTATGCCTCATCTGTTATGTGGAATATGTATTGATTAAAGCATGCTATACAGGTTTTTAAACAGTGTATAAAAATGTATATTTTTATCTACTAATATGTTGGGTAGAACATGGGTAGATAATTGGTGTGTAATAAACAGATGAGAGGCCTCGGTGTTATTGGTGTTATTCTAGTCATTCAGCAGAGTATGGATGACGACCACAGACTATTCTAGACTGTCTTGTGGAACACTAGCAGGCTCATTACCTGTAGGTGTTGTGAACGACGTGTTCACCGGTGTACTCTATCCCCCACATGGTTGCCTTTAGGACACTTATTGTTGAGGAAGCCCCTCTGCAGTAATGTCCGTCCCGATGAGAATCCTGAAATAAGTTCCTTATAATAGACGTTATTTTTAGGAACGTAAGGTGAGGATAACGGGAATGGGTAATCGGGTTTATTGTTGATTGTTGTAATTAAATATAATTATTGTGGGTTTGAAAACCCTATATGCTCACCAGGCTCCCAAGCCTGACCCACTCAGTTGATTTGTATTACAGGAAGTGGCGCAAGAGCTTAAGATGGGCGAATCATCAAGTTGTTTTGTTTACAAGTCTGTATATGTATATATTTGTTGAACGACTTGTAATGTTATCGTTTATGCTTTATGATCTGTATCGGAACATGACATCCCGACTTTTGATTATGAAATGAAATCATATTTCTTTACGAAATGTTTTGATAAATATCTATTTTATCATGTTTTGTTTTTGGGAACAAATTCCGCATCTCTTTTAAAATCAAATGGATTTACTCTAAAAATGTTTAAAAAGCATAAATGAAATCGGTCTTTTCTGACCGAGATTTTGGGGATGTCACAAAATTAGAAGAACCTTCCTATGGGGTGGTTGTGAGGATAAGAGGAAAATACATTGGGTTGCTTGGGATAAAGTCCTAGCTGCCAAAAGTGAAGGTGGCCTCGGGGTGGGATCGATTCGAGCACTAAACATTGGGCTGCTTATAAAGTGGTGGTGGCGCCTAAAAAATGAAGAGCAAGGTCTTTGGTCAAAAGTAATTCATGGGATCCATAATTTAGGTAATAAGCCTTTTGGTTACCTTTCTAGTCAGAATTGTAGTGGAGTATGGAGCAGTATAGGAAGGACCATAAATCAATTGGCGATGAATGGAGTTGCCGGGAACGATATCTTTAAGCTGGAGGTTAAGTCTGGGAACAATACCTTATTCTGGTATGATCCCTGGTTAAGTTCAGGGATTCTAAAAGACAAATACCCCGCTCTATTTGAATTGGATGCTCGAAAAAAATGCACAATTGCTGACAGAATATCTGGATCAACCTTCACTTGGAATTGGAAGTCTCATCCCTCAGACCTAGGCCTTGGACCTGCTGTCCAAGCTCTCATTATCGACCTATCTAGGATTCAGCTAGCCCATGGAACAGACCAATACAAATGCAAACTGACTGGGGATGGAAAGTACACAGTTAGTTCGGTTCGGAAGGTCCTTGATAGTAACCTCAGCCCGGTTAGTAGTCACTCGACTATTAACTGGTACAAAGTTGTGCCCATTAAAGTTTTAGGTTTTATATGGAAGGCTGTGCAGGGTAGAATTCCGGTTGCTGTTGAGTTGGGGTCGAGGGGTATTTTGGTCAATTCTCTCCTATGTAGCTTGTGTATTGGACAACAGGAGAGTGTTGACCATGTTCTTATTGGCTGTCCGTTTGCATATGGAATCCGAGAGAATATTATGAGCTGGTGCGGTGTCACACTTAATCATTGCTCATTACAAACTACGGTGGATTTACTTCAGTCGATTTCGGCGTGGGGCGGCTGCCCCAAGAAAAGGAAACGGCTTACAATTATAAGCTATGGAATGCTATGGTGCATATGGAGATACAGGAACAAACGTTTGTTTAGCAATGAAGGAGTTTCTTTGATCCAGGGGACTAGTTACATTAAAACTATGGTTTTTTATTGGTGTAAGCATAAGGGTAGGAAAACAATGTGTAGTTGGGATGAATGTTTAGTGTCCCCATTCTCTGGATTGTAAACTCTGTACTATTGTATGTTTGTTTCCGGAATCCTCATCTAGTTACTTGCTAGGTGTGGGTCTCCCTTTTTAATACATTTGCCGTTTCAAAAAAAAAAGATAAATTTTATAAAAATTAATGTTTTTTTTTTTTCAAAATAAAAGTGTGAACTTAAATTTTTTTTTTTTGAAAAACTCTTTTTTAGAAACTTATTAATATTACGAGTAGAAAATTTCGCTTAATTTTTTCTCTTTCATTTTTCTCATTCCGAAACAGGTAACTCATCTTTCTTATCCCTCTTAATTTACTTATTTTTTTATTTTAAATAAATACAAACTAGTTAAAATCATACATAACTAATTTATAAATTGATTAAAAACATGCATACATTTTGATACAACCTTTTATGTATGAGCTATAAATAAGCAAAACATATAAAAAATAAAGAAAGGGAGAGAGACAACCATAGTTAAGTAACCCCTTCATCACCTTTTCGTGGTACCCCATCGTCGACGCAGCTAGTGCACCGGCGGTACCGCTACAAATCCACTTCATTTTTCCCTTGATATTGTTCGCTCTTATTATAACACCCATATATTTTTCTTTTTAAAATTTACAATGATTGTACAACTATTGTGAAAGTCGATCGCAATAAAAATATGGTTTTGCAAAAACCTATCCTTTTTTTTATCATAGTTTATAACTAGAAAAGATTCAGCGGCGTTGCCGGGGTCGGAAGGTATTGCTTTGTAAAGTAAAATAGCATGTTGAATTGCATTGGGATAATCTAGTAAATGAAGATAAACAATGTCATCTAATTACATAAGTAAAGAAATCTAAATCATTATTTCTTACAATAAATGAGGAAAATAAAGAAATGGTCTCACAAATTGAATTTTATAGCCATGTATGGCAGCGGCCGGAAAACCAATCCGAAAAATATAGACCGTTGTTTTTTGTCCATTAATGTGAAGGTAATTTGGTCTTTTAAGGTAGTTGGGACTGAATTTGTGACGACGGGTAAACCATATGAACCATTTATGTAATTTTGGCGGTGGTGGTGATGACAGCTGGTGGGTGGCTTTATGATATTGGGTGAGTATTTTCTAATAAATAAAACATTAATTTAAAACCAAAACGAGAAATATAAATTAATAAAAAAAATCAGATTAGGAGTAAAAGAGTGATTTCAGTTTCCATCGTTGTCCTCAATGTGTTAAATCTGGTAAACTACAGGGACCAATCGTGTAATTTTGTCTAATAATAATAATAATAATAATAATGAGGGACTATTTATGTCAAAAGACTAAATACTAATAATATGTAATAAAATGCGACGTTTATGAAAAATTCAAACGAAAGTGAAAGGGTTGTTTGTGAACAAAAACATAAAGGTGAAGGGTCAATGTTGTAAGTAGTTTTTTAAAACCAACATAAGTTGGAGGACCAAAAGTGACAAAAAAAAAATTGAAAAAAAAGAGGAGCAAACATACATAACCTTAGAGACCAATCTTGTCAAACACTTAGGAAGTTTACTATTCCTAACTTCATATCTTTAATATATATATATATATATATATATATATATATATATATATATATATATATATATATATATATATATATATATATAAATTAATTATTTGGTGTTACAAAAGTAATATTAACAATCATAGTAAAAGAGAAGTGATCAAACCACCTGAAGACTTCGCTAAGTCTTTTATGAGCCTTCACTGTCAACATCTCTTTAACTTTACTCTTATAATCGAGTACATATCACATTTAAAAATAACACATAAGTCGAAATACTTGTGAGCTATATTGGTTTTAACCCAACAAAACAATCCAAACATGCTTTCATTATTATAATTAAAACATACTAGCAACCTTTTTAACATTCAAACATGTTATAAGAAGCAAAGATAGGGAATTCTTCAACCCCAAGTATAATCTTACAGATAAAATTGCATTAAAAAATATAATCATGCAGATAAGATTGCACTCACGGACATAATATCCCAAAACATAAACATAGACATATGGGAATCAATACCTCTAATTAGTCTATAATCAAACCTTCAATATCCTTAGGAATACAAATTTTCCCAAAGTCAATGAGGAATCATTATCTCATGTCATTATGTCCTACTACAAGGACCTATAAACTGGATTTCCCTATAAGACATTATAATCATAATCTATCATTAGGTAACTTGTGGTTGTAACCTGTCACTAGGTTCTATAACATAAATACATTCACTAACAATTATTAATTATGAGAAAAAATTTATATAATTGCCATGTATCCCAAACTATGATCTCCAATAATCACTTTGGAGTATATCATGCCACTAGCATATATAATGTATTCTAATGTCCATTCACTAATAGTTAATAAGCTTGATTATAATTATATACGTAATAGCATCAACTGTCCCTTGGTATCAACCATATAGCATGCTAAAACTTTCACAATAGAACTAGTAGCCATAACAACTAAATTTCAAACATGGGAACATAATCATTTAAGTGATAAAACACTTAAAATTAAACACTTCACATAAAAAAATTGTTTTAACATGAACTCATAAACATCCACATGCTCTCACCTAACTAGTTAGTGAAAACTTACTTTTGCTTTGGCCACTAGTTGGTAATGTCTAGCGACTTAACCGCTTGCCCAAACCTATTTGGACAATATACCTATAACACCTGTTTTACAAAATGGATTGATTGGTGACTTGAAGGGGTCAAAAGTATGGTTTTTGAGGAAAACCATTTGCCACGACGTGGTGTATGGAATGTCATGATGTAGCATGGCTTGTTTTGTGTGTGTGTTCTGATGGACACTGCGACATGGGAAGTAGTGTGTTAAAAAAACGATGTGGTGGCTGTAGTAGCCCAAGCCCATCGTATTTTGGGTTTCTCCCATATTTAAGCATCTTATTTCATGGATT
Source organism: Lactuca sativa (assembly GCF_002870075.4). Taxonomy (NCBI): domain Eukaryota; kingdom Viridiplantae; phylum Streptophyta; class Magnoliopsida; order Asterales; family Asteraceae; genus Lactuca; species Lactuca sativa. Next base: position 77,249,999 of record NC_056625.2, read on the forward strand.
GGATCTTCTCCATCAACCTTCATCTTCTCATTTCAAAACCCTAGCCTCCATGCATGATTGAGAGTTTGTTTACTTGATTGAAGAGCTTGTTCTTGGATTTTGGTGAAAGTTGAGGAAGGACAAATATCATATTGGTGCAATGAAAAAAGAAACTAGTTTGGATCTATCACTCTTTTCTAATTTCTGAGTTATTGAAAGTATAAAGTTCGTACCTTGACCTTCGATTTTCTTGTTTCAATTTTGAGTTCATTTTGGTCCCTTCCATGGATGCTATTTGAGTTTGAGGAACTCCAGAGCTTGTTGAGGTTCTTAAATGGTCATTAGGTTTCTAAAAATAAGAAAAGAGCCATGTTTGGGACTATCTTATGTTCTTGAGCAAGTGTTGGACATATTAAGGACTCAAGGGACTTATGGTTGTAGATCTTGCTTTGGAGTGAGGTCCTAATAGATAAAGTTGGAAACTTTATCATTAAGTTAATGAGATGTAACATCCAGTTTCCTGTCATTTTTGGTTCGTGGTCCGGAAGTTGATTGTGTAAGGCTTTGGGCCTTAAGAAGGCAAAGTTTAGCTCTTGTGGAAGGAGGTAATGTTAGTTAAGAGATTTTACCCTTGAATTGTGTTTTGGGTCGAAGGTTAGAAAGGGAAATTTCATAGGCCGTGTTCTTGCATGAAATATGGATTTTTATTCAAGAAGTTTTTAGTCCAAGATATTTAGATAATATTATAGAGCTCTTCAAAACATTTCTGTGGATATAAAGAACGTCGAAAATGGAGTTGGAATAAAGAAGTTACGACCGTTTGAAGTTAGGGTGATTTTTGGATTAGTCGCGTACGCTGGGCATACGGGGAGTACGTTGGGTGTGCTAGGGCATCCCTAGTACGTTGGGCGTATGCGATTATTGCCCAAACACTATTTTCCTGGTTTGAGCCCTATTTAAGCTCCTTAATTCCCCAAACCCATTCCATTCTCAACCTCTACCTCTCCAACTCCCTATCTTGAAACCCTAATCCTAGATTAATCCTTGTGAGCAAAAAGAATGTGTTTTATGTGCTTTGGAGTGTTCGCGGTGCACTTTGGAGACATAGGAACTCATTGAAGAAGTATTAATTGCTTTGGAGCTTGTAGATCCAGACCTTGTTCACCTTGATCTTTCTTCTAGAGGTATAAAGTTTGAATCTTGATGATAAAATTGTTATATCTAACTAGTTTTGGGTGTTATGAGCTTTTGGTAACTTTAAGTGCATATAGTTTAGATCTTGAGAGTTTGTGACCTTGTTATGGATAAAGTTGGAAAGTTTATCCATCTAAACATCATAATAATTCAGATCTAAAAACTTGAGACTAATAAATTAAGTTGGAAAAGATGCCCTTTTGGTCCCTTTGAGACTTGAAGACTAGATCTTGGTTGGTTGGACCATTCTAATGGACAAAGTTGGAAACTTAATCCATTATGGAATTATTATGAAACATAAAAATATCATCTTGATGGGTTTTGATGAATCATGCTTAAGTTGATGCTCATATTATGGGTTTAGATGGATAAAATTGGGTTTTGGGTCCCATTAAGACATGCAAAAGCATAAAGTTTGCAACTTTATGACGTCTACATTTTAAGGATCCTGGATCTTAAGTTATACTTTATGTCTTAACCGATTAAGACCTCAAAATGGAAGTTGGTCATCTAGGGGGTACGCAGGACGTGCACATATGTACGATGTGCGTACGTACCAAAGGTCCCGATGCTGCGAGGGTTTTGAGTACGTCGGGCGTATTCCGAGGGTATGCTAAGCGTACTCACTAGAGGGAAGACTTGGGATTATTTCAGGTTATTTTGGGAATTAGAGACTTTGGGCCCTTATTGGGCCGTGAGTTTTCTGTGATGAGCTTTTAGACTTGGACCTATTTTTGACATGGCATATCTTTTGGGTTTTGAGCCATCTTTGGAATTTGGGTATGCTTTAGGAATTGAGCCACTATTGGGCTTTTAGTGCCTTTGAGTTGGGCCTCGGTTATTGGGCTAAGTGAGGGAAGGGTAAAATGGTCTTTTACCCTGGGTATTGGACAAATGAACTAGATTCCTGGTTATGGTTTATGGTCCAATTATTAATTTGGGTTTTATTTGATTGGTTAGCGTGTGGATTCTCCGGTTCAGCAGCCCGAGCATCTGTTTGATTGCCAACTAACTGAGTTGAGTTTCCTCACTGTGTTTGGCGGGTCAAAGGCACCAATGTTGTACCATGGTTTATTATGATTATGATGCTAGTTGTTTGCGTGACTCTGCTTGTATGTTTTCAGATATGTTTTACCGGGCGGAGCTTGAAGATTATATTATATACTATTTATCTTTGCAATTTCTGCATGTGTTTATGTGTTTGTATGTATACCAGAGGGGGGGGGGGGATACCAGGCGGGGACTGATAAATGAGAGATATGTTTCAAGAGGGGATCGATGTCAGACGGGCCGAGCCCATTATGTGTTTGATATGTATGGTATGTGGTATTTTAGGGAACTCACTAAGCTTCGTGCTTACAGTTTTCGGTTTATGTTTCAGGTACTTACGGAACGAAGGGGAAGAGCTCGGGATGATCGCATCGCATGCACCATATTGTTCCTCATTGTAATTAACTCTGTTGTATCTGGATGATTTTGACATACTATGATTTCACTATGGTTTTATGATAACATTCGGATGATACTTTTATTATTATAGAATCGAAATTTTTAGTCTTAAATTTTGGGGCGTTACAAGAAAGATTAGATATGAAGTTTTGAGCCTTGATATATAAGCATTAAGCTCTTAATGAAGATGTAACATCTCAAAAACCAGAATAAAATTTTCATTTTCAAAACCATTCCAATAATACTTTTAATTACAAAAAAAGGTTTTCCAAAAGTTATAATCCATAGTCAGAGTGTCCCAAAATATGAATTCTACGAGATGTGCACGATCATGCCTTCGTCTATTCCGAACATCTGAATTACATGAAACATAACATTGAAACCATAATCCAAAGCTTAGTGAGTTCCCCCAAAGTACCACGTAACAACTAGATAACAACAATTACTAGGCCCACAACTAAAAGAACTGGATTACCCCTGAGCCCATAACATGAGTCTGGCATGTTACTCCCGACCCCTCAACTCATGTCTGACTTGCTCTCAAGCCCACAACATAAGTCCGGATTGCCCTTTTGGCCCACATCTTATGACTAGATTGTTCCCGAGCCCACAAAATAAGTCTGGATTGCCCTTTAGGCCCACATCTTATGATTGGATTGCTCCCGGGTTTGTTGGCTCACAACACAAACTAGTGACACCTCAACCCAACCACCATATGTCAACATATAACATATAACAAAAAATAACATATTATCATACCAATCTAACATATCACTATGTCACACCAATATCCTGTGACCAGGAAGCATATCTAACAGCTCAAATGTAACACCCGTAGATCCGGACTAGTCAATTTAGAGACGATAGGCGTCAAAAATGAATTTTTGATGAAAGATTATTTAGAATGAATAATCTTAACTAAGTTATAGTATATTTTACAAGGTTTCCGTGCATATAAAAAACGCCAAAATCCGAGTTATAACGAAGAAGTTATGACCTGTTGAAGTTTCGCGATAGAACCAGCACAACGCAAAATGATGTAAAAAGTGAATTTACGCTAGAGTGATATTTAGCCTTAGCAATCTAAACGAAAGTCGTAGAGTTCGTTAAACCATGAGCGTGCATAAAAAGAACGTCCAAATCTGACTTCGTATGAGGAAGTTATGATTTTTCTAAGTTTCGACTTAGCGGTGTGCAGTCCGAATACTTGATTTGAGATCGAGCGGTTTTTAGCCGAAACAATCTAAATGAGAATCGAAGATCTTGTTAATTGTAGTGAAACGATGAAAAGATAGGCGAAAACGGACGTCGGATAAAGAAGTTATGATTTTATAACGAAGTTTTTCTGTCCCGGCCTACTAAAAATAAATAATAAAAATAAAGTCGAAATTAGCCGACGGAGTCTAAATGAAAGTTGTAGAGCGTAGTCTCACCTACGCGTGGATATAAAGAATGTCGAAAATGAAGTTCGTATGAGGGAGATATGAATTTTCAAAGTTTATTAAATAATTAATATTTAAATTTAATTATTAAACCCGGTATTATCCGAAGGGGAGTCACCGGACTCATCCGGAGTACGCCCAGCGTACAGGGAAGCATGACATGCATCGCACTCGAGTTCTTCGGATGACGCATGCATTGACGATTTCGGAGGCGTACGCCCCGCGTACGGCTGTACGCCAGCGTACTACGAGGCCTCAGCCTCCTATAAATAGGATACGAGGGTTCCGGGCTTATTTGCTCATTTCTTCTCCTTTTTGTGCCAAAGCTCTGCGTGTAAACCCCCGAAGTCATGTCGACGCCCCGGATCTCATATCCAAGTTAATAAGGAAGTTTTACGCTCCCGAGATCCCGAGAAGTGCGATTCCCGAGCCGAAGCTCTGCCCGCGAGAAGTTCGATTTTTGTGGAGATCTTCCAGATCTACCGAAGAATACTACTACTGCAAGTCATAGTGCTGTCCGATCATCTTCTAATCAAGTGAGTGTGTGGTTACTTTCTTCTAACGCATAATTATGAAGTATTTTATACGAAGTATGTGTTATGTGTATAATTTTGTTGTTATGTGTGTGAATGAATATTCACTTTATTCTATCTCATAGATCTGATTTATTCTCTATGAAATACGTGTTATGTGGGTGTGCCTCATCTGTTATGTGGAATAGGTATTGAATGAGAACGCTATACAAGTTTTAAACTATGTATAAAAATATATATTTTTATCTACAAATATGTTGGGTAGGACATGGGTAGATGAGATCCGTGAGTAGGGATCAGATCAAGAGGTTAGTTTTAGATCCGTGAGTAGGGATCAGATCAAGAGGTTAGTTTTAGATCCGTGAGTATGGATCAGATCAAGAGGTTAGTTTTAGATCCATGAGTAGGGATCAGATCAAGAGGTTAGTTTTAGATCTGTGAGTATGGATCAGATCAAGAGGTTAGTTTTAGATCCGTGAGTAGGGATCAGATCAAGAGGTTAGTTTTAGATCCATGAGTAGGGATCAGATCAAGAGGTTAGTTTTAGATCCGTGAGTATGGATCAGATCAAGAGGTTAGTTTTAGATCCGTGAGTATGGATCAGATCAAGAGGTTAGTTTTAGATCCGTGAGTAGGGATCAGATCAAGAGGTTAGTTTTAGATCCAGGAGTATGGATCAGGTAAAGAGATAAAACTTGTTATTAGTCCGGGAGTATGGATTAAGACTAAGTTAATTGTCCCTAGTCCGGGAGTATGGATTAGGCACAGTTATTGATCCGAGAGTATGGATCAGATCAGGATTAAGGTATAGTTAATTTTCCCTAGTCCGGGAGTATGGATTGGGCACAATTACTGATCCGGGAGTATGGACCAGATCAGGATTAAGGTATAGTTAATTGTCCCTATTCCGGGAGTATGGATTGGGTACAATTATTGATCCGGGAGTATGGATCAGATCAGGAGGTTAGTTTTAGATCCATGAGTATGGATCAGGGGAAAAAGGCTAGTTTTAGATCCGTGAGTATGGATCGGTGAAGAGGATATTTTTAGATCCGTGAGTAGGGATCGGGTAAAGAGGAAAATTTTAGATACGAGAGTTTAGATCGTATCGTTGTGAGGATCGATAGGGGTGAGATAAGAGTTGCCTTTATATAGTGAAATTGTACAAGTTTGAATGTTCTATATTTATAAATATATGATATAACATTGTGGGATGAAAACCCTATATGCTCACCAGGATCCCAAGCCTGACCCACTCAGTTTTCTTTGTATCACAGGTATTAATACGAAGACATATTTCACAGAGAGATTTAAAGGAGATATAAATCAATTGTGTAATTAAATGTAAGTTCTGTTTATGCTTATATGTCTGTATCGGAACATGACATCCCGATGTTTTATTATTAAATAAAAATACATTCTCTTCGAGAAATGTTTTGATAAGTTATTATCATATCTTGTTTTGGGAACAAATTCCACAACTGTTTTCTTTAAAAGGGTACTCTGATTTTATAAAACAAAGCATAAACAAATCGGTCTTTTCTGGCCGTGAAAATGGGGATGTCACACCAAAGGATGCATAACTATATGTACTTAAAGGTGAGATAGACACTCGGACTGGTGACTCTACTCTAGAGCCAGAACTAAATAAGGAACATGCAAAAAAGCCTAGATCAAGAGTCATCAATCTATCCTACATGACTACACACAATCTTGCCAATCTAACACATATACAGTACACACAAGTAATCCTACAAATCTACCAATCTATCATATACTCAACATAACATCAATCCAATAGACCAGGATCCATGATCCAGTAGGCCGACATTGGTGCCTTCGACCCATTCATAAGTACAGTGAGAAGTAACTCACCTCATAGTCTGGCGAATAACTGAATAGTACATTGCTCCGAATACCAATGTGTGGCTAGACATGCTAGTTCACTATAAACCTGGCTCTGATACCAACCTGTTACACCCCCGAACCAGACGGCGGAAACGTCCGGGGGCTGTCGTGACTCAATTGAATACCATAACATTGAATATATATGAAACATAACAACATTCGTCACCATTCATTAATATAGTACAACCAGTAACGTTTACATGAAATACATTGTTTAAACATTACATTCCCAAAAATAAATTATTCGATTCGTACATAAATAAACTGCAAGCCATCGCTGAATATGATTTCCTTTGATTCACTGATTCCCTGAGAATACAAGTATTTTGAAAAACGTCAACATATGAAATGTTGGTGAGTTCATAAGTAGTTTTTGAAATCCAATGTTTTGTATTGTTTGAAAACCACCAGAAAATCCGATATTTTCTGAAAATAGTATAGTAAAAAAAAAGGTGTGAAGATCCATAGGTATGCTTGTTTGTTTCTATACTTGTAAAAATTGTTCATTAAAATTGTATGCATTTCGAATCCGTATGTATTGAAAACCCTAGGAAAACCCGATGTTTTCCTAATTTCTTAAATTACATGAAGTTACATTGAAACCATTGCATAGCGTATAGTGTCAGTCCCAGGCGACGTTGGATTATTTTTAAGCATGATTAATTACTACAAACCCGCATTACACAAACGCCCAGTTTATAGCTATACTAACGACCCCGAAGGCGTCGTCCGTACTAATCACGTTATCCAATCGCCCTGACTAGGTGTAGTCCCACATCCGAAGAGAAAGAGGACACGAAGGCCTCGATGACTCCATTAACCGGTTGGGGATAAAAATATACGAGGGGTCCCAGACCCGCCTCGCATGAAATGTAGACTTTACTAGCAATACCAAAGGACCCTTGGGGACCAGTAGTATACAAGCCATTGAAAGTCCCTCTACGTTGTGCCAAGTCGGTGAAACCCAACACTTCGTAGAAAAAAAAATGTCTTCGGGCCTTAAGATCAGGTCATTGGGCTAGCTAGACTCAACGAACAAGATTTTACACTTTTGGGGCCCAAAGATGGTGCGTAGACGTCTGTGCACACTCGCATGTAAATTGAGTTCCCAAACGTTATTTGTATGTATCGTAGTGTCGCCATGTCAGTAGTTTCGGATTTTCATTGGTTCGAGACCGAACCAATTCGTTTTACAACGATTTTGGTATTGTAGTGTATTGTATTTCGTCGATAGTCGCGGTACCATTGTTTGATCAAATTGTATGTATTGAATTAGCCTTGAAAGTTTTCTGTTTCAGCCCCTCATTGTTTGTAAAATTTACTTTTTCGCCCCTTTAATTGAATACTTTCCGGTTTGGTCCTTAAATCAGTTTTCTTGACATTTTAACACCAAAAATTATTGAAATTAATATTTTTCAGCATATTTTTCATAGAAAACAGTTTAAGTCCCTGAAAATGCAATTTTCTCGGTTATAACCCTTCTTTTTCGCAACTTTGGCAATTTTGGCCCAAATTGTAAATTTTTTTTGCAACTTTGGTCCTTTTTAAATTTAAAAAGCATTTTAAACCTTTGAAAAGGACTTGGAACACTTATAGTCCACGTTTTACAGAAAAATACAGTTTTGGCCCTCCAAAACAGAAAATCTCGCATAATGGGCCTCATTGGGCCGAAAATGTCATTTTTAGCCCATTAAGCTTGAAATTTATGTTTTTAATCCTCTAAATGAGTAAATTTCCAGAAATTGTTTTATTGAAACTGTTTTGGCACACCTCATCCATCAGAATTCGTGATATGTCAATTTGGGCCCTTAATTTTGTATTTTTCACATTTTAGGCCCAAAATTTGTGTTTTTAGCCCAAAGAAAATTGTTACTAAACACTTAGCTATTTTTCTTGAAACACTTTGTATGTAGAAATATATTTGATGCTAAAATCATTTAACATAAGATATATCTCGGTTTTGAGGGGTTTTATGGCTAGATCCAACATTATAGCACACAAAAGCATACATGTAAGCATGGAAATCATACAAGGCATACCAAACACATATAGATCTACACTTTCACTTGTATTCCCCCCCCCCCCCCCCCCACAAAACTCATAAAAACAGAAAATAGGGGGTATGAAGCTCACCTTGGGTGTGGGGGCTCGGTTTTGCAAAGAAAATGGAAGGAAAATGAAGTGATTTTTGGCCTAAGCACCCTTTGGTGAAGATTTCGACCTCTAGGATGCAAGATCACAAAAATGAATGAATTTAGAAGAGATTTTAATGAAGTAGAGGGAGTTAGATCATAAGTTAAACATTAACTTACCTTAGATGGTGAATTTCTCTAGAATGATTCTTATGCTTCAAGCCAAATTTTCGAGACTTTTGAATGGAGTGGAAGGATGATTTCTTGAGTAATTTGGAGAGAGTTTGTGAAGTGTGTGTGTGTGGGTTACTCTCGGCCGAATCAAGAAGGAAGAGGGAGGGAGAGAAGAAAAGACCTTGAGGTGATGTTTGCATGGAAGAATGAGAATGCATGGATGTTTGAAGGGTAATGCTTAGATATCCTCCATACAAAGATGATGTGTCATGCAAGAAGTCAACTCCTCCCTTTTATTTGGGCTTGGGCCGAGAATGGTGGGGGAAAAGAGGATGTTTGGGCCATAAATGCTTAAGCCCAATTTTCATGGTTAAATTGAGTGATTTTTGGTCCAAATAAATATAAAGGTGATTTTTATGACTTGTTAGGGTCAAATTAGGTTAATTATGGTTCATAGTCATTAATTTATTTCATTCTAGGCCCCATATGGCCCAAAATGTTGAAATAATTTAGTGTGGGTCCAATTAGAGCCCAATTAGGGTTCTAAGCCCATGATAGTCTATTTGGAAGCTTATTGGCCCATTTGGATCCAATAAGGAAGTTCTAGTCCAAGGTGTACCTAAACAAGAACTTCTAGGGCTTCCAATTGTTTGATGACTATTTGTAGTATTTGCATGATGTATCTGATTGAAGTTTTTGATTCACATTAGCTTGAATGTATAGATTACATGACACAAAATTTCCAGTTGTGACACACAACAACACTCTAAAATGTCTAAAAGGACAGCTCAAATGAATTAGAGTAACCCATACTCAAGATGCCAAGCTAATGGGACCAAAATGTTCACAATTTCAAAGCTAACAAGATCTTAAACAAATCATCATCAAGTTCAGAGCTTTTTACCTCAAAATGATGCTAAATGGTGTTGAGATTCTGGATCTAAGGTTCTTTACTCTTCCAAGGTGATCTTCTTTTCTTCTACTTCCTTCTTAATCACCAAAAGTACCCATACAAACTCAAGAACACTCTCAAGGTGGATTAGGGTTCTAGATGGACGGAATGGCAAGTGGAGGCTGAGGAGGGGAAGGTGTCTTGTGCCATAAAGATGAATATATAGTGCACAAACCCTAAATAATTAGAGTTTAATCTATCCGGAGTACGCCCAACATACCATAAGAGTACGCCCAACGTACTCATGCAGGCACAACCTTTTCCTAATTTGCCACATGGGGACCATTTTTACAAATAAATCTCACTCCAAGGGTTAAAATGTAATATTTGAAAATCGAGGTATTACAGAAGAATTGTAGAATCTACCAATAACCATGATGTGGACGAAAAATGACCACGACATGGTGGAGTCCAGCTTTATGATTGTTTTGACCGAACATGCCCACAACGTGGCGATGTCCTACATGTCATCTATTTTGTCCTGTTATGGCCATGATGTGGCCAAGAGGTCTCCACGTCGTGATGACTGCTGAATTTTTTTGACCGTTGACTTTTAACCAGTTCGACCTTGGGTAAAACTTGGAGAATTTGGGTTGTTGTCTGAGGATTTTGTTCAGTGTTTGGTGATAGTCGGTCCGCGATTCTGATTAGTGCAATGGGCGGGAGTGTTGGTGTGCTTCTCCGGTTCTTCGATTCAGGTGAGTTTCTCATTATTCCACATATCCCATTATATATCCTTTGCTTGGTAGGATAGAGGTACTGCTAAAGTACAAGTATGATAGTTGGCTAGGATAACATCTTACTATGCATATGAAGTTTAGGACACTTGGTATCTTGGTATGTTAGACCGGTAGGGTCTTGCATGTTAATCATATGATACTGTTAGGAGTTATGTTTTGTTAGGGTAACCGAGGAAGGCCAGTTACCTGGATTATATATGATTGGCCAAAGAAGGACCTTATTGAGAAACGGTCAATGACACGATAACTGGGAAGGCCATTTATCAGGATTGTGTATGATTGAACAATGAAGAACTTATTTGAAAAGCGATCAATAGCAGGGTAACTAGGAAGGCTAGTAGCCAAGGATATGTAATATGCTTGGATATGTTATGTGTTTATGTTATATAATTATTTGGTAATGATAATATTGGTTCTATGTAGTCAAGTTGGATAGCCTGAGAACTCTTGGTCTAATGCCTTATTGCGATGTTCTTGTCTATTGTTCGCTTTAAGGTGAATCATATGTTCAACTGTCTATCTGATCCTTGACTCCATATGATTTAATGTAATGTATGAAAGACCATGATTTGGTCCTTGACAATTGCATGAAAGACCATGGGAGGACCATGGCAACTATATGTAAGACTGTGGGAGGACCACAACATTCACACGTTCTGTACCAATATGTATGTTGATAGGTTGACGCTAGAGCTGAGGACTTTATGTGTATGCACTGTATGTACGATGGAATATGTGGTATACTGGGGAAATCACTAATATTTATGCTTACAGTTGTGGATTAAACATTTTGCAAGTTGTTCATGAGAAGAGCTCGATGAGACTGAACACACACATCAAAGATATTCGTTTCCACAATTTTGTAAATTTAACTCTAATAATGTATGATTTCAATAAATCAAATGTTACTCAATGATTTTTGAAATAGAGTTTTAATTGGTTAATCTATTTTAAAAATGAAAAAAATATCTTTGTAATTTTTGGAACATTACAATACCATGTTCATCAGGACTTGTCGTTATTCACAAGGAGTTAACCTTAGTAACTATTTGTCAACAGACTAATTAAACTCCATATCACAACTACTAAACGAGTTAACCCCATAAGCTGTTAGCTTAATCTCATAGATCTAAAGAGTAGGGCTCGCAACCCTCATCATCCAAATCGAGAATCATATAACAAAATTAATTTGTCAACATTATCACTGAGTTCATAATAGCACCATATCATTAATCTAGTAATCACACCGGTCAACCCTACACAATTAACACTATGTAATCATAATTATGTACTATCGGTTCAAGAGGATACCTTATCGTGTTCAACAATCGCATCCTCACAAACTGGCCTCAAAAGCTCTGTTTATAAGCCGTAATCATCCCTTACCAACTCTGGTTTCAATTCCCAAAAAGAACCCATTAGAGAAGTCCTTGAACTATTTATGATAGGATGATAAGCCGATTTCGTGTCGCGACCCACATATCAAGCTCCAAACACGCTTCGTGTCAACACGTGTCAAAACGAAGTCGCCCCATATCACTAGGCGCGCCACATCTTTATAAAGTGTGTCGTGCTTTTTGTTACATGTCATGCCCTTATGCCACATGTCATGTCATTCTGTCATGTATCTCGTGACTCATATTTACACTTGTGTCACGACAATACTCATGCTCACGCAGCGAGTCACGACTCTGTCTTAGTGGTTCACTCTTTGACTTGGACCACTCGTGTTGCGTCGTTACACAGTTACACGATCGCGCCGCTTCCCTTTTCCAAAATAGCAACTTACTTTACATTTACGTACCAAAATATAATATAGTCAAATTTTATGTTGTTACACTTATGATACATTGACGTGTTGAAAATTTAATTTTAACATCGAGCCCCTATTTTCGATATGGACATGTGCCATATGTGATCCTGTCATATTCAATTAGTGCTTTATATTTGTATCCTTAACAAGATAAATGATCAAAATTTGTCCTTATGATTTTTACGATATTTCAGGTTATCATGTAATCCAAACCTTATATGTAATGGTTGACTCATTTAAGGCTAGAGGGTGTGGCCGCGGTTTGGGACCGCGGTTTGTGCCACCCGGACCGCGCACACCGCCCCCAGACTGCGGTCTTGTGCGGTTTAGCCGCACTGCGGCTGGAGAGTACCACATCACGTGATTGGGTGGTTTAATATTTGACCATTGAATGCTTTTGCGCTTTATTTTTTTTTATTTTTTTTCTTTTTGCCTTTCTTTCCTATATATACATATACACTTCATTTGTTTTTAACCACAATACAACCTCTTCTCTCTCAATCTTTTTATAAAAAATCACCAATATCTCTCAAAAATGTCATCTTCTTCATCTTCTGAAGAATTTTAGATTATTTTTGATGTCGCTGTTGCGTGTGCTCAAATGGCGGAACAAACATACAATGATTTATGCAATAATGCAACTACAAGTTCTCAACGGAGAGCACGAAAATATATTTACAGAAACCATGAAGAAGCCAACCAACGTTTGGTGCAAGAATATTTTCAAGAGAATGCCACTTATTAAGGGTATTATTTTCGTAGGCGCTTCAGAATGTTCAAAAGGTTTATATGAACGTATAGTTGAAGATGTAACGAGGGAGTGCAATTTTTTTCAACAACGCTACGATGCTAGAGGTACGTCAGTTAGCATATGACATTCCGCCTGATGCGTTAGACGAAAGTTTTAGGATGTTTGCTAGGATCGCACGAGACAGTCTCCACTTTTTCTGCCAAACTGTGATTCAGTTTTATGGTCTAAAATATTTACGTAAGCCTACACGTAATGACATCTTGTAATTGCAAGCTCATCATGCTAGTGTGCATGGGTTTCCTGGAATGATAAGAAGCTTATATTGTCTCCATTGGGCATGGGAAAATTGCCCTACGTCATATCATGGGCAATTTACCCGAGGTGATCATGGTCACCCAACGGTCATACTTGAAGCATTTACATCACAAGATCTATGGATTTGGCATGCTTTTTCTGGTTCTTGTGGTTCGATTAACGACATCAACGTTCTTAATCGTTCACCTATATTTAACAACATATACGATGGATCCGCACCTGATTCTTCTTTTGAAGTGCGTGTGTCACACCCCGAAAACCAAAGGCGGAAACGTTTCCGGGGTTGACTCCATGTTGTATATCAAATCCAATGTACATAGTAATCACAGTAAACAACCATTACATTACATATATCTAAAAGTTTACATTTGGTTCAAAAGTAAATTATGCAAAAGTTATACATATATCATATAATCAAAAGTAGAGACGAGTCTTCTGAGCACTCCATCTTCACCAAAAGATAACGCCGGGTGCCTGTCTAACGAGGACCTGAGAATACAAGCAGTTTGAAAATCAGCATAAAGCTGGTGAGTTCATAAGCGGTTTTGTTTTATGAAAATGTATTGGTTTCCTTTAGTTTTCCAAAAAGATTTGATATCCAAGAAAATCCCATATTTTCTTATATTAGATAGTTAGTTTAGTTATCTTTCGTTACAGTTCAATTATGCGTTATAAGTTAACCCTAGGAAAATCCCATATTTTCCTAATTACAAGACCGATTTAATAACACAGAGTATAGTTTAATACCCAAAACTATATATTGAAGATCATGGGATTATTATCCCGAAATAAATATGAAATACTTAAATTGTAAATAGAAAATAGTTTGAAAACCTTGGGACTAACACCCCGAACCAGTTACAAGATAGTTTGATATACTAGAAAATATAGATTAAAAACCATGGGACTACTAACCCGAATAAGATTGTTTGATAAAACCATGGGATCACTATCCCGAATTTGATATAAGATAGTTAGATAAAGTCATGGGATTAACATCCCGTACAAGATATAGATTCAAAACCATGGGATTACTATCCCGAACAAGATATAGATACAAAACCATGGGATTATCATCCCGAACAAGATATAGATTCTAAACAAAATCCTAGCTGTGAATAAATTTATATTAATACGTATTGTGAGTCGGGTAACCATGCTGATACGACAACGAGACCTCCTTGACGTTAGTCAGACGTCGGACGATATACAGAATTTGTCACCCCAGGCGTGCCCGCCTAACTGTAGCTAACAGTTAAGGTGTGGGATTGTCAGTCCCGAATAGATCTATTCACAAACTCCTCGCTCTCCCTCCAGGAGACTCTGGTTACACTTCCGGGGAGGATTTACTAATCATCCATAAAGGGTAGTGACTATCTCACAAACTAGTATTAAACTATTCACAAAATTTTCATACGATATCAAACATACAAAGATTATGATACATGATACAGTGAAAATAGATACATATAATGAGATTATCTGGCAATACATTCAAATAATACAGAGATAAACTGAATCAGACATAGTTTATCTAATAACTTTTATATAGATATAAAACAAACGTTAAAGAACCCCAAATTATTCCCATAATAATTTGATTAGTTTGGTTATTTTCTTAACTAAAATCCATTTAGTTGTAATTGATAAATCATTCCTTATGCTCAGCATAATACATAAAGAGTAAAAGAGTTTATAAGTTTGCCAGATATTATTTGAAACACATCAATGTTATAATTCGAAAACAGTTATAGTTTGCTTGTATTCCCCCCTGAAAACATTGAAAAATACGGAAAAAGGCGTAGGGGTATGAACTCACCGGACGAGAAATGTGACGATTAGGATGCTAATTGTTGATTCGGGGCTTGTAAACGCACGAGGTTCCTAAGTATAATGCAAAGATACAAATTTGTATCTAATTAGGACTTAGTTTATTTATATGTTAGGGACACTTGCTTCAAGTCGTGAAAACACTCCGATACAAGTGTTTGGAGGGACCCGGGTGGCGTTTAAGGACGTGAAGTGACACTAGGGACTTGGAACTTGAGTTTACTCCCCATGAGTAAACTAATATAAGAGTTTTTGGTCTAAAACACCCATTCCCCATGAGTTTACGGCCGTAAACTCATGGTGGGGTGGTTTATGGTGCAAAATGACTTGAAACATTTTAAGGGAATTTTTCTAGGTTGCTTTAAAGGCTTGGAATGGATTTTAAACATCAAATGGACTTACTTATGGGAGTTTACGGCCTAGCATGGCTTCATGGCCGTAAAATCCTATATTCTCATGAAAATTGTGTTAAATGGTGCTAGAACAAATCACATGTGATTGGTAAATTTATCATAAGTCCTTACATGCAATTCCTTAATAGTTTGGAGGGGTTTTTGGAGTTTACGGCCTATGAGACCCCCCTCATGGCCGTAAACTCTCCTATAGAGGGATTTCTTGTGTTTCAAGGCCAAAAACTTGTTTGAAAGGACTTCTAAAATTCATCTAAAGGCTTTAGGGGTGTTTAGTTGGCATTCTAACACCATGAATCAAGGAGTTTACGGCCCAAGCACAAGCCTTGGCCATAAACTCACATAAATCCCTCAAATAATGTGTTTAAGGTCCTTAAACTATTTTTGGTTGGTCCTATGATTTATTCCAAGGCTTTTGGTGGTGTTGGATGGCTTTCTAACACCTTGAAATTGAATTTATACCATGATTTAAGGAGTTTACGGCCCAAGCACTTGCCTTGGCCTTAAACTCACAATAATGCCTCAAAAATTATGTTTCAAGTGTCCAAATGCTAAAACCAATATTCTATAATTCATATCTAAGCCATATTAGTGATTTGGAAGGGTTTAAGGTCAAGAAAACCCCATAAATATGAGTTTACGGCCCAAGCTTGTGCCTTGGCCGTAAAATCCTTCAAATCCATCAAAATCCATGTTTTAAATGTTGTAAGTTCAATTCATGAAGCCATTAAGCCATATCTAAAGTCCAAAATTGTCTAGGAAGGGGTTTAAGGGCTCAAAACCCTTCAAACTTAGTGTTTACGGCCTAGGTAGCTTTCTGGGCCGTAAACTCATATATTGTGTCCAATTTCATGTTTAAATCTCAAATTTGGAAGCCAAACATGCTATACAATGAAGTTAGGAAGGTACCTTAGGGATTTGAGGCCTTAAAATTGAGTTTTGGACCCTTAAACTTGGATTTTAGGAGAGAGGTTAGAGAGAGAGTAGAGAGAGAGAGGGAAAAAGCTTCAAATGAAAGGTTTAACATGTTTATATAGTTCCCAAAACTTGGACACGGTGGAATTCTACCCGATACCGGCCTTAAACGAGGCTTTAGGTCGCACCCGATTAAGCTTCCGTCACCCGGCGGGGACATTTCTAAAACTTATGAAATAAATAATTTTGGGCTAGATTCATGAGTTCCTAAATGGTTTGGACACTCATTGAATTAAAATAAACATATAAATTTAACTAACTAAACCCAAAAACGAAATCGGAACGTTTCGACATACGACGAGTTATACGGGTATAATGAGTTTTCGACGATGAACAACTTCGGGTTGTTACAGCGTGGAACGCCATATAAGTATGGTTATTATCTGGTCGATGGAATCTATCATGAATATGCTGTGTTTGTTAAATCGTTTACGTGTCCACATGGTTCTAGACGAAAAAAATTCAAGAGAGCTCAAGAAAGAGCTAGGAAGGATGTTGAGCGTGCTTTTGGAGCTCTGAAGAAACGATGGTTCATATTGAAAAAACCAATAGTTCATTTAGGCGAGGAAAAACTTCAAGAAATCATGTATACATGTCTCATATTGCATAACATGATTATTGAAGACGAAGGAAGAGCAATATGTGCGTTTGACGAGGAAGAAACCATACCAGAGACACAACCAAAAAAATTGGTGGCGAAGAGTATATGAACAGGAGAGCAGAGATACGTTGCACTGAAACATTTCACAATCTTCGCAATGACTTGGTGGAACACATTTACGGTGTTCAAAACATTAACATTAATTTGGATCCACCGGATGACTCCGAAGACGAGTTCTTAGATAACGACTTTATGTAGTTTGTTTTAGTTATTTTACTTGTGTTTTTTAAGTTTTTAGGATTATTTTAATGTCATGTTTTTTTTAATTATGTGTAATGCGATGTAATGTTTTTTGAATTTTTGATGTAATGTTTTTTTTTTTTTTTTTTTAATAAATTTTCAAGTCATGAAAAATTATGTTTTTTATTAAAAAAGAAGTTTTAATTAAAATAGCTAAAAAAAATAAAAATAAAAATAAAAGTGTGGCAAGAAACCACACTTGTGTGGTAAAAAATGACGTGACGTTTATGTGGCAGTTGAGGGAGTGCTGTTTCGGTGACACCACTTCCTTCGGCGTAATTTCTACGATCTGTTTGGGGTTTGTGGAGAAGTTGTTTTTTTTTTTTTTTTTTTTTTTTTAAATCTCTACGAATTCCTAATCCCCAAGATTACTAGGCCCATGTTTAACTTCGGTAATTAAATATACTTATTCTAAACGCATTAAGCCTTTTCACGGATCGATTCATATCTTTCCATATATAGCTCATTCCCCTGTATATATGTTTTAATTGTCTTGATTTTTCCACTAGCAATTTAACCCTATTATCAAAAAAACATATCACTCCAAAGGAATAGAAACACTTTGTTTGAGTTTATGAGGATAAACTTTGGATACATCAAAATCCCCAAGAAAAACAGATCCCGTCGTCTTGGACCAATACCGAGAAAATTTACACCTATGTAGTAAGCATGTCATGCCAAACATGCATTTCCAAATTATTAATTCACCCCTGTTAACCACTTTTAAAAATAATAAAAAACAATAAATATAATAAGTCAAATGAAAAAAAATAAATCCGAAACATATCACAAACATTATGAAAAAGGGTGACCAAATACACGTATGGACGTATTATGAGATTCAAGAGTTTATTATGAGATTCAGGTTTTATATTGTAAAATTTGATAATTACTCCATTTCTCAAGATTTGAGTCGTCTTTACTGAAATTACATGCTTTTGTATCTTGTAATCGAAAAATCACAAGATTCTAACTGCTGTTTGCTTTTTCATTGTTCAAGTTAAAAGTTAAAATATCAAATATGTGTCTTCACTTTGTTTGTTTGGTTTTGTTTTTTTAATAAGCAACACATTATAATATATTAATAGTACTTTGGCATACAAAAATGAATATTTTCAGATTTCACAATTGATACATTTTAAGAATTAAGGACTATGTTTTACAGAAATAAACTTGTAGTCGTTCTTGGACATTTCTTATTATTATTAGAGTAAATTAATGAAATCGTCCCTATGGTTTGGTCAAAAATGTACGTTTGGTTTTTTTTTTTTTTTTTTTTTTTTTTTTTTTTTTGCACTCGAATCGTCCCTATGGTTTTCTTTTGTTGCAATTTTCGTCCCTTACATACATAAAGTTAGGACCAAACACGTAATTTTGACCAAACCATAGGGACGAAAAACGCAACAAAATCAAACCACAGGGACGATCCGAGTGCAAAAAAAAGTTAGGAACAAACATGTAATTTTGACCAAACCATAGGGACGATTTCAGTAATTTACTCTTATTATTATTGATCTTGCTCGGATCACAGCTTTTAATGAGAATCAAGATCAATGGATGATTTGTTATATAAATTTCTATGTTTTCTACTTAATACCTCTTAGATTCTTATGAGAGCACGACATGAAGCTAGGCAGTTAATCCTTCTTAGTTATGAGGGTAAACTCCTCCATTGATGATGCCATTTTTTCCTATGTTTGAATGAGGTGCTACATCTTGAATACCCAATACAATTGTGAGAAAACACCTCATGGTGGACCACAAGTGTGCATTGTTGGAATATCTCCACTTATATGTGGCTTTAAGACCATTTCTATAAAATTATTTTTGTTGTTATTATATTTATTTTGTGATCGTAACTATGCTAATATGAAATAATTGGTATCCCATCTTTCCAAAAAGTTACTTGATGGAAGTAATTGTTAAATAAATGATGGGTAAATCAAATTTCCCATTAGATGTTCCAAATTCACAGAATAACCAATGGGATTTCTCTCATGCCTCACCAAAACAGAAACCCAAAAACACCACTGAATTTTTCGTGAAATATTTCATCAACTGAGACATCATAATGAAAATCAGATGGCTCATTCATCAACATCAAACAACATTTTGAAGATTGATTATCCATTAAATAAGTATTTTAATCTCTTATATGTTAGATGACTTTGTGTTTGAATTGATTAGGAGATGTTTGAGAATGCCTTTTGAACTTCAAAAGTGGGTTTTGGCAAAAAAATGTTTATTAATTTATGACGGTGACAAAATATGTTTTTTCTTTTAAAAAAATGTTTAAATTATTTTTTGTGGCGACGAAATCCAATTTTTGAAAAATGTTTTGAAGTTTTGTCCTTATATTATGTTAAAATGACAAAAAAGCTAAAAAAAACTAACAATATTTCAAAAAATAGGTAGGTAGCTTGTATGTATTTTGAAAAGCAATCCAAAGAAAAGAATAGAACATTTCGTTTTTGGCGTCCCTGTATAACGATCCCATGAACGACGGCGTTGAATATTTTGTGATTCTTCAATCGGGATGTACTGCAGAAAATCCTGTCGCTTTTGCGCTAGGCTGAAAATGAAACGCCTTAACATGGACTTTTTTTGGGCCCAATTCTGCTTAATGTTTGTTGGCCAAATTTCATCAAATTAATTGATATGTTAAATTGTTAATTATGAAATTGAAAAAGGCCCGTTAATAACAAATATTTAAAAATAAATTAAGATATATATATATATATATATATATATATATATATATATATATATATATATATATATATATATATATATATTTGGAATGAAAACTATCTTACTTCTAATCTAATTCTAAACATGTCTCCCACTAAGACTTAAACACATGATCTCTCATTTGAAAAAGTCACTTATTACCGTTAGACCAAAAATCCTTTGGTTAGTTAGCAGTATCAGGTTGTGTCCTCTCTTCTTGTGGTCGAGAGTTTAAGTCCCGTCATGGACTTAGATAGAAGTAGTTGTTGGTTTAGGTGTAGATTATATATTTATATTCGCCGGTTCAAAAAAAAGGTTAAGGAGCAAAGTTATTTCATTTTATTATTATTATTATTATTCTTATATCTTGCTAACCTAATAGAATATTATTATGTGTTCAGAAATATTTATTTATTTATTTATTTTATATTAGGTGTAAGACTCATGTATTATATGGTTTGATTAAAAAAATTAAATATCAAAATGTAAACAATAATTAGTTTTTAAAATAAAATTTCCAAATAAGTAATGAAAAAATGTATTAATGTAAACAATAAGTATTTTTAAAGAAAAATTACGAAATATAAAGAATGATAAAACGTATTAATTACAATTTCCTATCATATTCGTTATATTTTGATACTTTAAATATATAAGTATAAGTATTATGTGACTTTTTAATTTTAAAAATTGAAAAAACAAACAGAAATTGACATGCGAATATTACTTATTTTAAAAAAATATCACAAATGACGAGTGTCAAAAACTCATGAAAGATTGATATGTTCATTAGCATACTAAGATTTTAATAAACTTTAAACCTTCAATTAAATTGCTAGAGGCAAAAATAAAACATGATAAGATAGGGAAAAGAGGAAAATGACAGCGCTTCACTCATGCATTTTGCCTATTTGCAGGGCAACACAAATTTACGGTGTTTATGTCGGGTTCGCTAGTCCGCCTCACCACCCCACACCATGGGGTGACCATAATAGATGGTATAATACCGAATGAAACATGTTCCATATTAAAATAGTAAAATTTACCACAACTATTCATAAATTTCCATAAATAACGACTCATTTTGTCTATATCGATTTATTTCTCTTGAACTTTCCAAGGCTTATTATTAATGATTCAAAAAAAGATTGGATCTATTGAGGAACCATTTGTTGTTTGATATGAAAATTAACTGTGGACATATCGAACACTCCAAGTAAAAAGATCCGACAAACGTAAAAACATGTCTTAAGCATGTCATGCCAATCATGTGTCTACAAATGCTTCACCTCTACTAAGTAATATTTAGATTCAAAAACAATGCGTATAGTTAAGTAGTTATTCATTCTTTTTATAAAACATTCCCAAGATTCATATACATATACATGTATTTGTAATAAACTGCATGTAAAATTTATATAGTTGTTGGGTGAACAAATATATAGGTGGATCGTATTATGAGATATAAAAGTTATTGATATTCAAACTTTGCACGTTCAAAATATTATCGGTGTCCTGCGATTTACATCCCACGTGATGGGTTGGGTATTGAGACAAGTTTTGTGAGAGCCGTCCCTGGGGCGCGGTAAACCGGTTTAGCCTCCTTAAAAGTTGTCTCGGTTATCTCCACATGTTGGAAGAAGTTCATATCTATTGTATGATATTCATAGATAAAATAACTATTTAAATTGTAGATATCAAAATGAATAAACCGATTGTATTGTAGGATTTGAAGGTTGCCATGTTTCCTATGGTTTGTTTGATGGATATAATTAATACGATTTTATAAATTAAGACAACGTTACTTACTCGGTTCTACAACAAACGAAATGTAAAATTTGAATTAGTTTGGTGAAAAGTAATGGTGGGCTCAGTGCTAAAACGAGATCAAACCTAACCAAAACTAAGAAACTGAGAACCGAATTTATTGATATGGAGGAACTGAGAAACAAACATAATTACATATTCGGTTCCCATTTGGTTTCAGTTTCAGTTTCGGTTCAGTTCGGTTCTAACAAGTATTTTGCTCACTTCTAGTTGGTAGGTTCTGTATTAAATAATTTTTTTTACTAAAAATAGTTCAAATTGTAAGAAATAGTTTCAATATTACAAAATAGGATTGTTTGAAAATTTTAACTGGATATGAATTTTAAACTACTTAATCATTTTCCCTTAGTACCACGAGTAAACAAACATATTAGGCTCTATTTGGCACTAGGTGAAAAGACTAGTTTTAAGCTTATAAGCTAGCATATTAATAAACTATTTCAAATAGCTTAACAAAAAGTGTAACACCTATTTCTCTCAGCTAATATGTAACAATCATAAAAATTCAAGTCAATTTAAAACTTTTTAAAACATTTAGAAACCAATAGTTATTACAAATCTGTTTTAAAAATAGTTCCATATCAGAGTATCTCAGAAACAAAGTCATAAAATGTGAGGAGCTGTACGATCACGCCTTTGCCTTCCTGCAATCATCTGAAATACCTGAAACCAAAACTGAAACTGTAAGCCCAAAGCTTAGTGAATTCCCCCAAAATACCCATACACACAACAATATACATATAATCACGAACAACATACTGTGGGTCCAGTCAGCCATTGGGTTGGAATACTCCAGACCCTCAACCATCCGGTTGGAATGCCAACATACTATGGGTCCAACCATCCTCGGGATGGAATACCTCGGGCCCACAACCAACGGGTTGGAATGACCACATACTATGAGTCCAATCATTAGCGGGATGAAATACTCACGACCCACAACCATCGGGTTGGAATGCCCAGTTCTATTGGTTTTCGCACAAAGCAGACAAGCCTTAACAACCAATCAAACATGTGTACATATATCAACTAATCACATAATAGTTTATAGACAGACAAACCGATCTAACATATCATAGCAACATATAACATCCTATCTATCAGGATACTGATCTAACAGATCATAACAACATATAACATCCTATCTACCAGGATACTGATCTAACAGATCATACAATACTCGAGCATATGACATATCATGATAGCAATCCAAAAGGGCCGGCCTTGTGCCTTAGACCCTTAAGTATAGTGAGGAAAACTCACCTCTCAACTGTAGAATCGAAGTGATAATCTCAAACTCTCGAACCACGGCCACGAACTCCATCACCTATATTTACCATAGGACCATTTCCATAAATTTCGAATTTACTAAAATACCCCAGAAGTTAACTAGTTAACCCTAGGTCAAAGTCCAAGTCAATGGTCAAGGTCAATAGTCCATGTTAACCCGACTCGTCGAGTGCAGTTCTGTGACATCCCCAATTTTACGGCCAGAAAAGACTGATTTGTTTATGCTTTGTTTTATAAATCAGAGTATTCGTTTAAAGAAAACGATTGCGGAATTTGTTCCCAAACAAAATATGATAAGAATTTATCAAAGCATTTCTTTAAAGAAATGTATTTTCATTAAATAACAAAATCTCGGGATGTCATGTTCTGATACAGACCAAAAGCATAAACAATATAAAATAGACCTTACAACAGTTATTTATAACTACTGATCTATATTCCAAAATCTCTTGTCAAGTCCACCAACTTATACTCTTGCGTCATTACCTGTAATGCAAAGAAAACTGAGTGGGTCAGACTTGGGATCCTGGTGAACATATAGAGTTTTCAACCCACAATATTATGTATATATATATATATATATATATATATATATATATATATATATATATTCAATCATCAAACGATCATTCCAATTACCCATCCCCATTATCTTCCTTACTCTTAACGGTCTACCCTAAGAGTCATCTATTCGTTCACTCCGTAATAGGCACTAAGACAATAGCTGTCAGGATTCTTTATTAGGCACTAAGACAATAGCTGCCAAGGTTCTTTCGTAAAGCACTAATTCCATAGCTGCTATGGTTCATTCATCGGGTACTAAATCCATAGCTACCAGTGTAGGTACTAAGTCCATAGCTACCAATGTTTATCTAACAGATACTAAGTCCATAGCTATCATCGTCTATCTAACAGTACTACATCCATAGCTACCAACGTTCGTCTATACGGTACTAAATCCATAGCTACCAAGGTTCACTATATACAGTACTAAATCTATAGCTACCGAGGTTCATCTATATATAGTACTAAATCCATTCTCGTTTAGATTGTTTCGGCTAAATATCGCTCGATCTCATATTCGAACTTCGAGTTGTACACTGCTAAGCCGAAATTTCGAAAAATCATAACTTCCTCATACGAAGTCAGATTTGGACGTTCTTTTTATGTATGCTCTCGGTTTAACGTATTCTACGACTTTCATTTATATCGCTAAGGCCAAATATTGCTCTAACGTAAATTCACTATTTATGTCGCGCTGTGTCATGCTGGTTCTGTCGCGAAACTTCGACAGGTCCTAACTTCTTCGTTATAACTCGGATTTCGGCGTTCTTTATATGCACGGAAACCTTGCGAAATATACTACAACTTAGTTAAGATTAATCCTTCTAAATAATCTTCCATAAAAAAGTCATTTTTGATGCTTATCGTCTCTAATTGACTAGCCCTGATCTACAGGCGTTAAAATTATCCCCCCTTAGAATGATTATGTCCCGGAATCATCAACGAAATAGGACTTGTATAATGATTCCATACGTTATCTCTTCATCCTAGGTAATAACTGTAAGTTCTATGTTTCCTCGAAAGAGTATCTAACTCTTGGACTTCTCGATATCAGGTAGTACTCAATCCTGCATCTGCTCTTTGTACTATGTTGTACTTTCAATTGTAACCTTTGAGTTACAAAATAAATCCTTATTGAGGACTCTTTATTCTTGTTAGGATAAGTACTTTCCTTTATCTAATGTAACAGACCGATGGGTTGTGTTCTAATGACCTCTTATCGCATGATGCAATGCCCAAACTTAGGTCTTTTAGAGTTAAATTCCAGAATGGAATATACCTTCCTTCATATTCTAATGTGATATAATCACATTTCAGCATGTAGCATTTCTAGCTACAAACTTCATTAACAACGAGCGTGATACAATCTATCGTATTAATTTCAACCTTCTGACTTACGTCAGATGTTACCTTGAACTTGGTTCTCTGAACCACGTAACATACTCACCGTAGTCGGACTCAATTGATATGATCACTAGGGTCGGAATAACAACCATCTTACTAGTCACTACCGAAACAAGGGTAATGACACACTTGAACAAAACGAAATCAATTACTAGCTTCTTGGTAACCTTGTGACTTTCCCTGATCCAAGTGCGAGTCCTGTGCTTCCGGTAGTATATGCATCTACTACCTTTCACACCTACTCATACTCGTCCCAAGTATTGTCCCGCAGTCGACCAAGTCACCATACAAGAAAATCACAAAACAAGTTAACACATACGAATGTGTCCAAATAATCATAAAATTTCCCTAGACTCTACTAGGACTTCTTCATTGCGCATCTTCAATCATCAATTCTACTTCAAATCGGTTGGTGATGGAAATTCCAGACGATGGGACAACTTCAAGAATTATACCAATCGTTCCATCATCCTGCCCATCGAAGGTGTACTTCAAACGTATCGTACTCCTCTAAACGTACTATTATAAGACATCATCTAAAGGCAAGATACCATCCTTACGATATCTTCCGATAGGTGTCATTCACTATCATAAGCCTTTTCATTTCCTCCATTTACTCAATTCTCTACGAGTCTTCACCATGACCTTTCGTGCACCCAAGCAGACATTCGGTGTACCAGGAAAGAATATAGATAGAGAAAGGTTTAGACGTGTAATCCTCCTTATTACTCTGAAAAATTACATGTCAGTTCTAATATCGTAATTAAACGTTTAGAATCCTGAGCACATAAAATTTCTACATCCGGTCGGCAACATACCATAGATCCAAACAAATAATAGCATATAAGGCAAACATATAGCATTTAGCACATAAAAGCATTTTAGGCCTCTTTCCTAAAATATACTAGTGCTCGTGTCTAAAATATGGTAGACACTCATCTCACAATCATTTCTTAAGTTTAAGTCTAGAAATCCTACAAATTCCTAGTTCGCTTAAACTAATGCTCTGATACTAACTGTGACATCCCCAATTTCACGGCCAGAAAAGACCGATTTGTTTATGCTTTGTTTTATAAATCAGAGTATTCGTTTAAAGAAAACGGTTGCGGAATTTGTTCCCAAACAAAATATGATAAGAATTTATCAAAGCATTTCTTTAAAGAAATGTATTTTCATTAAATAACAAAATCTCGGGATGTCATGTTCCAATACAGACCAAAAGCATAAACAATATAAAATAGACCTTACAAAAGTTATTTATAACTATTGATGTATATTCCAAAATCTCTCGTCAAGTCCACCAACTTATACTCTTGTGTCATTACCTGTAATGCAAAGAAAACTGAGTGGGTCAGGCTTGGGAGCCTGGTGAGCATATAGGGTTTTCAACCCACAATATTATATCTTATATATATATATATATATATATATATATATATATATATATATATATATATATATATATATATATATATATATTCAATCATCAAACGATCATTCCATTAACCATCCCCATTATCTTCTTTACTCTTAACGGTCTACCCTAAGAGTCATCTATTCCTTCACTCCGTAATAGGCACTAAGACAATAGCTGCCAGGATTCTTTATTAGGCACTAAGACAATAGCTGCCAAGGTTCTTTCGTAAAGCACTAATTCTATAGCTGCTATGGTTCATTCATCGGGTACTAAATCCATAGCTACTAGGGTAGGTACTAAGTCCATAGCTACCAATGTTTATCTAACAGGTACTAAGTCCATAGCTATCATCATCTATCTAACAATACTAAATCCATAGCTACCAACGTTCGTCTATACGGTACTAAATCCATAGCTACCAAGGTTCATCTCTATACAATACTAAATCCATAGCTACTGAGGCTTATCTTTACAGTACTAAATCCATAGCTACCGAGGTTTATCTTTCGTCTTATCCTCAAACTCATCCTTCATCACACACCAACTATTTCGTCTACCCATGTTCTACCCAACATATTTGTAGAGATAAAATACATATACAGTTTAACTCATTTAAAACCTATATAAAACTTCAATTCCATGCCCATCTCAAATAGACAAATAATATATAAACACATAGCACATATTTCATAGCAAATACTTCGTCTTTATGTGTTAGAAGAAAGTAACTACACACTCACCCAAACATATACTTAATACATTCAAACAATACTTGTATTATACTTGTGTTTATGAAAGGGACTATACACCCACATATATAACCAACTTTATATTATACACATAGCACGTATTTTATAAAATACTTCAGATCTATGTGTAAGATGAAAGTGACCACACACACCCTTGATCAGAAGATGATTGGACAACACTACGGCTTGCAGAAGTAGTATTCTTCGGTAGATCTGGAAGATCTTCACACACCAGGCTTCTCGCAAGCAGAGCTTCGGCTCGAAAACTCTTTTCTTCTCGGGATCTTCGGTGCTTCGGGATTCGCTTCGGGTCTCGGGATGATACCGGGGCTTCGGGGGGTCAAAATAGGGCTTAGAGAGAGTATCGAGAGTGGGAGATTAAGAGATGAGCAACCAAACTCGGCTGCCCCTTGAATTCTATTTATAGGGTGAATTTTCTGGGTTCACCTCGTGAATTTCTAATATTCACCTCGTCAGCTTGCTCACCTCGTGAGTTTCTAATATTCACCTCATGAGCTCGATACTTCATTGAGTTCGTCATGGCCACTTGCCCTGGAAGACGTCCATCATCTTTTCACCTCGTGAGTCATTAATGCTCACCTCGTGAGTTCTGATAGTTTTGGGGTTTCGCGCCCCGAACTTCATAAATTCATAACTTTCGCATACAAACTCCGTTTTCGACATTCTTTATATCCACGCTTAGGTAAAAACAAGATCTACAACTTTCATTTAGACTTCGTCGGCTAATTTTGACTTTAATATTAATATATTATTAATATATTATTTTTAGTAGGCCGGGACAAGAAATCTCTGTTATAAATTCATAACTTCTTCATCCGAATTCCGTTTTCGTCTGTCTTTTTACCGTTGGACTACTATCGACGAGATCTTAAATTCTCGTTTAGATTGTTTTGGCTAAATATCGTTCGATCTCATATTCGAACTTCGAGCTATACACCGCTAAGCCGAAACTTCGAAAAATCATAACTTCCTCATATGAAGTTAGATTAGGACGTTCTTTTTATGTATGCTCTCAGTTTAACGTATTCTACGACTTTCATTTAGATCGCTAAGGCCAAATATCGATCTAACATAAATTCACTATTTACGTCGCGTTGTGTCGTGCCGGTTCTGTCGCGAAACTTCGGCAAGTCATAACTTCTTCGTTATAACTCGGATTTCGGTGTTCTTTATATGTACGGAAACCTTGTGACATATACTAAAACTTAGTTAAGATTAATCCTTCTAAATAATATTCCATAGAAAAGTCATTTTTGATGCTTATCGTCTCTAATTGACTAGCCCTGATCCACAGGCGTTACAAGTTCACCGACTGGTCGAGTCCTTCCTGAACTCGAGAAGTCGTGAAATCCCCCGTTGACTCGTTGAGTTTCCCTGCAACTCGCCGAGTTAATGCATGTCCAAATTTCGGGAAAACCCTAGCTAACTCGCCGAGTTATCCTACTGATTCGTCGAGTCCATGTAGAAATCCTTGCACGGAAATCTTCATCGGACTCGCCGAGTTGGCCATGCAACTCGTCGAGTCCCTTCAGTCCTTTCTCCATCCAGACGATTTTTAAGCCACTTTAAAGCTCCATAATGCAGAACCAAGCTCCCAAGACATACTTGTTATGTAAAGTTGCAAACTTTATGTACATGCATGGTGATAATGGCCCAAATCAAGCTAAAGAAAGGTTCTAAGGGATGAAGAAGGTATTAACTCACTAAAGGCTGAAACTTTATGATCTTGCAGACCAAGATAAGCCTAGATCTGAAGTTGAAACTTCAAATCACGCCTAATATCCAAAATAACATATAAACATGGCCAAAGTGGCCCTAATCTCATACATGCATAGATCTAGATAGAAGAAGGTCAAGGTAACAACTTGTTACCTCAAAAATGATGCTAAGATGAAGAGGAACTCGGATCTACAACCTTGCTCTTGTTCCAAGCTTGAGTACTTCAAGATCTTCCTTCCACAATCCACCACAAGGCTTAATATCACACAACAAGAGAGAAAAAGCATTTTAGGGTTTCTGGACTCAAAGGAGGCTGTAAGGGAGGCCAATGACCCTTTAAATAGGGTGCGAAACCCCGAAAATTAGGGTTTCATCCTCCAGCTCCAACTCATCGAGTCATGCCTCCGACTCGGCGAGTTGATCACTTAAACACGTGGCCAAAATGTTCATACTCGACGAGTCAGGGCATCTAACTCGTCGAGTAGACCTTTCAATATGAAGATAAAGCTGTAAAATTAATACCTGAGAGTCGGGGGTGTTACATAATAGTAACATGAGAGGTGTAGCATGTTTATAAAGTTAAATAAGGGGTTACGAAATGTATTTTCCTATATTATATTAAAGAATTGTGAAAACTATGTGTTGATGTGTAATTACGAAGAAAAGTTATATATACCCCTTCATTTATGACTTTATAAGTAACAATATAATCCTTTTTAGCTAAAGTAATCTAAAAGAAAGTTTTAGTGGACTCGAATATGAATTTGTGGATATAAAGATCATATGAAATCTAAGTACGCATGAAGAAGTTATGGTTATTTGAAGTTAGAAAGTAAAGTATGTTGCTATTTTATACATCATTAATTTAGATACAAGTTGTGTCTATAGAGACACAGGCTATGTATCTAGTTAGTACTTCGTAACAAGATTTTTAAGGCATAAGTCGGTCCTCTTTCATCATATCTAATACATACACACCTTAGAGTGCTACTAGGGGTGATGTAACACCCGTAGATCTGGGCTAGTCAATTTAGGGGCAATAGGGGTCGAAAACGACTTTTCGACAAAAGATTATTTATAATTAATAACCTTAACCAAGTTGTAGAATCTGTCTTAAGGTTTCCGTACATATAAAGAACGCCGAAACCCGAGTTATAACGAAGAAGTTATGGCCCGTCGAAGTTTTTCGGCAAAACCGGCACGACATTGGCAGACGTAAATAGTGAATTTAAGATAGAGGACTTTTTAGCCTTAGTGATGTAAACAAAAGTTGTAGTATACATTAAGCCTAGAACATACAAAAAAGAACGCCCAAATCCGACTTCGTATGAGGAAGTTATGATTTTTCTAAGATTTGGCATAGCAGTGCACAGCCCGAAACTCGAATTTTAGTTCTAGCGGTCTTTGGCTTACGCAACCTTAATGAGAGTTGAAGATCTCATTAATAGGAACTCAATGGTAAAAAGATAGACGAAAACGGATTCCGTATGAAGGAGTTACGAATTCTTCGCGGTCATTTAGCAGTCTAAACTCCTCCTACTGTTAAATTGAAAATCGGTTGAGAATTAGCCAATGGAGTCAAAAGGAAAGTTGTAGATCTTGTTTTTACCGACGCGTGGATATAAAGAACGTCAAAAATGGAGTTCGTATGCGAACGTTATGCATTTTTAAAGATTGGTTGTTTTACCTGCGTCCGACGCCACTTGTCAGCACCAGACTTCGCCTTGGAGCCTACGCAAAACTCACGACGTGAACACCCTTTTTCACGACGTGAATTGGCCCAGACAGCCTATAAATAGAGGCATAAATCACCCCCAAAACTCACACCTTTCATACTCTTTCTCTCCCATTACCCCCAAACCATCTTCCCCTTTCCCTAGCACCTCCTAGGTGCTAGAGGCGAGTCCCGGAGCGCCAGAAGGCTCCGAGAAGAAGAGATTTCGGCTTGGAAGTTCTGCCCCTGCAGCGCCCGGTTTTGAGAAAAACCCGCTGTTTCGTCAAGGGATAATTATTTTAAGAGTGACGAAGTGTTGTCCGAGTGCCGAGTCACCACCTTACCAGGTGAGTGCATAGTCCCTTTCATCTTACACATAAATATGAAGTATTTTAATATAAATTACGTGCTATGTGTGCATATTGTCTGAATACTTGCTGTCTATGCTGGGTGAAAGATTTTTATACATTTTTTAAATGATTTAAACTGTATATGTATTTTATATCTACAAAATGTGTTGGGTAAAACATGCGTAGATGAAATAGTTGTTGTGTGATAACACGATGAAATACATCAATGTTGAAAGTGATCTAGTCATCTAGTGGAGTATAGATGACGATACTAGACAGTCCAGTGGAACGCTAGCAGACTCGTAACCTGTAGGTGTTTTTGAACTAGGTGTTCATTAGGTATTTTTGAACTGAGTGTGTTCACTAGGTATTTTGAACTGAGTGTGTTCACTAGATATTTTTGAACTGAGTGTGTTCACTAGGTATTTTGAACTAAGTGTGTTCACTAGTTACTTTTGAACTAAGTGTTTACCAGATGTTTTGGACTACGTGTTCACCGGTTATAATCTATAAGCCTTGGTAACGATGGACTTCGTGCCGATTCCTTAGGATGATCCTTAGGAATAAATAAACGAGGAATAGCTGATTCTTAGGGTAGATCCTTAAGACTAAAGAAGATAATGGGGATGGGTAATTGGGTTGATTGTTTGATTGTTTAAACATAATAATTATATTATTGTGGGTTGAAAACCCTATGTACTCACCAAGTTTCCCAACCTGACCCACTCAGTTTATTTATATCACATGTGTTGATATGAAGTCACATTACACTGATAGATTAAAGAGATGTAGATCACTAGTGTAAATAAATGTAAGTTCCGGTTATGCTTATGTTTCTGTATTGACGACGACATCCCAAACGTTTTAAAATGAATAAAATACGTTTCTTCGAAAACGTTTTGATAACGTATTTATCGTGTTTTTTTGGGAACAAATTCCGCAACATTTTTATGAAAAGAAGTACTCTGATTTTTACAAAGCATAAACAAAACCGGTCTTTTCTGGCCGTGAAAAATGGGTATCAGAGCATTAGTTTAAGCGAACTAGGAATATGGATTTATTTCTAGACTTAAACTTAGAATGCTAAGCGATGATTTTGAGGTGTGAGCACTAGCTTATTTTAGGATTAATGATGCCTAAATTGCTTTTATGTGCTAAATGATTGGTTATGCTTTATGCTATAGCTTGATCGGATCTATGGTCTACTGCCGACCGGATCTGGAAACCTTATGTGTTTAGGATTCTAAGCATTTAACTACGATATTAGAACTAGCATATAAACGTTTCGGAGTGATAAGGATGATTTAAGACGTCAATCCTAAATTAAGATCTAGATTCACCTTATTCGATGTATAGATCAAAATGGCAAGGATCCGTAGTGGACCTGGGAATGCAAATGGGAATAGGAATCAACCCCCGGTGATTTAGCAAATACCTGTTGTAGTAGAAGATGTACCCGAGCCAATCACCATGGTTGGAGTACAAGCCATGATTCGGACTATGTTGGCTGAACAAAGGGAAGAAATGAGGCGGATGTTGAATAGGGACGAACCTACTATGCCCATTGAGCAACCCGAGCTGATTCCCGAGCAATCAGAGGAAGGGAGCTACAGCCGCCAAGTGAGTCAAGTGGGGACTCAAGGTGAACGAAGGGATGGTCCGGAGAGGAGAAACGACAAGGATGAGTGAATGTACAAGAATTTCTTGGGTGCGAAACCACCAAGTCTCTCAGGAAGCCCAAAGCCTGTTGAGATTATGGATTGGATCTCCGAGATGGAGATGGTGTTTGAGAGCTACGACTGTAGCGAGAAACAGAAGACCGTCTTCGCTGTAAGACAACTAAAAACTGGAGTCTTGAGCTGGTGGAAGCTATTGGCAGATACGATGCCACGAGGAGAAGCCTTAAGGATGTCATGGGAAGAGTTCTTGGAATAGTTGAAAATGCAGTACTACTCAGAGATAGATCTGATAGACCTAAACAACGAGTTTCAAAACCTGAAGAAAGGGAAGATGAGTGTTGAGGAGTACGCCACCGCATTCACCGAGAGGATGAAGCTATTTCCCTACTTGGTTCCTACTGAACTCTCCAAGATTGATAGGTTTGCTAACGGATTGGCCACTGACTTTGGCCCAATGGTCAAAATGGAAACTACCTTGAAAACATCTGTTAGGGCAGCTAAGAACGTAGAGACCCAGATAAGAGAAAGGGGTCTAGAAAAAGATAAGGCAGGAGAGAAGCGGAAGTTTGAAGGATCTTCAAGGTCCAACAAGGAGAGAAAATTCTCAAAGCCTGGAGGTGGAGGTGAAGCAAGATGGTGTGATAAATGCAAGAAGAAACACTTTGGAAAATGCGGCGAAGAGGTGACATGTTTCAAGTGTGGAAAGTCTGGGCATTACGCCAATGAGTGTACATCCAACAAGAGGTTGTGTTATGAATGTAAAGAAGGGGGGGCATCTTTCAAAGAATTGCCCAAAGAAAAACGAGGCTGCAAGGCCAAACATGCCACCAAGGCCAAGGGCATTCCACATGATCCTCGATGAAGCAGAAAACCATGCGAGGAATCTAGAATGAGGACTTCATATCCGAAGATCAAGCTATGCAGTAGCCATAGTATCGTATGATGTAGCCTATTAGAGGCATAGTCTAGGGTGAACTTGAACACCTATGTAATAGTTTCAAGAAATAATATAAAACCTTCTTTTTGTTATCTGGTGTGTTAAACTGTTATGTGATTTTCTTGCATAGTGACTTGGAAAACTGCGAGACAATACTTGGGACGAGTATGAGTAGGTGTGAAAGGTAGTAGATGCATATACTACCAGAAGCACAAGACTCACGCTT
Source organism: Lactuca sativa (assembly GCF_002870075.4). NCBI lineage: Eukaryota > Viridiplantae > Streptophyta > Magnoliopsida > Asterales > Asteraceae > Lactuca > Lactuca sativa. The sequence continues at coordinate 77,284,124 of NC_056625.2, forward strand.
GGATCAGGGAAAGTCACAAGTTTACCAAGAAACTAGTAATTGATTTCGTTTTACTCAAGTGTGTTGTTGATATTCCGACCCTAGTGGTTATATTGAATTGAGTATGACTACGATGAGTATGTTACGTGGTTCAGAGAACCAAGTTCGATGTAGCACCGGCTTAAGCCAGAAGAATTAATCAAAGCGATCAGTAGAAGTATCGCGATGGTTGCTAGAAATGCTACCCTTTAAGATGTGATTAGAACATGAAGGAAGGTATAGTCTGTTCCGGAATTTGACTCTACACGACCTGAGTCCAAGCAATGCATCACACGATTATAGGTCATTAGAATATGGCACATCATTCCATTGTAGTAATAAAAGAAATCATCTTAAGTTCGTATCAACTGAGGATTAACATTGTGACTTGAAGGTCATAATTTGGAGTCTAACCTAAGATAGAAAGCAGGTGCACGATCGAGTACTGCTTACAGTCAATAAGTGTGCAAGATAGACTTGAAGGAATATAGAAGTTATAATTATTATCTAGGATGAAGAGAGGACGTACGGAGTCATTATACAAGACCTGTTTCGTTGATGATTCCGTGACGTAATCATCCTAAGGGGGAGATAATTGTAACGCCCGCAGATCCGGGCTAGTCAATTTAGAGGCAATAAGGGTCGAAAATGACTTTTCGACAAAATATTATTTATAATAAATAATCTTAACCAAGTTGTAGAATCTGTCTCAAGGTTTCCGTACATATAAAGAACGCCGAAACCCGAGTTATAACGAAGAAGTTATGGCCCGTCGAAGTTTTTCGGCAAAACCGGCACGACACCGGGAGACGTAAATAGTGAATTTAAGATAGAGGAATTTTTAGCCTTAGTGATCTAAACAAAAGTTATAGTATACATTAAACCGAGAACATACAAAAAAGAACGCCCAAATCCGACTTCGTATGAGGAAGTTATGATTTTTCTAAGATTTGGCATAGCAGTGCACGACCCGAAACTCGAATTTTAGTTCGAGCGGTTTTTGGCTTACGCAACCTTAATGAGAGTTGAAGATCTCATTAATAGGAACTCAACGGTAAAAAGATAGACGAAAATGGATTCCGTATGAAGGAGTTACGAATTCTTCGCGGTCATTTAGCAGTCTAAACTCCTCCTACTGTTAAATTGAAAATCGGTTGAGAATTAGCCAATGGAGTCAAAAGGAAAGTTGTAGATCTTGTTTTTACCGATGTGTGGATATAAAGAACGTCAAAAATGGAGTTCGTATGCAAACGTTATGCATTTTTAAAAATTGGTTGTTTTACCTGCGTCCGACGCCACTTGTCAGCACCAGACTTCGCCTTGGAGCCTACGCAAAACTCACGACATGAACACCCTTTTTCACGACGTGAATTGGCCCAGACAGCCTATAAATAGAGGCATAAATCACCCCCAAAACTCACACCTTTCATACTCTTTCTCTCCCATTACCCCCAAACCATCTTCCCCTTTCCCTAGCACCTCCTAGGTGCTAGAGGCGAGTCCCGGAGCGCCAGAAGGCTCCGAGAAGAAGAGATTTCGGCTTGGAAGTTCTGCCCCTACAGCGCCCGGTTTTGAGAAAAACCCGCTGTTTCATCAAGGGATAATTATTTTAAGAGTGACGAAGTGTTGTCCGAGTGCCGAGTCACCACCTTACCAGGTGAGTGCATAGTCCCTTTCATCTTACACATAAATATGAAGTATTTTAATATAAATTACGTGCTATGTGTTCATATTGTCTGAATACTTGCTGTCTATGCTGGGTGAAAGATTTTTATACATTTTTTTAAATGATTTAAACTGTATATGTATTTTATATCTACAAAATGTGTTGGATAAAACATGAGTAGATGAAATAGTTGTTGTGTGATAACACGATGAAAGACATCAATGTTGAAAGTGATCTAGTCATCTAGTGGAGTATAGATGACGATACTAGACAGTCCAGTGGAACGCTAGCAGACTCGTAACCTGTAGGTGTTTTTGAACTAGGTGCTCATTAGGTATTTTTGAACTGAGTGTGTTCACTAGGTATTTTGAACTGAGTGTGTTCACTAGATATTTTTGAACTGAGTGTGTTCACTAGGTATTTTGAACTAAGTGTGTTCACTAGTTACTTTTGAACTAAGTGTTTACCAGATGTTTTGGACTACGTGTTCACCGGTTATAATCTATAAGCCTTGGTAACGATGGACTTCGTGCCGATTCCTTAGGATGATCCTTAGGAATAAATAAACGAGGAATAGCTGATTCTTAGGGTAGATCCTTAAGACTAAAGAAGATAATGGGGATGGGTAATTGGGTTGATTGTTTGATTGTTTAAACATAATAATTATATTATTGTGGGTTGAAAACCCTATGTACTCACCAGGTTTCCCAACCTGACCCACTCAGTTTATTTATATCACAGGTGTTGATATGAAGTCACATTACACTGATAGATTAAAGAGATGTAGATCACTAGTGTAAATAAATGTAAGTTCCGTTTATGATTATGTTTCTGTATTGACGACGACATCCCAAACGTTTTAAAATGAATAAAATACGTTTCTTCGAAAACGTTTTGATAACGTATTTATTGTGTTTTTCTGGGAACAAATTCCGCAACATTTTTATGAAAAGAAGTACTCTGATTTTTACAAAGCATAAACGAAACCGGTCTTTTCTGGCCGTGAAAAATGGGGATGTCACAGGTGATGTAGGTGAGCAAAATCCTTATAGAAAAGGCTATATGTAAGGGAACTTCAAGATATTAATAATTAAAGTTCATTCATTGGATTAAAGTTAAACTCCATCTTCATTATCAAGCTTGATTACTGTTGATGGTGAAATTGGATTAATAATGAAATTATAGCTTGTGTATTCTTTTCATGGAAAGAAATCTTACTAGTATGTTGAAATGAGATTAGTAGTCATGCTTTTAGATAGTATATGATGAAATAAAGAAAGTGGCACTTTCGCGTAACATGTTATGGTCTCAACGCCCTTACGAAGTAGTGATGAGTTTCACGTTCTCTAAGCCCTGCCCGCGCGCGGTTAGGAAGATTGGCCGCAATCTGAGTGGTACCACCCACCCTACCCTACCACCTATAGGCGGCCGTCCGTCCTACAGCCGCCTGAAAAGGAATTGTAGTGATCTTGAATAGGGATCCTACAACGATAGAAAGAATCCCCATAATTGTAGTTGTACTATGACTTTCTGAGGGATTGAACTCTAGTCGTACTATTCGATATCATCTAGCAAAGAAGTCAGCTATAGGCAAGACTTGGGGTAGGTCACCAAAGCGGGCTTAGCTGGTTAGAGCTTAAGATAATGGCTTCATGCCTTGCTTACAAGAGCTAGACAACAAAACCATTCCTAGAAACCATTGCTTTCGGAAGAGCAACCATTTCAGGGAACATCTACTTGAAAATTTTCTATAGTGAAAGCCTTTTTTCAACAAGAGCTACATCGACAAGACTCTCTGCAAGTGGAAGGTCGCATAGGGGCTCTCGGGAAGCTCTTTCCTTTATACCATAAGGAAGATGGTCGAGGAGTTCAGTAGCTAGAAAGCTCCTTTGGGAGAGCAAGGTAGCCAAAAGTCTATTAAAAGTACATCACTATTAAGTCGAATAAAGTAGTATCATGAGCATGTAACTACATCCTTGAACCAAGGAGAAGAATACTCTGAGTAGCAGCAGCAGTGTCCGAGCATCAGTCATCAAGTGAATCAGTAGATGCTCGCACACGTGAGTAACAATCACTCCATTGCAACAATACAAAAGTAGCATATGTCACATGGTAGATCATATCCGTCTGCACCCCCTGAGTGGACGAGAAAGAAAAGATTTCTCGGAGCAACCCCCCAGGTTCCAGACCCAAGAGTCAACTTTCCTGTATGAGCATTCGGTACATGTATCAGTCTGTTGAAGATTGAAAGGGTCATAACTATTGAGGATCTCCCCCTAATCTTAGATAGGTCGTCTGGGGGTTCGTCATGGTTCATTGTTGTGCTTACACACTAGGCTAACCTTTTCTGAAAGGTCTGCGGGACCACCTACCACTAGTCTGCGGACCTCGGCGGAGAGGAATTATAAACCGGAAAAAAGCCCTTCGCAATCGAAGGTGAAAGCGGGAAAAAGACGAAGAAAGAAATTTCTCTTTCTTTTTCATCTGAATTGAAAGGTGATCTTAGTGTACCGCCATATGCACCCAAACATTAGACCAAGCAGGAACCGGGGATCAAAGTTCCATTGATTCATCTATTCGTGGCTAGTTAGTTGAATTAGGAAGAAGGTCATGAACCCTAATTTTGATGAATTACGATATAATTGAAATTGAACTTATATCTTAATGAATTAAGACATATAATAACGTATTCATGGAGTATAATTAATTTTTGGTGAAGATGTTAAAGTTGATCTATGTATAGATGAGTTGTACCTTGAGTTGTGATACTCAAGTTAATACATTATTTTGATTGTTAATTGGGTGTGATTTTTAAATAAGTCTGTTATTTTGACAGTTTATGGAAATAAAGTTTTGAGAAACGACAAAATTCATTGTCAGTCGTCACTCGGGAACATGAAGAACATCAAATGTAATAGGATTAGTTATAATCTCTAATATTTGAAAAAAATGTTGATATTGTTCTTAAGGGCACATCAACCTACAATATGGATGTATTATGTTGCTTAAGAGGCCATTTCTCTGATGAAGGGAGCATAAATAGTGTTATGGTATGTGTTCATAAGGTAGTATGGGTTGAAAGGTCACTCACATGTTTATTTTACAAAAATCAATAAGAACACTCAACTCTCTCTCTCTCTCTCTCTCTCTCTCTCTTTCTCTCTCTCCCCAATGCCGATAGCCACCCACCGCCTCCACCATACTCGCTACCACCATTGTTGGCACTGCTACCTTAGTCTCTTCAAACAACGTCAACTATTACTACCACATAAAAAACCCCATCATCGCATCTATAAAAACCTAACTCTAGAACTATTGTTGTTTCACACCACCCTTCCTAGCTACCTTTTTCCCAACTGCCAAATTCTTTTTCTCTTCCTCGACAACCAACACATCTTCCATCTCTCCCTTCTACTTTTATCTAAAGTCTCTCATTGAATTGGGATTTTCTTTTATTTGTTTGGAAAGTTTCTCAAATAGGTGGAAACAATGGATAACGGGTGCTCCAGTTCCATGTATCGTTTTTGATATAGATTATCCCAGCCTTGGAATTGGGTATGATATCAAGCTTGTTATTTTTTTTTGTTGATTGTAAATCCCTTTATCCTTTCTTCTTTCTTCCTCTCTCACTATTTCCAACCTATTTTCAGCCTCCTGCCGATCATCTAGTAGTTAAGAAGCATATTTTGTTTCATCTTAACAACCTTGGCGCATTCTAACTCTCAGGCATGATTTCCAGGATAATTTTATGTGATTTTTTTTGTTGTTTAAAGTAAATCACATGAAACAGTTAATGGATTTGGATTTTATCTTTAACATTCAATATATCCAACCTATATTCAAGTTTCAAACTACATCTTCGGGAAATCAAAAGGTATGTTTTTTTTTTCAAGATTCAAGCAAGAGTTAATGGTATGTTTGTTACTTTAGTTTTTTTAAGATTCTATCTATAGCTTTGGGAATTCATGTTTCATTTTGTTTGTATATTTCAGATTCCAGCTCTACAGATATGGTGTTAATTTCAGTTTGTCTTGAATTTCCGGTGCATAGTTTAGATTTTCATATTAGTAGACTACAAACAATGTTTGTTCAACATCAAGTTCTAGTTCTGTAACATATTGAACCCCGAGGTACTAAATTCATTCATTTATTGCATTTTGAGGGTCCTCGTGACGTGAGATCTTGGGGGTCACGTCGTGAGTTGCCGTTGACCTGTTGACCTGTATTTTGGAGTCTCACGACGTGAGCGCAACTTAATGACCCTAAACTCTAATTTTCGGGTATTTAATGGAATGAGAGGCTAGGGTTACACATCAACATCTTCTCTCACCCTCTAAGCCTCTGGAAACCCTAGATTTCGATTCAACTTGAGACATGTGGTATTTTTGCTTGTGGAAAGGAAGGAAAATGAGAGAAGAAGAATCATCTTGGGAAGGAAGTTTCTCGGGATCATCATCTTCATCAACTCTCATCTTGTTTTGGACCATTGTAAGTATCAAGAATCAAGCTTTACTTCATTTTATGGCTAAATCTAGGCTTTGATCCCATTTTCTTATGTTTTTGCTTGACTGAAGTGGATTAGATCCATAAATTTAGCAACTTTATGGATTTAAATGGTCTTTTGAGTCTTATATTTTTCAGATATGGAAGTTGGTATAGTATTAGAGGCTTACAAGTGAGTTTAAGAGCATTCTTCTACTTTTGATCCATAAGGATGGAGGGACATGCATGGTGAATGCATGTCCATAAAGCAAGCATTTTTATGGACCATTAGGCCCCCCTTTAGTTTCTGGAAGGGTTTAAATTGAGGGTTGAGTGGAGTAAGAATGTTGAATATGTGGTTTTGGCTTCAGACCGTTCTCACAACGTGAGACATAAGGTCTCACGACGTGAGCATGAGTCATCTGTCCCCACTGAGTCGTCTGAGTCAGGAGCAAGTACCAGAATGGGAACGGGCACCTCTCACTACGTGACCAAGGACTAGTCACGACGTGAGACGCTGTTTTGGGCTTTTTGGGCCTTAATGGGCCACTAGTTTTTTTGACTTTCGGCCTTATTGTGCTTAGGCCCATTTGGAGCTTTGGATGTTATTTAGGTTTTGGGTATTCTTGGAATTAGGCCCATGATGGTTTTTGGGCCCAATTAGGAGGTTGGGCCATATTGGGATTTTGGTGCTATTGGATTGAGCCTTGGGATTTTGGGCTAAGTGAGGAAAGGGTAAAATGGACTTTTTCCTTGAGGGTTGGACATCAGACTAGGGTTCCAGTCATGGGTTGTGGACTAATTATTAATTGGATATTATTTGATGGTGTTAGCGTGGGGATTTCTTTCCGGATCTACAATCTGATATTTTATTTGAGAGATTTAGTAGCTTGAGGTAAGTTTCCTCACTGTGTTTGGCGTGTCGAAGGCACCAATGCCGAACCATGGTTTATTATGGTTAGGATGATGGTTGTCTGCGTGACTCTGAATGTATGATATTTGATTTGTATATTGGCCGGGGCCTGATGAATATATTGTATGTTATTTACTTTTGTGATTCTTGCACGTATTATGTGTTTATATGTATATCGGGCGAGGCCTGATGACTATCTTGTATGCTATTTATCTTTGTGATTCTTGCATGTCTTTATATGTTTGTATATATACCAGGTGGGGCCCAATACCAGGCGGGGACTGATGAATGTGATGTGGCGGGGTTCATAACATATTACTAACACATCTGTTCCGGGCAGGGTTCGATGCCAGGCGAGGCCATTATATGTTTGATATGTATGGTATGTTGCGTTTTGGGGAACTCATTAAGCTTCATGCTTACAGTTTTCAGTTTATGTTTTATGTACTTCCAAATCCAAAAGGGAAGAGCTTGGGGTGATCGCATCGCACATACCACATTGTTCCACATTTTATTTGACTATGATGTATTTGGATATTTTGGTTACACTTTGATTCTATCATGGTTTTATAAAACATGTTTGGATTGATGGTTTTATTATAATTAAAATGGAATTTTTGGTCTTAATTTTTAGGACGTTTCAAGTTGGTATCAGAACCTTGGTTTGAGGGATTTGGGCACACTTTCGGGTGCGTCTGAACTCAAACCGAGAATTTGGTAGGTTTTTATAATAGGAATGTTATATAAAAAGAATTCTCTAACAAAAGAAAGGGGTGTGGTGCATGCAATTGACCGGGATCAAGTAAGTTTTCCGAAAATACCCATACATGTTTTATGATATGCTTGATCTGTGAATATGTGAATCGCATTCTAGATTAGGGCTAAGGATCTAGGAGATATGCCTTTGTATGTTTTCTATATGAGCTTGTAGACTTCCATGCTAATACTAATCAATCTAGCCATGTCAAAAATACCCGTTACCCGAATTACCCACCCGATTTTTTCGGGTAACGGGTGAATCGGGTCGGGTAAATCGGGTATCGGGTTAATTTTTTTGGGTAAGTGGGTAACCCGATTTTTTTTTTCGGGTCGGGTAAAGGGTAAGTTGTTTAGGTTTCGGGTATACCCAATTACCCGAAATATATATAAGAAATAATGTCCCTTTATGAGTTTATCTAACCCTCCCAAATCCCAAATCCCAAATCCCAAATCCCAAATTCCCTCGTTTAGGCTCGTTCTACTTTCCCCACATCAAAAAACCCTCGTACCTCGTCCGCTCTTCGTTGGTATTCGTCACCAATGGATGACTATATTGAAGTAGAAGATGAGACGATTGAAGTTGACAACCCAACCAATGATCAAGTTCCACAAGAAAAATAGAAAAAAAATAAAGAATTCAACCCAACATCGAAAGTTTGGAAAGAATACTTGATATCTCAAAAATTATTGATTAAAAAATCTCAATGTTCAAAGTTTAGCATGACATACTTATTTCATTACATTTATTTTTAGGTGCCATTAAAAAATTTAAAAAAAATTAAAAAATCGGGTAATACCCGAATTACCCTTACCCGACCCATTACCCGAATTACCCGAATTTAATTTGGGTAGGGTAACGGGTAATTTTTTTTATATGAAAAACCCGAATTACCCGAAACCCGAAAATTTTACCCGATCAACACCCCTAGATCAATCAACATTAGGATGGCTTGTTTAAGTTATGCTTGATTCTGATTACTCAATGCTCGAATGCTGCTTGCTTTGTGCTTTTTAGGAGTTCTCATTAACCTCGGCTAACTAATAAGCGAATATGCTATGTTACATACTATTGAAACTATATAATTTTTGAAGGTTAGGTTTTAACTCTATTGCGTAGCTCTTGTTTGAGTCCAACCATTTTAGTGTGAGACCTTTCATTCGAAGAATTATCGGGTGTCGGTGATATGTAATTGTATTCGTGAGCTAGTTAGAGGGAGTTAGAAGGAGTTCCTTCTGCAGCTGATGGCAAAGAGTGGTGTGGTGATTTCCCTAGGAAGAGATTTAGTGTTGTGAGCCTTGTCTTTGTTGAGGGTTGTATGTATGGATAATGGAGTGACTTGGAGGATTCAGAACGATCCTTAAGGAAGTTACATATAGATGTGGAAAGTACTATGGGCCCGTACTACTGGAAGCAAAGGATCCGTACTCAAGTCAAGGAAATATGCGATGATACCTGGAAGCTTGTAGAGTATGAGGCTCCTCGATGTATAGATATGTAGGTCTTGATAATTTATGTGGTCTATTTTCAATATGGTGGCTACACGATGAGGATCTGGCAGTGGATCGGGTTCGGGCTCTAGAGTCGGACAGTTAGATGGGCAAATGCGGGAGTTCATTGTTTGAGATCACTTGCAACATACGTGAGTAGACTCCTGTGATCTTTGGTACGGTCAAGGAAGGCATTCTGAAAATTTTGGATTAGCGCTTGAGCGCTTTTTGGTCTGAGATAGTGGCATTGAGTGGAGCTCTCACGTTGACTTTTAGGGAGTTCTGGGCATGTGGGGCTCCGGAGTACTTCAGTGAGAAGGACCCGATCGCGAGCAGACGTTGATTAGTGGATGTCACTAATGCCTTCCACACTAGCAGTTATCCCGATGGGGAAAAGGTCATACTTGCTTCCTATCTTCTGAAGGACAGAGATTGAGAGTGGCGGGAGGAGGTTGGGGGCGTCGTAGGAGACGCGACAGTTGATTCTATGACATGGGATGATTTTGTGATGAGATTTCCAGAGGAGTTTGCACCGGTAATTGAGGTGAAACAGTTGGTGAGGGAGTTTTAGGACCCTCACCATACTACTGAGACGGTGGTTGAGATCACCGACATGTTCCGCAAGAGGGCGTTGCTGGTTCTTTAGTATGTGGCGGATGAGGAGATGAAGAAGGAGAGATACCATAAGATGCTGAGGAGTGATATCCGGTAGTTTGTGAGCCGATCCAGTTCTAGGAGACTGGAAGATATGATTGCTAGGGCCATATATATATATATATATATATATATATATATATATATATATATATATAAGAGAGAGAGAGAGAGAGAGAGAGAGAGAGAGAAATTGATTTAGAGATGGAGAAGAAGAGGAAGCCAGATCAGGCTCAGGGTTCAGGGGGTAGGGCAAGAGGCCTAATGTATTTGATACTAGATCGAGAGGCCAGTAGGGCTAGAGCCGCTGTGGCAAGTGTGACAAGACGCACGATGGGGCATGCAGGGTGGTTGTTCTGGCTGCTTCAAGTGCAGCCGGACGGGTCATATTAGCAGTGCACTGCTACCACCACCACCACCACCCATACATCTGACCTGATTTTCTTCCATTGTAATCAAAGGGGCCATAAGAAGGCCAATTGCCTGAGCTTAGCAGTGGGAGAATCAGTTGCAACACCCACTGCAGTGACTCTATGGATCACTGATGGCCGCCAGGACAAGGCGGATACGCCTGTGGTGAGGAGCAGAGCTTTTCATATAAGTCTTCAAACCAAGAGATACGAGTTATTGACTATGAGTTGGTTGTACATTGATAGTACGAAACCACATCAGTAACTTGATGCTATAAAACATGCTGTTGTGTACAATTTAATGAGTAGTTAGTACAAGCATATGAGTCGAAGTTTATCTGTTCCTTTTAGTCCTTGGAGGATTAAAACCAATATCGTGGGCCCCTCGATGATTTTGTTTTGACTTATGTGATGGGCTCGATCATAACTAAATTGATGTGTTCGATTAAGTTCTATGTCAAACAAATCGGAAATCGAGAAACAAATTGTTGGACAATATGTATGACGTTGTTCCATGTATGTGTTTGGCTGATATCTTGAGAACAAAGGATTATATGATTACTTATCTAAAATGGCGCGTCATAGTTCGACAGAGGCTTTTAAGAGCTATGATTTGTAACATCCTGTTCTAGATTGTTCTGTGACTTAAGGCCCGTGAGCCTTAATCCGAGTATGAGAAGGTTTTGAGGCGTTGAAAGAGAAAGGGTAGGCCCTTTTGGGATGTGGGTGAGGTAGGTTTTGTGATAAAAGAGTTCAGTTTGTGCTTTAGAGCCCAAATGTATTGTTAAAGGCGCTGGTTCAGGCTTTTCATGAATTTTGGATCTGAGTTCGAGTGGGATTCAGGAGGAATAAAGTTGATAGAAGTGTAGGGCTTCTCGTTAGCTATCCGTGGATATAAGGATCGCCGGAAACAGACTTATAACAAAGAAGTTATGGCCTTCAGAAGTTTTGTGGTTTCAGGCTTAGCCGAGTAAGCTGGGCGTAATTCAGAGTACATTGGGCGTACGCCAAAAAGACCTGAACGCTATTTTAGGGTCTTGGACCCTATTTAAGCTCCTTATCTCATAACCTAACCCTAGTATCTTCAGCCTCCATCCCTGTAAACCCTAGAAATCGACCCTAAGCCTCCATTTGAGTGATTCTTGAGCATTTTGGTGATTTGGTGAGTTTTTGGTGCATATTGTGAAAGAAGGAGTTCCTTGAGGAAGCATTGCTTGGCTTAGAGCTTGTGGATCCAAGCCCTAATCATGTTGATCTAGCTCCAAAAAGCATAAATTTTGAATCTTGGTGGCTTTCTAATGTGGATCTAGTGGGGTGATCACTTGTTGTGTTTGGCTTTTGAAGAAGAAGGAGCTTTGAAAGAGAATGGCTTGAGCACCTAGCTTTTGGATCTATGTTCTTCTCTTGTCGGTGCATCTTCCAGAGGTATCAAGTTTTGAACTTGCTTATTATTGTGCTAGCTTTTATTTTGGGTCTATTTTAGGGTTTTTGGTCCCAAAGCTTGAAGCTTTATGAGTGGTTAAGCTCCACAGCCTAATATATGTCCCTTTAAGTGTTTCTAGTGGAAGGGATTCATAAAAATGAGTCCTTGGATGTTGGAATCAAACCATGCATGAGATATGAGAATTTTGGGTAGTAAAGAGTGAGAGTTTTTGTGATTGGGAGTTGATCAGTCATGCAAAGGCTTAAAGTCACGAGCTTTATTGAGTATGAGACTTTATGGAATACAGATCTACGAGTATAGCTATGGTCTTAACTGATTAAGACCAAAAGAGTTGAAAAAGTAAATCTGGGCGTACGCTGAGCATAAATCTAGTACGCCCCGCATACTAGGTCGGTGTCCCTAATCAAGATTCGTGTACGATGGAGTACGTTGAGCGTACCAAGGGAGGTACGCCCTGCGTAACCCCACAATGGACTCTTTGGGCTAAATCTTATATTGGGCCTTAAGTGTTGGGCCTGGAGTTTGGGCTTGTTGTGCTAGAGATTTGGACCAGAGGAATATGTATATGTGCCTTGGGCCCTTGAGTTGGGCTTGCCTCTTGGACTTGAGAGTTGGGCCTTGGGAGAGTCCATTTATTATTGGGCCTTGGTGGGCCCAATGGGTTTTGGGGTTATTTATTGGCTAGTTAGTGGACTACTTTTAGACCTAGTGAATGAGGGTTGGGACTTAGATCCTAATTTGATCTCATTGTAGATATGGCTCAGGGGTAGAGGCTGGTGCGCAACGACGACATTTGTAGGAGCCGTTCATCATTCGAGGTGACTCTTCTCACTATACCTTACCTAGAGTGGTAATTAGAGTTGTGTGACAGAGTACCTTATATGCTATTTGTATGATGTGATACACTGTATTATTCTATGGGATTTATGTTGTGTATGATTCAGAGTTTACAGAGTTAGGGCCGGAAGGTCCACAAAGTTAGCGTCAGAAGGCCCACAGAGTTAGGGCCATAGGGTCCACAGAGTTATGAGACTAGGGGGTCCCACAGAGACACATTGACCAGAGGGTTATACAGGGTTATAGCCTCGAGAGGCTAATATGTGTTGCATGTGGTATTTTGGGGAACTCACTAAGCTTCATGCTTATCATGTTATGTTTTATGTGTTCAGGTTCTTATCAGGATCGCGGAAAGGCGGCGGCTTGATTGTACACACAAGAGAAACGAGTCGTGAATGGGGATCCTGGATTTTGATAATTACTTTTGAAAACTATTTTGAAATATGTTATGACATCGACACTTGAGATTTTGAAAATTATTATATGTGATGTTGGTAATTTAAAAATGAAAAAAAAATTGTTTGAAAATTTACGGTGTTACACGATTGCTAGTTGGTGTTTTAAGTCGTACTTGCATTTATAGTTATTAGACTTATCCAAGTGGGAGATTGTTGGATTTAGTGTCTAAGCTCATAACTATAATTGGCATGTACTTGACCCAAGAGTAGCATGGTCTATTTGGGTTGCATGAAACCAGAACAATTTGTAAGGATGGACTTTTGAGAAGAGGATATTTATGATTTATTAATATATTATAAGTTCTAATATATTAATATGAAATCATATTATTATTTAATTAGTATTGATCAAGAATTAATTTAGTGATCAAAGGAGACTAATTAAATATAAGGTGTTGATTTGATAAATCAATCATTCTTATGGTGTGGGCTTATGTGATGGGTTATGAGCACTACATCAATCCTATGGTGTACATGCAAACCCTAAAGCTTTGGATCTAGTTTGTCTAATGAACATGCAATAATCATCCAAAGCTCATAAACCCTAATTCTAGCATACAATAATTGAAATTGACAGAAGAATAGAGTTTAGATCTTACCTTGATTTTTATGTTGCAATAACAATCTTAATCCTTCTTGTAATTGACTTCTTAAAGCTTAGCGCCTCAAATGTTGCACCTCTAATGGAGTCACAAACACCATATGCAACAAGATGAACAAGGAGAGAGGGGAGAGGCACTAAAAACGTCCTAGGGTTTCTCTTAGAAGGTTAGGCACATTTTTGGCTTGCCAAGGGTTCCATTTATACTTAGGCTATTAGGGTTTTCAACCAGGAAACCCTAATCTGACTGCTTAGGCCCTAAGAAGCCCATAGAGTTCCCTTAGAAAGCCCTTGGACGAAATCCATATGGGCTTCCCATAGATTTTGTCCAATCCTCTTTCCATTAGGAATCCATAGCCCAATTGCAACTATCATATAATTGCAATATCAGCCCCCTTTATTTAATTAATCTCTTTTAGCTACAAAATTAATTCTTATTAATTCTTGACTAATATTAATTAAACAAAATGATTTCTCTTTTAATATATTATTCATATAATATATTAATAAATCATAATTAATCATTTTTCTCCTTAGTTCATCCTATCAGTTGCTATGGTGAAGGCAACCCAAAAGGACCATGCTCACAATCAGGTCAAGTACATACCAAAATAGTTATGGGCTTAGACACCTAATCCAAGAGTCTCTCACTTGGATAAGTCTAATAACTATATTGCGTATGACTTGGAAACCTGATCAGCAATCGTAGCTTTCAAAAGCCGCTGTCGAACTCTGATCATATCAGAAACGTATCCTTTAGATAAGGGATCATATATTCCTCCATTCTAGATATCGTATGAACTGAGACATGGATTTTAATCATACTCTCTGTTCATGTGTTGTTCCTGATTTCCGATTTATGACGACACATTACAATTGAACACATCAACTTAGTCCCGACTTGGCCAAGCGCTTAGGGTGTCATCACTAAATCATCGAGGGGCCTATATTTATCTCACTTTGGGTAAAAGGAACGGATAAACTTTGACTCAACGCTCGCTTGTACCTACTCATCAAATCACACACAACAATATGTTTTATAACACCAATTTACCGGTGCGTTTACATATTATCAATGTGCAACCGAATTGCAGAATACAACTCACACATCTCGGTTTCAAGAATATAAGATATTGTCGTCTCACCAATCACTTGTGATAAAATCCATGAAGCAATCCAAGTGAGGTGGGTCTAATCCAATGCTCAAATCTTATTCATAAGCACTCATGAACGTTACAACAAACATTTTCTATGTCTAATACACTTTAGACAATCTATAAGCCAATTCATGACAATCTTCTTTCATACCTACTCCCAAAGTATGAGTGATTATGGAACATTCGAATAATCTTATTATTCAGGAAGTCAAAACATGCAAAGTGAAACACAATAATAATCGAATCCAATATGGCTTCAAACTTTTGAGTATAAATAAAAATCCTTTTATTTAGTCACCATATTGATTACATATTATTCATTGCATAATGTTTCAGATAATCAACTTATTACTTGAATTATAACAACAGTTGTCGCATGCACCAAGCATGCACACTCTGTTTACCTATGGTCCATAATTCGTAAGATAGACAATTAAAAAACATTTCCAATGATGCTAATTTCACAATCCCTAATCCTTATCGTTAGTGTAAGAACATAAAATTCTCGCCACTACTAGAATATGTTAGATTCTAACATTTTATGCAATGATCCTTTTGTATTCTTATTGCATAAAAGTCACCAAGACTTTGCCAATGAAATTACAAAGTACTTTATCGGAGATTGCTACAAGGTAATTCCATAGATATGAAGTCTCACATTCAAAGTACAATCCTTTGAACATCCGTCTTGCATAAAAGTTTTTAATCTAGACATAGATTCTTGATATCCAACTCCCAATATGGAAACATTTCCATATTTGCCATATTACAACTTATTGTGAATAGAGTCTTATCTATTCATAATAATGTCGATATGGTCCATTCATTACTATACTTCCAACTGCTCACAAGCGACCAATCCTTAGCGAACCTTAGATTGTCGTCAACAGTTGTTCAATTATTTTAGTCAATCTGGTTCTAGTATCTTTTCCCTCTTAATGCCCTAGGCATTTGGAAAATTTAGAATGGTCAAATATTACAACATATGCAATCGATCCTATACCCGAAGCTTATGGGACACGATTCATAATGAAAAAACGTGATACTTTACCAGTTTCTTGCTATAATATTGCCATATATAGAATGCCCCTATGTTAAACCTTATCAACATAACATTCATATATGTCTTTTGACTAAATTCAATTAAAATTTCTTGATCTACGCCTTTAGATTTGAAATGAAGTATAATTTTCTCTCCCTTAATTATTGCAAAACAAATATTCAACCTTTGCAACTTTGCGAATTGAAACTTGGTTTTCTATAATTAATATTGCTAACTTGCAATACTTAAAATAATAATCATGCTCCCACTAATCATGATAATTATATCCATACCAGCATAACATTTATGCTCCCACTAGCTTTGACATGTATTCAGAAAACAGTTGGACTTCTAGAAATCAATACTTATTGACTTTCAAAGTTCATATTTCTAATACGACATGCTTCTATAAGCCTTTATCTAAGTTTCTCAAACTCATACACCTTTCCTTATATACCTTATATGTGTGTCTAAACAATTTCAACACTTATAGCAATAAGAATTAAATGTTTAAACTAATTGCCAAATGTCACAATTCGAACTATGAAGAGGGATGTCGTAATCATAATCGATTTTGAGAATGCAATTTACACAACAACTAACTCCTTAAAATCTTCCTAGTGAAAGCGTTTCCTCACAATCATTTTCATTAAGGAGAGAAACCTTATGACACTTAGATTTTATGGTTTATGTGTTCCTATCCATGTGAATTGATCATAACCATAATCATAAGACAAGGTTTGTGACAAATCCAAATTCATATAGACTGAACTTGTTCATTCTTAATTTCTTTCCATCAAGGGTCCCAACATTGCTTCCAAGTTATTTAACAACTCACCTATACTAGTCAATGTACTTTCATTGAACAAGATTCTTGCCTTTATGTAGTTTATTGAGAACTCATAGAAATCATGTGCATACGTAACTTTATTGGAGTAGCACAAAAACAAGAATATGTCAACAAGATAGATTACAAACCTCAAGTCGTGTGCTAGTTCTTTAATAGGTTTACTCTTGATTAGTTCTTGAAACTTTTCAATATCATTTAGACTCCCACTAACCTCTTGACATATAAGATTCTCTTGTCAAGAAACATTTCTTGACAGACAAATATTCAAGAGTTAGTGATGATTCTTATCAAGACTACACACAATTGGTCTTAGTTGGTCTTTGTCTTATCCAAGACATCACAACTTACCAATTTCAAACGTGCAAGAGTAAGAAAACCATTTTCTACTCCACATTTTATTACTGTGTTAAAACTTCTTAAGATGTGTCACTCAAGTCACAATCTTGGAGTATGACTCTAAGACTTGATTTTTGGAAAGAAATATGACTCATCCCTTTTGATTTAACCACTTCAACAATTCCTGATTCCACTTCTTAGCCATACTAGTGCTCTAAGGTTTACATAGAGGATCAATTGTGATAAGGTTTCAAAATCAATAAGACGATCATAAACATGATACAAAAGTACTCACCCTTCTTTCCATATTGGAGAAACTTTTATCTTTCCACCTAATTGATTCTTCTTATTCGTTATGCTATTATTGAAACTTTTCAATAATTTAGAATTATACTTAATCTTGTAAGCATAATCATATTTACTAAACTTTTAGTAAATCATGACGAATAGTCTTGTTGTTATTTGTCGTGGACTTGACCAGTGCACAACATTGTGTTCTAGTCCTTTAGTCCTTCACTTAACTTACATACTTGTGTGATCAAGGAATTAGTCTTAATTTCCTAATACCAAGATTTCCATACATCATCTGATTCAAATCATGTGATTCCAAGCTTCTGTCCAATTGAAACTTGGGTGATGGGAATCTTTCCTTACTTAGAAAATTTCTACACTACCGTAATTAACATAACTAAGAATCACATCCACTTAGTATTGCTGATAATAGAAATACACAGGAATCAATTTTCACAAATGACATTGCAAGGAGATATAAATAAGACAAAACTCAAAATTTATTTTATTTATAAAAAGGTGTGGAAAACTTGTCCTTACAACGTAAATTCAACTGAAAGCTATGTTATTTCATATTCCTAAGCAATCTATCATAACTCTAAAAGTAGCAGCTCCAAAAATCCGATCATCGAATCATGCAATCGAAATCCATTTCTTCGTGATCAGACTCAGCTCACTTCTTCCTTTAATCTTCCTATCTTTTCTTCGATCCTACAACACATCAAAATGCAATCTTATCACATCATGTATTGAAAATCTAAAATAGAAAACTTAATAGAGTTAGATAATGGATTTTATCTGAAGCAGAGTCATACATCTTGACTCTCCCATCTCTTAGATCTCTCAGGTAGTTAGGGCAATTTCGTAACCAATGCCCCCTCTTTTGGCAGTAGAAACATATGGATTCTTCTGGAATGGTACACGAGACTATCTCAGACTCAACCTTTCTCTTGCATAAAGAAAACTTTTCTGGACTTCCAATGTTTCCATTTCCCATAGAAGGATGGGACAATGATTTACCAGACAAATTTGCTTCACCAGTGCACCAAATCATCGCTGATTCAGCAACAATAAGCAAATAAGTCAAATCAATGAGGGTTACGTTGTGGTCCATCACATAGTACTCTCTAATGAACTCATTATATGATTCGAGAAGTGACTAAAGAACCAAGTCAACATCCAACTTCCTTGAGACATCGACACCCAACATTCCCAATTTATCAATATGAAACTTCATATCCAAGACATAAGCACATACAAACTTTCCATCTTTGTGTCTTTTTGCCAATAGGGCTTGAGTGACATTGAAATTTTCAAGTCTTCGAACACGTGGGCCAGGGAGAATTATAGGAGGAGGTGAAACATGATTTCCATTTCCACAATCCAATCGTGGAACATCATCTTCATGTGGAAAACTTTTTCTAATGGATTCAGGAAGACCATAGTTGTCAGATTTTGGCATCTACAAAACGGGAGAAATTCAAGTTAGTTGATTGGAATCCTTAATATAACACCTAAATAAAATATCAAGGCTAGGACCCAACACAATATTCTATAATTTGGAAGAGGGATGCCGTAATCCAAATTGCAGAACATTTGAAGGTAGGTAAATGACGATTTACCAATTTCCACCATGAAAAACGAAAATTGAAAATTAAGTTTTAAATGAATTAAAACTCCTAGATCTTTTGAGATTCATTGAACTTTTCATTGACATGTTTAAATCTCGAGTGTGCCCTTCGTTTGTGATTGGGATGCCGAGGATCGCAAACAAGTTGTGGATAACCATGCAAATATACATGGTGCCCCCAATGTCACAGTCACCTAATTGACGTGCCGGTTAACCACACATGCTCCATCGATCTATGAAAAACATCGAATCACCCTTTTCCACCTTTGCTTAGAGCCCAATTAGTGTTTCAGTTAACCACACACGCTCCACTAACGTCTTAACAAGGGTACAAAGTATAATTTCATGGAATAGCACCAACTCCACATTTTTCCTAAAGTAACTAAGATTTGGGAATTTATAAAACATTTAGTTACTTCGTATTTCATTATACTTATAATGGAAGGTTGTATCCTATTCTACGTGTTCGACTAACAACCCTCTACTAGTCAAGAGTGCAGTGGGTAAGAGTGGATACCCATTCAATCGTCATTTTATAGGCAATTTCCTTAAACACCCCGTAGAGATCAGCTTCGTGAATGAGGCCTACTAACGGTAAGACTGACTCTTTACTTATACACATATAATATTAGACTTCTAATTTTATATATAGTATAAGGGTGTATTTTACACTTTTTAAATACTAGGTGGTCTAATTTAATAAATTATACCTTTTAATTTAATTAAATATAAATCATATCATTATGAATTTATTAACTCTCTTTTAATTATACACTTAATTAATTTAATAAAACCATGTGGGTGTAATTTGAACTTTTCAAAACTAGGGTTTTAGAATTTAAATTTTTTAAAATTAGAACTTTTAATCAAAAAATTTAAATTCCAAAACTTGAGGGAAAGTTTTGAAACTTTTCAAAACTATCTAGATCAAATTACAAATAATTCAATTAATCAAATAATTGGTGATTATCTAAATATGACCTAACTCAATTATTTGCAAGATAATTCATCAAATAATTCAAATAAATCAAGTTTATCACATAAGGCAATGATTATCTAATTAATTTGACAATTATATACTATTTTGGTAAGGATAATCACTCAAAATCAATAAAAATCGGATTTTATCAATTAAAAACATTTTTGGTAATTATCCCACAGCAAAATATGGCAAAATCCCGAAAATTCCTCCTTCTAACCATCTGAATCGTCGAGTCAGGGATGGACTCGTCGAGTTCCCAGTGTACTCGGCGAGTGCACCTATGGACTTGGCAAATCCAAGCTCCATAAGGCAAAATTTTCGACTTTCAGCAATGAATGATCATGAAAAACATCAAATACATCAAACAAACAACCTAGGCTCTGATACCACTGATGGGTTATGAGCACTATATCAATCATATGGTGTACATGCAAACCCTAAAGCTTTGGATCTAGTTTGTCTAATGAACATGCAATAATCATCCATAGCTCATAAACTCTAATTCTAGCATACAAGAATCGAAATTGATAGAAGAATAGAGTTTAGATCTTACCTTGATTGTTATGTTGCAATAACAATCTTAATCCTTCTTGTAATTGATTTCTGAAAGCTTAGTGCCTCAAATGTTGCACCTCTAATGGAGTCACAAACACCATATGCAACAAGATGAACAAGGAGAGAGGGAAGAGGCACTAAAAACGTCCTAGGGTTTCTCTTAGAAGGTTAGGGACGTTTTTAGATTGCCAAGGGTTCCTTTTATACTTAGGCTTTTAGGGTTTTCAACCAGGAAACCCTAATCTGACTGCTTAGGCCCTAAGCAACCCATGGAGTTCCCTTAGAAAGCCCTTGGACGAAATCCATATGGGCTTCCCATAGATTTCATCCAATCCTCTTTCCATTAGGAATCTATATCCCAATTGCAACTATCATATAATTGCAATATTAGCCCCATTTATTTAATTAATCTCTTTTAGCCACAAAATTTATTCTTATTAATTCTTGACTAATATTAATTAAACAATATGATTTCTCTTTTAATATATTATTCATATAATATATTAGTAAATCATAATTAATCCCTTTTCTCCTTATTTCATCGTATCAGTTGCTATGGTGAAGGCAACCCAAAAGGACCATGCTCACAATCGGGTAAAGTACATATCAAAATAGTTATGGGCTTAGACACCTAATCCAACATTATGTTTATTTAAGATGGGCTAAACCAATATGGTAGTCCATGGATAGTCCATAGAGGTTTAACTCATGGATCCTAAGTAAGATGAAAAGTCATGCACATTAGGGTTTACATGAATGTAACCCTAATCCTAGCCACACTATATAAGAAGACCCTAGGCTACTAAAATTGGCACCTAAAGCGATCTTTGGAAGAGCATAGCTGATTTTTGTGTGCAAGTAATCCTCTCTCAAGTCCTCCATTATTGGTGGTGTTGTGTGAAGCATTTGAGGAATCACATTTGGGGTGCTAGGCTCTTAAAGGTCCAAAGAAACAAGCTACAAAAAAAGATATGTCAACTAACTAGTTTTTGTTATACAAGTACCCATGTTTTGCATGCTAGTTAGGATAATGCTTTGGAAAATCAAATTGCATGTATAATTAGAGAAAACATAGATCCAAAACATTTAGGGTTGTATATGCACCTTAAGGTTGTTAGAGTGCTAAAAACCCATCAGCAATAATGCTCCAACCCATGAAACTATCATAGAACATTCAGCCCACATACCACAACTCATGCTATCCACATCCACCCTCGCTGCCGGCTGCCTTATGCATACAAATTATACACATAACAAGATCTAATAGACTGCCGAATAATAGACTCTACCCTAGGACCACAACCAGACAAGGAACAGGAAATAAAGCCAAATCAGTTATTCTAAGGCTATAAGATCTTAACTGTATACAATTTTCAAAGCATACACTTAGCAGTTACTAATATCAATAGTCATTCTCATTCCAGCATGGCATCCAATATCTCCAAGGCTACAAGCATCACATATCAGGCTAATCTATCGCTGACTACTCAACACTAGCATGTAAGTCTACCAACTCATACAACATATAAAGGCATCTCTCCTAGCCGTAACTAGCATGTGATTCACAGATTCATAAATCAAGTCATAACAGATAACATATATGGGTATTCTAGTGAAAACTTACTTGAGCTCGACCGATTGCATGCACCACACCCTTTCTTGTCTTAGAAAACTCTTTCCTTGAAAACACTTTTCTTTGAAAATTTTACAGATCCTCAGTTTGAGTTCAGACACACCCGAAAGCATGTCTGGACCCCTCAAATCAAGGCTCTGATACAAACTTGTAACGACCCAGCCAAACACAAATGTTACTTCAGTCAACCATTCAAAAACATTGCTTAATTAAAATATTTATCAGAGTTACATCCCAAAATCCCATAATGCGGAAAACACGGATGTGTGTGCTGCGATCAAGTTGGGCCCTTCATTTCTAAACCGATGATACTTGAAACCATAAACAAAATTATAAGCACGAAGCTCAGTGAGTTCCCCAGAGCATAATCCACATAATCACATAAACCATATCAATCACATAAGCCATCCATATAAACATATAAGGATGTCCTGGACACCCTCCAGGGTCTTAATCCAGGATGTCGTAGGCTCCCCCAGGGTCTTACACCTATGTGCCATGCGCACCCCCATGGTCTTACTTGGAATGCCATGGGCACCCCCACATGGTCTTATAACCAAGTGCCATGCGCACCCCCATGGTCTTTACCTGGAATGCCATGGGCACCCCCACATCGTCTTATAACCAAGTGTCATGGTCACCCCCATGGTCTTTCTTGTATCACAAAGACAACTAGCATATAATGTACCACATACTCAACTAGCATACCACCTAACATGTAATCAACTAGCATACCACATAGCACATAATGGGTCGGCCTTGTTGCCTTCGACCCATTGGTATGGTGAGGAGACTCACCTCTCACTGCTGAAGTCCGATAAATAAATCTCTGGCCGCTGGCTGACCGATCCCCGAACTGTCAATCATCAAGACAAAACCCAACTTGGTTCAAAACTTAGGGGTAAATGGACCATTTTACCCCTAACCTAACTTGGTTCAAAACTTAGGCCCAAACCTAATAGTCCACAAGGCCTAAATACCAAAAACTACCCAAGGCTCAATCCATGGCCCAATTTTCCAAATTGGGCCCAAAACCATAGTGTGCCTCCACAAATAAATATAAACCCAAAACCTGATGGCCCAATAGGGCCCAAAACAAGAAATCCCAAAAGATGGCCCATACCAAAGTCCAAAACCCGAAATTCCACTCTACTGAGTACGCGGGGCGTAATCAACTTGTACGCTAAGCGTACTGGATTAAGAGCTTGTACGTTGCGTGTACAGGCTTATACGCCCATCGTATTCCTCCTGATGACCAACTCTCAATGCTAGCTCTTAATCCATTAAGTCAAGACGTCCAACACCTCAGAATAGCCAAATATAAGTGACTTGATCCATAAAGTTGAATGCTTTAAGCCTTTGCATGGCTTAATGAAGCCCAAACACCAAAGATGAATTCCAAAAGGTGAAAATCACTCCCAAAATATCTTAAAAGTTCTTAATACCTTAAGACCTCAGTCCAAACTTCCAGATCTAATTTCAAGGGAATTCTTAAGTCATAAGGTTTCCAACTTTATGACTTAGCATAACTCAATGGGGCCCAAATCAAAACCCTAAGTTCCAAAATTCATCAAATGACTACCAAATCATGCATGGAAGGTTTATACCCATCAAGATCCAAACTTTATGACACCATAACCTCAATAAGGACCAAATTTAAAGCTCAAAGGTTCTGGATTAACTTTTACTCACAAGAGCCACATCAAAGGGACCAAAACCATAACAATGTACCACTTATCCAGATCTACATGAAAAAGTAGTCAAGGTTAAGAGTTTATACCTCCAGAAGATAGATCTAGGTGCACAAAGCTTGGATCCAAAACTCAAAGTCAAACAATGACTCTTCAAGAAGAGCCTTCTTCCTCCTCAAGCACCAAAACACACAAAAATCACTTTGAAGCTCTACAATCACTCAAATAGGGGCTAAGGGCTGATTTCTAGGGTTTAGAGGGATGGAGGCTGAAGATATTAGGGTTAGATTATAAGATAAGGAGCTTAAATAAGGTCTAAGACCCTAAAATAGGGTTCTGATATGACTGGCGTACGCCCAACATACATATGGTACGCCCAACGTACTCCGAAGAGCATTCACGACCATCCTGGTCAGTACGCCCAACGTACTCCAAGGTACGCCCCGCGTACTCAGCTAAGCCTGAAAACCATGGAACTTCCGAAGGCCATAACTTCTTCGTTATAAGCCCGATTCAGACGATCCTTATATCCACGGAAAGGTAACGAGAAGACCTACACTTCTATCAACTCATACCTTTCTTAAGACCTTATGAACAAAAATCCACTTTTCATAAAAGCCCAAACTGACACTTTACCGAAATACCCCTAGGCTCCAAAACATGAACTCAACACCCGGATCACTTCTAATACATCACCCGCACCCAAATGGGCCTAGATCATACCTTTTCAAAAGCCCTAGTCCTTATGATGACCAATCTTCGGGCCACAACGTCAGACTAGGAATCGATTCGGAACAGGGCGTTACATTTAAAGAGTAGTGTAGTTACTTTATTAGCATTATACTTTTAATGAAGTTAATGTATTAATTAGATCCTTTCTACTAACGACCCTCTACCAAATAAGGAAGCGAGGGGTGAGAGTGGACATCCATTCAACTACCATTTTATAGGTAATTTCCTTATACCCCTTTATAGTTCAACTTTATGAATGCAGTATACTAGCGATTCGACTGACTTAATCTTATACATATATTAATTAAATTTTAATATTATATGTATATATATATATATATATATATATATATATATATATATATAAGGTGTATTTTAAATCATTTTCTAAAATACCATGTTTAATTACAAATTCGAAATTAATAAAAATTAATTCAATTTAAACTAAACCAATAAGGATTAAACAAATTATTTACCATTAAATAGTTAATCAAATAAATTTTAATTCTAATCCAACACCCTCTAATTTCGAAATTAGGGTTTGGGTTTTACCAAATAATAATTATCCAATTTCAAGGAATTTAAAACTAATAATTTTCAAAACAATGAAACCCCTACCAGAACCCTAGCAATTTCGAAATGAAGAAGGAGGCAAGGGTTTCTAAAAACCCTTGCCCAAATAGAAAACCATCAAAAGAGTTTTTGATCTTAATCATCTTTGTGTAAGATCACAGAGAATAATCGCTGTGATACTACTGATAAGTTTTATAGGTAACAAAAATCATATTTTTGGCGGAATACCTAAAACCCTAAGTTCACATACACCTTAAAGGATCTATGTTCTCACTATGATATGCAAACAAATATTTGAATTTAAGAACCCTAAAGTACATTGATATCTTCAATTTAAGAGAAAGGATAATAGAGAACATAGCTTTTAGTTTACTTGTGTAAATAAACTAGTAATTGTTCTTTATAGAACTTCAGAAAGCCAACACCATAAATCTCCTGCCTTTGATTGCTCACACCCAAACCCCAGAAGTTAGAGGCTATTGAATAGAGAGAAGTAGAAGGCGTGATTTTTGGCTCTAAGGATCTCTTGGAAGAGTGAAATCCGAAAATCATATGCCTTAGGGTATTTATAGGCCTTAAGGAGGTGTATAAAAGGTAGGTTCCCTTTTGGATAACTCTAACCATTTCTTCCCCCTAAGCAATCCTAAGCTTCCTAGAACCTCTAGAAAAGCTCCCTTGATCCATATAGAACTGTCCCCTCTACTAGGAAGGTTCTAGAATCAATCATTGTTCAAGTTTTGGACATTGACATTTTTAGTCTTTCTACTTTTAATTAATCCAATTAATCTTAAAACTAATTTCAATTAATTTATAATTAATTCTTAGTTAAATAATATAATTTCTAAGTAATATATTTTTCTCAAAACATATTAATAAATTATTTATTTTGATTTATAATTAATTTATTATTCATATAATAAATTAACAAATCATCAAACATTCTAGTCAATTACTAGGTTTGAGTGCAACCCAAAAGGATTTTGCTAATAATTTAAGTTTATAATAATTTAGTTAATGACTTAGACACCTAATCCAACAAAAATATGAAATGATATTTATGACATGTATGAAAAGAGTTTTCCTTGAAAATGCTTGAAAATGTTTTATGGTTTAAAACTATGTTTTGCAAAGATGAAATGTTTTTGATGAAAATATGATAAATGTTTTGGTCACAAACCTACGTAGCTCATGAGACATTATTGTCTTACGTATCTCTTTTAATGTTATGCATCTCAGGTTACAATTAAGGAGAGAGGATGGTAGATGAAAGTTAGAAGTCAAGATATAGAGAATGGAGTGAAACTTTTTAAGTTTCTTATTTATTGTATTGATGTAATTCTTATTTGCTTATTATGGTTTGTATGATGCTTAATGGTAACACCCCATGTTTATAAATGTTTTTGTGGGACCGATTTTTTTGTTAAATGTGGGTTATTACCCGAAAAGATTTTAAAATCATAGCATTTTAAAGTTTGAAAATTTTAGGGTATTACAAAACGCTAGAAATTAGAAGTTCTCAAATGCTCTGTACGAAACACGTCTTTAATTTACACGGAGTCATATGTAGTAGGTCCAAATGATCCGTGTCACACACACTCTTAATCTACAGTCTACACGAAATCGTATGTAGTAGCGACCCTATTGTGATATTACTAGATGTTAGAGAAATTCGTTGATTTTGGACTATATTTTGTTAAATGACTAAAAAATGGAGGTTATTTTTAATTTTTAAATGACTATGAAAACTGGCTAAATCTATCTCATTTTTTTTTGTTTTGTTTTCCAAAACGATTTATTTGTCATAAACATACATATTTATAATTAGACATGCCATTTTTTTCATATTTTAGTTATATTAGTTATTTTTATGGACTAAATCCTTTAATATATTTTAAAATTGTTCAAATAACTAGGTGTGAAACCCGTGTATTACACGGGTTGATTAAAAAAATATATCAAAGTTTAAATATTAAGAATTTTTTAAAATAAATAGACATATTCTAATGAATAAATAGAACCACTATTAAGAAAATCATCCATAATATCAATGATTGTTTTGTCATATTCATTAAATTTGTTATCATCTTCAATGTATTGTAATATATCATATATATTTTTTAAGATTCTTTGCATTTATTATCACATTAAATATATTTAATACTTTACATATATAAATTTAGTATTATGTGTCATATTAATTGATTTAATTCAAAAAAAAACACAAAATGACATGTGGATTTAAATTTAATAAAAAAATTTATAAAATTACATGTGGCAAATTTAATGAGAAGATGACATTTGAAAAAATAATCTTCATTTATTAGGATAGATGAGTGGTAATGAGTGGTTGAATGGTTGACGTGCGAAATTTCAAATAGAATATATGTGATTCAAAAATTGGCATGCCAAAATATTATATGTACTAGGTGTGAGACCCATGTATTACATGGGTGTATTTAAAACAATTAAATATATATAAACATTTGAAAATTTTGAATTTATAAGAAATATAAAATTATAAGGAAAGTCTATTAATAGAATTGATATGCATTTATTATTAAATTTAAATACCATATGAAATTAATAAAATAAGAAAACCACAAAATTACATGTGGAATAAAAATTAATTCAAAATAACCACAAAATGACATGTGGCAAAATGGATGTGAGTATGACAAGCGACAAAAAAAACCTTCATTTATTAGAGAGATTCCGTAATTTACCTCTACATAACGTAGAGTGTGATAGGGCTGTGGGTCTTCAAAATGGAGCGTCTTCAAAATCGAACGATTTAGCGGTTTTTTTAATAATATAATATTCAATATTAGACTATAGTCCTAACAAGATTTGCACCCTCCATTTATTGTTTGGACACCTTATCAAATACCAACTCTCCTTATAATGTTTGGCCATAAATGTGGGAGTTAACAACATTAAGTAATTAATATGATTAATTATAAGAATATAATTTTTTTTAATGATAATAACTTATTTATTTTTTAGTGAAGGAAAATGTTACGATGAGAATGCAATTTGGTGTCCACAAAATCGTCATCAATTAGGAACCGAAATCTGTTTTTATTCTTCAAATCGTCGATGGATACTAAAGAGAAAACTTTCATTAACACCTCCCATGATTCAAACCACCAAATCAATCCCATTGATATTTACAATTCATGTTTATAACAAAGTTTTCTCCTTTTTCTTGTCTCCAAACATTAAATTCTTTTCTTGTTTTCATCGTACGACTAATTTCTATAAAAACCATCCAATACCCTTTTCTACTTTCCAAATGGTCTCTTCTTTTAATATCTTTCCAGAATGACCACTTTCTCTCAGTCTTACGTCACCTGTTTTAAAACAAGCTCGTTGACTAGAGAAGGTGGTGATCGATGGCGGAGGATATGTGGCTTCAAGATGATCAATGGAGCTTCCGCTGCCATGATGCGTAGCCGGACCACCATGTCTGCCGCCCCGATGGTTGGTGTGAATGGAAAGGTGGCTCTAGAGAGGGCGATTATCCCGACTAAAAAGCAGTTTGTGGACCCTTTTCGACAAGGAGTAATCATTTTGGATGGGGTCGGGTATAGACAAACAGTCGTGGTTCGATCTTATGAAGTAGGAACGGATAAAACCGTGACTCCTCAGAGCATTCTTAACCTTCTTCAGGTTTGATGATCATCATCAATTGTGTTTCTATGGGGATTAATCAACCACACTGGAAACAATATTTGAACTTACATGTAATATACTATTAAACAAAACACGCAGGAAACTGCGCTGAATCACGTATGGATGTCTGGGCTTCTTGGAGATGGATTTGGTGCAACTCATGGTATGATGAAGAACAATCTCATCTGGGTTGTTTCAAGAATGCAAGTCCAACTCGATCAGTATCCAATCTGGTAAGTTTTTTCAAAGACACAATATGGGATTTCATAGAAGATAGTTGAAAAGGTACGAAATTTCAAGTAATGGTTTCTTGTACGTATATAGGGGAGAGATACTGGAAATCGACACATGGGTTGGAGCGTCAGGAAAAAATGGAATGCGACGAGATTGGGAAATCAGAAGCCACACCACTGGCATTGTTTTCGCTCGAGCAACAAGGTAATTAATCCTTGCATTCGAATGGGGTACATCTCATTATTCTTAAAGTTTCTCTGATGGGTTTTCATTGAAACTAATCGCAGCACATGGGTGATGATGAACAAGAAAACACGACGTCTATCGAAAATGCCAGACGAAGTAAGAGCAGAAATCTCACCTTGGTTCATTAAAAAAGAAGCCATCAAAGAAGATTCCCCGGAAAAGATAGGCAAGTTGGATGATAATGCACGATACGTTAACTCGGGTTTACAGGTAAACAAGAAACCTCACTTCAATTGTTGTGATCTTTTAATTAAAGACGTAAACATATGAGTAATCCGGTTTCATTACGTTTGTAGCCGAAGAGGAGCGATTTGGATATGAACTGCCATGTCAACAATGTCAAGTACGTTGGCTGGATGCTTGAGGTAACGAACGAAGTCTCGCATGTCTTATATCTATCGTTCATCTCCTGGTTTTCTGAAAGAAAACGAGAGATAAATATCATAGTTTTCGTTTTATTTAGGTGATTCCAGATGAATGTTTGGAGAATTACCAGTTATCGGAGATCATACTGGAATACCGAAGGGAATGTGGGAGCTCAGATGTGGTTGAATCCCTTTGTGAACCTGAACAAGTCGGGATCATTAAAGATGGAGTTCAAGACGACGAACAAGATTTAAACTTGATGCACAGGTGTTCGATCGGAGCTGGGTTTATTCAAGGGGCTGGATTATTGAATTGCTTGATGAATGAAGGAACGATTCGGTATACACACCTTCTTCAAGTCAAAGAGGAGTTAAAGTGTCAAGAAATCGTTAGAGGGAAAACCACATGGAGGAAAAGGCTCAATCTCCATTCATTTTCTGGCTAAATATTGGGTTTTTTTTTTCTTTTTCTTTCTGGTTTATAATTAATTCATGGGCTTTTTCAGAAAAATGAATATAATTCAAAATCAGTATGGAAAAGTCATGTATGTTTGTGTTTACTTGAAATAAAAGGTTTGTGTTCGTATATACCAAGAGAGACTCACTTCAAGGGTTCGATGGAAACAATTTTGTACTTGTTCCTTTTTTTTTAATGTGATTTGACAGTAATATTATCTTAATGATATTTGAAAAAGACTGATTAATGTGTATGATTTTTGTATTAATGATTATTCTAGTTAAATCTTTATATATATATATATATATATATATATATATATATATATATATATATATATATATATATATATATATATATATATATATATATATATATATATATATATATTAATAAATATATTTTTTTATTTGGTTCAAAATAAATATATATTTTTAAGACAAAACTGCAAATTTGGTCCTTGTGGTTTGTTAAAACCTTTGGATGGGGTTTGACTTTGGACTCCGAGCATTAGGTAATGATGATGATGTGCGTAATCTCTCATGGTATGTTACCCATAATAACAAAATGATTAAAGTGTACACAAAGCATGGTCAAACGAACTTGCTAACATATTTTATGTCCCCAACTGGTCCAAGAAGGGTTATAATAGAAGACATGGACAATCAGGGTCCTCTTAGACCATCATCACCTGTAGTTGCTCATGAAGTGGTAACTCCAATCCAAATTGATGTTGGTGAGGGTGATTTAGGGTTAGCATTAACCTTATACAAATCAGCAACACCTAAATTTAGTAGGTCTAAAGGTTGGAAACATAGTAAAGGGGCATCGTCTTGTAGTAGAAAGCTTAACTTGGATTGGGAAGGTGGTGAAAAAACAATGGCAAGTGGTGAAGTTGATAAAGGTAAGGGTGTAGAAGGATTTGCAGATGAATTTGTTGTAGTTGATGCAGAAAAAGAGTTAAACAAACAGATTGATATGAATGAAGAACTTGACATGAACAAATCCAATGGTGAGGGTGTAGAAGGATTTGCAGATGAGGGGTATAGAGTTGTCATGGATAATGATCCTCAAGGAGTCAATGAATTTTCAACTAACATCAACATAGATGATGAGTTAATGACAAACTTTCAACCTTTTGAAGGGTTTGAAGACCAAGATAGCATCCCATTTAATGGGTTTGAAGGCCAAGATAATATTCCTTTCAATGATGAGTGGAGACAAGAGGAGCCTGATGACATTGAGTTTGAGAATCAAAACAGTGAAGATGAAGATAGTGACTTTATGATTGATGAGGACAACATAATTGAAGATGTTGAGGTTGACATGGAGGATTTCTATCTAAATATTGATACAGAAGCAGAGTTCAATGGATGTCAAAGTTTGGGTGGTCAAAGAAATGAAGATACTGATGAAGAGGAGGATTTGGAGGTAATTGATAATGACGAGTGGGATTCACTAAGTGATGACTCAGGGGACAATAGGAAAAGAAGAGAAATGATCAAAGAGCTGGGGAAACAAACCTTATGTTCTACTGGTGAGGTGCACAAGGTAGCTTTTCATATTGGGCAGAAATATAAAGCCAAGAAAGAATTGAAAGATAAAATTGACCTACATGCTTTAGAGACAAGGAGGAATATCTCATTCACAAAAAACGACAAGAGTAGATTAACAGCTGTTTGTGATGGAACTGTAGTTTTAAATGCAAGTGGGGTAGGTGGACCTACCTCTGGGAAAAAGGTAAAGGGTAAAGATGTAAACTCGGATAAAGTTAAATGCACATGGAAACTTCATGCATCTAGGTTAAGTGAACAAGACTATTGGTTTATTAAGACCTATAATCAGAAACACATCTGCCTCCAAACACGAAAAATCAAATCTTGCACACCAACATTTCTTTCCAAACGTATTATGGATCAGATTGAAGCTAATCCTGGACTGCATGTTCGTGCCTTACAAGAGCAACTCCAATCAACTTATGGAGTTAGTATTTCAGAAGAGAAAGCATTTAGGGCAAAAGCATTAGCCACCAAAAATGTTGCAGGGGATTACATAAAGCAATATGCATCTTTGAGAGACTATGTACTAGAGCTACAAAAGACAAATGAAGGTACAATTGTAAAGATTGATGTGGTTTCTGAACCTGTGGTTTCATCCCCAACCAGGCAATTCAGAAGGATATACGTGTGTTTAGGTCCTTTGAAGAAAGGATTTAAGGTAGGTTTGAGAGAATTTTTAGGCTTAGATGGAGCCTTCATGAAGGGACCTTTCCCAGGTCAAATACTAAGTGCAGTTGGTGTTGATTCCAACAATGGAACTTACCCATTGGCATATGCTGTTGTTGAAAATGAAAACACTTCAAGTTGGAAATGGTTTCTTCAGTGTCTTGCAGAAGATCTTGACTTGTATTCAAATTCCAACTTCACCTTTATCAGTGATAGACAGAAGGTACTATAGTTACATTTAATATTGCGTACTAGGTTCATTAGAGACTAATGCTAATTACTTATTTTGTTTTGGTGAAAACATAGAACAATTATTCCCTAATGCAGAACACAGGTTCTGTATTAGACACATATACCAGAACATGAGGAAGTTATATAAGACTACATAGTACAAGAAGTATTTTTGGAGGTGTGCTACAGCCACCACCATACCAGAGTTTGAAGCTGTAATGGTAGAGCTAAGGAATTATGACATAGAAGCATATCAGTGGCTCTTGAAAATCCCTCCACATCATTGGGCTAGAAGTCATTTTTTAGGTATTTTCTCAATTTGTTGTCTTATTTTTTATTATAGTATAGATATACACTAACTATACTTTTGTTAATGAACTATTAGGAAGGGCAATTTCAGACATGTTATTGAATAACCTTTGTGAAGTGTTCAATAGCAAACTTCTTAAAGGGAGAGACAAACCCATTATCAGCTGTTTGGAGTTCATCAGAGAGTACCTTATGAAGAGAGTATGCAATGTGATGAAGGTGTTAAACAAGTGTCAAGGTCCATTAACTCCAACTGGTACTAGGATTTTGGAAGCAAACACAACACTAGCTAGTAAGTATCATGCACAATGGAATAGGGGACAAAAGTATCAGGTTAAAGGTCCATGGAATGATCAACATGTGGTGGACATGGAGAAAAGGGAGTGTAGTTGTATAAAGTGGGAGCTTACTGGAATTCCTTGCAAGCATGCAATGGCAAGCCTAAATGAAATGGCAGACAATAATGAAAAGGTGGGAGAACTCTACACCTATGTGCATAAGGTGTATTGGCTTGATACATGGAAAGAGATGTACTCCTTCAAGGTGGAGCCTATCAAAGGTAGAGCCATGTGGCCTAAGAGTGACTGCCCAACAACTCTTGTGCCTCCACCACACAACAAAGCTATAATCAGGCCAAAAAAGAAAAGAAGGATTACAGCAGAGGAAAGGATTGAAATCCAGCAATGTAAGAGGCAAGCAAACAGTCAAAATCAAAATGATAATGAAACCCAATCACTGAGCAGGAAGTTTTTGACTGTGACATGTAGTAAGTGTAAGCAAAAGGGTCACAATGCCAGGACCTGCAAGGCCAAAGATGGGAATTGATGTTTAAGTACTTTTTATGTTTGTGAAGACTTGTTAATGCACTTTAGTTGGTACTTTGTTGCATTTTTTTGGTTCCATTTTGATAATATACTTTGATGCCCTCTTATGGAACAATGTACTCCAATGTTTTGATAATGTACTTTAATGCCCTTTGTTGGTAATGATTGTGTTTTGGCATTTATCTGTTATGGTCCCCTTTTGGTAATGTTGTTTGTTATTTGTTTATGTTGTACTGTGAAAGCATGAAGATGTTATGGCAATGTACTTAATGTATGCATGTAAAACCATTACAATTGCATATTCAAGCATAGAGAAAAACCATTACACTTGCATATCATGTCAAGATCAAACCTTTATAATTTCATATTCATAAAAGGATAAAACCATTACACTTCCCATTGTCATAAAAGCATTACATATACAATGATCCAAAAGACAACACTTACAACATATATAAACCCCAATTAAACCTTCTAGCACCAAAAGACAACATTTTTAAGTGGTTATTACCAACAAAAAAGCCCTCACCTCTAATTCCTATTTCCAAAACAACACAAACAACATAAACAAAACCCACAAGACAAGCAAACACATCTTCAGCTGACCCACTTCAACTTCATACCTATTCATTGTTCTCAACAGTCCTGGTATGATAACAGTTGATCTTTGACACATAGGGGGATCGAACCACCCCAAAAATCCACATCTGGATCCCTACAAGAATACATTAAAGTAGAAGAGTTATTGCATAACTACCGAAATATCATAACCTAATATGAGTTTGCTTACCATTTTAGGGCATGCATAGAAACGACGACCAGGGTTTCGTGAGGTCCATGGGGTTCGCACAACAGCAACGTTCCCACAGAAGCAGAGCACCATTTTTGAATCTCGTAGCAGTAGAAGTAGATGAGAGACGAAGAAGAAGAATCCCTTTGAGAGACGAAGAAGAAGAAGCCCTTTTTGCTGCTTCTCTGTAAATAAAAATGAAGAAGAAGGGGATTGCGTATGAGTATGTATATAAAGGAGAAATATGATATTATTTAAAATAAGGACCTAAAATGACCAAAATGCCCTCACATGGAGGGCACGTGATGGCACTAACGGCTCCAAACAAACGGACAATGACGGAATGGACTAAAAACCTATGAAAACCTTGATTTTGGACCTTTGGTGCAAGATGGAAACTTTTTGGACCCCATCCAAAGGTTTTGGCAAACCACAAGGACCAAATTTGCAGTTTTGTCTATTTTTAATCATATTAATTTAGAACTACACTGTATTCTTAATTGATCATGTCAAAGCTACACCATCACATGGGTCTTCAATAGTTGATTTATTTTCTTAGAAAATAAACCTTGTCGCATGGATGTCCTAGTCTAGTAGAGTAATTAATGGTAGTGCGTAGTTGGTAGAGTGGAGTACATTTTCTTGATTTTATGTATTTGTTGGCCTATATATAGAAGACTCTGTTTAACGTTGAATAATATGCACACAAGAGAATACACTTCAGGCGACTTCCTAGACTTTCTCCAAGAAGCAAAAATACAACACTCCAAAAAAATAGTGTCCAAAAGGAAGAACAGATACATGGCAGAAATAGGTCATTTGTTCTTTGACGATTTTCGGTAGAAGCAATGAAGCAAAAACAGATACCCGGCAGAAATATTTGTTATCAATAGGCGAATATGAAATCGTTTGTTACCATCCAACAACCAGGAAATTAATTCTACACTTCTCAAAATGTGGTGTTCGATTAAGCTTCTTGTTGGTGGTCTCCTAACAAGAAAAGATTACCAGATTTAAGTGTCTTCAAAGAAACGACAGAAGACTCTCAAAAAGATGTGGAAGAGGATGATGGACTGATGGTTAGAATCCTTGCCAAACAGGTGTGTACCAAAGACAAGAATAAGAAGGTTAACGAAGAATCACTACTAGAAAAACAGCCTTTTACGACGCTCATTGCGCGTCGTAAAAGGCTCAGACGACGCGCAAATGCGCGTCAAGGAAGGCCCTGTCATAAAGAGAGACGATGCGCTTTTGCGCGTTGTCTATAGACGACGCGCATTTACAACGCTCATTTACGACGCGCAATTACGACGCGCGTTTACGACACGCAATGCGTATCAAGGAAGGCCCTTTCATAAAGGAAGACGACACGCATTCGCGTGTCGTAACCTTACGACGCGCGTGTTAATGACACGCAATGCGTATCAAGAAAGCCCCTGTCAAGAAAGGCCATGTCATAAATGAAGATGACACACATTTTTGCGTATCGTAAATTTCAATATTTAAAAAAAATATATATTTATATATTTATTAATTTTTAAATTAAATTTGCATTTTATGTGTCATAATAGAAATAAAATACCATATACAAAAAAATACAATCCATTGAATAAACTTTAATGTCATACAATTCTATTTCTTACAATATATAAATTTGCATTCATCTAATCTACTCTATGTTTCATACTAACAATTGAAATGAAGAATACAACACTTGCATTTTCAGCATCTTATCTCTTTCGGCTTGAGCTTTCTTTTCCACTTCTAACTCGAGAGCTATTCGCTTTCATCAACCCTGTAAACACAACACAAAATCACTTGTCATTTTCATTCGCTTTCCAATTTCCGTTGTGTGTTTAAACAATGACAATCAAAATGACAACAATACCCTCATACAAATTGTAAATATTACCTGTAAAGCTATCAACAATGACAATTCTTGATCCTATGAACTAGAGAGTATATCATCACAATTCCATCTAACACCACCCATAAGAACTCGTAAAGCTACTCAACCGACATATCATGTCATGTAATGTATTTTTTGTCAGTATATTTTCACATAGAAAAAAAAGTGAAATAAATAAAAATAACAACCTTCTCATTTACTGAAAATGGATACTGTACACATCTATGGGACCCATTTTCAGAATTACCATCCCCATTTAACTGAAATTGTTCATGCTATTTTAACTCAAATAATTTATTTTTAGTAAAAAAATAAATATTTATAATTATAGTGTTTTGATTATATAATACATACCCATCTGTCACTGACTTCTCTTCTTTGTTTTCGCATTGTATCATTGTGAAAGAGCCTTCGATCATCCTCACGTTTAACAACTACAACTGCAACTCTTAAATCTTTTCATCAAAACAAATAAAAAAATCAAATTAATATAACATAAACTGAGCTATGATTATAGTAAGAAATAAAAACAAAAAAAAGTATGTTACCAAGATTAGGAAATAGAGGTGCGGTGCCAATTTCAGCATCAAAGAGACTACATCTTTCCTGTGATGTAAACAAAAAGAAAAAACTTGTTATATATATATATATATATATATATATATATATATATATATATATATATATATATATATATATATATATATATATATCTTTCTGTGATATATGTTGAGAAACTGAATCGCATATGTTAGAATAAAGAATTGTGATCAGTTACCGTACAATGATCATGTAAGTTTTTGTTTTTTTGTTGTTTTTATCTGTGTCTGTTTAAAGAATTTTTTTGTTCTTTTGCAGGTGTTCTTCTCTTGGTATATCCACTTCTCATTGCAGTTATATGGAAAATTGATGATGGACACGGATGATACAAGTCCGATGCTTTGCTGGTAATCCCTGTTTCAATTCTTTTTTATAAAGGTCATTTTTTATAATGTTTATGAGTTATAAATACGTGTGTGTATGTTAAGGTGTTTTTTTTCTGTTATACACAAACAGCAACACACATGCAGACACATAAAAAAAGTAACAAATAAATGATGTTTTGCGGAATATAGCATTATCCTTTCATAGCAGTGTACTTTAAGTTTTTGTCAATTATAGCATTGAACTTTTGTTCTCTCTCTCTCTCTCTATATATATATATATATATATATATATATATATATATATATGGTTAGAAATAACAGTAATATGAAACTTGCAAAGAGAAAGAGAAAAAGTCAACTCACTTGGTCAATTGCATTTTGCAGGCTGCACTTGATGTGTTCCCTGTAGAGCCACCACCAAAAGATAACAGGCTGATACAACATGAGAATGTGATTGTTGCTCCTCATTTTAGTGCTAGCACCATGGAAGCCCAGGCTTGTAAATTTTTAAAAACAATAACCCTCAATCCTTAAAGATACAAACTGTTTTGATTAATTTTTAAAGAAAATGATTCATTTTTTTTTGTATATAATCACTATGCAGGAAGGAGTTGCCATTGAAATTGCTGAAGCTGTTGTTGGAGCTTTAAGGGGTGAACTTGCAGCTACTGTAGTGAATGCTCCCTCTATCTCCATAAATAATGGTATGTACAATATCTAGTGCACGAGGTACAAGTATTGTAATTGTACTTACAGTCCAGTATGTGAATAGTCTATCTCCATAAAGATCTGGACTTACCTGAAAATAATCAAAAATTTATTTATTAAAATGGACTTTGAATAATGGAAGAATATTTTCATTTTCATAATCAAGAATCATTAATATTATTTATATTTTTATACCTGCCATCCTACTTCAATGTTGTTAAGACCTTGACCAAAAGAGCCACCTGAAATCCAAATTTGTGACAAATTGAATTCATTTGATTGTTGTATTTTTGGTTCCCAAACATTCATTGTTGCTTTAGCTCCATAGTATTTGTCCCCTTCCACATAATCATTAATATTATTTATATTTGTCTCTTTGGATCGTATAACTCCAGAATATGGGGTCCAGTAAACCACCATGAATTATGCAAATTACTCTGAAAAGTTCTTCTCCCATTGTTCCATTATCCCATTGTTCAACTCAACATACATGTTTGAAGTCTTTCATAATAATAATAATAATAATAATAATAATAATAATAATATGTAATTTAACACCTTTGGAATCTGCAAAGGGTATATATGTAATTTTAGTTGTAAGGTGATATCATACTAAATTACTAATTACTACAACATGTTACAACATGGTCAGAGACCCTTGGCGGTGATAACCGAATGTGTGATTGCAATTTAAGAGATGGATGATAACAGAAATTATGATAAAAGAAATTATGAGCTGCTTACCTTTGCTTTTTCTCTGATTTTTAATTCTTTTCTCTTTCTTGCATATAACCTATTTAAGAGACGGATATGTGGATCATTGGTCCAGATTCTCAAAGGTTCCAACTTTTCTTCCTGCAATAAACAATTTGCTCAAGGAATGTGTGATTGACAATAATAAATAAATAAATAATTTATTGGTGTTACCTCTGTAAGATCATCAGGGAGATGAAAAGTGTGACGTATTTCTTCAGGAGATGTTCCTTTTATCATGCGGGCAAGTGCACGGCTTGTGAGGTCAACCAGCGGTCTTAGACGGAGACTATCTGCACCAGATGTCAATTCGCATAACTTGTTTGTATCCAACCGAAATTATGATCTGCTTACCTCGATGTTGAAATGGCGTTCAATGAAATGGTAGAGGAGATGTTGATCCGAGCCCTAGAAATCGCACCAAAGGGGTGGGGGTTATTGATTAACAATGTTATACTGTAAAGGTGAAAGTGAACAAGATTGAGGAGAGGGGGAAAACGATTTTTAGTGTAATATGGAGAAGGTTCCTTCAAGCCTTAGAAGATGGCCAGAGACCCTTGGCGGTGAGAGATCGGAGGCTAGGTGGTGGTACCATAGAAAATGATTTTTAGTGTAATACGTAGCTTATAAGCATGCTTTGTGGTCGCCATGAGAGACTCTCTCAAGAATCTGATGAAAACGCAGAAAACCCTAGAACACAATCATTAACCGTTGCTTTCAAAATACCCAGATCTCCATATCCATACACATTTTCTGGGTATTCCGAACATCCCCTTTTTGAAAAGATAAAAGATCTCAAACCCTAGAACGAAATAATGCCAGTTGGCTCTCGTTTGAACAAAACCCCTACTGACAACTCAAAATTATGTGGAAGAAGAACAAAAAGCTACAAGATTCCCCTTTCAGGAGAGAAGAAGCGAAGCCATTCCCATTTCCATTCAAATTTGTGAAGAAAGAAAAGAAAATAAGGAGGGAGGGAGCGAAGCCATTCCCATTCCCATTTCCGACCCCACTTGCTTCTTTTTTCTTTGGAACCATCGTCGTTGCCTCATAACTTCGGAGATAGCGTGCCTACTGTTGCCTTGATCGATGTCGACGACCGGGAATGGTACCTAACAATGGTCAAAGTGTGAGGGAAGAAGAAGGTGGCAGTCAATGTCGGGAGGGGGAAGGAAGGAGCCAATAATTAGGGCAAGAAGGAAAGAAGAAAAAAGGAAGGCGAGGTTTTTAATTTTTTAGGATTTCATTTCCCCCTAGTTATTAAAGGATGGAACGCGCCTTGTATTAAAATTTATAAAGCGACACTCTTAGACGACACGCGTTTTATTATAGGTGCCCTCCGTGTTTTTTTTGGTTTTTATTCAGACACTAATTTAAGGGCACTCAGTAATGTGCGACATAAATCCTTCAATTTTTTGAAGAGATGACAATTTTTTAATGTCACTCTCTTTTGCGTAACATAAATCAATGAGTGTCGTGGTTTGCGCGTCGTAAAAGGGTATTTTTCTTGTAGTGAATAGAGACACCCGATTGAAACTCCTCCTAGAAGATTTAGGAAGAACCCATAAGCCAAACCAGAAAAAAGAAATGTTATTGTGAACTAATAATAATCTAAAGAGAAATAATAATAATATAGTAAGAAAACGGCGATGTTACATTGTTGATAGAAAAAGCAGAGCTAAAAGAACTAGAGACCTTTGGGGAAGATTTTTAAAGCATAGAATAATGGAGAAGAGTTATGGAAGAATGGCTCGATGCACTAAAAAAGTTAGACCCGTGAGTTCATAGCAAAACCACAAAATATGAAACCTATTTTTTGCAACTGGGTGTATAATGTTGGTATAATCCAGTAGGTTTGGAGACCATTTATGTTTTTATTTCCAGTTTATATAGTTTATTCATGTAGGATGTTCTCAAAGGCCATGTTGGTCATTTTCCCTTTTCTTTAGGAACTAGCAATTAAATGGTTTAGTGTTTCCACATTTCTAGCTGATTGATAGGAAAAGTAGAATGTAACATCATTTTTTTGAAGTAGTGAATATGGTAGAGGCCAGGGGAGAAGTAACTCAAACCGTGGGGGTCACTATGGTGGAGGATCACAGTCGAGTCGCAATGGAGGATGTAACACGAAAAGTCAAGACAAAATCACAGTGATGTGCTACAACTGTCAAGAACAAGGTCATTATGCAGCAGAGTGCAAGAACCCATGCAAAAAAAACATTTCAGGGAGCCAATTTGATGTAGAGAAACGATGATCAAGAACCTGCTTTATTGTAATCCGCATACAGTAAGGGTGAAGTGCATGAGGAGGTGTATTTGAATGAAAAGCGGGTGACTCCAAAACTAAGAAAAAATGGTGATGAAGCGACAAAATCCAAGATATTATACTTGGATAATAGGGACAACAATCACATGATAGGAGAAGAAGAAAAACTCTATGAAATAGACAAGACGATAAAAGGATAAGTTCGTTTTGGAGATGGATTAAGGGTGAGGGCAGAAGGAAAAGGGTCGATTCTCTTCTAATGCAAGAATGGAGAACAAAGGTTGTTGAGTGAAGTATACTATATCCCAATTCTATGCAACAATATCATAAGCTTGGGTCAACTAGCAGAAATAGGTGATAGAATCTTGATACTTGGGTCATTCTTATTGATCCATGATCAAACTGGAAGACTACTAATGAAAGTAAAACGATTAGAAAACATGATTGTACAAAATTACACTGGAAGATGTAAAGAAGACATGCTTGTTAGGAGAAGGAAGGGAGAAGATTGGTTATGGCATGGGAAGTTAGGGCACGTAAACTTCAGTGCTCTTAAACTAAAGTCATAGAATGTTGTGGTCCATAGGTTACCCCAAATTATCAATCCATCTCTTCTGTGCGAATGGTGCTTGGCTAGAAAACAAACACGGATGTCATATCCACTACAAGCCACGTATAAAGCAAGCAAGAAACTCGATTTTGTTCACGGAGATCTTTTTGGTCCCATTACACCTGCAACGACATCAGGATATAGGTACTTTCTGCTTCTAGTCGACGACTTTAGTCGTGTGATGTGGATATACCTAATGAAGACAAAGGATGAAAATGTAACACCCGTGTTCCAGGTTGGTTAATCCTTTTATCGTCAAGGATTAAAGATGGGGTTTTGAAGAAAACATTGTGCCACGATGTGGTGCAAGGATACCCACGATATGGCCATGTCGGAAAGGAACGCACATTTTATGGAGCCACCATGGCGTGACGTAAGGCCTCCACGGCGTGGCAGCTGTTCAGGTCCAAGCCTATATATATTTAGGGTTTCTCCTATATTTAAGCATCTTAACCCCCCATTCTAGGTCATCTTCTTCAGCCTCCATTCCTTCATTTCGAAACCCTAGCCTCTCATCCATGGAAATGAGCTTGGTGGCTTGATCTTGAGGTTAATGTTCTCTTTTAGTGAAACTTGAAAAAGAAAGAAGTTAATCTTGGCGCAAGGAAGCAAGGAACAAGCTTGAATCCAACATCTTCTCCACATTTTTGAGTTATTGGAGGTATAAAGTTCATATCTTGACCTTTGTGTTTCTTGTTTGATGTTTGAGCGCATTTTGGATGTTTTGGTCCAATTCTTGGATGCTCTTGGGGTTTGAGGAACTCCAAAGCTTGATATGGTTCTCTCATGGTCATGAACTTCTTAGTAAGTGAGAAAAAGGTCTTAGCCTGAGTGTTATTCATCCCATGTTTGAGTTTTTTGTTATATTAAGTGCTTGGTGGGCTTAGGGCTCATGATTATACTGTTTGATGAAGTCTTAATGGATAAAGTTGGAAGCTTTATCCAGTAAGTCATTGAGAAGGGGTAGATCTGAAGTTTTGGATTTAGATCTGTAAGGATTAAGTTTTTAGTGAAGAAATGACACTTCAGACAGTTTCCCACAGCGTGGTGTAGTTTGATACTCGACTGTTTTGTCCTGGCATGGCCACGTCATAGCCAAGGAAGTCCATAACATGCAATGGTATGTATGTTGACTGTTTAACTTTGACCATTGACCGTCGACTTGTTGTCTATGTAATACTTGTATGTATGTTTAGCAGCTGAGTGTGGGCGGAGCCCGTATCTCACAGTTAACCGAGTGTGGGCGGGGCCCGTATCTCGTAGTTAGCCGAGTGTGGGTGAGGCCCGTATCTCGTAGTCAACGGAGTGTGGGTGGGCCTCGTATCTCCTAGTTAGCGGTGTGTGGGCGGGGCCCAAATGTTTAGCATGGGATTTATATACTATGATATTGTTGACAGATGTTATGATGTTTTGAGATACACTACTTATGTTTTATGAGATGATTTGGATGATTATGGTTTTATTTATAATTTAAAATGAAATTTTTGGACTGTATTTTTAGAATGTTCCAAGTTGGTATCGGAGCCTTGGTTTGAGGGATTCGGGAACACTCTCGGGTGTGTCTGAACTCAAACTGAGGACTTGGTACAAAAATTTCAAAAGAAAATCATTTTTATAAAAACAATTTTGAAAAGAGAAAAAGAACTTTGAAAAGAGAAAAGGGTGTGGTTCATGCAATCACCCGAGCTCAAGTAAGTACTCCCAAATTACCCATACAAGTTTATGTTAAGATATATTTATGAGAACTGCATGCTGGATTAGGGCTAAGGATATAGGGATGATGCCTTATGTGCCTATTATATGTATATTGGCTTTATGAACTGCATGCTAGTACATATTAGTCAGTGATATGATGACCTGATTAGGATATGCTTGAATATGTTTACTCAATGCTCGAATGTTGCTTGCTTTATGTTTTTAGGAGTTCTAGTTATCTTTTGCTAACTAGTAAACGAATATTTTAAGTTACATATTGCGAGGACTAAATAATTTCAGAACGTTAGGTCTACCTCTATTTCATAGCTCTAGTTTGAGTCCAACCGTTGTAGGGTAGGATCTCTCATTTCGAAGAATGATCTCGTCTTAGTGATATGTAATGATATTCACGAGCTAGTTAGAGGGAGATAGCATGGACTTCTTATGCAGCTGATGGCGGAGAGTGGGTTGGTGATTACCCTAGGGCAAGCCTAGGATGAGATTAGCAGAGAGCAGTA
The DNA here is from genome assembly GCF_002870075.4 of Lactuca sativa. Lineage (NCBI taxonomy): Eukaryota > Viridiplantae > Streptophyta > Magnoliopsida > Asterales > Asteraceae > Lactuca > Lactuca sativa. The sequence continues at coordinate 77,328,064 of NC_056625.2, forward strand.
GCAGTAGAAGGGACTTGGTGGAGTCAAGGCAGTTCTTTAGGAAAGTACGGATAGATGTGGAAGGTAGTATGGGACCATACTACTGAAAGCATATGACTTATACTCGAATCAAGGAAGGCTGAGATGAACCCAAGAAACTTTTAGTATGTGATATCCATCGAGTTATGATGTGTATACTGATGTTTGTTATGGTGTATTTTCAGTATGGTGACGCTACGCACTAGGCCAGTCGGCAATTCAGGTGACGATGAGGGATAAGGCTCTAGTTCTGGAGTCGGGCATCTTGACGAGCAGATAAGAGAGTTCATTTCATCTAAGGTCATGCGCAATATTTTAGACCAGACTCCTATGATCTTCGGTACGATCAAGGAGGGTATACTTAAGCATTTGGATGAGAGACTAAGTGCATTCTGTACCGAGGTGACGACTATGATGAGATCGCGCACGCTGACGTTCAGGGAGTTCCGAGCTTGCGGAGCTCCAGACTATCATGGGGCTTGGGACCCCATTGCTAGAAGCAGGTGGTTGGCTGATGTCACCAATGCTTTCTGTACGAGCCGATGTCCCGAGGGGGACATGGTCCGACTTGCTTCCTATCTTCCGAAGGACATGGCACGTGACTGGTGGGAGGAGGTCGGACATGACATCAGAGAAGATGCAGCTCTCGATGCGATGAATTGGAGTGACTTTTCAGCCAGGTTCAGGGCCGAGTTTGCACCTGTGATTGAGGTGCAACAGCTTTCTAGGGAGTTCCAGGATCTCCGACAGACGACTGAGACGGTGACGGAGATCACCGCTATGTTCAAGGAGAGGGACCTTCTCATTCCGTAGTATGTGGCAGACGAGGAGATGAAGAAGGCCTAATATCATGAGATATTAAGGAGTGATATCTGGCAGTTTGTGAGCCGATCCAGCTACAAGACGTTGGAGGATATGATTGTCAGGGCTAGAGAGATGGAGAGGAAGAGGAAACTCGATGCTGCATCTAGTGTGGAAGGCTCGAGCAAGAAGCCCAAGGTAGATTCCTGAGGGAAGGGCCAGCAGGGCTGAGGCTACTGCAGCAAGTGTGGGAGATCACATGAGGGGAAATGCAAGGCTGGTAGTTCGGGTAGCTTCAAGTGCAGTCGAACTAGTCATGTTAGCAGGGACTGTACTGCTACCACCACTACCCCGACAATATCTGATCTGATTTGCTTTCAGTGTAATCAAAGGGGCCATAAGTGGTCCCAATGTTTGAGTCTAGAAGCATCAGCAATCCAGGTGATGATACCCACTCCTGCTACCTTGAGGATTACTGACGGCCGCCAGGGCCGAGAGTAGGCACTAGTGGCGAAGAGCAGAGCTTTCCAGTTGACCGCAGAGGAGGCATGTGCAGCACCCGACGCCATGAAGGGTATGCATCTCTCCTTATATCTTTACTTATATTGATTCTTGCTTATGTTTTTGTGTTTCATTTTAGGATCATTCCTTGTGAACGGTATATATACTCTGGTATTGTTTGATTCGGGGGATACCCGATCTTTTGTTTCGCTCGCGCTCAGCAAGCGATTCGTAGGGGCTCCGGGGGACCTAGATTACCCACTTGATGTGGAGATAGCAGAAGATAAGACTGTTCAGGTTGTGAGGGTTCATCAAGGATGTACACTGTAGTTGTTCGATGAGTAGTTTTCCGTGGATTTGGTCCTTATTCCCCTGCGAGGGAATGAGGTTATAGTTGGTATGGATTGGTTGATCCCCAATGGGGCGTTCATCGATTGCAAGCAATAGCTAGTGAAAGTTCGGACTCCTAGTGGGGAATGGTTAGTGATTCAGGGTGAAAGGCCGTAGGGTGGACCGACTCTATGTTTAGCAGCAAGAGCGAGACGCTACCTTCAGCAGGGTTGCTCGGGTTATGTCGCGTATGTTATGGATACCTGGGATAAGGGTAAGGCGATAGTGGATGATGTACCGGTCGTGCGAGAGTACCTGGACGTATTCTCGAAGGATTTTCCTGGGATACCTCCGGAGAGACAGGTTGAGTTCAGGATTGACCTAGTCCCTGGTGCGGATCCGATAGCCAAGGAACCATATCAGTTGGCTCTTCTCAAGATACATGAGTTGTCTACATAGTTGCAGGAGTTGTTAGACAAGGGTTTCATCAGACCGAGCAGTTCACCTTAGGGACCCCCGATCCTATTTGTGAAGAAGAAGGACGGGTCACATTAGATGTGCATAGACTACCGGGAGCTGAATAAGGTAACGGTGAAGAGTTGTTATCCCCTCATGAGGATCGATAATTTGTTTGACCAACTACAGGGTGCATCTTGGTTCTCCAAGATTGATCTGCGATCGGGTTATCACCAGATGCGAGTCAAAGAAGAGGATGTGTAGAAGACAACTTTTAGGATTCTCTATGGTCACTATGAGTTCGTGGTGATGTCATTTGGGCTCATCAATGCTCCTGCCGCGTTCATGGACCTCATGAACCGCGTGTGCAGACCGATGTTGGATCGGTCTGTTATAGTCTTCATCAATGATATCTTGGTTTATTCCAAGACTTAGGAGCAGCATGAGGAGCACTTGAGGAAGGTGCTGGAGACTCAAAGGAGGGAGAGACTTTTCGCAAATTTCTCCAAGTGTGAGTTCTGGTTGCATGAGGTGTAGTTTCTGGGGTACCTTGTCAACTAGAAGGGTATTCTGGTCGATCCGGCCAAGATAGAGGTTGTGATGCAGTGGGGGATTCCGAGGTCTCCAAATGAGTTTCGGAGTTTCCTAGGTCTAGCGGGTTATTACCGAAGATTCATCTAGGATTTCTCCAGGATCCATGTACCTTTGATCCAACTGACCAAGAAGTCGGTAACTTTTTGCTGGGGGCCTGAGCAGCAGACAGCCTTCGAGACTCTTAGATAGCGTTTATGCGAGGCACTGATTCTGACTTTACCAGAGGGCACCAATGAATTCGTAGTTTACTGTGACGCTTCGATCACAGGCATGGGTGCGGTACTAATGTAGCGGGGTCATGTGATAGCATACGCTTCGAGGCAGTTAAAGCCTCACGAGGCGAACTACCCGATGCATGATTTGGAGTTGGGGCTGTGGTTTTCGCCCTCAAGATTTGGCGGCATTACCTCTATGGGGTTCGTTGTACTATTTACACAGACTACAAGAGTTTGAGGTACCTAATGGATCAGCCGAATCTGAATATGAGGCAGCGTCGGTGGTTAGATGTGGTGAAGGACTACAACTGCGAGATCCTTTACCACCTGAGTAAGGCCAATGTCGTGGCTGATGCTCTGAGCCGCAAGGAAGTGGCGGCTTTGATTCGAGACATATGTCTGAGTATGATAGTGATTACTCCATTGTCGGAATACATCCGAGAGGCGCAGGTCGAGGGTATGAAGGAGGAGCACTAGAAGTGTGAGCGGATCATAAGCCAGGTGGCCTCATTTGACTATGACAGTCGGGGGCTGTTGACCTTGCATGGGAAGGTCTGGGTTCCGTACTGGGCTGGAATACAAAAAATTATGATGAATGAGGTCCACAAGTTGAGGTTCTCCATCCATCCCGGGGCAACGAAGATGTATCGGGATCTTCGCCCTAAATACCAGTGGCCCTGCATGAAGAGGGACGTAGCTTGGTACGTAGAGCGGTGCTTGAATTGCATGAAAGTCAAGGCTGAACACCAACAACCACATGACAAGATTCATCCGTCATACATTACCGTGTGAAAATAGGAGGATATCACCATGGATTTCATCACCAAGCTTCCCAGGACCGCACATGGAGTAGATTTGATATGGGTCATCATTGATCGGTTGACCAAGAGTGCTCCTTTTATTCCGATCCAGGAGTGTATATCGGCTGAGAAGCTAGCTGAGATCTACGTGCGTGAGGTAGTGGCACAACATGGAGTGGCTGTCTCGGTGGTGTTAGACCGAGATGTTTGTTTCACTTCCTGATTTTGGAAGCGGTTTCACGAAGATATGGGTACTCGTCTCCACTTCAGCACCACTTTCCACCCTCATACATATGGGCAGAGCGAGAGGACGATTCATAATCTTGAGGACATATTGCGCGCATGTGTGTTGGATTTCGGTGGCAGTTGTGATACGTATCTTCCGTTAGCAGAATTTTCGTATAACAAAAGCTACCACTCTAGCAAAGATCGACCTCCCTTTGAGATACTCTTCGGGAGAAAGTATAAGACCCCAATCTGTTGGGGTGAGGTCGGTCATAGGGTCATGGGGAGTACTGAGGTAATACTCAAGACCACTGAGAGGATCTAGCAGGTCCGGAGCAGGTTCCAAACTGCTCAGAGTCGGCAGAAAAGATATGCCGACAAGTGTTGTTCAGACTTGGAGTTTCAGGTGGGCGACATGGTCCTCCTGAAGGTTTCACCTTAGAAAGGTGTCATCCAGTTCAAGAAGCGGGGCAAGCTAGGCCCCAGATACATCAGTTGGTTCAAGGTTTTGTCTCAGGTGGGCTGGGTCGCGTAACGTTTGGATCTTCTAGCAGAGCTCAGCCAGATCCACAACACTTTCCATGTTTCTCAACTGCGGAAGTGCTTAGTGGATGACTCAGCGGTTGTGCCTTTAGAGGATATTCAGGTTGATGATAGCCTGAATTACATCGAGAGACCAATAGCTATTCTTGACAAGAAGACGAATGAGCTGAGGAACATGAGGGTTGAGCTGGTGAAAGTGCAGTAGCAGCACCGCAAGGGCTCAGAGTGGACCTGGGAGCCCGATGAGGAGATGAGGGAGCACTACCCGGAGTTGTTTTCAGATGCATCAGACTTCGAGGACGAAGTCTGATTTAAATGGGGGAGAATTGTAACAACCGTCACTTAAGGTAATAATTATTTAATATTTCTTTAGTTAATTGTTGGGATAAGTATTAAATAGATGGATTATTTGAGTGGACCATTAGTGAGTGGGCCGAATAGTTGGGCTGCCCAGAAGACGTATGCTAGGCGTAGCCTTGGCGTATGCGGGGCCTAGAGGAACATTGGATGCGGGGGACGCATGCACGTTCACACAGCATACGTGAGCAGATTCCAAACTCGAATTTTTAGGGTTTAAGCCATATAAATACAACATTATGACTCAAACCTAGCCTCCTTACCAGCCTCTCAACCTCATAAAACCCTTTCATACTTCATCCTTGTGTGTTTTGGCCTTGTGAAGCTTACTTTGGTGATTTAGAGCTTGGAAGAAGAAAAGAGAAGTTGGAGAAGAAGAACTTGAGTATCTTGAGCTCAAGGATCTGAGATTATCTCACCATTTGGTACTCATTGGAGGTATAAAGCTTTCAACTTTCCTTATGTATGCTTGGATCTAGTGTAGTGATGTTTTGGGATCTTTTTAGTCCCAAGAAAGGATCTTTATGACTCAAACTCATTTTTAGGTCTAAGGTTGCCATCCTTAGTGATATATGAGTCCCATAAGCAGTAAAGTTTCGATCTTTAAGGCCCATTTGTGACCATGCATGAGATCTAGCGATTTCCATGGAAGTTAGTTGCTATATTCCAAGTTTGGGTTTATTTGGTGGGTTGCAAGCCTCCATGTAGTCGACTTTATGAATTAAGACATGCTAACGGACTCAGATCTGTAATATGGGCTTAAGGTCTTAATAAAATAACCATTTTTGAAGTATGTTGGGCATACACGCCAATACGTGCATCGTACAAGCCATGCAAGATGTACGTGTAGCGTACATAGGAGTACGTTCAGCGTACTCTCAGGATTTGGGCTTCATGTCTTTTGGGCCTCGGATTGGGCCAAACCCTTGGACTTAGCAATTATTGGGCCTTAATAGGCCATCAGAAGTCATATAATGGACCAAGGACATGTTTGGGCCTAAGGGAAGGCTCGTTTGAGAAGTTGGGCCCAATTTAGAAAATTGGGCCATTATTGGGTTTGGAAAGATTAGATGGAAATGGGCCTAGGCTATGGTCCAAATTAGATCAAGGGGTAAAATAGTCATTTTACCCTAAGGAGGATTATTGTGTTTTGACTAAGTGTCATTGTGATAATGATAGTCGGGGAGTCGCGGGAGCAGCCGATAGAGATTCCTTACCGAGAGATTCAGTAGCCAACATTGTGAGGTGAGTTTTCCTCCTGGTTGAATGGGTCGAAGGCACCAAGTTCGGCCTGTATATATTTTGATTAGTAGCTGAGTGTGAGTGAGGCCCGTATTTGATAGATAGTCGAGTGTGGGCGGCGCCCGTATCTCATAGCATTATTTGAGTAAGGATATAGGATTGATTGATCGATTTGATTATACTTGTTGTCTATGTGATACTTGTATGTATGTTTAGCAGTTGAGTGTGGGTGGGGCCCGTATCTCATAGTTAGTTGAGTGTGGATGGGACCCGTATCTTGTATTCAGCGGAGTGTGGGCGGGCCCGTATCTCCTAGTTAGCGGAGTGTGGGCGGGGCCTGTATCTCCTTGAGTGTGGGCGGGGCTCGTATCTCCTAGTAGCATGATTATTTGTATGGTATGTGGTAGTTTGGGGAAACTCACTAAGCTTTGTGCTTACAGTTTATAATTTTGGTTTCAGGTACTTCCGGTAGCAAAGGGACGGGCTCGGGATGATTGCAGTGCACACACCATATGTTCAGCCTGGGATTTTTATACTCTGATATTGTTGACAGATGTTATGATGTTTTGAGATACACTACTTATGTTTTATGAGATGATTGGATGATTATGGTTTTATTTATAATTTAAAATGAAATTTTTAGACTGTATTTTTGGGATGTTCCAATGAAGGAAATGAATCAAGAGTTTGAAATTAGTGATCTGGGGTTGCTGACATATTATATGGGTATTAAAATTTCACAAGGAGAGCATGGAATAAGCTTGAAGCAAATCGGTTATGCAAAGAAACTACTAGAGAAGACTGGTATGCTAGAGTTCAACCCAACAGAGACCCTAATGGAGCACAATCTCGAACTCACCAAAGATGAAAGTGGCTGACCATTAAATGCCACTGAATACCGAAACATAGTGGGTGGGATGATATATTTGTGCCACACACGACCAGACATCTCTTACACTGTTGGAGTTGTAAGTCGGTTCCTCGAGAGACCCACCGAACAACAAAATCAAGTTGTGAAAAGAATCCTAAGGTACATAAAAGTAACCCTCAACCTTGGTTTGGTATACACACAAAGCAAAGAAAAAAATGCACATAATAGCATACTCTGATAGCAATCATGCGAGAGACATGAATGGCAGGCGAAGCACAGGTGGCATGGCATTTTCCTTGAACAAAAATATGGTGAAATGGAGCTCTCAAAAGCAACAGTGTGTTGCACTTTCTTCATAGGAGGCAGAATTCATGGCTGCAAGCATCTAGTTTTCCATGGACATAACAAGCATATAGATACTCGCTTTAATTTCATTAGTGAGTGCATTAAATGAGGAGATGTCAATGTTAAGTTTATTGCAAGTGTGGAACAACAGGCTGACAATCTCACAAATCCACTTGCAAGGAACAAGATCAAGGAGATGGGGAACATGCTTGGAATGAAGAGCTTCTAGCATTCTAGATTAGGGGGAATTTGTTGGTATAATCCAAAAATATTGGGGACAATTTATGTTTACATTTCCAGTTTATTCATGTAGGACGTTTTTAAAGGCCATGGTGGTCATTTTCCCTTTTCTTTAGGTACCAACAATTAAGTGGTTTAGTGTTTCCACATTTCTACCTGATTGATAGGATAAGTAGAATGTAACGTCATTTTTTTGAAGTAGTGAGAAAACCTCAGAAAATTATCCTAATCTCGTTTTTGCACTCTGTTCTCTCTGATCCTCTTTGTAAAGCAGCAAACACCAGCGCCTCCACCTTCATACAAGTTAAATCAGTTGTGTTTGTCAACCATTGAATTTGAGTAAAGATTAACAGTTATGGCAACACAAGAAAGGATCACTTGGATTATGCAACTTTTAAAAGAGTTGAATAAAACAATAAAATGATATTCCTTTATATTGTCACAATATGTGGACAATATAGTTGGTGGAAAATATGGTGTTCCATGATGCTAATTTCGATATAATCAGAATATAAACAGAGAAGCCATAAATAAAATAGCATGATTCAACCATGGATCATTGTTCAACAACTAATAGCAGCTAACTATTTATCATGGGGTGCCGATTAGGAATATCTTTATGATGTCAAGAAGATTAAGGATCCAAAATGGAATTTTTCTAATATAATCGCACCCCTTGGCTTCAATCAAAAAAACAAAACTCCTTCGTCTTACTTAGTGCGCAAGGACGTCGCAAAAACGCCCCAATGGTTTGCCTTCTTTGTGTCGTCAAAGTTGAAAGAGGAAGTGAGGAGAGGGAGAACAAATTAGAGTTGCAATGGGGGCTCCTTCGGTCATGCCTCCATATATAGGAAGAGAAAGAAGATTAAAGAGTCTTTCTTAACCTTGAAGGTTTGCTCAATTATGGTGGTTAACAGACACAACTATTGTGTTTTGCTAAGCCATGATTTATAGTTATTTCATTGATGAATCAATAGATAGAACACTAATCCCTCTTATTTTAATTATTTATTAATTTCTAGTTATTTGACAAATAACAAATTAATTACTCTAACTAGTTATTTTTGTTTTTCTATTTGAGTCAATTTTGTAACACAAATATGCTCATATAATTAATTATTGTGTCGTTAACTTGTTTTGTCAGTTTACATATCTCGAATCATGACTCCACCTCTACTAATCCTTTTTGTTTCTTCAAACCAAATTAGAAATCCTAACATCCCATACACTTTCATACATTGTCTTAAAGCCATTAGGCGCAAAAAGTTCACTTCTCTTACGTTCTTTTTATCTATTTTAGCGGTGCAAAAATATAAATAATATAAATAATATATATATATATATATATATATATATATATATATATATATATATATATATATATATATATATATATATATATATATATATATATATATATATATATATAATCCTTGATTTTGCTTGACCTTAGTCTTCATCTCAAATTATCTCTACCTTTACCCAGTACCAACATGACAAGGTGTGAAGAAAAAAAAATTGATAGGCATATGTGGGTGATATTAATGGTGATAGAAGTAGAATCCATTCAATTTATTGTCACATGAGTTTTTATCTTTTATTTATTTTCCATCTTTTGAACCCACCCACAACATATGAAAATGATATATTTTCCAATCCACTCAACTCATACAATTTTTAATTTTAAAATAAACATAAAATAATAAGCATCATACAAAACTAATTTATAAAATATTAAAAACATACAAAAGTAATTCACAAGCTAATTTAAAAACATATAAAACTATTTTGGTATAAGTCGTAAAAAAAAAATACAAATAATCAATGCACTAGTTGAAAATATGTACACCGGAAGTGGTCCATTATTAACCTGTCTTGCTCAACCCGCTGAAGGAGGAGTAAGTTTCCCGGCGGTACCGCTACCCCATCTTACACTATTTTGTCCGCCCTAAGTAGTGGGACAGTGAGAGTTTTAGCAAGCTTATTGTTAGGCAACATCTTTGGACCGACCCTTTGAGCGTATACACGTCCCCATCGTATATACACGGTAGACTTATTGTAATGTGAGGTCATCCTAGCTGGTGCATTGTCGTCCTTAGTTGTTTGAAGTGTTTCTATACTATTAATCCCATATGAACTTTGACTCCTAAATGCACTCTTTAGTTTCAAAAATGTCAAGGTAGATTCATGGTTGCATGGCAACGTGATTAATTGCACCCTAGGATGCTATTTGTACTTAAAGGCGATCACTTTTGTTTTTGTATCCCTCTATGGTTTTATTTCTTTGATTTCGAGGTTTTGTCATTAGTGGGTGTACCTAGGCATTATTAGTGAAGGGGATGATCGAGGAGGGATGGGAACTAGGAAGAGGGAGATTCAGGGTGTCACATGTTGTGGGGGAAGAAATCGCTGGTGTAGGGAAAGGGAGTTAAATCATAAAAAGTTGATGTGGCATTTTTTTTTTATCATAGATAATTAAAAAAACTCCATATTACCTTGCAAAAGTCATGTGTTTAGTAATATGCAGAAAATATCGTTGCATATAAAACATGATTGAAAAAGTCATTATGTTATGTTAATTTTTAGCAAAAATTCCACTACATTTACACTAAGTCGTAAGGATGGCAATTTTCGACTTTTTTGACCCGCAACCCGTCAACCCGTTCATTATACGGGTCGTGTTCGGGTTTGCAAAAAATTTTGTCGGTTGACCCATGAACCCATTTATTTTATTAGATTAAAAGAATTATATATATATATATATATATATATATATATATATATATATATATATATATATATATATATATATATAATGATTGGTCCAGAATCAATCCTACAAACACACAATAGATAGTAAAAACATTTGAACCTAACTATATATATATATATATATATATATATATATATATATATATATATATATATATATATTAAATAAAAGAGAAAATAAGGACTGATAAGTAAATATGTGATATTTAGATTTTTTTTCCTGTGACCCACGGACCCGATTCTACCCCACAAACCTAATTATAGCCCACAAACTCAAATCTGGTTCACAAACCCTTATACTTAAATATGTTATACAGATTGACCTGTCTATAGTTAATCTGGGTTAGGGTTTAGCAATACGACACAAATATTTATATAAATTGTGTCTAGATTAAGTTTTTATGACCTGTCAACCCGAATCGAACTCGAGACAATTGTAACCCTAATAACTTATTAGCCAGGGATATATATAAAAAACTATATATATCAAACTTAAACTATAATAATGCCAAAAAGTCAAAAAGTCAAAACTCAAAAAAGAAAACTTAGTTGTCATAGGTAGATGTTGGAATAGCTCTTTACCCAATTTGGAAAGTACAAGTTCCAAGCCTCATGGTATTACTTCCAACCAAATAGATTCGACCGTTTTATCATGTGAAAAAACATAGACCAGATTTATAGGAAGTCCCGTATCAGTTAAACTACAGAATCTTGCAAAAACCCATGACAATGGACACCTTTCAGTTAATAAAATATAAATATGAAAAATCTTGGCTGAAATAATGAGAATTTACAGTTATGAAATGAATAAAATTTACAACATGTATGTTGACATTCAATAAAACGACCCATTTTTCACCACAAAAAAACAGGTGGCAAACGAATTCAAAGCCGTTTTTGTTTTTTGCTTAAACTTGGATGAAATCGCCATGTCCACATCATCAAGAACGCAAGAAGTCCAACACCAACAGATGACCATAAAATTACAAGCCATCTAGGCATTGGAGTAGGAAAAAGACCTAAAAAAAACTTGATTCATAACATATCCATATATATATTCCAAAGTATTATACGAATATAATCATGTCATCAAAAACTCACCATGCCCAAATTTGATGCAAATAAGTAGTTCAATGATGCAAATTGCAAGCGAAAGCCAACAAAAAGCTCCAACCTTTTTCACGGGTTTTCTGAAAAATGACCAAAATTACAAAAATTAATACACATTTTTACATCAAAGTATATGAATGAAATTGGTACAAAAAGTGAGCAAAATTAATTACCGGTCTTGTAGGTAAGAATTATACTCCCGAACTGTAGGAATTGCAATAAGCCACCAAAGAAGCAATCGATAAACAATAATGGGGTTTCGAGGTGGGACCCACAGGCAAAATTTGAGAAAAAACGTGTTGAGTTCAACGGTCAAGAACACAATGCAAAGGGTTAAAACTTGAATGAATCGCCATGGATCGAGAAACGGATGCCATTCGTCTTTGTCCCAATTTGCTGGAGTAAATTGACCTAATGTTCGTTTTACCTGGTATACAGATATCCACTGGTCAACAGACTGACACTGACACTGACACTGACAATGACCTTGATAGGACTGGAAATATAAACTTACTTTGCCCAAAATATTTGGTTGACGGCTTATTCCAACCCACTCGTATGTTTTACCATCAAAATAACGAACCGTATGCATCCCTGCCCAAATACCTACAAATAAAATAAATGTAAAAATAAAATTTTAACACAAATTATTAAATATGCATCTAAATGAAAGTATAAACTTCTTAATTTAAGCATCTCACCTAACCAATTGCAAATCAATATATCAAGAACAATGCTGTCCCACCAACACTCATTAAAATTTGGCAACATATGGCGAAATGTTAGCTGAGGAAAGAATATAAATTAAAGCATTATATTTTCAGAAAAAATTGATTTCTAAGATTAAGAAACTGGATTAATTGAATTTGAAAATTGGACCTCCATTAACTCGAATCCGATTGATAATACCCATAAAAGTGGTTGATTACGGATCATTATTGCCTTTGCCCACCACCCGAATAAATGAGCAGGAACAAATTCATCAAAAAGTGTTTCCTGAAACGCCAAAAAAATTTTAAGAAAAAATGTAAAAAAAATAAAATTGAAGAATATAAAGGTTTGAAGATTGTGAAAGAAGAAATCATACATAAACATTTATAAACCTGTTAGTGGGATTATTGGGTACATATATTCGACAATCAGCACCATATGATCTTTCTGGAAGTTCTGAAAAAAAAAACATCAAATTACAAATATAAAATCATAACATGATGAAAACTCCTCAAATTAATTAATTAATCAATTAAATTTTCATATGGGATATAAAGAGTTACCAACACCAAGATCAGGATGGAGATACTTCATGAATTGCCTAGCATCATCGCGATTCTAAAAACCAAAAAAAAAATGATTTTGTATAGGGGTAAAAAGGTAAAAACACAAAATATACTAACCTGAAAAAGCAAAAATGTTAATGCTACAAGGTAAATAACAGCCATGCCATGAACTAGACGCCAAATTGCAGGATGTGGCCTAATTAATAACCTATTTATAAGATCATACACATAAAAATGTTAATTGCCTTATAAAAAAAATTAAAAAGTATGTTATTAAAAAATATAAAAAAGTAACTTACGTTGAAGGAGCTTGAAGCAAACAGTAAGCTAGAAAAACTGCAATCATTGCCCATATGCCCCTTTTATTTTGCAATAAACATTAACATTTGAATATTACTTTCTTTAAAGAATCATGCAAAAAGAAATCCAAAAAGGATTCACCTTTTGACAGATGTTACAATATCATCTGATGGATTGCTTTCCGGATCAACAACTCCACTAGCCCAACTGAGAAACAGATTTGAAAATTAATTAATAACTGAAAAAGAAAAGAAAATGAAAATGAAAATGATACTTACATCAGAAAACATGAGCCTATGAATAAAAGTGTAATTGTTCGAGGTTTGTAAGCCCAAGCTGTCCATGGATCGAGTTCTTCATCAGAAATGGATGTGCTCACTTCATGACTTTGATGGGCAATATAGTCTTTTCTCCTTCCACTCTTTAGACCATTAGACTCCATAAAAATGTTGTGTTATTAGCTTACCTTGATCACTGCAAATGGTGTAAATATTCAAACATGTAATACAGTGAATAAAAAACAAGAAACCAAGATTTAGGTTACAGCAATTGCAAAAGCTTTTCTGAATGTTTAAGTTTCTTTTGTTTATAAAATCTTGCTAATTCGACACAGTTCATATGTTATGTGTGTGGATCTCATCTTGATTTCAACTTAATTAACAAAACCAGAACACAAGTCACAATCACATCATTCATATTCGAATATGCCAATTAAACGATACCCACAAAATAAACAGATCAATTTCAAAAACTAATCGGATTAAGTAATCATGTTTAAATTCAATGAGTTAATCAGAGACAAATCTTCTGAATTGACATGATTATATGCAAATCGTAGAAAGTTCTGCCTCTCACCTCATTAGCAATCGTTTTTCCCAAAAACAATAATGAAAATAAACATAAAGTAAGCATATCAATTCAACAATAATGACTAAAATCCGGCTACAATCATATGGAAATCAAATCTCAGAGTCAAACTCTCGAGACATAATTACTATTCAATTATCACACAAACGTAACGTGTTATCAACAAAACCAATACACCCCACTTAAATTCACCATCCGATATCGGAAACCCACATCAGATATAAAAGAAAAAGGCAAAATTAATGGCGAAATAAGAAGAGGAGATGCATGAAAATGGCGAAAGAATGTACAGAGAGATGAGAAAAAAAGTACATACGCATAACGAGAAGAGATGAGTAAGGAAAGAGTGATTGAGCCCTAGTGGTGAGACTGAAAGAAAAGGAAAGAGGGATCCTTAGCCGTCCGATCTTGGAGAAAAAGAGTTGAATGATGGGAGATTTCGAGAAGAACTGGAAGTTTGTATTGATGGGAGGAGATGCGTTATATGTAGTCTGTGAAAAGATTCTTGATAAATTTGAGTATGCGCAGTGGGAAGGATTTGTATGTATATGTATTGCGGCGTCAGTGAGAGGAAGTACGACTGGTCAAAGGGATGGAGAGCTTGTAAAATATAATAAGGGTGATTTTATAATTTATATACCCTAGTTGCGGGTCATTAATTTTCAAAAGATATTTACAATAAAATACAAAATAAATAATACTATAAAAGTATAAATTTATTTTTATTAACATTAAGATATAATTTTTTAATATTATAATTATTATGTGGTTTTTTTTTTCTATTTTACTCGTTCAGTGGAACATTATATAATGTTTTTAATCTATGAGAACTTAGATCTATCCTTACCTTATAACAGCAAAACATTACACATTTGATATGATATTTTTTGTTAATCGATATTTATAATGGCCATTGTGAACATGGGCAATAGAAATAACTTACACGATTTGGAATGTCTTATGAACCACGTCTTAGCAGAAAAATTGGTCATAGAATCTACTCTGCTTAGATAATAGACGAGTATGCTATAAATTACATATCATTATATTCGACAGATATTTATGCTTATAATCTTCACTCAAACCAAGAGAAATATCTATTGCTCAAAATCCACAGATTACATCTCCAAGCACATCATTTATATCATTATATGTGATGTATGGATAAAAATTTATGTGATTCCATTCTTAAATGGATTTGAATTGCCAATGAGGGACTAGCGCAATTGTTAGAGGTTTTGCCTCTTATATTAGAGGTTTTGCTTCTTATATTGGAGGTTCAGGCTTCTAATATGAGCGTTGACGAATTCTACTAACTTGTAATATCAACTTCTAAACCCTAACTAACTGTTTAAAATATGGATTTAAATTATACATTAGTTTTTTTTAAACGGCCGAATTTTATATAAAAAACTGGCAAGATTGTAACACCCGGTTTCGGGTCATTTCTTAACTTAGGATTGTCGACTGAAATTCGATCATGAAAAGGGATTTGGCTTGAGGAAGGAAAGCTTAGATGATATTTTCATGTTTATACACATTTTTAGGTAATATTTATTTACGTTTTTATTAATATTTTGGTTATTTGCATAGAATTATGATACTTATAAGGATAAATTGTAATTTGCAGCCAAAGTAAGACATTTTCGAAGTAAGGGACCAGAATTGACAATATTTGGAACTTTGGAGGCTCGAAGGGAATAAGGATAAAAATTTCCACCAAAAAGACGTGTTCACGACGTGAGTAACTTGATGCTCACGACGTGAATCGATTGTTCCAGAAGATTTGCATCCGGGTGGAAGAGTCCTTGTCGAATACGAAAAGATCGCATTCATGACGTGAATCCTTATGGTTCACGACGTGAACTCGGGAAATTAGAAAACTATAAATTCCCTTGACCATTACGACTTGGAGAGTTTTTTGGTTGATTGGAAGGTTACCTGAAGACGATTTTGAGCAGAAGAAGAGTTCTGAAAAAGGCTTTCAACATCAAAAGGAGTAAAGGTTCATAATTAATTAATTAGTTTGATAGTTATGAACATGTTTGATAATTTGATTTGTTTTTGCTTACTTGTTACTATGAGTAGCTGAATCTAGCAGCTCTTGTCTAGCTAGATGAAGCTTCTGAATTAGGTTTTAGCTCTATGACTATTGAATTTGATTAGTCGGTAAATTGCTTGTGTTTGATTATCATTACCTAGCATGTTATTCTAGTTTCTTAGTTGCTTAAATTCATGTTTTGTGTAGCTTAGTAACCATTAAATTACATGAACTTGAAACCTAGTGATTTAGTGAACATTGAATTGCTAGAGCTAAGATCGACCAAATCTTAGATAAGTGATAAAAGTAATTAATTTAGTTGTGCTAGAGGACATAATTTATGACCATAATTGTGTTTGCTTAGATAAATCTTACATAACTCACCTATAATTAATAACTAATTATGTGTTTTGCTTATGTGTGACCATACAAGGTAGTTCATGAATTGGTAAAAAGACTAGTAAATTTGGACTTGAATTGCTAATTACATAATAATTGGTGACCAACTTTGATAATCCATAATTATTAGCTAAACATAAATAAAGAAGTGGATTCAAACTAGACAGGAGTGTTTTTAATTAATTGATTGAATTTTGTGATTTAAGTTCGTCTGGTCTTGTAAAATCAGATAAAACCCCCTATTTTCTCTAAAATCAGGTCAATTTAATAGTAGATAAATTAATTAGTCAAAACCATTCCCTGAGATTGACACCCGACTTACCCAACTATTCTATAATTTTGATTAGGTACATTGCATAGGTGTAATTAGTTAGTTAAGGTAGTTAGGTTATAAATAATAAAATTAGGTGTAGCTATTTGCACGCATCATTAGACCTTATTGAAGGATTGTTAATGTTGGTTGTGAGATCTAATCCCTTGATTTGTATGCTGGAGTCGAAGGGTAGAAAGGGAAAAGTTATAGATCGGGTTTCTTACTGAATTAAGGATTTTAGTCCGATATGTTTTAGTCTAAAGTTACTAGATAAGATTGTGGGGTTCTTCAATACCTTTCCGTGCATATGAAGAATGTCGAACATGAAGTTGAAATGAAGAAGTTATGGTTATTTGAAATTAAGCTGGAAATGGGAGTTTGGCACTACGCAGGGTGTAGTGAGGGCACGTTTCTAGTGCGTTAAGCAGGGCGTAATTGCGCAGAGTAAAAACCCTAATTTTGGGGTTTTGAGCCCTATTTAAGGACTCTAACCCATTAAGGTCCTTCTTATCATTAGTATCCAACATCTTGAGCCTATAACTTGAAACCCTAGCCATCTTGTGAGGAGTTTGAAGCATTTGAGTGTTTTCTAGTGTCTATTGTGAAGAAGGAGATCATTGAAGGTGTGCTTGGGGAGTTCAAAGCTTGTGGATCCAGACTCTACTCTTGTTCAACATCCTCCAGGAGGTATAAAGCTTGAACCTTTATGATTAACTAGATAGATATAGCTTGTTATGGGTTTTATGAGCTTTTTGTCCCTTGATATTGGGTCTAGTGAGTATGAGCTACTATAGACCTCATGAGTGGCATTTTCTAGCATTTCTAAGCTTGTAGAGTAATAAAAATAGGAACATGGTCACTCCCATCCTTCCATGCATGAGTATTTGGGCATTGGGGTGTGTTTTGGACTTGAGATTTGGTATTGTTCTCTTTTAAGCCATGCAAATGCATAAAGTGAGGAACTTTATGACTCTAAACGTTTGTTAGGACCAGATCTGAGCAATATATGGTTGGTTTGTATGGATTAAGAGCTAAAGTGGCATTGGCTTAACAACAAAGTGCGTAGGGTGTACTCTAAGTATGCACTGCGTACCACTACGCAAGGCATAGATTAATTATGCATGGCATAATCCTGCTGAAATTGACTTTGACTTTCGTTAATCGTTGAGCATTGACTTTTTGACCAAGTCTGAATTTGGGTCAAACTTGAGGGTTTTGGACTATTGATTAAGATTAGACCTAGTTTTGGTGTTGGTGGATTAGTGGGAGCAAGCAGTGCAGAAAGGGGAGCGCATCGCAGTGTTTCTGGGTTCTTCGATTCAGGTGAGTTTTCCTTACTTTACCCGTGGGTCGAAAGCACCAATGTCAGCCCGTTAGTTTTAGTTATCAATTAGTAGAGGGATACCCTATGCACTGTATGCAGTCACGTAGGATAGACTGAGGACTCTTCATCCATGTTTTCTTGCATGTTCCTTGTTTGGTTGTGGCTCTAGAGTAGGATCATATATCTGAGTATCTATCTCACCTCTGGGTAGATATGGTTATGTATTCGTTGGAGAGTTAGTTATGTATCCTTGTGTATAGGATGTTGTTGTGTTGTAGTGATATGCTATATATATATATATATATATATATATATATATATATATATATATATATATATATATATATATATATATATATGTCACACCCCGAAAACCAAAGGCGGAAACATTTCCGGGGCGGACTCCACGTTGAGTATCAAATCCAATGCACATAGTAAGCAAAGTAAACAACCATTACATTACATATAAAAGTTTACATTTGTTCAAAAGTAAAGTTGTACAAGTGTGATACATAGTATATATGAACAAAAGTAAGACGTGTCTTCTACGCACTCCGTCTTCGCCAAAAGGGATCATCGGGTACCTGTCTAATGTGGACCTGAGAATACAAGCAGTTTGAAAATCAGCATAAAGCTGGTGAGTTCATAAGATGTTTGTTTTCTGAAAAATGTATAAGTTTCCTTTAGTTTTTCTGAAAAGGTTGTTATCCAAGAAAATCCCATATTTTCTTATGTAAAACAGTTTAGTTATCATTTGTTACCAATTCGATTACGTGTTGTATGTTACCCCAGGAAAATCCCATATTTTCCTAATAGTTTAGTTATCCATTCGCTTCTTAATTCGTTTACAAGTTGTTATATTATCCCAGGAAAATCCTATATTTTCCTAAGTGTAAGTTTGGTTGAATATCACAGTGTATAGTTTAATACATAAAACTATATATTGAAAATCATGGGATTACTATCCCAAACTAGATATAAGATAGTTTGATATACACAAAATTTGTAGATAGATATAGATTGAAAACCATGGGACTATCATCTCGTACTAGATATAGATTGAAAATCATGGGATTACCATCCCGTACTAGATATAGATTCTAACCATGGGACTACCATCCCGCACTAGATATGTAATATGTATATATACTGAAAACCATAGGAATAACATCTCGCACTAGATACAAAATCTATAGACTGAAAACCATGGGACTATCATCCCGTACTAGATATAGGAACTATAGATAGCAAATAGATATAAAATCAAATCAAAATCGTGAATAAACTTATATTAATACGTATTGTGAGCCGGGTAACCATGCTGATACGACAACGAGACCTCCTTGACGCTTCTCAGACGTCGGACGATATCCAGAATTTGTCACCCCAGGCGTGCCCGCCTAACTGTAGCTAGCAGTTAAGGTGTGGGATTGTCAGTCCCGAATAGATCTATTCACAAATTCCACGCTCTCCCTCCAGGAGACTCTGGTTACACTTCCGGGGAGGATTTACTGATGACCCAAAGGGCAATGATGAATCTCACAAGCTAGTATTACATTATTCACGGTGTTTTCAAACGATATCAAACATACTAAACGTTATGAAACATAATAGAGTGAATACAGTTATATACAATGAAATTATCTGGCAATACATTCTAAATGAAACAAAGATAAACTGAATCAGACATAATTTATCTATTATCATTACTTGAAATCCGAGTACTGAAGATCCCAAATTATTCCCATAATAATTTGATTAGTTTGATTGTTTCCTTTACTGAAATCTATGTAGTTATAATTGATAAAACATCCCTTATGGTCAACATAATACATAAGGGGTAAAGATATCTATAAGTTAGCCAGATATTTATAGAAATACATCAGTTTTAGGTTTTGAAAACATTTATAGTTTGCTTGTATTCCTCCCCCCCCCCTGAAAACATTGAAAAACATTGAAAAATGGTAGGGGTATGAACTCACCGGGCGAGGAATGTGTCTGCTTGGATCCTAAACGTCAATTCTGGGTTTGCAAACGCACGAGGTTCCTATGGATTATGAAAAGATACACATTTGTATCTAATTAGGACTTGAATCATTTATTAGTTAGGGACAAACACTTCTAGTTGCGAAGACATTCCATTACAAGTGTTTGGAAGGACCCGGGCGACATTTAATGACACATAAAGCTTGGATATGGAGTTTACTCTTCAAGAGTAAACTCACACAAGATTTTTCGGCCCTAATGTACCACTCCCCATGAGTTTACGGTCATAAACTCATGGTGGGGTGTTTTATGATGCTAAATGGCCTTATATCACTTGGGAAAATTAGTTAGGATCAAATCTAGGGCCTTGGAATGGATTAAACTCACTTATTGACCATTTATTGGAGTTTACGGCAGTAAACTAGGAGTTTACGGCCGTAAAATCCCCTCACACTCAATCCTTGATGTTTTGGTGGTCCTTAATTAATCACATGTGTTTTCAAGCTATTTTACAAGCCTTGTATGGAATTAAGGGTGTCATTTGACATAGTTTTAGGAGTTTACGGCCCAAGACTCCATCTTATGGCCGTGAACTCCTTAGGGGGGGTGTTTTCCTTATGTTTTAGGCTCCTAATTCGTATGTGGTTACTTCTAGAATTTATCCCAAGGCTTATGGTGTGTTTAAGTGGCATCTTAACACACTGAAATGAGTTTACTCTCCAAGAATATGAGTTTACGGCCCAAGCATGTTCTTGGATAGTAAACTCATGTTTACTCCTCAAAAATGATGATTAAGGTGTTCTAAATCCGAATTTGTAAGCCATAAAGTCATATCTAAGTCCCAAGATTAGTTTGGAGGGGTTTTAAGGCTCTAAAACCCTCTTATTATGTGTTTACGGCCCAAGCATGATCCAGGGCCGTAAACTCATGTTTGAGATCCTAAATCATTGATTAAACTCGGATTTGAAGGCTAATGAGGTTGAACAACAAGTTAGGGAAGTTACCTTGAAGATTTGAAGCCTTAATTTGATGTTTTGGACCTAGTTCTTTGGTTTGAGAGAGGTTAGAGAGAGAGTAGTGAGAGAGAGCAAAAGCTTCAAATGGAAGCTTAATCATCTTTAAATAGGGTCTAAGATTTGGACACGGTGGAATTCTACCCGATACCGACGTTAGACGGGGCTTTTGGTCGCACCCGATTAAGTTGTCGTAACCCGATATGGTTGATTTTAAAAATCTTCCGATTACTAGTATGGGACGTTAATATGAGTTCTAAACGCGTTTGGACACCCCATTAAGTCATAATGGCAATCTCAATTAATGACTTAGTTAAATGAAGTAAACGGAAACGAAATTGAAACAACGAATGGATTAACGAAAAGGGTTACAAAAAAAAAATTATAATTGATGATACGAACTTCGGGTTGTTACTATATATATATATATATATATATATATATATATATATATATATATATATATATATATATATATATATATATATATATATATATATATATATATATATATATAGGGGATAGTTCAAATAAAAACAGTAAATAGTGTGAAAACGTAAAAACACTATTTTTATGTTATTATTCAGCAATGAATAAATGAATAATCACAGGTTAAAACTAAAATTAGAATTTACTACAAAAATATACATACATAAATTTATAATAGAATAATAACATTCTAATAAATATATGAATAATTAAACGTTAATATTCATATTAGAATTACTTCAACAATACAAATATACAACATTCGTTGCTGAATAATAACATAAACATAGTGTTTTTACGTTCTCACACTATTTACTGTTTTTATTTGAACTTACTTAGGTTCAAATAAAAATAGTAAATAGTGTGAGAACGTAAAAACATTATGTTTATTTTATTATTTTGTAATGAATGTTGTATACATGTATCTTTGAAGTAATTCTAATATGAAAATTAACATTTGATTATTCATATATTCATTAGAATTTTGTTATTCTATTATAAATTCATATATGTGCATTTTTGTAGTAAATTCTAATTTAATTTTTAAATTGTTACTGTTTATTTATTCATTGCTGAATAACGACATAAAGCTGTGGATACAAAATTCATTGCAGAATAATAACATAAAATAGTATTTTTACGTTCTCACACTATTTACTATTTTTATTTTAACTATCCCCTATATATATACATATATATATATATATATATATATATATATATATATATATATATATATATATATATATATATATCCTTCTATGTTAGGATGCAACAGTAGTGGTATGCTGGTTAGAGTACCAATAGGCTGGTTATCGTCTGGTGGAAATCCCTTGCGGTTGTATGTAGTTAGGTAGGATAGCATGAGAACTTTTTGATCTAGTCTTTCTTGCTTGTTCCTTGTTTGGTTGTGGCACTGGAGTAGGATCATATGTTCAGGTGGCCATCTCACCTCTGGTTACTTATGGTTATGCACTCTATAGAGATTAACTGGTAGTGGATATTAGAGTGCTTTATGGTTTAGGCCCAAAGCCTTTAGGGGTTTAGCTTTTATCTATATATTTGTATGTAATCTCCATTTGAACATCAATCAATAATATCAATCTATTCTATTATCGTACATGGTATTAGAGCTTTAGGTTAAAACCCAAATAAAAATTTTACTGGATTTTTTTTTCTCGAGTTGAAACTATCGAGTGCAAAAAATTAAGTTCTTATGGCTTTTTTGTATGAACGGAAATTTTTTCTATAAATTATATCTCAAAAAAAACACGCCCATCCCACTAAATGGTTCGACCAAAAGCAATTCTTACTTTAACATAACCCGTTGCCACCGTCGTTCACCTCCGACGATATTCTCTCGTAGTCATCGAAGGTGCCTCAATATTTTTCCTTTTTTTCTCCTCTTAATTAATAATACAGTCGCAGAAACCAAACTAAAGCTCATTCTTTGTCTTCTTCTAATGCCTCCCTCCGATGATACCTTCTCTGACAACCTCTGATCTACAGTCGTCTCTCTATGCTAACACTACAGCACTACAGTTGTCGATCTTACCCGAATTGGCTTCGCCCTCCGCAGCTCGAGCCCTCTTTCTATCTCGCTGCCTTTCTTCGGACTCCTTTGTCACCGACTCCTTGATCGTCGTCATCATCAACTCTCTTCAGCTTTTATAATGGAACTGCCTCCGGTTGCCACTTCTTCTCTGGTCTTCTTCGTCGAGCTGTCACTGTTAGTTGCCATCGTCAGAGTTCTGCCACCATTGTTGCTGTCTACATCTATGTTTTTTTTTTTTTTTTTTATGTTTTTTTTCTTTGTTTTTCAGTTTCATTATCCTCCCGATCAAACTGCGAGGGGTATATTAGAGTGCTTTATGGTTTAGGCCCAAATCCTTTAAGGGTTTAGCTTTTATTTATATATTTGTATGTAATCTCCATTTGAGCATCAATTAGTAATATCAATCTATTCTATTATCTTACAGTGGAGGAGTATGTTATGAGGAGTCTAGTAGGCGGTAGTGAGTTGTATGATTTATAATTATATGTATTATGTGTCTACTTGGTCTCTTGTTCGTTTATATGTCAACATATAGTGGCAGATGAGGTTGAGGCGGTCCTGTTGTTTGTTGTAGGCCAAGAGACCAGGTGTGGGCCGACTGTAAGTCATAGGCACAAAGGTTCGGGAAGAGCGGTTAGGTTGAGCCGGCAGGCCAACATACTGGAGCAATCAATACAATGATTGTGGGACCAGTATACATGCTTGTATATGTTTTGTTGTGTGCAGTATTTTAGAGAACATCACTAAGCTTCATGCTTACATAACTATTATTGCTTTCAGGTATCCTCGATTATCTTGGAAAGGAGAAAATTAGACGTTTTAAAGATGCTAAGGAATGAAATTACAAAGTGATGGACATAACTGGGTTTTGTAACCACATACTCCAATTATTTTTTTAAGAGAAAAACAAAGCATTGAAAGACAAGGTAATAATACTATCAAATAGAGCATCTTTCTACATCACTTTCATTCCAAAAAGTGATATTGACATAAAAACCCTTAAGTTTGGCAGAAATGTGTGTATTTACCCTTTTGTGGATTTTAGGTTTACTAATATCGGATACTTGCAATTTTTTTAATTTACCTTTTTTTTGCAAATTTACCCAGTAAAACCAATCATTTCTGCCAAACTTAAGGGATTTAATGAACCAGAAAACCAAACTTAAAGGCTTTTATGATACAGAAAAAAAAAAAAAAGGTAAACCCAAAAATTTATGCCAAACGTAAGGGTTGAACCAGAAATATACAAAATCGTATATTTGAAAAAAAAAAGTTGCAAGCATTTGGTATTAGTGAACTTAGAATCCATAAAAATGTAATTTCACACATTTCTGCCAAACGTAAATGTTTTTATGTTAGTACACCTTCCAAAAATCACTACAATCATAACTTTCAAATCATCCACAAAAGTAGTGGATATAAGGCTTTCGGATCATCCTTTTTATATTGAGTCATTTTCATCGAATCCATAATTCAAACATCAAATTTATATTTGGGAACTCTAATTCACACCACGAACCAATTTGATTCCACAAATTCTTTGCTATGTCACACTATAAAAAAGTGTAAAACATCATTCACTTGGTTAGAACATATTAGAAAAAGAATAGACGAGGTGTCAAACCCTTTTTGGAAATATTAAGTCTAGTCGGTAGTTTATCCCCAAAAAATTTGTATACGAATATGTTAACTTTTCTAGGAATGAACTTATTACATCCAGTCTCCAACACATAATCATCCATCATACAATCGTCATTGTGTTTTGTAACTGCGCCAACTGTAAGTCCATCACTTTATATATCCCGTTGTAACAACCGAGAAAATTAGGTCATCGTTCACCGATCTCAGTCACTACGAACACCCCTTGTAATAGACATAATCTATTGTATTCTATCCTTTTCATGCAAATAAAATTTTCATACTTAGGATTACATACATAATACCCTTTTTGTCTCTGATGAATATTGACCGTTAACGAAACACTTATCACAATGCACAAGTAACGACTTAATACATTAAAAATAAGATTTATGTACTAAGTGTTGTCATGAACAAATAAAACTCTAAACATATAGAAAATGTTAACGCGGCTTTGTAAGTATAAAGAACGTGGAGAATGAAGATCGTACGCGAAAGTTATGCTTTTTTTTTAAGAAAACAAATTAGTTATATAACTCAGTTTTTTTTTTTTGTAAATGAACATTGAATCGATTCGTTGGGTTAGCTACGCATCATGTTAAGTATTTCTGAGCACATTTCTGGACTCAGATTATATGCTAATATTTGATTTTAATTTCGGAATATTTTTAGCACAAAGATAATGTTGTTTTGCGAAATCGGTCGTAATGATAAAACTATAGATGTAACTGAATTGAAACTTTGAACCTATTTTTAACATATTTCCGTCTTTCGTTTGGGAATTTCGATCATGTATTTGGATTGACCACGTTCGGGAAATCTAAATGGAATATTCTGAAAGTCAAAACGAAGTCGTTTTTGTCAAGTTTTTGCATGTGGTTCGAGACGCGACACATATCATGATTGTAATGGTGCGACTTGACGCTTTTAGGGATCGAAACTTGTTGTAAATGGGTTGGTTCTTGTTGGCTATAAAATGAAGAGAGGGTTTGCCCTATTTCCCCACAACCAACACCCTCTCTTTCTCTCTCTCAAAGCGAGCCACTGGCCACCAACACGTGCCACCACCGTACACCACTTATTGCCACCTCTAGGTCTAAAAGCATCTCCTTCCCATTTCAGTAACACTAGAGAAGCTAGAAATAGCTCAGGGAGCTGCTGTCGTCGCTGGAAATCGCCGCTCGTTGTCGTCCGCCGCCGGCAACCATTGAAAATCGACTGGAATGATCCCCTTCGGCCTCTCTATTAGCAACTTCAACTCCCATAAGGATCTTCCGTAGGACAAACACTTTTTCGGCCATCTTTTTGTTCAAAAAAACTTTGGTAGATATAGGTTTGGCCAATCTAGGAACTTTTCTAATGGATGACAGTGTTTTTAGCCACTTTTGTGTCTAACTTATATGAATAAATGAATTACAATGTTGATTCTCTTTTGTAATGGATGACAATCTTGATTCCCTTGTATTTGCATTATTAATCACATTATGGGAACCACTTTTTTGTACTTTTGTATAGTTAATGATGTGCATGTGGTAAAAGTATTAAACATTGTCAGTCATATGGACCATACTATGTCCTTTTTTATGCAATTAAATTATGTGCAAGGTTCCCTTATTTGCAAATTGTCATAAGGACAAAATATGGGATAATTTTGAATTGGCACTATGTGGTTTCCAATGGTTGTTCAATATGCTTGTATTTTATAACTTCAAAATACCAATATATGCATGGCACCATATAAAGTCCTTACCATGCATACAACACTACAACTTACTAAAAATAACAACCAAATTAATAACAATAAGAACCAACTTCACATTAAGAGCATATTAACATCCAACATAAACTACATAGCTTCATACAAAAGAATGTACATACTAACATAGAAAGTGCATTTTCACTTAATTAGCATTCTAGTTTAATCTAAAATAAGAGCTTTAGCTTTTGAATTTCCAGGTGCATCTTCCTCACCAACTCTCTTGGCCAATTTCATTTTCACAATCCTTTTTGATTTTTTTCCTTGTTATGTTCTTTAAACTGGTAGCAGTTGGTCTTATAACTTCGTGCTGAACCTGCACCTCACTGACATTAACATTTTCATTTACTTTCCCAACCTCTTCATCAACTCCTTCTCCACCAACAACTCCATTTCCTAATACCTCAACCTCCATAGGAGTGATTTCCACTCCATCATGCTCTTGTTGACCATAATCTTAGTATCCCACACAAACACCAACATGTTCTTGATCACCATCATGTTGACCTCATTCATCACTACCCACATGTTCTTCATGTCCATCATCTTAAACACCTACACCAACACCAACATATTCATCATCATCATCATCATCATCATCTTGCCCTCTTTCATCACCACTAACATGCTCTTCATGTCCATCATCTTGACCTCTTTCTCCCCCACTAACATTATCTTGATCACCTTCATTGATATTGACCTATATGACACAACATTAGAAAACGTAAATTAATAACTTTATTAAATATTAGCTTGTATTTTTTTTCTTCTAACATTAATTTTAGGATGTCTTCCAACAATACAAGATTTTTTGTTGTGGCCTTACACCTTACAAATGCTACATTTTTTCTTCCTTCCAGCCTTGGATACTCTGTGGCTATTGATGTGCATAAAAGTATACCTATCAACTTTTAAATTTATAAAGCTAACTAACTTAAATAGTTTATGCACCTATAAGCAATGTACCTAGTCGAATTATAAAATAGTCTAGGTAAGTTGGGTGTCGAACACAGGGAACAAAATTTAATTAATAAAGCAACTACTAAAAGTTAAACTAAGAAGCAAACTTTTAATGGGGATTTGAGTGGTTTTGCAAGATCAGAAGAAATTAAATCAAACAACTACCAAATAACACTAAAAAGCAAAGAAGACGATTTTTACTTCAAGATTAACAAGTACTTTCGTTTAGTTCCAATTTCCCCCTCTCGTATGGTTGATTTATAGTGGATGGATTATATTAATTATCAATTCTTTAAAATACTAGTTACTATGATCAAATACTTAGATGTACCAACTTATGAAATACCATGCAATGATCAAGAACAAGTTAAACACCAAACTGATATAAATATGAATTTGACTATGAATGATAAATCGATAAATTACCTATCCTAGATCAAGATAAGCAATTCAAGCACAAATTAATGATCACTTATGCTCTCTAACCCAATTAAATTAATTAACTTTTAATTACTTAACCCTACGATGTGATTAATCACTAGCTCTAATTATTTAATGATCATAAACAATTAGGTAACAAATTCATGCAACTAGAAGGATCATCTATCACACAGAACTTGCTTAATAAGCAATAAAATCTAAAACTTCATCATGTTGGGATTTTGATTACCAAACACAAGTTAAATCAACATAAAACATCCATTAATTCCAAATTAACACATAGATTCAGGTTCATCTTCATAAGTATGGGGTGATTAGCCATAACTAAGATAGAAACAAACATGAAATCGAAGTAAACTAGAAAAGACATTGTAAAATCTAGCAAACTAAATGTTTTAATGATGATCTTCCTTCAGTTATCTTCAACGCTTGATTGAAAAATGAAATCTTCACTTCTGAGGGGTTTCTAAGGGTTTTCAGTCATAATCCTTAGCTTAATCCTCAAGCCTACCTCTAAAGTTTGACCTAATAATAGATGTCAACAAGGAAGCCATGGAGTAAATAGAATACATGCATGAATGTATCGTTTCATTAATAGGTCGTAGACTTGCCTATGTGTGGTTCATGTATTACCTACAAGTCGAAGGCATGTCCGTGTATGGTCCGTTTAACACCTACAAGTCGAAGACCCACCCATTAATGATGGATTAACACCTAAAGATTTTAAACCTACCCGTGTATAACTTCCAAACAGCTACAGGTTGCAACGATGTCTATTTTCACCAGACTTATCTAAAATAGTATGTGGTCGTCCTCTATATCCTAATAGATGACTAATACCTAGTAGTAAAATAGTAAAATGTTGGCTACAGCCTCTCATCATATCTTACTTTCCATAACCCTTCACTACCCAATATGCTTTAGGTATGATAAAATAAATTGTTCAATACTTTATAATATAACCAAGTAAGCCATATTGAGCATAAGTATTGTAAATACATATAATAGGCACACATAGCATCTAAGCAATTAATACTTCATATATATATATATATATATATATATATATATATATGTGTGTGTGTGTGTGTGTGTGTGTGTGTGTGTGTGTAAGATGAAAGTAACCACATGCATACTTGACTTAGGTGGATGACTTGTAATTTGGGTAGTGCTTCACCTATCACTTTAGCCTTTTCCTTTCGAAAGACCTAGGTATAGATATCACTAAGTCTTTGAATTATATTTCTCGTGAATATAATAACAATAGTCTAGATTCCACAATAATCTTAATGAATACTGATATATAGCTGATAAAGAACGACCAGGTAAGATCACATCGGAGGTAGGGTCTGTTACGTATACAGAGTATACTGTTTGGAAATCCCACTTTAAACACCTCACTAATTCTAGCTTAGACATCATTCCTGTAAGTAGAACAATCAATATTATGACTGAACTTATTTATAGATTCATAATAACGACTATGTATATAAATATAAGTTACACTAGAAGCATAATAAGTGCAGTTTAACTTACATAATTTTTAACAAAAACTAGGAAAGTCGCGGGTAGAACTCCGACACTGTTAGATGCCATTTTTTTTGCATCTTATAGGGTAGTTTTTATTATAATTTAACATCATATTTTGTACATTTTCATGTCATTTATTTAAATAATGTTTCGCTCATGTATTTCATTAGAATTCTCGTATTGCTCATGTTTTTATGTCAATTTCAGATAGTTCGAGTGGAGCAGTGCTTTGGGAGCAGTTGGATGCATGTTTGGAGCTTAAAATGGAGCTTGGGACTTATGAAGGATTATGAGGAATGATTGGAAGATGCTTTGGTCAAGAAACATTCAATAGAATTAATCACACGAAGATAGAATATGCAATCTAAAGTTAAAAGAAGTTGCTGGCAACTTTGACCCCCTGTCAGTATTTTGACCATATCTCATAAACCATAACTCCGATTGATGAGCTTCAAAATGATATGAAAATAGACGAAATTTTGGAAGTCATAGGAAAAACAAGCGATCACATCTATGGTCCATACAATCGCATGGGGCCTTTATGCGATCACAACTTTGGTCGCAGCTTGTCTTCGAGGTTTTTTTGTGCCAAAAATTCATTCGAGAGTGAAAATTCAAAACATGCGATCGAAGGTTGGCCGAAATTTCTCGAAACGGTGTAGACTAAACAGATGTTCTCTTTTTTGTGATAAAGGGGTATGTTTTTAGGTTCCCTAGCTATCACGATCTCCTCAGGACGTGTGATAGTTATACCTTGGAGGGAATGTAGTTGATCAGGGTACATCCGCTCCTTGATGCAACTAAGAATAGTCCTGGTTTAACCGAGATACTAGCATTATCTTGTTTGGTTCGGTGTTAGGTTCTTGTTCCTAATACAAGCAAGGTGTTTTATTGTTATGTTTTACTTGTTTTGTTCAGAGTTGTGTTGGTCCCTCTTTTGGTTTATAGTTGCATATCAATGTGTGGTTAGATATGCTAGTTCACTATAAACAGAGCTCAGATACCAACCTGTCACACCCCCGAACCAGACGGCGGAAACGTCCGAGGGCTATTGTGACTTAATTGAATACCATCACAATGATTATACATGAATCATAACATCATTCATCACCATGCATTGAAATATTACAACTGATATTGTTTACATTCAATACATTGTTTTAAACATTACATTTCCATAACATAAACCGTTCTATACTAATTTAAACAAAACATCATGACATCACTGGATACATATTCTTCGATTTACCTGTTACCTGAGAATACAAGTATTTTGGAAAAACGTCAACATATGAAATGTTGGTGAGTTCATAAGTAATGTTTGAAAAAAAAATGATTTTTGTGAAATTTGAAAACCCAGAAAATCCGATATTTTCTGAAAAGAGTATTGTATATAAGAAAAAGTGTGAAGATCCGTAAGTATGCTTGTTGATTTTTGTAAACGTGAATAATTGTTAGACTTTGTATACATCACATAGGTAAAAGTGTTGAACTCCCCATGAAAACCCGATGTTTTCCTCATACATCAAATTACGTGTCTTATTTATTGTTATACCGATACGACGATTGTTTTCGATAATTCCAGGTGACATTGGATTAATTATGGGTTGTGAGTCGTTATAATCACGCATTAATGAAAATGACTAGTTTATAACTACCAAATACAACGATCCCTTAGGCGTCGTCCGTACTACTCACTTAATCCAACCACCCTGACTTCTCATAGCCCCACAACCGATGAGAAAGGAGGGTACGAAGCCCCCGTTATTTCCATAAGTCGTTCAAGGCTATCGTGAATGTGAAAGACACTTGGCCCGACTCGCATTTGACTTCTTGACTTTGCTAGCAGTACCAAAGGACCCTTGGGGCCCAACAGCACAATAAAGTTATTGAAAGTCCTTTTATATGGAATTAGGTCATAGAAGGCCCAATAACATGTAAGCGCATTCCCTTCGGGCCTAAAGATCATGTCATTGGGCTAGCTAGGCCCAACAAGCACGATTTGAAACTTTCAAGCCCAAAGATTGAATATTGACTTCTCGTAAATTTCGCGTGTTCATTGAAGTACGATTGTTTATTGATTTTTGGTTCGTTATTGATTCGAGACCGAATCAATTCGTTTGGTAACGATATTGGTGTTGAAAGTGTATTTGTTATTACGTTTTGCCGGTAGCCGTGGTACTCGTATTTTATATTAAGGGATTTATTGTTTTAAAAATTAGAGTTTACCTTTTTATGCCCCTTCTTGGATAAAATTTACACTTTTAACCCTTTATATAAAAGAATTTCCATTTTAGTCCTTAAACCATTTTTCTTGACACTTTAGTATCAAAACTTGTTGAAAAGACATTTTCAGCCCAAATTTACTTGATAAACAGCTTAAGTCCTTCAAAAATGAATTTTTCTCGGTTGAAACCCCCATTTTCTCAACTTTTACAATTTTGGCCCAAAATGGAAAATTTTGCATTTTTGGTCCCTTTTGAATTTGAAAAGCATTTTTGGCCTTTGAAATGGTTTTAGTATACTTGTAATCCCCTGTTTTACAGAAATGTGCATTTTTAGCCCCTCAATTTCAAAAATCTCGCAAATTGGGGCTTTATTGGGCCGTAAAGCTCATTTTAGCCCATTATGTTCAAAATTTACATTTTTAGCCCTTCAAAAGTGTTGATATTCAGAAAATTTATATTAGAAACTGTTTGGACTCTTTTCAACCTTCATAAATTATAATTTGTCGTTTTGGGCCCCTTAGTTTTGTATTTTTGACAATTTGAGCCCAAAAATGGGTTTTAAGTCCAAAAATGTTCATTCTAACCAACTAAACTATTTTTCTAGACTTGATTAGTGTGAAATGGTATAAGTTATGTTTATTTCATTCCTCATATTGTAGATCTCGGTTTTTAGGTTCTTTTGGCTAACATATTCATCACAAATCACATAAGATCATACATATAAGCATAAAAATCACACAAGGCATACATTTACTCATAGATCTACACATTTGCTTGTATTCTCCCCCATAAAAACTTATAAAAACCGAAAAAGAGGGGGTATGAAGCTCACCTTGGGTGTGGTTTCGGTTTTGGAAGGAAAATGAGAAGAAAATTCGGCCTTAGCAACCTTCCTTGGAAGATCTCGAACTTAGATGCTTCTAAGGTGCTAAATCATAAGTTTGAATGGATTAAGAGGTGATTATTGAATGGAATGAAATAACTAGCTTATGGATCTAAGCAACATCTCGAAAGTATGGAGGAGATATGAGAGAGTTTCTTGAGAGAATTGAGAGTGAAATGTGTGTTTGTGTGCTTGGATTCGGCCGAGAGCAAGAGAGGGAGGGAGAAGAAGAGAGGGCTTGCATGGAAGTATGGGAAATGCATGGATGTATGGGTCCTCTTGCATGGAAATCCCTTGAATAATTGTGAGGTGGCACACACAAAGTCAACTCTTCCTTCCTTTGGGCTTGGGCCGAGAATGGAGAGAGAAGAGAGAGTTTTTGGGCCTTAAAGGCTTAAGCCTAATTTCATAGTTATGTTGAGTGATTTTTGGTCCTAATAAATATAAATGAGATTTTTATGACCTATTGGGGCTAAATTGGGTTAATTACGGCCCAATATGGTTCACTTAATTAATTTATTTCATTCTAGGCCCAATATGGCCCAAAATATTGAAATAAATGGAAGTGGGTCCAATTAGAGCCCATTTAAGAGTTCTAAGCCCAATATGGTCAAATTGGAAGCTTATTGGTCCATTGGGCCCAATAAGGAAGTCCTAGTCCAAAATGGACTTAAACAAGAACTTCTAGGATTTCCAATTGCTTATTGACTACTTGAAATGCTTGTATGAGGTGTTTGATTGAAATTCTGTTGTTATAGAGTATGCATCATACATGCTCTCATGTCTTTGATTCTTAATTTGGCTTAAGTGTTGTAGTTACAAGGCACAAAAATTTCTAGTTGTGACATCATCCCCCCGTTAGAGGGAATTTCGTCCCGAAATTCTTTTGAAAGCTAGATTTGAGAATGCTAGAATAGATGAGGGTACTTTTGCTTCATTTGGTCTTCGCGTTCCCATGTGAATTCT
Source organism: Lactuca sativa (assembly GCF_002870075.4). Classification (NCBI taxonomy): domain Eukaryota; kingdom Viridiplantae; phylum Streptophyta; class Magnoliopsida; order Asterales; family Asteraceae; genus Lactuca; species Lactuca sativa. The sequence continues at coordinate 77,361,450 of NC_056625.2, forward strand.
GGCCCACGCTTCGCATTCCACCGTACCTTCACGATCGGGATGGGACTTTGTTTAGTACGCTTCACCTCCTTGTCCATGATTTTGATTGGTTCTTCAACGAATAGGAGATTCTCGTTGATTTCAATCTCGTCAAGGGGAATGGCGAGAGTTTCATCTGATAGACACTTCTTTTAGATTGGAAACATGGAACACGGGGTGTACACTGCTTAGCTCAGCGGGTAGCTGCAGTTTGTACGCCACTGGACCTATTCGGGCAACGATCTCGAAAGGTCCAATGTATCGTGGGTTCAGTTTTCCCCGTTTTCCAAAACGAATGACCCCTTTCCAAGGTGAAACTTTTAACAGCACTCGATCCCCGACCTGAAACTCTAAGGGCTTTCGCCGTTTATTAGCGTAGCTCTTTTGTCGGCCGCGCGATGCTTGTAGTCGAGCTCTGATTTGAACTATCTTTTCCGTGGTTTCATGTATGATCTCCGGTCCCGTTAACGCCTTGTCCGATGCCAGTTTCTTTGCTAGCTGGGTGTCGCCCACCTCAGCCCAACACAATGGTGATCTGCACTTACGTCCATATAGTGCTTCGAAAGGAGCGACTTTGATGCTCGAATGGTAACTGTTGTTATACGAGAATTCAACTAAGGGTAAGTGGGTATCCCAAGACTTCCCAAAATCTATCACACATGCGCGAAGCATGTCTTCGAGCTTCTGGATGGTTTGTTCGCTTTGACCGTCCGTTTGTGGGTGATAAGCGGTGCTCATGTCGAGATGGGTTCCAAGTGCTTTCTGAAGTGATTGCCAAAAACGTGAAGTGAATCTATTGTCTCTATCTGAGATGATAGACACTGGTACTCCATGAAGTCTCACGATTTCTCGAATGTATAATCGTGTCAGTCTCTCCATCTTGTAGGATTCTTTTATTGGCAGGAAATGAGCGGATTTCGTCAGTCGGTCAACTATTACCCATATGGTGTCTAATCCATCTGACGTCTTGGGTAGCTTAGTCACAAAATCCATAGAAATCCCTTCCCATTTGCACTCAGGGATCACCGGTTGCTGTAATAACCCCGAGGGCTTCTGGTACTCCACCTTTACTTTGGCACAAGTAAGGCATTTACTGACATAGGTGGCAATTTCTGCCTTCATGTTAGGCCACCAATAATGTTGTTTAATATCCAAATACATCTTGTCCGAACCGGGATGGATGGAGTATCGCGTCTTGTGGGCTTCATTCATGACTACCTCCCTAAATCCTCCGAGTTTAGGGACCTAAATACGGTTCATGAAATAGTATACTTCGTCCTCTCTTACCTCTAGATTCTTCTCCATTCCGCGTATTGCTTCGCTTGCTCTGTTTTCCGTCTTCATGGCCTCTGACTGGACTACCCCGATCTGAGTGTTTAGGTGAGATTGGATGGTTATTGAGAGAGTTTTTGCACGACGATTAGAGTACTCCTTCTGGTTCAATGCATCAGCTACCACATTGGCCTTGCCCGGGTGGTACTTGATTTCACACTCGTAATCGTTTAATAGTTCAACCCATCTTCGTTGCCTCATATTTAGCTCTTTCTGATTCAAGATGTGTTGGAGACTCTTGTGGTCTATCAAGATGGTGCACTTTGTACCATAAAGGTAATGCCTCCAAATCTTCAGAGCAAAGACCACGGCTCCCAATTCTAGGTCATGGTTCGTATAATTCACTTCGTGTGTCTTTAGTTGGCGGGATGCGTAAGTTATCACTCTTCCACGCTGCATGAGAACGCAACCTAAACCCTGATTTGACGCGTCACAGTAGACCACGAAATCTTCCGTTCCCTCTGGTAGAGATAGTACCGGGGCACTGCAGAGCACTTGCTTTAGGGTTCGGAATGCAACTTCTTGTTTGTCCGTCCATTTGAATGGTACGCCCTTTTGTGTAAGCGAGGTAAGTGGCTTGGCGATCTTAGAGAAGTTTTGAATGAATCTCCTATAGTAGCCTGCTAGGCCTAAGAATTGACGAATTTCTGTGGGTGTTGTCGGGACTGCCCCTTTTTCCGATAGTAGCCTGCTAGGCCTAAGAATTGACGAATTTATGTGGGTGTTGTCGGGACTGCCCCTTTTTTAACGGCTTTGACCTTAGAAGGATCCACATGAATTCCTTCCTAACTAACAACATGACCTAGGAGGTTCACGCTACGGAGCCAGAACTCACACTTGGAGAGTTTTGCGTATAGCTTTTCCATTCGCAGGGTTTCTAGGATTTGTCGGAGATGTTGGCCATGCTCTTCTCCGCTTCGGGAATAGACTAGAATGTCGTCAATGAAGACGATAACAAAGTTGTCGAGGAATGGCCGACAGATTCGGTTCATCAGGTCCATAAATGAGGCAGGGGCATTCGTTAGACCGAAGGGCATTACGACAAATTCATAATGTCCGTAACGAGTTCGGAAAGCGGTTTTAGGAATATCCTCTTACCGGACCTTGAGTTGATGGTACCCGGACCGTAGATCTATTTTTGAAAAGTAACTAGCCCCTTGGAGCTGGTCAAATAGATCGTTGATTCGTGGGAGTGGATAGCGATTTTTGATAGTGAGTTTGTTTAGCTCGCTATAATCGATGCACATTCTAAAAGATCTGTCCTTCTTTTTGACAAAGAGGACCGGAGCTCCCCATGGCGAGTAGCTGGGTCGGATGAATCCTTTGTCCATGAGTTTGCTGAGTTGGCTGGACAATTCCTGCATTTCAGCAGGAGCTAGCCGGTAGGGCGATTTAGCGAGAGGAGTTGCTCCTGGAACGAGGTCAATTCGGAACTCAACTTGTCTCTCTGGGGGTACTCCAGGAAGATCTTTAGGAAATACGTTTGGGAATTCACGTGCTACTGGAATGTCTTGAATGTTAACCTCCTCCTTGGTTTTATTCACTATGTGAGCCAAGAACGTCAAATCTTTCTTTCGTAGATGCTTCTGTTCCTGGACGCACGAGATGAGAAAAAGGCTCGTGCTAGGTTTGTCTCCGTAAATAACTAGGGTTTCGTGATTGGGAAGGTGAAGGCGAACGACCTTTTCGTGACACATAATTTCAGCATGGTGGGGGCTTAACCAGTCCATGCCAATAATCACATCGAAACTCCTAATGGAAACAGGCATTAAGTCTATTCGAAAGACGTGTTGGTTCAGGGTTAGGGTACATCCGATGTAGATTTCCCCTGTGGATTCGGTTTTCCCATTGGCCATTTCCACCGTAAAGGTTTCATTGAGCTTCTGGGGTTGTTGTTTTAAATACTGTTTAAACTTATTGCTCACAAAGCTCCGCTCTGCTCCGGTGTCAAATAGGATGCATGCATAAGTGTGGTTTAGGGGAAACGTACCGGTAACAATAGCGGGATCCTGAATCGCCTCCCCCTGACCCATGGTCAGTACCCTTCCTGTTCCTCCATTTCCGGGATTGTTGTTGTTAGGGCAATCTCGACGGAAATGCCCAGTCCTCCCACACCCATAGCAGGTGTGGCTAGGTCCTGCATTGTTGCCGCCAGTGTTGATGTTGTTGTTGTTGCTTCCCTGTTGTTGATTCTGAGGAGGGTAAGTCCTGCAATACCTTGCCGTGTGCCCCTTCCGATTGCAACTGGTGCACTGCAGCTCCTTGCATTCTCCATTGTGATGGAAACCACACTTGTTGCACTTGGGAAGATTACCGGAATAAGGTCTAGGAGCATTTGGAGCAGCTGAGGCTGGAGCATGTGGTGTGGCCGGAACATGTGCGGTGGCAGCATTAACCGCCATTGTCTGCTGCTTCTTGGAAGTCTCGGAGCCTTGACGCCCCTTTCTCTTGTTGTTCTTCCCCTTCTTGCCATCACCTTCCTTCTTGGCTTCAGCCTCCGCTGGCTTCTCACCCTTCTTGTTGTTGTGGTCATACAGCTTCTTGGCCAATCTCTTGGCGCTGTCGAAAGTTTCGGGATTTGCAGCTATCATGTTTCCTTGGATCGGAGAGGTTAGTCCCCAGATGAATCGCTCGATCTTCTTTCCTTCCGAGGTGATCATGCCAGGACATAACAGAGATAGTTCGCTAAACCTTGATATGTAGGCATCTATATCAGCATTCCGGATAGTGAGGTTCCACAGCTCTTGCTCCATTTTCTGAATTTCACCACGAGGGCAGTATTCGGCCATCAGCATTTCCTTCATTTATGTCCATGGCATGGAGTATCCTAAGAAGGGGGGGGGGGGTTGAAATCATATACCGAAGTGTTGAGCCAACAACTGAGCCATCTCCGCCATGTCTCCAATGACCTCATCCCTCTCCTGCTCAGCTCGCACTGCACGTGCTTCCATGGCGAACAGCTGTTGCCGCAGGGCGGAAATCTCAGCTTCGGGGTGCGATTCTCCCTTGCGGGGATCACTGGTGGGGCGGGGTGGTCCTGCTGCGCCTTGCTAACAAATGACGTGACGTGATCTTTGTCCGAGTCTTGTCCTTCCTCTATGTCCTCATTAGTCTCCTCGAACTCATAGTCGGTGTCCGTGTATTCGTCAGGTCCGACGCCGTGTGCTCCCTCTTGATTCCCTTCGGGTTCATCTTCAAGCATCCCGTGAGCCACTAGGACTTGATGAAACTGGATACCGTGCTGCTCTCCTTCCATGAAGACTGGGGGAAGGTATGAATTATCGTTACTCCTATGATTCTGCAACTATGGTGTAGACTAAACAGATGTTCTCTTTTTTTTGTGTGATAAAGGGGTATGTTTTTAGGTTCCCTAGCTATCACGATCTCCTCAGGACGTGTGATAGTTATACCTTGGAGGGAATGTAGTTGATCAGGGTACATCCGCTCCTTGATGCAACTAAGAACAGTCTTGGTTTAACCGATATTCTAGCATTATCTTGTTTGGTTTGGTGTTAGGTTCTTGTTCCTAATACAAACAAGGGTGTTTTATTGTTATGTTTTACTTGTTTTGTTCAGAGTTGTGTTGGTCCCTCTTTTGGTTTATAGTTGCATATCAATGTGTGGTTAGATATACTAGTTCACTATAAACAGAGCTCTGATACCAACCTGTCACACCCCCGAACCAAATGGCGGAAACGTCTGAGGGCTATTGTGACTTAATTGAATACCATCACAATGATTATACATGAATCATAACATCATTCATCACCATGCATTGAAATATTGCAACTGATATTGTTTACATTCAGTACATTGTTTTAAACATTACATTTCCAAAACATAAACCGTTCGATACTAATTTAAACAAAACATCATGACATCACTGGATACATATTCTTCGATTTACCTGTTACCTAAGAATACAAGTATTTTGGAAAAACGTCAACATATGAAATGTTGGTGAGTTCATAAGTAATGTTTGAAAAAAAATGATTTTTGTGAAATTTGAAAACCCAGAAAATCCGATATTTTCTGAAAAGAGTATTGTATATAAGAAAAAGTGTGAAGATCCGTAAGTATGCTTGTTGATTTTTGTAAACGTGAATAATTGTTAGACTTTGTATACATCACATAGGTAAAAGTGTTGAACTCCCCATGAAAACCCGATGTTTTCCTAATACATCAAATTACGTGTCTTATTTATTGTTATACCGATACGACGATTGTTTTCGATAATTCCAGGTGACATTGGATTAATTATGGGTTGTGAGTCGTTATAATCACACATTAATGAAAATGACTAGTTTATAACTACCAAATACAATGATCCCTTAGGCGTCATCCGTACTACTCACTTAATCCAACCACCCTGACTTCTCATAGCCCCACAACCGAGGAGAAAGGAGGGTACAAAGCCCCCGTTATTTCCATAAGTCGTTCAAGGCTATCGTGAATGTGAAAGGCACTTGGCCCGACTCGCATTTGACTTCTCGACTGTGCTAGCAGTACCAAAGGACCCTTGGGGCCCAACAGCACAATAAAGCTATTGAAAGTCCTTTTACATGGAATTAGGTCATAGAAGGCCCAATAACATGTAAGCGCGTTCCCTTCGGGCCTAAAGATCATGTCATTGGGCTAGCTAGGCCCAACAAGCACGATTTGAAACTTTCAAGCCCAAAGATTGAATATTGACTTCTCGTAAATTTCGCGTGTTCATTGAAGTACGATTGTTTATTGATTTTTGGTTCGTTATTGATTCGAGACCGAATCAATTCGTTTGGTAACGATATTGGTGTTGAAAGTGTATTTGTTATTACGTTTTGCCGGTAGCCGTGGTACTCGTATTTTATATTAAGGGATTTATTGTTTTAAAAATTAGAGTTTACCTTTTTATGCCCCTTCTTGGATAAAATTTACACTTTTAACCCTTTATATAAAAGAATTTCCATTTTAGTCCTTAAACCATTTTTCTTGACACTTTAGTATCAAAACTTGTTGAAAAGACATTTTCAGCCCAAATTTACTTGATAAACAGCTTAAGTCCTTCAAAAATGAATTTTTCTCGGTTGAAACCCCCATTTTCTAAACTTTTACAATTTTGGCCCAAAATGGAAAATTTTGCATTTTTGGTCCCTTTTGAATTTGAAAAGCATTTTTGGCCTTTGAAATGGTTTTAGTATACTTGTAATCCCCTGTTTTACAGAAATGTGCATTTTTAGCCCCTTAATTTCAAAATTCTTGCAAATTGGGGCTTTATTGGGCCGAAAAGCCCATTTTAGCCTATTATGTTCAAAATTTACATTTTTAGCCCTTCAAAAGTGTTGATATTCAGAAAATTTATATTAGAAACTGTTTGGACTCTTTTCAACCTTCAGAAATTATCATTTTTCGTTTTGGGCCCCTTAGTTTTGTATTTTTGACAATTTGAGCCCAAAAATGGGTTTTAAGTCCAAAAATGTTCATTTTAACCAACTAAACTATTTTTCTAGACTTGATTAGTGTGAAATGGTATAAGTTATGTTTATTTCATTCCTCATATTGTAGATCTCGGTTTTTAGGTTCTTTTGGCTAACATATTCATCACAAATCACATAAGATCATACATATAAGCATAAAAATCACACAAGGCATACATTTACTCATAGATCTACACATTTGCTTGTATTCTCCCCCACAAAAACTTATAAAAACCGAATAAAGGGGGTATGAAGCTCACCTTGGGCGTGGTTTCGGTTTTGGAAGGAAAATGAGAAGAAAATTCGGCCTTAGCAACCTTCCTTGGAAGATCTCGAACTTAGATGCTTCTAAGGTGCTAAATCATATGTTTGAATGGATTAAGAGGTGATTCTTGAATGGAATGAATTAACTAGCTTATGGATCTAAGCAACATCTTACCTTAGATGATGATTTTTATGTAAGAATCCCCTTGAACACTTCTTAGATCTCGAAAATATGGAGGAGATATGAGAGAGTTTCTTGAGAGAATTAAGAGTGAAATGTGTGTGTGTGTGCTTGGATTCGGCCGAGAGCAAGAGAGAGAGGGAGAAGAAGAGAGGGCTTGCATGGAAGTATGGGAAATGCATGGATGTATGGGTCCTCTTGCATGGAAATCCCTTGAATAATTGTGAGGTGGCACACACAAAGTCAACTCTTCCTTCCTTTGGGCTTGGGCCAAGAATGGAGAGAGAAGAGATAGTTTTTGGGCCTTAAAGGCTTAAGCCCAATTTCATAGTTATGTTGAGTGATTTTTGGTCCTAATAAATATAAATGGGATTTTTATGACCTATTGGGGCTAAATTGGGTTAATTACGACCCAATATGGTTCACTTAATTAATTTATTTCATTCTAGGCCCAATATGGCCCAAAATATTGAAATAAATGGAAGTGGGTCCAATTAGAGCCCATTTAAGAGTTCTAAGCCCAATATGGTCAAATTGGAAGCTTATTGGTCCATTGGGCCCAATAAGGAAGTCCTAGTCCAAAATGGACTTAAACAAGAACTTCTAAGGTTTCCAATTGCTTATTGACTACTTGAAATGCTTGTATGAGGTGTTTGATCGAAATTATGTTGTTATAGAGTATGCATCATACATGCTCTCATGTCTTTGATTCATAATTTGGCTTAAGTGTTGTAGTTACAAGGCACAAAAATTTCTAGTTGTGACATTTTCTCAGTAACAGCTTAGATAGAACGCATCTCAAATAATCAGATCTGGATCAGTTACATGATTAGGAAAGTCGCAACTGAACTGAAACCATTTTTATTATTGATTTTCATTTAGTTTAATATCACTGCAATTTTAGTTTTTAGTTTAATTCAAATCCCCCTTTTATATTTTGTTTCTTGACTAGATGTGCCTGATGCAAAAAGGCATTGACTTTTAAGCTGTGTCCCTGAGGATTCGACCCTGCTTCCCTGTGCTATATTTTTAGTGCAACCAAAAATGATAATTTACTTGTTTAATACGCGCATGACAGCGTGTTAACAGACCCAAAAGCTTCTAATTTCCAGGCTATATGATGCCTAAAGCCTCACTAAAGATCTTCAAGAACTCCAAAGAAACCTCAAAATTTTGGATTTTATGACCAAAGAAAATTCAGAGAGAAGATGAGAGTTTAGTGTGAGGGAAATGGGCAACATTCAACTTTTATTTATAGGGAACAGAGGGGGGGCATATCACGCCTATTGATGACACAGTTGACCTTGATGGCTGCCACGTGACGTAGCCACATTCGTCTATATCCTTTACTTATAAAACACGATACATGTCTCAATTTGGTGGTGCCATGTTACCTTTTCTCGCGGAAGAGTCGGCTACCCGGCATGGTCACATGGCGCCTACAGGTGTTGCCACGTTATCAGGCCATGTAACTTTTTGCAGATCTTCGAATGACCATAACTTTTGCATACGAGCTCCATTTTCGATGTTCTTTATATCTTCGAAATCCTCTCGTCGAGCTCTACAACTTTCCTTTAGAACTCAACAACTAATTCTCACACTATTTTAAATTCATATTTTTATAGAGATTAGATTGTTAAAGTCCGTACGAAAAGCATAACTCCTTCATTGGAACTCCGTTCTTGGCTGTCTTTATATCGATAAGCTCATATTTATGAGATCTTCAATTCTTGTTTACATTCTTTTGGCTAACACTCAACCGATTTAAATTTCGATTTCAGTGTCGCATACTGTTGTACTTAAACTTCGAAGAATCATAACTTCCTAATATGGAATCAGATTTAGGCATGCTTTATATTTACACTCTCGCTTTTATGATTATTACGACTTTTGTTTAGATTACTTATGCTAACAAGCAACCTATCTCTAATTCACTTTTTATGACACACATAGTTTTTTCCGATTGATTGCGAAACTTCGAAGAAGCATAACTTCTTCATACAAAGTCGGACTTACGTGCTCCTTATATCCACGAGATTGTCATTACGATTAATACACCTTTATTTAGGAATATTTATCCTAAATAATATTCTAATTAAAATGTTATTTTAGGGCTCGCAATGCATACGGCGAATAATTATCCTATTCGAGAATTTTAATTATAAATAATTATCACTTATTATATTTTAATATCTAGCCTAAATTTGTAGGTGATACATCTACATCCCTATTAGGAAAACTAATGCATGCAACAGAATAAAAACAGCCAATTCCATTAAGTTTCCATAACTTGCATGAGTAAGTTTTCCTTTCAAGATCTACATCAAAAGCCTCTTTACTTCCTCTTAATTGAAACTGATTTAACCCATTAGGTAATTTGAAACCCAACACTAATGCCTCGTAATACCTTTAGGTTTTCTTAACCTCTTTCAATAATTCTCTAATTGTTGGACAAATTTTATTTCTCCATCCTTTCCCTTAAAGTTTCATGGTGTACACCCTCGCCATCATGTACAGTCTCAACTCTTCTAACACAATGATAAATGGATTCTTTATAGCATCCACTATAAGTGCATTAAAGCTTTCTGAAATTTCATTCTCCATAACATCACAACATCTTCTTGGTAGGAAAAATGCCCTTGACTTAGTCTTAAGGTCTTTTTCCTTCAGATTCTTATAAGCACTTGGGTTTAACACTTCAAGATCTTTCATATCAACTTTAAAATCTTCCTCAGTAGATGCTATATAAGCTTTTTGGAATATGCTTTCATAGTGGGTACCACTATACCCTTTTTGTTCAAGTTTTCGCTAATGTACCTAGCACACTATCCATGCTATACATATGGTAGGAGTTCTTTGACAGCCTTAATTAGACTATAACATGTAATTATATAAAATGAGTATGCAATTATAATGGAAATGGAGTAAAATGAAGTAGAGTACCTTGTTTTGATCAGATATGATACTGTATCATGTCCTAAATTAAGTCTCAAGTTATCAATAAGCAGATCCAAAAACACTTCCAACTTTCTTCATTCTCCACACAAACTACTACCCATGCAATGTGATACATCCCATTCTTTGCATCGCTACCAACAACACATAAAAACTCCCATTTACAAATCCTTTTAAGAAAACAACCATCTAGTCATATTATTTTTTTGTACCCTCAGTCCATCCCTTTTTCAATCCATTAAAGCAAAAATAGAACTTACTAAAATAGTTCTTCCTATCTTGCATTCAATTCACATCAAGCTTTACAACGGAACATGGATTTGATCTCATAATCTCTTCTACATATGATCATAACTTTGCATAGTGGTTAACAATGGTACCATATATTAGTGGCAATGCCTATTTCTTATCTCTCCTATACTGGCGAATATTAGCATGAATACTAAAATTCTTTTTTTACTGCTAATATTAGCTTTCTAACATTAATCTTTTGTCTAAGTATGATTTCTATAATGAATCCCTATCCAAGCATAAGTGACCAACTGACCATTGATCCCAACTTCTATTTCCTTGTACAATTGTGATATGCCTTTAAAACTTGATCTAGAAGCTTTCTTCATCACTCATCCTAGATGCCCACAAATTAAATGGGCGCTCACCCTTATAGCACTTAAGCAACAATCTTTTCCTATCATTTTTTTCAAAAAAAAAAAGTTGCTACCAATTTGCAACATCGTAGTTGCATAACAAAGATTTTAATTAAGATAGATCTTGGAATCTCATACCAAGTATAGGCTTCTACTTTTTCCATGGAATTGAATCATTAAAAATTGAATGTTCTTGATTCATGGGCACCGCTTCACCCCATTATCATCATCTTTGTTGTTTTTATTTGTCTCCTCCTCTTCACCACATAATTGACTCAAAAACTGACCACCCTTGTTTTGTTCATAGTCATTATATCCTCATTAAAGTCCACATGGACATCTCTTAGGTTATTAATTTCCTCTTCATTTTCCCTACCGTCAATAATGATCCTCACCATCTTCTTCTTCTATCTCAGATCCAAACAATTCCTTTATTCATTCACCAACATGATCCATGTAGAGGGAAATTAACCATCTGTTCCATATGCATCAAAAATGAAACCATGGTAGTCTCCATTGTTTACAGTAGGAGTAAACCCAGAAAAAAGGGGTTTACCTAGCTCATAGTAGAATAACTTTTGTATACTTTCTTGCATGAACCGTTTCAGAAAGGTGATACACTCCGAGTATGTCATTCCAGAAAAAACATGATCAATGAATGTGAATTTGATACCATGATTATATAAGAAAGGATTTTGAAGAAAAACACATTTGAAGCTCAACTACACTAGATGATATTCTCCATTGCGGTGACATTGAGGTTTAAATTGTCAGAACCAAACCATTCCTCTATTCATTCACCAACATGGTCAATAATGAACCTCATCATCTTCATCTTCTATCTCAGAACCAAACCATTCCTATATCTATTCACCAACATGGTCCACGTAGAGGGAAATTAACCATCCGTTCCATAGGCATCAAAAATGAAACCAGGGTAGTCCGTCATTTGCAATAGGAGTAATCCCAAACAAAAGGGGCTTACCTGGCTCACAGTAGAATAACTTTTTTATACTTTCTTGTATGAACTATTTGAGAATGGTGATATACTTAGAGTATGTCATTCTAGAAAAATCATGATCAATGGATGTAAATTTGATACCATGATTATATGAGAAAGGATTTCAAAGAAAAACACCTTTGAAGTTCAACTCCACTAGAGGATACTGTCCATCAGGGTTTAACATTGCCGTTGACATTTTCAGATGGTTGGTTGCTTCCTGATTTCGATCAAAGAAACAAGATTACCCTAGGATTTTTTTTTCATTCTTGGTCATTGAGATGAGAATGACGAACGCGGACAAGTGTAGTTTTATGTTAAATAATGCGAAGTGTATGACTGATTTCTTTATGTGGATATTAATAACATTCATGTCTAATTTATTGTAATGTTACATCAGGAATGCAACCAGTTGTTTCGTAATGGTTTAAATGATAGGTAATTCCTTACATTAAAGACTAACTAGGAAATAAAACATGAGTGACTAAATGGTAAAATGAAAAAACTTCTTTGTGCCATAGTAGCATTTTTCTGTATATTATATAATTTTGAAAAAAAAAATTCTAGCAGTTAAAAACCGTTCAAAGAGCAAAAATTAAGAGATATTTGTCATTTGTATGTTGTGGATGATGTCGTGATGAAGCCATATGGCATGTTTGCCGAGGCTATTGATCTCATGCCGAGACCACTCTGTTCAACCTAAAAATGAGTTTTAGCACTATTCATAGAACTTGGAGACTATTTTTTTTAGAATTGTGAAATTATATAGAATACAAAATTAAGTAAAAAAATTACTCTGCTTTGAAGCAAAGATCGTTTCTAACGTCTGTAAGCCCAACTTTTGGTATCTTGGAATGGAAATGTAACTGTTAGGATATCCAAAATAAAAAAACTTGTTACAAGTTTTGGACAAAAATGTCATATGAACTTTAAATGTGACAGAAATAATATATCAAATAGACGATATCATGTTTAATGTAGTTTGAAACTCATAAAGTATATACGACCATACTAGATTCGAAATAAAGTTAAATATGGTCAAAACGTTAAATGATACATGAAAAGTAGTCATTTTAGAGATTATCCAAAATTATTATATATTTGGAATTTAAGGGTAGCCCTAGAATTAAACATAAAATCTTCTTTATTTTGTAAATGAGAAAAAGTAGCTAGAACATTTCTGTGGGAGCTGAAAGGCTCTTGTACTGTTTGGATGGTAGGAGTCATAGATTCCATAATCTGATCTCCATCTATTGTACATCCTAGGTTAGGGACCCCTCCATTTCTCACCTTGAGGACTTGAAGACTATGTGATTGTGGAACCGATCTTTCCAGTTTGCACGTTTCCAAGAATTATTATGTTTTTGAAAAACTTAGTACTTGACGTAATATATATGCTTTATGATCGAATACCTAAAACACTTGTTAATAAGACAAAGTCAAGATGATTGTTGGATGACATTAATCGCAAGTACTTTACAAGGATCGTTAATCACAAATAGATAAACTTGAGAAGTATCATTAAAAAAGTATGACACTTTCATCAAAATTATTGTATCCGCATGTCCAACCGAGATCAAACAAGAAATATACAACTTCTACTCATCAAAATTCCGTGAAAACTGGTGTGAGAGATCTCTGCTGATCAACTCGAGATTAAAAAAAATCTCACCCGCCAAAGTGCCTATATGGAGTCCCCATCTCCTTAGACGAAATCAAAAATGCAATTTAGGAATGTGGAGGTGATAAGGCGCATAATCCCGACGACTTGACTTTCAAAATTATCAAAGCAAAATGGGAAATCATGAAAAGCGATTTAATTTTGTGAGACATTTTCAAGCACACGGATCAATCGGTAATGGATGCAATTCATCTTTCATCACTCTAGTCCTTAATGTCTCTGATCCATTAGCACTTGGTGACTATCACCCAATTTGTTTACTCGGAAGTATGTACAAGATACTGGCTAAGATTCTTGCCATTCACTTAAAGTCGGTGATTAGCTCAGCAATTGACGAAGTCCAGTCCGCTTACATAGAGGGAAGCCATATTCTCGATGGTCCGTTAATGCTTAATGAGATCCATTCCTGGGCAAAAAAGAAAAAAGTAAAAACGTCCTTTTTAAAGGTGGACTTTGAGAAGCCCTTTGACGCTGTCAGTTGGAGATATCTCGATTCAATTCTAGATTAAACTGGTTTTGGTGTGACTTGGAAAAATTGGATCCATGAATGTCTTTAATCCTCTAAAGCTTCTATACTTGTTAACGGGGGCGCGCACAAATGAATTTTCCATATCAAAAGGGGTACGTCAAGGTGATCCTCTATCCCCATTTTTGTTTTTACTAGCAATGGAAGGTTTAAACGTTGCCATCAAAACCGCCTGTGATAAATCCTTAATTCATGGTATCAAACTTCCTCACAATGGGCCCACCATCTCGCATCTGTTCTAGTCGACGATGCCATCTTTGCAGGCATTTGCGAGCCATCAAGCATATGAAATTTAGCCCAAATACTCAAATGTTTCCATATCTCCTCGGGACTCAAAGTCAACTTTGCTAAGTCCAGGCTATTTGGAATTGGAACCAATTCCAATGAATTGTCTCGCATGGCAAGGGTTTTAAGATGCAAGACGGGTTCCTTTCCGTTCATATACTTGGGTGTACCTGTAGGAGCCAATATGTTTCTTAAAAAAATTGGGATCCAATTGTCAATAAATTTCGATCTAAGCTCTCAACTTGGAAAGCAAAATCATTATCTTTCGGTGGTAAACTCACTTTGATCAAGTCAGTCCTAAATAGCCTTTCCACTTACTACATATCATTATTCAGGGCTCCCAATGGGGTTCTTGATATTTTTGAAAAGATCAGGTATAGCTTTTTTTGGGGCAGTAGTGAAGATAAGAAAAAGATACATTGGGTGGATTGGGTAAAGGTCACAACTCCGATAAAAGAAGGTGGTCTAGGAGTCGGCATTCTCAAAGCTCAAAATATAGTCCTACTTACCAAATGGTAGTGGAAAATTTTAAATAGCAGGGACAAGCTTTGGAATAAAGTAATTACCAACATTCATAACCTTGATCGTAAGCCTGCCAATTACATAGCCAGAAAAACTTTACCAGGTGCTTGGAGCAATGTTGCCAAATCAATCAAATGCATGCCGTAACTAAACATCTGTCAGAACCAAATATTCTCTCTTGTTCCTGGATTGGGTACTCCTATCATGTTCTGGAAAGATGTTTGGTGTGGAGAAGTTTCCTTTCAATCACGGTTTCCCTCTTTGTATTCCCTTGAAAAAAGCAATCTATGTCGAGTGAATGATCACATATCTTCCACAGGATTCAAATGGAAGTGGAAACAGGACCACAAGATGCGACCTCCCTACATGAACTAATTCAACTGTATCAGAGTTTCAAGTGCTTGAGTAGTAAGCCAAATTCTAAATTGGGCTTCCATTTCAACTTGACCTCAGATGGTGATTATTCTGTTAAGAGGCTTCGTAGCTTAATTGATTCCAAAACAATGAATGGTGGAAAAGTAGTATGTTGGGATAAGGTTATTCCACTCAAGGTTATATGCTGGGTTTGGAGGGCCTCATTGGGGAGAATTCCGGTGGCAGAATCGTTAAAGGAAAGGGGTATCCTAGTCAATAATTCACTATGCCCCTATGTGAAAAGGTAACTGGAACCGTTGATCATCTGTTGGTCAATTGCGAATTCACCAGTAATGTGAGGGATTGGATTTTCAAATGGATTTGTTTAAGTTACAGACAATTTGATAAGGTCATTGACTTTTTGGATCATGCAGCTACATGGGGGAACTATCCCAAGAAAAGGAAAATTATCAATACCGTATTTTACTACTTTCTTAGGAGTGTCTGATTAGCAAGGAATGATATACACTTCAAGAAGGTGAGGTACTCGGCTACAAGAATTGTTGATAACATAATTGCTACATCATATTTGTGGTGTAAGCATAGGGGTATGGAGTTTTATGGAAATTGGGTTGACTAGAGCTGCTCACCCCTTTCCATTTCATAGTTGTCTTTTCTTTCTTATAATTTTGTTCTATTTGTATTTGGACTATGTTTGTTTTTTGTTACGCCTTAGCTCCTTGCTAGGTGCTTTCTTATTTATAATATACTCCCTATTTGCCTTTTCAAAAAAGAATTGATCTTAACCAACTTTTATTCTCATTTAACAAATAATTGTTTCAATGTGCATATCTATATAAATCTTATAATAGAGACAAAAATAATTGATTTTCATACATTTAAAACTGGAATGACTCTTTAGTTTTTTTTAATAATGATTGTAATAAAGACTTTTTATAATTATGTTAAATAATACTTTAATAGTAAAACTTTTTACATTTCAACTAATAATTATTATAACTAAAAAGTTTTTGTAACTTATGATTTTTAATCGGTTGATTTAGTGTGTATATATATATATATATATATATATATATATATATATATATATATATATATATATATATATATATATATATATATATATTAGATTGTTAGAATTTTAAAATTAAGATTGGGGAAAAGAGAGCTAAGAAGAGATAAAATTTATACTTCATCAGATAGAACTAAAGCAATAATATGAATTTTCTTCAAGTAGATTATTATTATGTATATCTTTCTATTTTCTTTCTTCATGTTGAACTTTTTTTGTTTTTTACATATTATTTACTATTATTTGAGTTTTTTTTTTTTTTTTTTTTTTTTTTTTTTTTTTTTATCATTTTAATATTGTTTCTTAATTTTCTAGTTGCTAACTGAAACGTATCATTTGTTTTTTTTATTATTAAAGTTGATTTTTTATCTGTCATTTTAATATTGTTTCTTAATTTTTTAATTTTCTCTTGTAACTTATTTTTTGTTGTTGTGTTATAACTTATCAACAAAACTAATGCGCAGGTGAAAGAATTTGATGAAATTATTAGTATAAAAAATATTAACTCCAAATTAATAATAATGATATAAATATTTCTAATACGGTATATGTATCAATGATATAGTTATATTATTGTAATCAGCACAATATATTTGTCATAATTTTATTTATCATAGTTTTATTTTTTGCGCAACGAGTGGGTTTCCGTCTAGTTATACCATAAAGCGCATGTGAAAATTGTCTCGACAAACAATGATCGACGATCGCTATTGTTTTTTGCCTCCCGATTCAACCTATTTTTGCTTTTGGAAAACAAAAAGGCGAGCTTCTCTGCTTTAATAAAGTCAAAAGCCCAGTTTGGCTGGTTGATTGGTTTGACTCGTCTTATATTCAATCTTTTAGATAAATTTACTAACCTTTTGAAGAACAATATTGCAAGTTATTGAAATTAATAATGAGTTTTTGAAATTAGTCTCACATGTGAGTTTTACATTGATACACCAATTAAAAACATGTTTGGAAGTGTTCTCAATGATTCACGGAGATGTAACTATATACAAAAAGCGTGTAACCGTATTTTCCCCATTGTTTTAATATATAGCCACATTTTCAAACATATTATTTCAATAATGTTATTCTCAAACCTTGTTGGGCATATAGGCAACGATTCACTTTGCAAAATAAACATGGGAGAGGTTGTCCCTTTTTACTGCTTATATGAATTCATGTTTTATGGTGTATTTATATATCCTAAAAATACATGCAGAGATTGATTACTTGTCTAACATATGTTGAGAGTTC
Organism: Lactuca sativa; assembly: GCF_002870075.4. Classification (NCBI taxonomy): domain Eukaryota; kingdom Viridiplantae; phylum Streptophyta; class Magnoliopsida; order Asterales; family Asteraceae; genus Lactuca; species Lactuca sativa. Next base: position 77,379,006 of record NC_056625.2, read on the forward strand.
TACCTTGTCTCTGGGTTACCATGTGGGAGTGTTACATTTTTGCATTAGGTTGTTGTTAGAAAGTTTACAACATATTGCTTACCCGAGTTGGCTCTTTCATATTTGCTGAATATTACAGAATTAATAGACTATTTTAAGATCTCTAGGTTGTACGACACATCAAAAATGATGTCATACATTTGTGTCTTCTTTGCATATTGGAGCATTGGTTTATCGGATGTACACCTCGTTTTCACTCTTCAGTAAGAAATAATATAAACTATTTGTTTGTAAATTTCAAAGTAGAAACATAGTAGTTATTATCCTTGGTGATGTATATAAAAGTTGTAGTAATTGTATTTCTGAGAGGATGCATGTGAAGAACGCATAAATTTGACTTCGTATGAGAAAATTATGATTTTCAAACTTTTAGCAGAGCCATGTGCGACACAGGGTTCGAAATTCAAATCGGTTGATTGTTAGCTGAAACAATCCAAACGAGAGTTAAAGATCTCATGAACATAAACCCGTTGATATAAATACAGTCGAGAACGGATGTCGTATGAAGGATTTATGATTTTTATACAGGTTTTAACATTCTAAGCCCTTTAAAAATGTAAATTTAAAAATAATGTGAGAGTTAGCCGACATAGCCTAAATGAGGGTTGTAGTACTCGTCGATAGCTACACATGGATATAAAGAACATCGAAAACGGAGCTCGTATGGGAAATAGACAATTTTTAAAAGAAAATTAAATCTCGTACACATGGCGCGCGCAACACATGCAACTTCTAGAAGGGAGGCGTGGACCACATGAAAAGCAACATGTGGCTGCGAGGTAGAGGATAGATGTCGTCGTAGAGTGAGGCACATGTAGTAAATATGTGCAGCGTACACCTCCTCAAAATTGCCTATAAATAGATGGTGAAAGCTCTCACTTTCCCTCACACCTCTAGTGCAATTCCTCTGAAATCCCTACTTCAAATTTTGAAATATCTTTAGTATTTAGGAATTTTAGTGAGACTCTGAGTCGCCATAGGGCCCGACGAAAAGAACCTTTCGGGTCAGGATTATGCCCGCAACTTTTCTGCTTTTCACTAGGAATCTCTGTAAGTTAGGCTACACATCTACACTTTAAGTGTAACTTATATTTATATGCATATTCGTTGTTATGAATGTAAAAATAAGATTTATCAGTGATGCCAGTCATAATATTGATTAATCTACTTACAAGAGAAGTGTCTAGAATGGGAACATTGGCTTGGTTTGTGACAACCCAAAAATTTCAATCCAATAAAGTCAATCAATCCAATCAAATGTCAGACTTGTTTATGCTATCTTTTAGCATTGTTAGGGGTCTGTTTGTGGGTTCAAATCCTAGTACACTTAAGGATTGGGTGTAGGGTTATGATATCTTAAGTTCATTGGTTTGCAATCGAGCCGGAAACTCCATCACAAGGAGTTTACGGCTGCAAACTAGGAGTTTACGACCGTAAACTCTTGGATGGCCGTAAACTCCTCCCATATACATGATATTCCTTCATTTTTCACCACTTCTCACACTTCCAAGTCTAGAAAGTCGATTCTCTCTCAAGTATCATCGAGTTATCCATCTTAGATCTTCAAAAACATAAGTGTTTCTTCCATCTTTGAGTTGCTATCCTTCTTAATCATGTATCACCCTCTGATTTCATCCATGAAAATCATCTTTTTGGGTAGATCTTCAAGATCTTCATCTTTCACCAAGAACACCTAGAACACACACTTGTTCTTGGTGGTCGTGAACCCTCTTTGAGCCCCCCAAAATGTAAGTATCCTTTCCCTATGCTTAGTATACGTTAAGAACTCGTGTTAAACACCTTTGAATCGACCATTTAGCTAGATCAAAAGGAGTGTACGGCCGTACACCCTTGTATGGCTGTACACACCTCAAAACACCCTAAAAGGGCCTCCAAAGTGAGAAACTAGTTCATGATCTTGATGAGCAATAGACCCACAAGCTTCCCCATGGTTTAGAGACCCTTTTATGCATGTTTGACCATGAGTTTACGGCCATACACTCCATGGCCGTACACTCCTCTTTGTGGCCGTACACACCCATTTGATGAATCACATGTGATTCTAACACTTAGTTCAAGTGTTTTCCTAGTCCCTAAGGGTGTTTCCTTGCATGTTAGTCGCTTTAAACACTAAATTCATGCCAATATATGCCATTATATGTCATTAGGACTCGTTTGTGTCTCGAGAATTCATTCGTGGACGTTCTCATCCTAACAAGCATATTCGATTGAATCACCCACATAAGGTGAGTTCATACCCCTATAATCAATCTTTTAAACTGTTTTAAATGTTTTGAAGGGGGGGGGGGGGATACAAGTTGGACACAATGATAATTGTGTAAATGTTTTGTTATAAATATCTTTTAAAGGATTGCTTATGTATTTATAAGGGACCAATACATTTCAAAAAATCTTTTAAATTTATGTTACTTTATAGTTTACAAAATTCTATTTTTAAAGTACAATCATAACTTAGTAGATAAAATGAGTCTTTTCTTCAAGTCGGTATTAGTTCAAGTAAACATACTAATAAACTATAATAGGTATATTTTAGGGGTTCACTTCACACTAGAACATAGAAAACATGGTATAAAGGGAAACAAGGAGGTAGATACAATACACGATAACATAGAGAACATACTATTAAGAGAAACAGGGAGGAAGATACAATACACGATAACAAAGAGAGCATACTAAATACTATAACAGAAGAACAAATCATGATTTACAACATTATACCAATGGTCACTAACTCATTGTTCTAAACAAAAGGTGATACTAAATGTGGTGTACAAGATAACTTTAATGTGAGATTACTTCATGGCTTAGCAATTTGTTTGCTGAAGTCGCTTTTTGTAACCAGAATCTATTGCAAGGAGAGCGTGTAGTATGGGTACAAGCACATCACATTATGACCTTAATAAAACAAGATAGTTTTAAGGTAGTCAATACTTTAGTTATGTCAATTTAAAAGACAACTGAAAACTTACATCAATACAAACGACAAACAAAACAGTCGAGTCATAGTACATTCAGTAGAAAGGGGCCTATAATGCTAACTTTATTATTCCTTAGTTTTAACATCAGGAATATATACTAATCGGATCCAACATGTAGTAGGATGTGTGCTTTTCGCTCTATTTCCTGTTCCTTGTTTGGTTGTGGGCTTAGAGCAGATTCACCCAGCCTAATATCTACCCGATCTTAGCTATGTATATATTCTGTATACACCAAGTAATCATAAGGAGTACCAGGTATGGGCTAGATCATAGTATACAAATTCAATACACCGTTTTCTAGTACAAAACATACTTTTCAAATAGAAAATTTGGTAGATGAAACTAGAAAATTACCAGTAAAGGGTTTAATCCATTTTATTAAACCAGTATAACTTAAAGGACCTTAGGTAGTTAATTCTATAATACTTTAGTTTATACATCAGGGTTATATATAATTAATACCCGATAGGTAGTTGGATGTGTGCTTTCCGCTTTACTTCCTTTTCCTTGTTTTGTTGTGGGCTTAGGGAAAATTTATACAACTAACTATGTATTCGATATTAGATTATATGTAGCTAGTATAAACTAAGTGATTATAGAAGGAACCATTGTGGTTACCATTTTTACTAAAAGAAATAAGGGTTTTCTTAAAGAATGTTTTCATCAAATATAAAGGAACTATTATAGTTAACTCCGTGAGTACCAAGTGAAGACGCCAGAGTTATATACAACGATGATCTAACAAACAATGGGATGTGTGCTTTCCGCCTCATTCCCTGTTCCTTATTTGGTTGTGGGCTTAGGGCAGATACACACAATCGATTGTTTGTTTACTTTGGGTTTTATATAAATTGTATCCATTTAGTACTCATAGAAAGGATTGCATAGTCATTTTCACTTATCTTTCATCAAAGCAGGAAATATAGGATTTTCTGGAGGAACAGGTGAACTTTTCTAAAAAGAACTTATAAATTACTTAAGTCATTAAAATCTTATGAAATCACCAGCTTAAATGCTGATCTACTCTTTCAAAATAACTTGTATTCTCAGGAGACCAGTAGACATGTACGCGCACTGGGATTCAAAAGACGGAGCATAATAGCTTCATGTCTTGTTTTGTTATTTACATATGTAGTCTATGTTATGTGAACCACATACTTTGTCAACACTTTCTTTCTAATGAAATGGTTGTTTATTACTTTGATTACTATGATGCATGTCTTGTGATACTAAACATGACGTCCTCCGCCCCCGAACGTTTCCGTCGTTCCAGTTTGGGGGTGTGACATTGCCAGATTTCCATTGGAATTAGTGAAAAGATCTAGCCTCCATTACCAGATTTCCATATGGAATAAAAGCTATAGTATTATAGGTTAATACTCATTAGGCGCGATGCTCTCCAATTGGACCATCCGAAGGATAACTGTTAATCATCTGAGTAATTTTCCAGGTGAGTTTTCTCACTATACTATTTACTCTAGTATTTATCCACTGTATGTTAGGAAATAGTTGCCATGTAGTATGCTATTAGGCAATTTAAAACAAAAGAATGTAATGCGTACAGTCAGCCAGAGCTTAGAAAGAAAAATGATTCCCAAAAAAATCCATATTTGTTATGTTTGCTGACATATGAACTGGTAGAAATGCATGCTACTACGTAGGCTATGGATCTCTTTAGGAATTGAAGGTTAGAATTGGCTTATACTTAAGATGCCTTATAGCTTAGAGATTTGTTTGTTTTTTGCTACTTAGAACATATATTGATATTAATTAGTTATTTGACAAATACATTAGGTTGCATGCCCTATAATTAAATAGTTTTAGATTGTTTGATTTGACGCTATTGTGCAACTCTTGTTTGACTCTAACCTTTGTAGTGTCAGATCTTTCAGTTGACAAGTTGTTTGATTTAAGTGACATGTAATTGTATTCGTCTGATAATTAGTTAATATTGGTAAAAGTTCTTCCTCAGATGATAGCAAGGTGAAGTGGAAGGAATCCTAGAAGGAGAGTCTAGGAAGTATAGTATGTGCTTCATAGCAAATTCGTAGAGCTGCAAACTCCTACTGGAGTATAGTAAAATATGTTATATGAGCTCATATGACACATAAATGTTTATTGTTCATTGGGTGTAGTGTTGAGAAGTGACTTGGAAATTGCGAGGCAATTCTTTGGACAAGTATGGGTATGTGTGAAAGGTTGTAGATGCCTATATTACCCAATGCACAGGACTCGCACTTGCATCAGGAAGAGTCACAAAGTTGATAAGGAACTAATAGTTGCGTAGATAATGGGCTTGTTTGGCATGGAGATTTTGGAAGCGTTTGGGAGCTTATAGCTTTTAGATTTTAACAAAACGCTCTAGTTTAAACAAAGAGCTTTGTCTGGAGGTACGAGCGTTTAACCTTCAGTTTAAACAAAACACATCAAATCTAAAAGCTACTTCATGTAGCGTTTAATAAAATGCTACTGAGCTTTTGAAATCAATTTCCATAATTACCCTTAAACATATATTTATATATTTATTTATTTTTAATAAATTGTCCTTTTTTTAATTTTATATATTTCAAAATCTTCTAGCTATTTTTGCCAAACACTCATATAGCAAATAAAAGCTACATCTTCCCGCTACACACTACCCGCTACCCGCTAACTGCTTCCAGCTAACAGTTACTTTTCCCAAACACGCCCAACATGGCTAACACTATAAGTTTATTTCGCGTTATTTCCATCATTGCCTGTTAAATGGTGATCTCTAGGAAAGTGGCTCTAAGTTCAGGCCCAAGTGGCCAGGAAGGATTAACTCCGAATAAAGTAGATTTGCACAAGTGGGTTGGTTTTAAGAACCTTGTCCGACATAGTGCAAAATTTAGTTATGTAAGAATAAGTGATCAAGGGGAACGAAAGGAAGATTACAATCTTCGATAAGGACCGTGTAGTTGCTACCTATTGTGGTGTGGTTATATGTCAACCCATGGAGGAAGGATCGAGTTGTTAGCATATGAAGGATAAGGTAGATGGAAATTGTCATCCATACTATAGTCTATCTCGTGGAGACAAGGTTTCAGCTCGTTATGACTATTTTTACAAAAAAATCTCATCAAGATATGATCATTCAGTCTGATATTGTAGTTGTGATAGAAACCCATTCATAGGGTGAGTGAGGAAGGAACGTGTGTGAATGTGTGTATGTCCATTGGAAGTTGAGTGTATAACTAAAGAGTTGGGAATGAAGGTCCATTGGAGGATGAGGGAACATGTGTAGGTTCAAACACCACCCTCAGCGAATAGGGTCATACCTATTGATTCTCGCAAAGGATAATAGGGATGATGTGATCTTTGTAGCTAGTATAGAAAGACATATTTCATATGCTTTCACACAAGTGATTTAGAGGTGTTAGGAGGATCGTTACAAGAGGGACAATTGGAACATGAAAAGATGATTATCCTAGATAAACAGGAATGATGGAGTGGACCTAACAACCGTTGATGTTGCTAGTAGTTCGACTATTTTAGTAATACCCACTTGTACCATTTAGACATGCGTGTGCATGAGAGTGTTTCCAGACAATTTTGTGCTTGTCACGACCTTATTCTGTTTTGGTCGTGCTATACAAGGAGAACACTTATAATAGGCATTGTACATTAATGCTACGATGAGAATGTCAGAAGTCATTAGATATTAAAATCATGAGTTTCTTGAAAGTCAAAAGGAGCTACGAATTACATAAGAAAATCCGGCTTGGAATTCAGTTAATTACGAACAACAAATGATGGGTCGAACCCAAGTGGGGGAGAACTGACCCTTAAGCAGCTAATCAGATGATCATACTGACATGACTCTTAACTGAACGAACGTATTCAAAGTCTTTAAGACCACCGAAGCATTGATCGTGAGTTTCCAGGCCCGATGGGGATGATGACAAGAGCGATCTGGAATCGTAATCAAGTAGTTGGATAGTATCATGATGTGTTGTAAGTAAGTATAGAAATGAATTACTCGGATAAATAGTTCTACCTTGATACAAGTAAGGTAGTTAGATCCATGCAACAAGGGTATTGAAGACCTAGTGTTCATTATGATCTAGTAGACTGGAAGATGAGAAAGTCTTTTGATGAGTCTGTCACCAATATTAGAGTATTGGTTCTGATGTTTTCGAACCAACAAACCTATTACAGTGGTTTTGGTTAAATTTTAGGATGATGGAACACCTGAACAATGTAGAGAAACCACTTGCAATCTAGATTTGTGTGTGTTTTAAGGACATACCATAAGCCTTTTTAGAGGCATGTCTAGGAAAGTGGATTCCTTTAAGATTTGTAGATAAATTTCCATAGTTAATCATTTTATAATGAGTTGACATTGTTCTTGGTCAAAGGAAAAAAATTGATATGTTACTTCTGAAGGCGATTATAAGTCATAAAGTATAAATTCCAAAAGTTCAGACTGACAAATTCCTAGTTTTACAAATCTTCGTGAGGGGTTCGGAAGCACGTATAAGATAGAAAATGAAGTTCTACGGGAAATATCGATATGGCAAAGTCAGTTAGATCACGAATTAACCTCGATAAACTCCAATAAGATGACGCCTAAGTGTGTTAGGAGTAGGATTTCAAATACGAAATTTTTGTAAGTGGAGGAGAGTTGTAACACCCCATTTTCACTCTTCAATAAGAATTAATATAAACCGTTTGTTTATAAAATTCGAAGTAGAAACATAGTACTTATTATCTTTGGCGATCTACATAAAAGTCGTAGTAATCATAATTCCGAGAGCATGAATGTGAATAACGCCAAACTATGACTTCATATAATGAAGTTTTGATTTTTCGAAGTTTCACCGTAGAAGTGTCCAACACAGGAATTGATGGTTAATTGTTATCCAAAACAATCCAAACGAGAGTTGATGATCTCATGAATATGAACGCATTGATATAAAGACAGTCGAGAACGGATGTTATATGAAGAAGTTATGATTTTTATATGGGTTTTAACAATCTAAAACCTTAAAAAATAAAGTGAGAATTAGCCGACCGAGCTTAAATGAGAGTTGTAGTATCCGTCGATAGCTATGCGTGGATATAAAGAACGTTGAAAATGGAGCTTGTATGTGAAATGTACAATTTTTAGAAGAAAATTAAATCTTGTACGTGTGGCACGCACAACTTCTAGAAGGGAGACATGGTCCACAGGAAAAGCGACACATGGCAGCAAGGCATAGGAGAGACATTGTCGTAGCGTGCGACACATGTAGTAAGTATATTTAGATTTTTTTAGCGAGACTCTAATTCGTCGGAGGGCCGACGAAAAGGACCTTTCGATTTGGGATTCTGCCCACAAGTTTTCGACTTTTCACTAGGAATCTATGTAAGTTAGACAACACTTACTACTCTTTAAGTGTAACTTATATTTATATCCACATGCGTTGTTATGAATGTATAAATAATATTTATAAGTGATTTAAGTCATAATATTGATTGATCTACTTACGGGAGAGGTGTATAGAATGGGCATGTTGTCTTGGTTGTTTGATTTCATAAAAGGTATTTGTCGAAATGATCCTACCTCTTAACTGTCCTGCCTGGCTGATCCTTTTTTGTTAGAACTCTCGGTATTCATTGGAATTACTGAAAATATCTAACTTCCATTACCAAATTGCCATAGGGACTAATAAACTATAGTATTATAGGTTAATGCTTGTTAGGTAAAATGCTCGCTAGTTGAACCATCCAAAGGGTAACTGTTAATCAACTGAGTAATTTTCCATGTGAGTTTTCTAACTACACTCTATACTCCAGTATGTATCCTCTATATGTTAGGATATAGTTGCATTATAGTATGCTATTAGGAAATTTGACCAGCTTAGTTAGTTGCATGTTGTATGGAATTGTTTGATTTCTATATATGTATTGATTTATTACGTGAAGGTGAGGGCGGATCGGCCTCGTGCTGAAGGCCAATAGACTTTGGTGGACCAGCGTCATGTTGAACGCCTAAGGGAAGACCAACTTTATGTTGAAGGCCAATGATCGTACCAACTTTATGCTAAACACCATTATGTGTATTATTGGTGGATCGGTGAAAGGTCATGAGCCATTTGTTTATGCATTGTATATGTATTGTGGTATCTATTATTTTGTGGAATTTACTCAGCTTTGTACCATGGTAGATTTGAATAAATAAAAATGAAAATTTTATGTTGAAAATCGGGACGTTACACTGGACATCACGATAATTTTCTAATCCAACCATGGAGCATGTTTGTTCTCAATAATGAAGAGGCATGGAGCATGTATTACATTGAAAAAAATGTGCAATTTAATTTTGTATTATTTCAGGTACCTATAGGGAGTATATAGGCGATACTAAGGTCCCGTTTGATAGTTGCTGACCGAGAAAGTGCTGACTGAAAAAGGTCTGTCTGAGTAATAAATTCTTATTGAGTAAGAAAACATGTTGTTTGATTGTACATCTGACTGAATGTAGTGACTCATGAAAAATGACCATTTTACCCTCCTACTGCTAAATAATTACAAAAACAGTATTTTGATAACTTTAAAAGGAAACCTATCTTCATCAGTTTGATGTTAATACAAAAAAAAAACATTGATTTTCTAATGAAATTCACATCATTAATTTCATGAAAATCTATCTTCATCAATTTGATGTTGATTCACCAACCCGATAAGATGCTCATAGCTCTAAGATCCATCTTTATCGAGCCTGATCCTCCACTGGAAGATTCCCAAATCTCTGAGCATACTTTTGTCCATTTGAGATTTGCTTCTTCTGTGACATAATCTACATATCATAAATTAGATTAACAATAAAGATGTCAATTTGTTGTATCATAGTGCAACGTATAAATCAGATTAACATAAATCATAAACTCAATTTCAGCAAATCATAAATAACAAAAATCATATCAGCCTCCACAAACATTAGATTAAAAAAATTAGAAGCAACAAAAATCAGAAGGAACAATCAGCTTCACAAAATCAATTTCAGGAAATAACAAAGCTATCATGTATAATATCTTTAAATAACCAAGCTATCTACAATTTTGCTCATCAGACTCCAAAAAAATCAGATTTCAGGGAAATCAAAACAAACCTGGTGACGGAGAAGGAAACTCCGACGAAGGCACAGCGAAGACTACGATGGGACAGAAGGTTTGGCAAAGGAAGGAGCAATGCCGACGACTGGTAATGGAGAGTGTGGAAGAAGTTGCATCGATGGAAAGGATGGAGAGGTGGCTTCGTATCACAGAGGATGCGTTTTAAGGTTGAAAAAAATTAGATTTTAGGGAGATCGTCGGTGGAGGCAGTTTGAACGAACAATGTAAATATTGTGTCTTTGTATCCTTAGTGAGTAGGATGAATCTCCTTCCTGTACACATTGGTCAATTTGAACGAACAATGTAAATATTGTGTCTTTGTGTGCTTTTAGTTTCATGTGTTATTTGCATTACTTTCTAACAAGGGTTAGCAGAACTTGGCAAGTGGCATCATATTTATTTTGAGTTTTAACAAGTATTATTTGATTTTACCTAACAAGTGGTATCAAAGTTTTGGTTGGTGCTCTGTTGATTGAAGATATCATCTCACAAATTCGATTAGGAGAAGCTTAATGGCTCAAATGATTTCTCTTTGTGGAAGGTGAAGATGAAGGCACTTATGGTTCAACAAGGATGAGTAGCAGGCATTGGAAGAAGAAGCGAAACTACCAAAGACATGGCGGATAAAAGGAAGATGGATATTTTGGCAAGAGCACATAGCGCTATTCTATTGAGTTTGATAGACGAAGTACTAAGAGAGGTCGTGGATCAAACGAGTGCATCTGGGCTTTGGGAGAAATTGTATGACAAGTGTTAGAACAATTCTCTAAAGAAAAGGCTATATCAGAAGAAATGTTTGTATACTCCTAGGATGTTGGAAAACACCCAAGTGAAGGATCATCTGGATAACTTCAATAAGATCATCTTGGATTTACAAGGTGAGAATATAAAGATTGAAGAAGAAGATCAAGCACTTATCCTCCTATGTTCATTACTGAATTCTTATGAGAATTTTGTTGATACGATATTCTACGGTAGGAAAATGATCACTGTGGATGATGTGAAGGGTTCTTTGATGTCCAAGGAATTGAAAAGAAAGGTTTCAGTTGGAGAAGAAGTTTTCATTACCGGTTTGTTTAAAGGAAAATGAAGAACATCAGATTGAGGTGGAGGTAACAGAGGGAAGGCAAGTTCCGAATCTAAGCCGATATTAAATGTTATAACTGTAAGGAAAAGGGAAACTTTAGAAGAGGTGATCCATTGCTAAAGAAACGGAATAATGATGTTGGACCAAGAAAAAACAACGTTGGGGTGGTTCCAGTTAATTCTGATTAAGGGGATGATGGTGAAGTTTTTATTATATGTACATATAGTTTTGTTGATGCTTGGGTCTTGGACTCTGTAGCATCTTATCATATGACATGTGATCATGACTGGTTCGGATCCTTCAAAGAGTGGAATGCCACAGTCAAGATCAATGATGATTGGGTGAGCAGTATCAAGGGCAATGACACAATGCAGATCAAGATGCATGATGTTATAGTTAGGAAACCGAATTGATGGTTCGTTCTGGAACTTCAAATGAATTTTATTTTTCTGGGCACTTTGGTGAAGGATAAATTGAAGTATTCTGGAGAGGGTAACTGGTTAAGAGTCTCTAAGGGTTCTCTTTTAGTTATGAAGGGAAATATGAATATGATGATGAAAGAAATTTATGGCATCATAAGTTGGGACATATGAGCGAGAAGAAGTTTTGTGGAGATGCAATAGGAAATGCTAAACTTGGTAAAGCTAGTGTTCAAGAGATACAACGTAGGGTAAAGTTCAGTTAGGTTCAACACTCATGCAAGGAGGTCCCCGAGTGTGTTCACTCAGATCTATGGGATCCCTCCCTGTGAAGTCCCATGGTGGATGTCAATAGTTTGTGATTTTTATCGATGATTACTCAAGGAAGACCTGAGTGTACTTTCTGAAGACAAAGGGTGAATATGAAGTATTTGGGTAGTTCAAGGAGTGGAAGACGATGGTTGAAAAACAGTCTGGCAACCATGGTAGGTTACTGAGAACAGAAAAAAAGGTTGGAATTATGCAAGGCTTTCTTTGCAAAATTTTGCAAAACATAAGGTACAATGAGGCATCACAGTGTACGGATAATACCACAGAAAAGAAAAGTGGCAGAACATATGAACCAAACACTGGTGGTGCATGCTCCATGTATGCGATTATCAGCTGATTTATCGGGGCAATTCTAGGCAAAAGTAACCAACAGTGCTTGTTATCTTGTGAATATAGCTCCATCAACTGCCATCGATAAGATTCCTCAAAAAGTGTGGTTTGGGAAACTCTCTGATAATTTTGATTTACGAATGTTTGGATTCCATGGTTACTATCATGTAAATGATGGTAAATTGGAGCCAAGTGCAATAAAGTCATATTTCTAGGATATACATATGTAAGGAAAGGACATTGTCTGTGGTGTACAGAAGAAGGAAAGATGCTAAAATTCATTAATAACGTAGATGTGACCTTTGAATATTCTATGTGTAACCATAGAGGTGGTAATACAAGTGTTGCAAGGAATGGTCAAGGTGCTAGCCAGAAAGTGGAGTTTGAAACAAAAACCCCCACATAGTTTTCTGATAAATGAAAAACAACAGGGTGGCATGGAACACCATAGTCATGAGGAATCCGTTAAGCAACCCAAGGAAGAAGTGTATGGTGATTTTGTTTCCAGGAAAGACAACTTGGAGAAGCTTCTAGAGAATTTGCTTATGATGAAAAACTTAGAAGCTGAAAAAGAAGATAACAAGGATGAAGATTTGGGGTAATAAAAGAACATGATGGTTATAAATTTCTCACTACATTGGGAAAGCACTGCGGTTGTTCTATCGTGATCAATCCAAACATGTTTGCACTTCTTTGGCAGTTCGAGGTAATCAGGGGAAAGCTCACTGGGAAGTGGTCAAGTGGATCCCGTGACACTTGAAGGGATCACTTGATATTTTTATGGTGTATGGTGCCAATGCACGACATACAGACTTGGTTGTAATGATAGGCTTGGACCATGAAACTGATCTGGAGATAAGAAGATCATTGGTGGTTGGTCTTGTTTAGAATCTTATTTTAAAGGTGGAGAAACCTATAATGTTCTATGATAGGTTATGCATTCAAAAGTCTGGTGCTAGGAGAATCCAAAAGACATGGTGACAAGGTCGTTACCCATAGAGAATTTCAAGCTTTGCTTGGACTTGGTTGATGTTCACAAAAGGTAAGCCCTTTCGGGGCTTGATGGCAGGAAGGGAGAGGAAGTTCTTATTTAAGGTGGAGTTTAGAGGATGATCAAGTCAAGTTGGATATTTTTAAATGTGACTTGAGTATTTGGAGCGTTCAAATGGTGGATTTGAGTTCAATGGAGCACTTGGAACTCAATGGAGCTTTTGGGGTTCATGGAGCATGTGACAAATGAACGCATCACATGAGAAAGGAGTGGATCTCATGATAAAGGAACGAATAAAATGACAAAGGAACGAATCTTCTAAAAGGGGGTTTGGATCACCTGGAAGTGGAATAGGGCATCGTGGTGCATGGATGCACCATCTATGCTCATGAAGCATCATTTTATGCATCAAGTGCCATTATAGAAGTGCCATCTATAATGTGGATGCACCACTCATTGTCAAGGTATGCCAATTTGAAGGAAGAAGCGCCATTACGGTTCTAGAAGCGCCATTTTGGAGGTAGAAGCACCATTTTGAAGTAAGATGCACCACCATGATGGATGAAGCGCCATTAGTGTTCATGATGCGCCACATATGCATCATGATGCGGTACTATGGCTTATGATGCTCTATCATGTGCGATGCTGATACTTTTGGGTTGTATGACAAGGATGAATGTTCTAGAAAATAGTGCATGTCAGATTGTGATTGGTTGACACCTTTCATGAGCCTATGGGACAATGGGCTTGGACCATTAGGATTTTAGGTCTGATCCGTCAAGTATAAATAGGGATACATGCTAAGTCATTTGTAGTGTCTTTTTTTATCCTTAGTGAGTAGGATGAATCTCTATTGGTTGTACTTGTAATTTCTATTTGAGAACTCTATGAATAAAAATACTCCCCTCCTACCCATGGTGGATATAGGTCAACTTAATCGAATCACGTAAATATTGTGTCTTTGTGTGCTTTTAGTTTCGTGTGTTATTGATAGTTAGTTTTGTTTACTTCTTTTTATAGTTTATTTTAGCATATTTCATTCATAATTTAGATAATTTCCATGCATATTTTCCCTTTTGTTATTTTATGACTATTTCAGGTACTTTCGAATCTTGTGAGCATAATTGCAGGTTTTCGGGTCTAGCGGAGCTGGAGTGTTCGGGACGTATGGGAAGCAATGAGATTTGGTAGACAAAAATGATGTTAGGCTTGGTGATTGTGGAGATGATGCATGGAGCGAGCTTGATGGTTATTTGAAGGCTTGGAGAGAAATAGACTTTAAATTTGCAAGATACGGGAGTTTATTCAAGCTTGCATAGATTGTTAATCGGGAGAGTGCACAAGCTTTGGAGGATTTGGAGAGGTCAAATTGGGCTTAAAATGAAGAAAAACTTGAAGAAAATGGGCTAGGAGGTGATTGGATTCGATCTGGGCTAAGTGGGCTAAGCTATGGAGGCCCAAAACCTCAAAGATGTTACATCCAGGGACCACCCGCGCAACCCACCTGCGCAACAGCACGCGGGTCGCGCAAGGCTCTGCAGGGGCAGTTTCGGAAATTCTTCTTTTGAGCTATTTGAGGAAGGTTGGTGCCCATCTTTTGGAGACTCTTGGACATCCGATTTTTGGAGATTCTCTCTGGAGTTTTGAAGACTTTTGAAGGCCAAGAACATTTGAAGAACATCATATTTTTACCTCTTGATTCTTGCTTAATGTTTGGTACAATTTTCTCTAACTTTGTTTCTTTGGGTTTAGCCATGCTTGGCTAAACTAATCTTGGTTGACTTTTGGTTAGTCCTTTGAACTTTTGTTGAATGTTGAAGAATCCATGAACATGTTCTTAAATCTTTATGGGAATGTTTTGTGTTTTAACATCTTATCACTACTTGTATGTTTTAGTTCATGAGTTTAAATGTGTTTGTGGTGATTAGTTGGCTAATTTCTTGATTAAGTAAAGGATCCTCAAATTAGCAAGCAACAAATGATTTTTGGGTTGTTTTTGCTTCACACAATCATAAAAACATTTCCTCCAACATGGTGGTGAAAGCATTTGACCCCTCTTGGATTTGGTGACTTTTTGGTTCTTAATGCTAGTTGACTTTCACTAATTACATGCTATTTGGAATTAGTGCCTTTGACTAAGGAAATTGTTATGAGCTTCTCTAGCCATTTCAACAATTAAGAAAAGTCTAGGTAATCTCAAGCTCCTTGGATTACTATAGCCAAATTAAGGATTTAAATCAAAGTATTGCACCATTGGATTCTAATGATATGTTCATCAAAAGTCAAAGTGAGGAAACTTTAAGTCAACCATCTCTCCCTTATTGATTTTACATCAAACTCTTATTTTTGTTGCATTTGTCTATTTAAATCATAGTTAATTCTAGTTTGTTTCAAGTATTTCAAAACACCAAAACCCCCCATTTTATTTTTATTGTCATTTTACAAGTATTTTTACAAAGAGATTTTTCATAGAGTTATAAATTGAACCAATCTCCGTGGATTCGATCCCTTTACCACTATACACTATTTTAGTGTGTAATATTTAGGGTTATTATTTGTGTTGGCCTCGACAACCACCAGTTATCCACATCATTTCCTAATAAGGGTCATTAGAACTTGGCAAGTGGCATTAGATTTATTGTGAGTCGTGACAAGTGTCATAAGATTTTATCTAACAACATATATATATATATATATATATATATATATATATATATATACACACACACACACACAAGAAAATATACATTCGGTTGTATTCAGCAACGGTTGCTAGACTAGAGAGATCAAAAGAAAAACCAAAGATCATGGTGAGAAAAACAATGTGAAGAATGCAAAAAAAAATTAAAAAAAATATTAAAAAAAATAACTTTATAGTGTATAGTGTCCAGACACAAGAGTATGTTTTCAAGGTCAAATAAATTATAAAGGTTCATTAAAATGGTAATATATTGGTGAATGTTTGTAATCGTATGACTTTATACATTAGGGCATAGGAGATGTTTCCCATAACATCTCTTGAATTTGACAAACAAATCAAAATTTCATCCGAAGGGCCATATGGTGGCATTTAATTAATGATACATATTAATGAAATCATTCTAACCCTTATAAACAACTATTTAAATAAAAATAACTAATAATTTTTTTTTGGAAAAATGACCACTTGATCAGGAATACCATATTTCGGAGCACGATGTTTTGTTGCGGAGGTGTGCTCCGGAATATGATATTTCTGAGCATTTAGGATATTGTTCCGGACTGGTTGCCGGTTGGTGGGGATGAGGTCCGGAATCTCACACTACGTACCTTCCAGACTAGAAAAGTGGATTCCGGACTAACGTACGAAAAGGCCGTACATTCCGGAGTGGTGTTCTCGAGAGATAGAATTAAGGGTGTTCTTTGTTTTCTTCCAAATATGCAATACATTTATGTTTTTAATATATTTGTGTGTTCAATACTTTCTAAAAACATTCCAGAATGAGTATGTATACGATTTTTTTCCGAGTTCCAGTTTCTACTAGAGGCCAATGACAGCGTACCTACGGATGTATGCAGTACCTTGCTCCAGATTACACATAATTTGGTGTAGATATAACCAATTACATCAACTTTTTTGGGTTAGTTATGTTGGTTGTTTCCCTTAACATCTCTTGAATTTGACAAACAAATCAAAATTTCATCCCAAGGGCCATATGGTGGCATTTAATTAATGAAACATTATTAATGAAATCATTCTAACCCTAATAAACAACTATTTAAATAAAAATAACCAATAATTTTTTTTGGAAAAATGACTACTTGATCAGGAATACTATATTTCGGAGCACGATGTTTTGTTGCGGAGGTGTTCTCCGGAATATGATATTTCTGAGTATTTAGGATATTGTTCCGAGCTGGTTGCCGGTTGGTGGGGATGAGGTCCGGAATCTCACACTACGTACCTTCCAGACTAGAAAAGTGTATTCCGGACTAACGTACGAAACGGACGTACATTCCGGAGTGGTGTTCTCGAGAGATAAAATTAAGGGTGTTCTCTGTTTTCTTCCAAATATGCAATACATTTATGTTTTTAATATATTTGTGTGTTCGATACTTTCTAAAAACATTCCGGAATGAGTATGTATACGATTTTTTTTTCCGAGTTCCAGTTTCTACTGGAGGGCAATGGCAGCGTACCTACGGATGTATGCAGTACCTTGCTCCAGATTACACATGATTTGGTGTAGATATAACCAATTACATCAACTTTTTTGGGTTAGTTATGTTGGTTGTTTTCCATAACATCTCTTGAATTTGACAAACAAATCAAAATTTCATCCCAAGGGCCATATGGTGGCATTTAATTAATGAAACATTATTAATGAAATCATTCTAACCCTAATAAACAACTATTTAAATAAAAATAACCAATAATTTTTTTTGGAAAAATGACCACTTGATCAGGAATACTATATTTCGGAGCACGATGTTTTGTTGCGGAGGTGTTCTCCGGAATATGATATTTCTGAGTATTTAGGATATTGTTCCAGACTGGTTGCCGGTTGGTGGGGATGAGGTCCGGAATCTCACACTACGTACCTTCCAGACTAGAAAAGTGTATTCCGGACTAACGTACGAAACGACCGTACATTACGGAGTGGTGTTCTCGAGAGATAAAATTAGAGAGATAAAATTAAGGGTGTTCTCTGTTTTCTTCCAAATATGCAATACATTTATGTTTTTAATATATTTGTGTGTTTGATACTTTCTAAAAACATTCCGGAATGAGTATGTATACGATTTTTTTTCCGAGTTCCAGTTTCTACTGGAGGGCAATGGCAGCGTACCTACGGATGTATGCAGTACCTTGCTCCAGATTACACATGATTTGGTGTAGATATAACCAATTACATCAACTTTTTTGGGTTAGTTATGTTGGTTGTTTCCCATAACATCTCTTGAATTTGACAAACAAATCAAAATTTCATCCCAAGGGCCATATGGTGGCATTTAATTAATGAAACATTATTAATGAAATCATTCTAACACTAATAAACAACTATTTAAATAAAAATAACCAATAATTTTTTTTGGAAAAATGACCACTTGATCAGGAATACTATATTTCGGAGCACGATGTTTTGTTGCGGAGGTGTTCTCCGGAATATGATATTTCTGAGTATTTAGGATATTGTTCCGGACTGGTTGCCGGTTGGTGGGGATGAGGTTCGAAATCTCACACTACGTACCTTCCAGACTAGAAAAGTGTATTCCGGACTAACGTACAAAACGGCCGTACATTCCGGAGTGGTGTTCTCGAGAGATAAAATTAAGGATGTTCTCTGTTTTCTTCCAAATATGCAATACATTTATGTTTTTAATATATTTGTGTGTTCGATACTTTCTAAAAACATTCCAGAATGAGTATGTATACGATTTTTTTTTCCGAGTTCCAGTTTCTACTGGAGGGCAAGGGCAGCGTACCTACGGATGTATGCAGTACCTTGCTCCAGATTACACATGATTTGGTGTAGATATAACCAATTACATCAACTTTTTTGGGTTAGTTATGTTGGTTGCTTCCAAGTCTAAGTTACACACAAATCAAATTCGTCTATGTTTTCAATGTCCTGGACCAAATATAGTTATGTAGATTATTGACGATAATGATGTTAGATATTTCTTAGTTTTGTTACTACTATTCCTCCCAACACAGTACAATTGTTTTTTGTTAATAATGTTATCGATAGTAGTACTAATCGATTTCCCGGGAAAAATCGTTCTCGAAATGGTTCTTCTGGTATTGGAAGTAACCGAATTTGTAATTTATTACCTATGAGAACCAAGCATTTTCCTTTTTACAAGTACCATATACATGGGGGTGATTATAGATCTAAAGGTAAGGCTATTTTTCAGGATGACCTTACTGTTGATGTTGATGAATTTGCGAATGATGAGGCAAAACAAATGATGTTGGTTGATGATGGTAATATAGTTCTATATGGAGAGTCAGTGGAACATTTTCAGAGTTACACTAAATTTGATGGGGATGATCATGAAGATGGTGAAGAGGAAAATGATCCCTTACCACAACCACGAAAAACACAACCTGAAAAGTTTCCTTATTATTTTTCTGATTCTGAAGAAACACAACCCACCAATTAGGGTATGCCTAATCCTTTACCACTGCACAAATTAGCTCAAAAAAATATTAAAGGGGCCACAACACACAAGTATAATTACCATATTAAGTTATTCCAAATCTTCAAAAACAAAGAAAAACTTGATCCTAATTTAGGACTGAAAAGTGTTAGTGAAAGTTTCTAATATAAAGGTAAAAAATCTACAACAGACAGGTTTGAAGCTGTTCGATGTATGGATAATTGTGACTGGCAGATTAGGGAATGAAAACATAATACTATTGATTCATTTAAACTAGTTAAACTATCAGAGAAACACACTTGCTCAAATATATAGCTATGTCCCTGTCACTACCAACCCAACAAAAAGGTATTGTGTCAATTCTTGAAGTGCATATTGGCCGATAGTATCGGTAATATGTTGTGGGGGAAGCAGATACAACAAACTTTAAATGACCGTCTTTGTGTACCTATTTAATAGCATCCCGACTCCTAAGTATAATATTTAATTAATTTACATTCATAATTTCATAGCAACTCCACGAGTTGGATGCCCCAACTTTCCGAGTAAAGGAGTTAATGGCCGCGTGACTTTTAGAGTCTACTCGACGAGTTGGAGGACCCCAACTCGATGAGTAGGTGCTGAGTGATAAAACCTTAATTTTCAGGGTTTGTGTTCTATTTAAAGGACCTTAAGCCTTAATTTCCGCCTCCCTTATAACCCTAACACTCTGTGAGAAACCCTAATCGAGCTATAACCTTATGTGAGAGAAATAGAGGCTAATGTTGTGTGTTTTAGTGCACTTTTGGAAGGAGGTTGGAGAAAACAAGACTTAGAACGAGGAGGGACTTTTGGATCCAGTGTGCTTCAGTGTTAGCTTTTGTTTGGAGGTAAAAAGCTACCACCTTGATCATTTCTTTTGTTAGATCTCTTTCTAGGGTGTTTTAGGACTTTCTCCCATCCATCTTTTGGTTATTGAGTCATTTGAGCATGACATGAAGTGAAACATCAGATCTGGACTAAATGAGGTCCTTTAAGCCCAAAGATCCAAACTTTATTAAGCTAGTGACAAGCTTTTATGCATTAAACCCCATATAGAGCTTATTATGGCATTCCGAGCCCTAGATGCCTTGCATGGACGTAAAGCTTGAAGCTTTACATGGTACATCAGCCTTGGGAGGCTAGATCTAGAGTTTGGGACATTATTTCTGATTAGAATTTTCTGAATGAGAATTGGTCTAGAGGGACTCGACGAGTGCATGAGCCAACTCGACGAGTCAGCTAGGGTTTTCCCCTATAGACTGGACAGGCTACAACTTGGTGAGTTGATGAGACAACTCGTCGAGTTGAGTTGAATTTTCCGGATACTTCAGATAAAGAGAAGGAACTCAACGAGTCGCATAGATGCACTTGACGAGTTAGTCAACATCGACTGTTGACTTGAGCATTGACTTTTATTGACTTTTAGAGTTTGGTCAACTGTGGACCTTGGAGACCATGGAGGGGTAAAATTGTCTTTTCACCATTTTGAGATACAGTGGAGGAGTTAGCTTAGCATCTCGAAGTGGTTATTACAGATTGCTTATTATAGATAATTATATTATGTATGCGAAGTCTAGACTGTTTGTGGGGTACTAGATCTAGTTGCTTACTTATGAGGTGAGTATTCTTACTATACTTACCTGAGCAGTAATATTGTGTGACCGGAGGGTCTTGTTTGAATTATCGACCGGAGGGTCCTATGTGCTTATTCTGAGTTATGTGATATTATTCAATTTTTCTTTGTGATATATGCTCTACTATTCTGTGCTTTAATGAGTTAGGACTGGAGGGTCCAAATCGAGTTGTGAGGCCGGAGGGTCTTCACCGAGATATAGAACTGGCGGGTCCAACCCGAGCTGTGATACCGGAGGGTCCTCACGGAGACACATGACCGGAGGGTCCACACCGAGCTGTGAGACCAGAGGGTCCTCACCGAGATGCATGAGACCGGAGGGTCTATTCCAAGCTACAGCCATGAGAGGCTTATTATTTGTGTATGTGGTATTTTGGGGAACTCACTAAGCTTCGTGCTTACCGTGTTGTGTGTTATGTGTTTCAGGTACTTCTGAAGATCGCGGGAAGTCGCCGACTTGATTGTACACACCTGTTCGAGACTATGTCGAGAATTCTAAGATATTATCAGTTGTTTTGTTGAATTGAGTTTTTGACATAGATACATTGTGGTTTTGAGAAAATGTAGTACTGATTTTATGTGATTTAAAACTGAAAATTTTGTTTGAAATTTTAGAGTGTTACATATTTCATATTGGAAAGCGTGGAATGCTATTATGTATGCTCTAAATCTATTGAGAGGGACCCCTAAAGAAAGATTTCTTGGACTACTTATATACTATTACAACTTGAAGAAGAAGAATCCAGGGACGGTTACACATATAAAGACGAGTGATGACAACGAATTAGAATATTTTTCATGGCTATTGGATGCGCGGTAATATTATTTATATACCTACTTTTTTATATTTAATGTCCATACACATGCGTTTGCTTTAATTAGATTATTAATTATTATTTTAGGTTCGAGCGTTTCAAAGATGTTTGCGTCCTATTATTATCATTGATGGCACACACCTTAAGGGGAAATACTTGGCACCATGTTCCGAGCAGTAGGCATGGATGGTAATAACCAAATCGTTCCAATTGCATTTGGTGTTGGGAAAACTGAAAGTGGAGAGCCATATATTTGGTTTTTATCAAAACTCAAAGAATGCATTGGGGACATGCCATCTTTGGCTATCATATCATATAGAGCCAATTCAATTGAAATGGCCATTCAATCCATGTTCCCGAATGCACATCACGTACTATCTTGTTGCGATTTGTTGATGAACATGAGAACAAAGATCGACAAGCAAAAGAGAATGTTGAGTTATGAAGTGTTGCGTCATTGGGCTTTTGTATAAATCTATTGTATTCTCGGTTATGGGCATGTACAGTCATATTACATTTATTAGGGTTTACTTTATATAGTGCATGCATGCATCTTAGTATGTACACCTTTTGTCACACCCCAAAACCATGAATGGCGGAAACGTTCTGGGGCGGAGGACGTCATGTACAGTATCACAACAATGAAAAGTAGTAAACAAGCAACAACATCATCCATTGCATTAATAATATAATTTTAATACAAGTGTTCTGCCAAATTATAATAGACACTAAAGTATAAACGAAATGAAAGATGAGTCTTGATCGAGCTCCATCTTCTCTAAACCTTGCATCGGTACCTGTCTATCGTTGACCTGAGGATACAAGTTATTTTGAAAGAGAGTATCAGCTTTAAAGCTGGTGATCATAAGTATTAGTGTGTCTTAATTTGTAAAACTTGTAATGAAAGATTTGAAATTGTTTTGAAAGGAAACTTGTATAAGTATGAAAATGTTTGTAGAACAAATGTAAATGTTTGAAAAACCCTAGAAATCCCTATGATTCCTACTACTATAAAAGGGATTCTTCTACCAAGACCTAACTGTTCTGAATGTAGCCTTCTACCAAGACCTAACTGCTATAAATGTAGCCTTCTACTAAGACCTAACTGCTCTGAATGTAGCCTTCTACCAAGACCCGACTGTTCTGAATGTAGCCTTCTACCAAGACCCGACTGTTCTGAATGTAGCCTTCTACCAAGACCCGACTGTTCTGAATGTAGCCTTAGTATTACCCTTTGGTACTAGGGTAACTAACAATGTTAACTGAAGACATCCGTAGATGTACATTTACCTCTGTTGCTAACAGCTGGGTATAGGAATAGTTAGTCCCTTAAAGTATATCTGTAATGGTATAAACCGTTGACATCCGTGGATGTTCTTTTACCTCTGTAGCTAACAGAGATTCTAGGAATGGTTAATCCTGCAACGTATCCTTTGGTACTAGGATATTAAATCCAATCT
Organism: Lactuca sativa; assembly: GCF_002870075.4. Taxonomy (NCBI): domain Eukaryota; kingdom Viridiplantae; phylum Streptophyta; class Magnoliopsida; order Asterales; family Asteraceae; genus Lactuca; species Lactuca sativa. The sequence goes on from NC_056625.2 coordinate 77,402,392, forward strand.
ATCTCGTCGATTATGTGATTGAATCACAAGGTAAAGATAAGAATGAGGATTATATAACAGAATCTATACATATAAAATGTACTAGTAATTCGTGTAAGTGTACTCATGTAAATGTAGTCATGTAAGCGTATATATGTAAACGTATTCATGTAAATGTACTCATGTAGATGTATCTATGTAAATGTACTGTAATGTTCTGCGTGTACTAGCTGTAACGTGTGTTCTCTCTCTATCTAGCATGTATAGTAATGTACTGTGTGTACTAGTTGTATTGTGTTCTCTCTTTATCTAGCAAGTATTGACTCATGAATGAACTGACTCATTGTATGATATCGTGTTCTAGTAATAGTTCTAGTATCTTCCTAAACTACCCATATGGTAGCTTACTAGTTATGTAACTGGTACGTATGAGCATGGATGTATACCCTTGCTACCCAAGGGCATTGGATGAACTGGAAGGACCTTTATGACTATATATGTACATATGATATATAACTAATATTTAAACAACCTTCGGACGGATACCCGATGTCCCACCAGACTACATCTCAAGCGCGAAAAGGAAATAGGGTGGATAGCCTTCCTAAGTCTTTTAAACATTTCTTATATATCTATACATATATAGACATTCAATTGATAATATAAAAGCATAAAATAAGTTTTGTAAAACCTTTGAACATAATTATTATCTAAGAAAAGATCGACTTGATGTCAATCTATAAAACGGGTTGGAAGCATGGGTTTGGTAAAACAGATTAAGTATAAAGAAACATTTGTTTGAAACACAATTGTAAATGAGTTTGAAATGAAACATACAGAGTAAAATGTACAGTTTAATAAGTAGTTTTAAACATAATAAGTGTTTATGAAAAACATTTGAAGGAAACTGTTTGGTAAAACAGCTAATGAGTAGCCAATCATTTGAATGTTGCTTATTTATCACATGTGATTGATATAATAAGTAGCATGATTCTACTTGTATCCCCCCATAAAGTATTTAAAAACATTCAAAAGGTTGATTAAGGGGTATGAACTCACCTGTTGCGAGTGGATTGGATGGAAGTGTCGGATAAGTGCTTGGTGTCAAGTGAAGACTTAGACACGAACAAAGATCCTAAGTACATATGAGGACATATGTATATAAACAATTAGTCTTTAAACAACTAATAAACAAGTCAAGACACTCCAGGACATGACAAACACCTTGTATAAGTGTTATAAGTGTCCAGGACTGCATCTAAGTGTTGTAGGGAAAGGCTAGTATGATTGGGGTTCAAGGAACACTCTTAAAATGAGTTTACTCACTAAGGACCAACACCCCTTGAGTTTATGGTCGTAAACTACTAACCTTTTGACCATTTGTTGTTTTGAAGTCTTCTAAGCTATTCCAAGCATTCCTACTTCATGATTTAGCCTTAGGAAGTTTTGTGTGGCATTAAAACACTCCTAAATGGAGTTTACGGTCTAAGGACCATTTCTCCATGAGTTTACTACCTTAAACTCATGAGTTTACTACCTTAAACTCATGAGTTTACCACCTTAAACCCATAAGTTTGGTATTTGGCGGTTTTCAAGTCCTTAGCTCAAACATGGCAATAGTCTAGGTTAGATTTAGACATAAGGAACAACCGTGGGACATTTATGGGACTTTTATACATCATTTGGGGTGTTCACGGTTTTGGGAGATCCCCAAACCGTAAACACATAAAAATGTATGATTTTGGTGCTTTTTGTGTGATAAACTCATCAAGGATGAATCTAGACAAGTCCCTAAGGCATTATGAAGCATCTAGGCACCTTAACACACCATTTTGGCCCTAAACTTGGTGTTTAGGGTTTCGGGACCTCCCAAAACCGTGAACACCTTTAACTTGGTGTTCTTGGGACTTTTCCTTGGTATAAACATGTATAGCTAGCTTTAAATGACTGTAGGATAGAAGTACTTACGTTGTGGAAGCTTGAAATGAACTTTAAGTCCAAGAACACTAGTTTGTGTTCTTGGTGTTTAGGAAAAACTAATCAAAACACAAAAATGAATGGATGAATAGATGCACAAACACTAGATTAAGTATTAAACCAACTTGAAATGGTTAGAACACTTACTAGTTTGAAGATCTAGAACAAAATCAAGGATGATACTTGAAAGGATATTTTGGAGTTTACTCTTTTGGGTATTTAGTGAGTAAACACAAATGGCTAGACTTGGGGAGTAAACTCATGGATAAGCATGAGTTTACGGATTTTTGGGATGATTTTTCGACCCAAACAAAATAGTTTGGCCGGGAACTTCTAAGACGCGAGGTGTTTGCGATTTTTAAAATTCAAAACCCGAGACGACAATTTCCTTCACCCGTTCGTTTAAAAATAATATTAAAATAATCAAACAAACTTTATTTTTCCCAAAAACAAGTAAAAGTGAACTTGACTTATAATATGAAGTGATTGACTTTTAGGGTTTGACCGAATGAAAATTCCGGGTTGTCACACCTTTTTAATAGTTTTTCTCTTTGATCGTATTGTAAACCTAGCACACCTCTACAGTAGCAATTATTCATAGAGTTCTTATGAGGTCGCGACTTATTAATCATTCGAATTAAGCATTGGTTCATCTTGTGCTCTTATTTACATTGTGTTCTTGATTTATTTATTTAAGAATCTTATCGATCCAAACGTTTTTAATCTCATCAATTGGTATCAGAGCAGGAGGCTGTGTAAATCATACACATCTCTTCTGTTTGAAGAATATCTTTAGGGTTTCCGCTTTTATTGAATCTATTGAGCCGTCATCAACGATATTACCCTAATACCGCTTTACAAGTCTGATTCTTAACAGGTAAAAAAATCAAGTCATTATGTCTCATGACGACTCTCAAACCAATCCCAATAACATCTCCAACAACATTGGTTCGACTACAAGGATTCCAATTTTATATACTCAAGAGTATGAAGTCTGGGCTCTTCACTTTGAAGATTATGTCCTTGGTTCAGAGGACAGCAGATATTTAATCTGGGAGGCAATCACCGTGGGTCATTTTTCTCATGCTGGAGCCCAAAGAACCATTAAGACTCAAAAAGAGTATAATCAACTGATGATTGACGTGAAAGATGTTACTCAAGACGAGAAGGACAAGCTGCTCAACAATGTAAAAGCAATGAAGATGATCAGATTCACTTTACAGTCTGACACCTTTCGTCATGTAAGTACGTGTGCCACTGCAAAGGAAATTTGGGACCGACTTAAGGATCTGTATTCTACCAATGAGGATCTCGAACATTCCACTCAAAGTCTTCTGCTTTCGGAGTTTGGTGACTTCAAGCAAAAGCAAGATGAAACTCTCATTCAAACATTCGATCGTTACAACCATCTTCTCAGCAAGATGATCAAGCATGGAATTGGCAAAGAGGTGATCGAACAGAAAGTCACTTTTATGAATGGTCTAAGGCCGGAATGGATGAAGGTGGTTTCAACTGTTAAAGCTCATGAACAGTTTAAATCCTACTCGCTGGCGAAGCTCGTGGGAATTCTCAAATCTCATGAAAGTGTTGTGACCAAGGAAACGAAAGTAGTTTCCAGAATGGGATCATTGGCTCTTATTTCAAAGGGTAAGAATCTCATTGAAGAAGAAACATAGTCAAATCTTTCTGAATGTGATTTGACAGATGAAGAATATGCACTAATGGTATCCAATCCCAAGCAGTTTGCAAGAAAGAAGTTTCCAGCCAAGAACCGAAACTGGCATGGAAGCTACATTTCGGAGAAGGTGAAAGAGGAGATTAAAAGTGCTCCTCAGAAAGAAGAGGAAAAGAAAGAGAGCAAACTTATGGGTGACTCGGGCTATGACTGCAATTATTGTCATGGAAAAAACCATCTAGCGAAGGAATGCATGCTAAGAAGAATAAACGAGAAGAAAGAGATTGAAGACAATGAAGCTTATCACACTCGTAAGCTTGAAGAAGCCAATCAGAAGAAATCTAACGATAAATCCGTGCCTGTTTTTCTTGTGCAGGAAAATGTTGAAGAAAACGAGTTCGGTGGAGTAGAGGTATGGTCTACTGATTCGGAAGATGAGGAAGTATGCAAACCCACTCGTGGCAGGGCATTCATTGTGAAGGAAGAAGATTATGAGTTGGTAGGTAGGTGTCTGATGGTGACGGCGGGAGTGTCACAAATGAGAGGCTACAATACAGATGGCGGGGATGATGAAGCGAAAGAGAAGGAGGATAGCTGCTTCACAACGAAACCGGTTGGAGAACAGATCAACAAATGTGACCAATTGATCAAGAAGGTAAAGTCTATCCTTAAAACACTCAAAATACCGATTTCTAACTATGGAAAGGAATTAAATGATTTTACAATCTAAATTGTCTAGTCTAAGTGGTAGCCTAAAACAAACTCGCCTCACAAATGCTAACCTAACTGATCAAATTAGCAAGGTATCTTCCAAGAGTGAGGAGCGAAGGATATGGATAGAGTAGAAGGAGTTAGAGTTGGTTAGGGCAAGAGACGAATTGATATATTTGCAACGTGACAATTTGAAATTTAAAAAAAGGATATTTTTTATTTAATTGCTATGCGTCTTTATACAAATATTACTCAGTTGCATCTAGATTGCGATATTGGCAAAAAGATTCACAAAATGATTTTGCCCTTTCTTGAACTAAAGGAAGACGAAATAGATGTTGATTGTTATAACTGCGAATCAATTGTCTCGTCAGAAGAAACCATTGATGCCTATTAAAAAAATTATTGGATAAGAATGATATGTTGAAAATTAAGACCGAAACCGTACAGATTTTTTATTCATTGAGTACCAAGTTAAGCTCAGAAAACAAGATTGATGTTGACAATACTTCTGAATTTGACGAGGACAATGATATAAGTGAAATTTCTGTAGAGGACATGGTTAACTGTTCTAAATTTGTTAAAACCGAACCCGAACCAACAAAAGTCCTTATATCTGAAAACTCTGTTGAGTTCGCTCGATCGTCTAAAGATCAGAACAAAGTCCTAAGAGAAAAGGCTGTGGTACACCGAAAGGTACAAATTGTACCGAATCAAGTGTATGCCACCACTGGAGTTACCAAGAAGCAAACAGTTGAGCTAACTTCCTTGGTAGATGAAGATAATGTTGATGGCTGTGATGAGTACTTTTGGTTTGCCCCAATTGATAACGCAGAGGAAACGAAAGGATTATCGGAACGAACCTATTCGGGGGTAAAAGGCAGATACATGGCTGAACCAATCAATAAGCCATCTAACTTCGCTAAAGCAAGTACAAGTGGTACAAAAGAAACTCAAATCGAGACCAAAAGGACAAGCGAGTCTCAGTCAGTAAGGAGCGAAACTCATGCAAGGAAACCGAAACCGAATGTGAATATTCACAAATCTTCTAAGCAACTTACAGAGCAAAAGCGTCAACGAAACAGGAGATATCAGAAGAATCTCAATGAAAGAAAGCAGTTTTGGCAATCCCGGAACTCTAACTATGTGAATAAAGAAAAGCCTTCCACTCAAAGAGCGAAATCAAATTCGCAGGCAAAACCCAAGCAGTGTTCTCTCTTTCATTCTTGTGCTACACAAAAACAAAAGGGACATCTCGTTCACAGGTCATCATAACCAAGAAGGTTCATCGCGAAAAACTACCATCCACACTCTCAATCGAATCAAACTCCTCTCAAGGATGTTAAATGAAAGGGAAAGCTCATATCCGATTCAGAATAACAACTAAAGAAGATGACTACTAACCCTAGGAAGGATACGAAAGGGGTTGTTAAGAATCAAATTAAAGAAAAACAAAATGATTCAAACAAAGCAAATAACAAAATCAAAGTTTTCACCATTAAAAGAAAAGATAAAACCACTTTAATAAAACGCATGTATATGGTTGATCTTTCTATTGCTTTTCCTTATGCTGTAAAAGGCTCACCAGGACCCAAACAACTTTGGGTTCCTGAATCTGCCTAATTTTTGCAGATTATATGTGACGAGCAGTTCGATGACGAATGGTATATTGACAGTGGCTGCTCACGTCACATGACAGGAAGGAAGGAAGAGCTGAGGGAGTTTTATGCACTCAAAGACGAGGGATGTGTCAAGTATGGAAACAACTCTTATGGCATGATAGAGGGCTACGGGATGATTACAAATGTAGATTTGTCAGTTCATAAAGTTGCCTATGTGGAAGGATTACAACACAACCTAATCAGTGTTTTGCAATTGGTTGTGGGAACTAGTCTGAAGGTTTTGTTCGATGAGGAAGGATCCGAGATCATCGAGAAGAAAACGAAAACAGTTCTTCTGAAGTCACAGCGAAAAGGCGAGATGTATCCACTTAATCTAATCCAATACAAGGGAAGCTTGTTGTATGCCTACTAACTAAGGCTAATTTTGATGAAAGTTGGTTGTGGCACCGAAGACTCTCGCACCTCAACTTTGAAGATATCAACAAGCTCGTTCTTGGTGATCATGTGAGAGGTCTTCCCCTCTTGAAGTTTGATAAAGAGCATCTATGTGCTACATGCGAAATGGGAAAACAAAGCAGAAAGAGTCATCCACCTCTTGTAAATACAAATATCATGATCTATGTGGACCATCTGCAATTGAGAGTATCGGCAGTAGTAAGTTTATACTTGTTATTGTTGATGATTTTTCCCGTTTCACTTGGGTATATTTTCTTAAACAGAAACCAGAGGCTACTCCAAAACTGAAGAGCTTCATAAATCAAATGGAAGTTCAGCTGCAAAAATTGGTTCGTAACATCAAAAGCGACAACGGATTGGAATTGAAGAACAAAGAATTTGAAGAATTTCTAGCCGAAAAGGCAGTCACACACAACTTCTCAGATCCTTACACTCCACAGTAGAATGGAGTAGTCGAAAGACGCAACCGATCTTTATGTAAAGCAACCCGAACCATGCTTAGCTTCACATCTCTTCCTCTTTATTTCTAGGCTGATGCTATTGCTGCTGCTTGTTATACCCACAATCGATCCTTTCTCAATAACCGATTTTCTGTCACTTCATATGAAATTTTCAATAATCGCAAACCTAACATAAAGTTTTTCCATGTCTTCGGTTCCAGTTGTTTCATCTTCAACTCCAAAGAGAACCGAAACAAATTTGATGTGAAAGCTGATGAAGGGATTTTCTTGGGGTACTCTCTAACCTCCAAGGCATATAGGGTTCTTAACAAAAGATCAAAGAAGTTAGAAGAAACCTATTATGTTACGTTTGATGACAATTACATGAAGAAATTCAAATCAAGAGAAGGTTCCTTGGAGGAAATCTTTCTTGTTACTGGTAAAGTTACTACACCAATGTCCAATCTGTTTGAAGAGTACATGTTGCTTTTTGATGAACCAGAAAAGGCCATCCACTTTGAAGCGAATGCAGCTGATAAAAAAATCGATAACCTAAAGAAGGTAATCACTGATGCTAGAAAAGACATAGAAAGTGAACCCTAGAGTCCAAACGAACCTCATGCTTCAAGCACACCAAAACATAGCACTCCGAAAGACAACACACCACTTCAGGAGGAAAATTCGCCTTCATCAAGTAAAAAAGCTTCGCCTCTCCAGGGGGAGAACTCATCTCCAACCAAGACCCATTATAGTACAATCGAGGGGGAGAATTATGAACCCGATGTTGAAACCGTCTCATCATTCGAGGGGGAGAATCAAAATACAAATGATAATTCTGACGATCAGTCAGAATTCGAAGAGGACATAAATGTTGAATTGGATCCTGCCTATGATCCAGATTACCCTCCACTCACTGAATGGACAATAGATCATCTGAAAACACAAGTGATTGGTGAATCATCTGAGGGAGTCCTTACATGCTCTCAAGTTAAAGCGAAACAAACTGCTTTATTCTCATAAGTAGAGTATTGCATGTTTAATTCGTTTGTCTCCAAGATAGAACCGAAAACCGTCTACACTGCACTCGATCATTTTGATTGGGTACAGGCTATGCAATACGAACTCAATGAATTTGAGAGAAATCAAGTCTGGAGATTGTTTCCTACTCCAAAGGATGCATCCGTAGTTGGTTTAAAATGGGTATTTTGTAATAAGATGGATAAAGAAGGGAATGTTTTACGGAACAAAGCGAGACTTGTAGTGAAAGGGTATTGTTAGGAAGAAGGGATTGATTATGAAGAAACCTTCGCTCCAGTTGCAAGGTTAGAATCCGTGCGTATCGTTCTGGCATACGCAGAACATAAGGATTTTGTAGTCTTTCAAATGGACGTTAAGTGTGCTTTCCTAAATGGAGAATTGGAAGAAACTGCATATGTCGAACAACCGCCGGGTTTCATGAATGAAAAATATCCTGATCATTGCTACATTCTCGACAAAGCAGTTTATTGTCTAAAGCAAACCCCTAGAGCCTGGTATGAAACTTTAACACGTTTTCTGAAAATGTCTAAATTCAAACAAGGTTCGGTTGACCCAACCTTCTTTCACAAGAAAGAGGGTGACCACCTAATGATAGTCCAAATTTATGTCGATGACATCATCTTCGATTGCACGAATCCCAAATTAACAGCTGCATTTCGAAAATTGATGGAGACTAAATTTGAGATGCGCTCAATGGGTCCAATTAACTTTTTCCTTGGCCTGAACATAAGACAGGGACCAAAAGGTATTTTTATCAACCAGGAGGCATACACAAAGACATTGCTAGCAAAATTTGGCATGATGAGAGACTCAAGAGTAAGGGTTCCAATGGCGTTCGGGACGAAGCTGACACCATCCCTGGACAAACCAGCTGATGACATGACCCTCTATCGTCAGATAATAGGATCACTAATGTATCGTACAACTAGTAGACTGGATATCATGTTTTTTTTTTGTTATTGTGGCAGGTTCCAAGCCAATCCACGTGAACCTCTAGGGATGGCAAAAATCCCCATACCCAATGGGGAACCCGAAACCCACACCCGTTTTGACTGGGGAATCCCCAGGTTGACCGGGGATGGGGAATACCCGAATAAAAAAAGTGGGGATGGGGATGGGGATGGGGATACCCTTAATCCCCGACCCTGGACCCGTCCCCAACATATATTAATATCATGGTTGCAGAAATCGAGATTAATCGGCGATTAATCATGGATTAATCGCTTGGCGTTCTCCAACCGTCGAGGATTAAGGCATTAATCGGAAATTTAGGATTAATCAAGTTTGCGGGATTAATCTGCCTTGGCGGGATTAATCGGTCAACAAATGTCAAAAAAGTCGAAAAAAGTCAAAAAAAAAAGTCAAAAAAGGTAAATAAAATTTAAAAAAAAAATTCAAAAAACCAACTTTCTTTTTTTACTCCAAAATTTTCAAATTTTCAAAATTTCGAATATTATACCAAAATGTTCATATTTTTATATTTTCATATTTCCAAATTACAATTTTTCTTATTTTCAAATTTTGAAGTACTTATTTTTCTTAAGATATATTAATATTTAATTAATTTTAATATTTTATTAATAATCTATGGTCCCCGATTAATCCTCGATTAATCCCCGCCAAGACAGATTAATCCCTTAACACCAGCCGACCATCGAACTACCATCAAACGATTTTTACAACCTTGATTAATATATAAAAATAATACAAAACATATATTTATAGTATAGTTTATAATACATAAATTTGAGCTAAGTAACCTAACTCATTAGTAATTAGTTGGTTGAAATTATACTTTTTGCTTTTTCTTTTATCTAATTTAAACTCATGTATATATATTTTTTTCTCTTTGGTTGATCTATTTTACCTTAAATATCAATCTGATAATTTTTTTTACTTGATTTTTGATGTATGTATTTAAATTTGGTAGAAAATTTATTTATATTTTTTCTGCAATTTATGGGTTCTTATATATTTTATAAAATCTTTAAACTTATGCTGGTAAAATTGAAATATAAAGTTTTTTCTTACGTAAAAGTTTGCATGTTAAAGAGAAAAAAAAAATCCCCATTTCCCCGTTGGGGATCCCCAGTCCCCGTTGGGGGTGGGGATGGGGGTTTATTTATATTCCCCGATGGGGATGGGGATGGGGATGGGGATTGGAATGAGGATTCGGGGATGGGGATGGGGATTGGGGTCCCCTGTGTTCCCCGCCCCCGTTGCCATCTCTATGAACCTCACATGGTGGCTGTTAAGAACATTCTCAGATATAGGGGTGAGCATAATAACCGAAAAACCAAACCATAACCAAATTCACCGATATAACCGAACCATATTAACCGAACCATTTTAAAAACCATTGGTTCGGTTTTTAATTTTTGTTAACCGATAACAAAGAGTTCGGTTATGGTTTTATAGGTTAACCGAACCATTATTATTCGAACCGCTAACTTTATATTTTAATGCATAAAAAGTATGGATTATATATAAAATAATATAGTCAAACTTATTTAAGACCCATTAAATTTCCAAAATATAATTCAGTAATCCTCACTTATCAGGAGAGGAATGTGTAATCAAACTATCAAAGGATGATCACGTAGATCATGCAGACACATACAATTTCCCAATCATGTATTGAGTTAGATTATTGATTAATGTTGTAATTCCTAATCGGCTAATTCTATAATTTCTAAACATTATTCACAATTAGTTTAATCTTCACACTCATAATACTAATCGGAGGCTTCTTACACCGTTAATCCTAATCAAAGATTGTTTTGACTTTATAGTTTTATTCGAAGGTTTTTTTTTTTTTAATTTATAATCAAAACTTCTAGGTAAGTTATGTTTTTAGTTCTTCTTCACTTTATGATATATTAAGAATGTATTTTTTCTAAAAAAAATTGCTTTTTTATTTACTGTTTTTGACTTAATCACATTGAATCTATATGAGTGATTGTCTTATTTTTTATCCAGATAACACGTAATATAAATGTTAAGCTATTTTATTTTATAGTTTTGATTTAATCGCATTTAACATGTATGAATGTTTAACTTTATTTTAATGTTAATATCAACTATCAAAATATGAAGTTATTAATGACAATTCTTTTAATTTTTTATACTTTTTATTGAATGTTTTTTATTTTGAATGTGACTATGTGTTATCTCACTATGAGTGTAACATCCGGAATTTTAGGTATTATATTTATTCATTTTATTATGAGTTTTGCGGAAGAACTCGGCGAGTTGGTGCGTTGACTCGCCGAGTAGAGACGCGATTTCTCACCCGGATTAATGACCGGACTCGACGAGTCGCATTGGTGGACTCGGCGAGTCCGCGCTGTTTAATGAAACCCTAATTTCTCGGGTTTGGAGCCTATTTAAAGGGCCTTATGGCCATCATTTGTGCTCACCAGCCCCCAGAGCGAAACCCTAGTGAGCTTGAGCGTTTGGAGTGAGATAAGGAGCCATTGTCGACCTTGGAGGTGTTGTCTAGCAAGGGAAAGGAAGCTATAGCCAAGAGGAAGCAAGAGGGTTAACTTCCTGAAGATCTGAGGTCAAGAACATCACATTTGAGGTATTATTTTCGAACCATTTTCTGTTGTGGTGATGTTCATGTTGATTTAGGGCTTATTGAGCCCTTTTGTTACTAGATCTAGTGCTCCCATGGTCCCTTAAGCGAGTTAGGTTCTGGATCTGGACCCATGGAGGTCCAGAGTGCCTCTTTGTCCAAGCTTTATATGAGTCTATGGAGGTTTTGGTTTGGGATCATTGTGTTTGAGGTTAAAACACCATTTATGAGTCAATAAGTGTGATATGAGCGCCAAGACATAAACTTTACGTGATAAATAAGCTTGGAAAGACTGGATCTATGAGTTAGTGGAACGGATCTGACCTCAGATGGTTGTTTGGGGTTGTGCATGGAATGCACTCGTCGAGTCCATTGGCAGACTCGACGAGTTGGAGCGAGTTGTTCCGTGTTTTCGAACCAGGGGTTAAGTAACCGAGTTGGGTGAGTGACTCGGTGAGTCGGAAGGGATTCAGAGGAATTGGGTCCCCGTAGAGACTTGGCGAGTCCACGCCAGACTTGGCGAGTTGGGTTGACCGTTGACCATTGACCAGAGTTGACCGGTGTTGACTTGATAGAGTTAGTCAACCCTAGTTGGGAAAGTGTTAATTAGAGATGTATTTGTGTTATAGGAGGACTATAGCTCGGTCACCTCGTTAACCAAAAGGGGATTTTGGTCGATCCGGCCAAGATCGAGGTGATATTGAGTTGGGAGGTGCCGAAATCTCCTTCTGAGATCAGGAGTTTTCTAGGGTTGGCTGGCTATTATTGGAGGTTCATCAGGGATTTCTCCAAGATTGTTGTTCCTCTCACCAGGTTGACCCGGAAGGGTGTGGTGTTCAGCTGGGGCCCAGAGGAGCAGGCCTCATTTGAGACTCTTCGCCAGAGATTGTGGGAAGCCCTAGTGTTGGCTCTTCCAGATGGAATGGAGGACTTCGTGGTGTATTGTGACGCATCGATATCTAGGTTGGGCGCGATGTTGATGCAGAGGGGGCATGTGATCACGTACGCATCGAGGCAACTGAAGCCTCACGAGGCAAGGTATCCCACCCACGATCTAGAGTTGGGGGCTGTGGTGTTCGCCCTCAAGATTTGGAGCCATTACCTGTATGGGGTTCGGTGTACGATATACACGAACCACAAGAGTTTGAAGTATTTGATGGATCAGCCAAACCTGAACATGCGTCAGAGAAGATGGTTGGATATAGTAAAGGATTATGATAGTGAGATCCTTTACCACCCGGGCAAGGCTAATGTGGTAGTTGACGCCCTGAGTCGTAGGGCAGAGAACGCCCCGATTCGAGATATTTGTATGAGATTGACGGTGATGACTCCGGTGTTGGACACCATCAGAGGGGCTCAGGCTGAGGCAGTAAGACCGGAGAACCGTAAGAGAGAACGAGTTATCGGTCAGGTATTAGAGTTCGTAACCGATAGCAGAGGGCTTATGACCTTCCAGGGTCGGATTTGGATACCGTTTGTTGGTGGAATGCGTACCATCTTGATGGAGGAGGCGCATAGATTGAGATTCTCGATCCATCCTGGGGCCACTAAGATGTTTCTAGATCTTAAAAGGGAGTATTGGTGGCCCTGTATGAAGAGAGATGTAGCGTGGTTTGTTAAGAGGTGCCTAACCTGTCGTAGGGTTAAGGCCGAACATCAGAGACCGCATGGTAAGTTGCAGCCACTGGAAGTCCCAGAATGGAAATGGGAGCAGATATCCATGGATTTTATCACCAAATTGGTGAGAACGGCGAGGGGTGTCGATGCGATTTGGGTGATAGTAGACCGTTTGACAAAGAGCGCTCACTTTCTCGCCATTAGTGAGAGTTCTTCTGTGCAAAAGTTAGCAAAGGTATATGTGAGAGAGGTGGTATCGCGACATGGGGTGCCGATCTCGATTGTGTCAGATCGAGATGTGCGTTTCACTTCCAGATTTTGGAAGAAATTCCATGAGGAGTTGGGTATGAGGCTGCATTTTAGTACCGCATACCACCCGCAGACTGACGGTCAGAGCGAGCGGACGATTCAGACACTCGAGGACATGCTCCGAGCATGCGTGTTGGATTTTGGCGGAAGTTGGGACACGTATTTGCCCTTAGCAGAGTTCTCCTACAATAAAATCCATCATTTGAGCATTGGTATGCCGCCTTTTGAGCTGTTGTATGGGAGGAGGTGTCGGACTCCCATTTGTTGGGGAGAGGTAGGGCAACGAGTGATGGGTGGCACATAGATTGTGCTTCAGACGACAGAGCAGATACAACGGGTCAGGCAGAGATTGTTGACCGCTCAGAGCCGCCAGAAGAGTTATGCGGATAGACGACGATCCGATCTTGAGTTCCAGGTCGGTGATTATGTTCTCCTGAAGGTATCTCCTAGGAAATGAGTGATTCGATTCAGGAAGAGGGGCAAGCTAGGGCCCCGGTATATTGGGCCGTTTAGAGTGATCGCGAGGGTGGGCAGGGTAGCGTATCGCTTGGAGCTACCTACGGAGTTGGAGCGGATTCATAATACCTTCCAAGTGTCTCAGTTGAGGAAGTGTATAGCCGACGAGTCGGTGGTAGTGCCGTTAGAAGACATTCAGGTGGATGCGAGCCTGAACTACGCAGAGAGACCAGTTGCGATTGTGGATCGGAAGATTAAGGTTCTGAGGAAAAAGGAGGTTCCTCTGGTACAGGTTCAGTGGCAACATCAGAAAGGATCCGAGTTGACCTGGGAGTCAGAGCATGAGATGCGGGAGCAGCATCCGAAGCTATTTCAGGGATGAGACTTCGAGGGCGAAGTCAGATTCAAGTGGGGGAGAATTGTAACATCCGAAATTTCAAGTATTATATTTATTCATTTTATTTTGAGTTTTGTGAAAGAAATCGGCGAGTTGGTGCGTAGACTCGCCAAGTAGAGACACGATTTCTCACCCGGATTAATGACCGGACTCGACGAGTCGCATTGGTGGACTCGGCGAGTCCATGCTGTTTAATGAAACCCTAATTTCTCGGGTTTGGGGCCTATTTAAAGGGCCTTATGGCCGTCATTTGTGCTCACCAGCCCCCCAGAGTGAAACCCTAGTGAGATTGAGCGTTTGGAGTGAGATATGGAGCCATTGTCGACCTTGGAGGTGTTGTCTAGCAAGGGAAAGGAAGCTATAGCCAAGAGGAAGCAAGAGGGTTAACTTCATGAAGATCTGAGGTCCAAAACATCACGTTTGAGGTATTATTTTCGAACCATTTTCTGTTGTGGTGATGTTCATGTTGATTTAGGGCTTATTGAGCCCTTTTGTGACTAGATCTAGTGCTCCCATGGTCCCTTAAGCAAGTTAGGTTTTGGATCTGGACCCATGGAGGTCAAGAGTGCCTCTTTGTCCAAGCTTTATATGAGTCTATGGAGGTTTTGGTTTAAGATCATTGTGTTTGAGGTTAAAACACCATTTATGAGTCAATAGGTGTGATATGAGCGCCAAGACATAAACTTTACGTGATAAATAAGCTTGGAAAGACTGGATCTATGAGTTAGTGGAACGGATCTGACCTCAGAAGGTCGTTTGGGGTTGTGCATGGAATGCACTCGTCGAGTCCATTGGCAGACTCGATGAGTTGGAGCGAGTTGTTCTGTGTTTTCGAACCAGGGGTTGAGTAACCGAGTTGGGTGAGTGACTCAGTGAGTCGAAAGGGATTCAGAGGAATCGGGTCCCCGTAGAGACTCGGTGAGTCCACGCCAGACTCGGCGAGTTGGGTTGACCGTTGACCATTGACCAGAGTTGACCGGTGTTGACTTGATAGAGTTAGTCAACCCTAGTTGGGAAAGTGTTAATTAGAGATGTATTTGTGTTATAGGAGGACTATAGCTCGGGTGATCGAGCATTAGTGATTTCAAGGATTTACGAGTTACCGAGATACGCGAGGTGAGTCTTCTCACTATACTTTACCTTAAGTAGGTAATTAGAGTTATGTGATACAGTGTTGTATGCTATATATGTGTTATGTGTTGCACTGCATTATTCTATGTGATTTATGTTGTGCATGCTACATAGATAGAACCAGAAGGTTCACAGGGATAAAGTCTGAGGGTTCATAAAGTTGGGTGCATGGACCCAAAGAGTTATAGCCTCGAGTGGCTAATATGTGTTATATATATGGTATTTTGGAGAACTCACTAAGCTTTGTGCTTACAGTGTTTGGTGTTATTCGTTTCAGGTACTAGAGAGGATCGCAGGAAGGCGACGGCCTGATCAGTACACACACGGGATTTTTATGTTATGAGATATTGGGATTGTTATATGCTATGAATTTGAGTTTCAAACAATGATGTTTTTATGAATAATAAATGAATTATGTTTTTTATAAAATGCGAAAAATTGTTTTGAAATTTACGGTGTTACAATGAGTATCAAAGGTACACATTTCATTCTATTACCATAAGCTAGGTTACAAACATTAGTGCCGAGAACTTTTTGTATTCTCTTTTCATTTTTATGCCACTATACTTTTGCCATTTATATTATTTTGAATATTATGGTTAACCAATATTAACCATTAATGTCACACCCCAAAACCGAGAACGGCGGAAACGTTCAGGGGTGGAGGACGTCATGTAATGTATCACAACAAATGTAAAGTAGTAAACAAGCAACAACATCATCCATTGCATTAATAGTATAATTTTGATTACACTTGTGCTCTTTCATAGTATAAGACAACATGATAACTAATAAAAAAAAAGAGGAGTCTTGATTTCTCCGTCTTCAGAAAACCTAGTCGTCGTACCTGTCTATTTGTGACCTGAGAATACAAGTTATTTTGAAAGCGAGTATCAGCAATAAAGCTTGTGAATTCATAAGTATTTTAATGTTATTGCTTTGAAAAGTTGTTATGAAAGACTGGTGAATGTTTGATGAAACATTTAGTATAAGTATGAAAACCCTAGAAAATCCCATATTTCCTACTATTATAAAAAGTAGTCTTCTACCAAGACCCGAATGTTTTGAAAGTAGGCGTCTACTAAGACCTGACCGTTTTGAAAGTAGTCTTCTACCAAGACCTGAATGTTTTGAAAGCAGTCTTCTACCAAGACCTGACCGTTTCAAAAGTAAGCATCACTTTAGATGTGACGATTTTTCCCTTGTTTAACTATTTTTATAAAAGTTAAAGTCTACCTCGACGTTTATGTGTATGAGTCACAATATAAGTAATAAGGAAAATAGTTTATCTACATCGAATATGTTTTTAATACTCCCTATGAGTCTTTTGTTCAAGTAAAACTGGTTAAAAGGGTGTTTATCCCGAATTGTGAACATGCTAATAGTATCCCATGGTATAGTCATTACCCCCCGAGCATGATTTAGTTAAATGTATATTACTACGTACAAGATTTGTTGTTTCCGTTGTTGGTAAGTTTCTCATAACCATACTAGACGTGGTACTAATGTCGACATTTGTCACCCCAGACCTGCCGGCCTAACTAGAGCTTACAGTTTAGGTGCGGGTTCGTCAAACCCATATAGATCTATACAGAAATTCGCGCTCTCCCTCCAGGAGACTCTGGTTACAGATGGGGACTTTTGTTTTGGTACTAACAAAGCCATTGTCTTACATGTTTGCTAACAACAAGTTCACGAGTAATATAATGAAATACCTTTTTGTATGAAAAGATTATCCTTGTTATGAAAATGCATACTTGTAAAGAAAACGTTGGTATAGACTCATGAATGAACTGACTCTTGTGTGATTCCTTGTAATAGGAATAATGTTTTGTATCCCCTAAACTATTCCTATAATAGTTTAGTAGAATGTAATTGATGAGTGTCCAAGTAGGTTTATACACCCTTGCTACCCAAGAGTGTCGGAACTGAACTAACTGCTGGAAATTTTATGTCTATATAGGTATACCTGATCTATATAACTAATATTTAGACGACATAGGACGAATAACTGATACCCTAAGGCCACATCCCAACGAGAACAGAAAAAGAAATAAGGTGTGCTAGTCATTCCAAGTCTTTTAAACCTTTCTTATTTAAGAAATAAGAATTTATGACTTGATGTCAGTTTGTAAAACAATTCGAAAACAGTTGACAAGATAGTTTTAAGTGTAAGAAAACCTTTGTGTGAAGCACAACTATAACAGATTCAAAAAAGAAACATACAGTTTGTAAGACAGTTTATAAAAGTGTTTTAACATGTAAAAACGTTTGATAAAGCTATTTGAAGTATTCTGTTTGGTGAAACGGATAAAAGTGTAGTAAGTCCAATTGTATGTTACTTATAATCACATGTGATTGATTACATAACCAAAAAGTATAACAAATATTTATGTATTTCACACGTGGATAACTATGCATTTACTTGTACTCCCTCCCCCCCCCCCAAAAAAAAAGTGTATAAAAAGCATTTATAAAGCATTTGAAAGTGTAGATTATATGAGTATGAACTCACATGATTAAAGTGGTTGATTTGAAGTAGTCGAGAGAAGAATCGAGAAGAACTTCGACATGAAGAGTTGAAAAACGCGGGAAAATCTCGGGATTCTCGGGAATCTCGGGAACACAAGACCTTCCTTCGGGACTTGAAGGTGAAAACTAGGGCTTTGGGAGGGTCTCGGGGGCTTAAACGCAGAGTTTCGGCGCAAGAAAGAAGGGAACTGAGCAATGGAACTCGGAGCCCTTGAAATCTATTTATAGGGGCATTTCTGGTGTGCCACGTCGTGGCTAAGGCTGGCCACGTTGTGGGGAGCAAGTCTTATCCTCTTCCATTGATTGGACGCCATCAGTCACTTTCCGGGTCACGGCAAAACTGTGCCACGTCGTGGCAAACCTGACAGCCTCGGATTTCAGGCCTCGAACTTGTAAAATCCGTAACTTTCGCATACGAGCTCCGTTTTCGATGTTCTTTATATGCACGCATAGCTGAAAATATGCTCTACAACTCTCATTTAGACATCATCGGTTATTTTTGAATTTAGTTTTAATTATTTATTTTTAACGGGCCGGGACACGAAAATTCCGTTAAAAATCCATAACTTCTTCATCCGATGTCCGTTTTCGTCAGGCTTTTCATCGTTGTACTACTATTGTTGAGACCTTCGATTCTCATTTAGGTTGTTTTGGCCAAAAGTCTCTCAATCTCTATTTCGAGTTTTTAGCTGTGTACTGCTATATCCGGATCTTGGAAAAATCATAACTTCTTCATACGAAGTCAGGAAGTCAGATTTGGACGTTCTTTTTATGTACGCTCGCGGTTTAATGTTATCTACAACTTTCACTTAGATATTTAAGGCTAAAAACTATTGTATTGAAACTTCGTGTTTTTCGTTTAATCGGTGTTGCTGGTTTTGTCGGGAATTTTAGAATGGTTATAACTTCTTCGTTATAACTCTGATTTTTGTGTTCTTTATATGTATGAAAACCTTGTTACGATTCCTACCACTTGATTTAACCCAAATAAGATTTTAGGAAAGTTATATTCTGACCTAAATTTGACTGGTTTTACCTTACATTGTCTCTAAATATCGGGTTGTCACATCATCCCCCGTTAGAGAGAATTTCGTCCCGAAATTAGAGTTTAAGTAGAATTGATAATCATGCTATGGATAGAAGTTTTATTTGCTCCTCGTGTTCTTAAGTGAACTCAGGTCCTCGCTCGGCATTCCAGCGAACCTTTCACTATCGGGATACAACTTTGCTTCTTTCGTTTGACTTCACTGGTGTGCTAACTCTCCTTGGTCGAATGTATGTTGAATGTTTTGTGGTTTGAGAGAGTATACCCTACAAGTAGTGTATCCAGATCTTCAGAGCATTTACCGCTGCTCATGACTCAAGATCACGTGTTGAATAGTTAACTTCCTGTGTCTTAAGCTGTCTTGAGGTATAGGCGGTGACCTTTCCTCTTGCTTAAGAACACAACCATGCCCTTGGTTGGATGCATCGCATTACAACACGAAATATTCTATCCCCTTTGAGAGGGATAATATCGGTGCGGTACACCAGGCTTACTTTAGCGTTTGGAACGCTCTTTCTTGTTTACAGACGAGTCCGGTGCTCTCCAAGGAGAGAAACTTGGCCTAAAGAATCCTCTTCTAAGGAGTTTGTTAAGCTCACTAGGAAGTTCTTGCATCTCAGTTGGAGCTAGACGATAAGATGATTTGGCTACTGGGGTAGCCCTTGTAAGTAAGTCGATTCTGAACTTGAATTGACGTTGTGGTGGTAATCCCAGTAGTTCTTCTGGAAAGGTGTTGGGAAAGTCACGTACTTTTGGGATGTTATGAATGTCCTTCACTTCTTGGCTCGTATCGACGATGTGTGCAAGGAATGTGTGATATTCCCTTCGTAAGCGCTTTTGAGCTTAAATACACGAAATGATGCGAAGGTTCGTACTTGATTTGTCTCCGTAAATAACAAGAGGTTCTTTGATAGGGAGGTTAAGATGAACTGATTTATCAAAGCACCTGATGTCGGCTCGATGTAGACTTAACCAACTCCTACTGATTATGATGTCAAAACCTTGGGGTGGATTAGATGTCGTGAAGATCTAAAAGAAAGAATGACTACTCATGAATTAGGGAAAAGGATAGGTATTTTTAAGTTTATTCTCACGGAAGCACGATCACTTGCAGTCTTGGGCAGTCTCCGTCCTGAAGTTCATAGTAGAACTCATACCTGGTTCATCAATCACAGTCTCGGGTATACGAGTCGTATATAAATAAGATTGAAAAGGTGGGTCTTTGGATTGAACTTGACGTACTGCACGAGTGGTACTTCGGGGAGGTTTGATGAGGTTTCTTTGGAAAGGATAAGAAACATGAGGTACTCTACGCATGAGTACTTCGGAGTTCCGAAGTGATAGTTTCGTTAGAAAGATGATTTCGGAGAAAGAGATTTACACACGAAACTGGTATTGTGAGGATTAAATAGACTCTGATCTATGATGAAATCGGAATCACATGGAAATAAAGGCACTAGATTTGATCATAAAGGCGTTACAGACAAAACACAACAGTGCAACTTTTTAACAGAGTTACAGTACTTTAGAGTAACTAGAGGAATACGACTACGAACAAAGTATATTACAAAAGGCAAGTATATGCAGCACGAGGGTCCCTTAACTGACGGGATCTCGCAAAAGATAAGACTCGAGTTGCACTAGTTTTAAACATGTTTTAAAAACATACATAATACTGACGATTGGAAGTGAACCTATACTACAATAGGGTCCTTCGTTGCCTCTTTCCATTATGAGGTCAAACTCCTCCGGATTCACCGTCGCTCTCCTCTGTTGGACAGTCCCTCTTGAAGTGTCCTATTACACCACATAGATGGCACATTAGAGGGATTTCGACATTGGTGCTTGAAGTAATGTGTTGGATCCGAGTCTTGCAGTAACGGATGGTGTGTCCCTTTTTATTACAGTTTAAGCACTACAATTTCCGACAAGGTCCATGATTGTGGTATTGGCATTTGTTGCACTTTGGGAGATTGCCAGCATACTGTCTGGCTGGGTTAGGGATAACTGGGATACTAGAAGAGATGCTAGTAGGAGGTATAGAAGTCGTGGCTATGAAGGTTGCCACAGGTTGTTGTTTTTTGCTTGCCCCTTGGGGTGATTTGCCTTTAGCCTTAGCCCATAAATTTCGTTTGTTATTCTTGGGCTTGGGATTCGGGGTGTCGTGGTAGTTTGTTGCTCGTTGAGGTACTTGATTGTTACTTGGATTGGAATTATTGTTAACAATCCTGCTAACATTCGCGTTGTTAGCGTTAAGGTGGGTCAGAACAGCTGACACGCAGCCGGGACTACAGCTTGAAAGGTAGTTGCATCAATTTGAAGAGTTGGTGTTTGGTTGATGGGTTGATCGTTTTTCTTCGACGACATGATTCTGTTACACGGAAAGAAAATGAATTTGTGAGCGAGTATGGTTGAACCTAGACGTAGTTCGATCGTTCATGTAAAGAATAGAAGTATGTTCTAGAAGGTTTGACCAACATCCCTATGATGCAGTCCCAGTACGGAATAGGAGTATGTTCACGAAGGTGTGACCTACATCCCTATGATGCAGTCCCAGTACGGAGTAGAAGTAAATTAATAGAATGGTCTTAAAATGCTTATCGTCCAAACCAGGGTATTATTGGTTGGTGGATAACATGATCCAACCTTTGAAAGAGACTTGGAAATGATTCCGGAGTTAAATTACCATAGTCCAATAACTTGACTAGATGGGGTTACAGATAGACTCCAATGAAAGCATGATGAAAGCATTTGAAAAAAGATTGACACGGAAGTTAGCCGACTATCGATATCATTGATGTTTAAGATTTAATAGGTTTGGGGAAATTAACCTTGTTGTAGGTCTTACATCATATTCAGAGTAGAAAAGTCTTCGACAACATAAAGACTTAAATAAAAGTACTTACAGTACAAGGTAATTACAAAGAAAGTACTACACAGAACGTAGACAGGAGCACGATTCATTAAAACAAAGAAGTAAGTAAGGTATCTCCTACTGGCGACGGTCAACCCTATGGTGAACCCTTAATTCGGTTAGTTGACGTTCCATATCAAGCAGGTATCTCTCGTACACCCTCTGGCGTACTTGGAGCTCTATGACTTCGGCTCGGGTTTCAGCTAGTGCTTGCAGCAGGGTCTCATGGTTTCTCTCAGATCTCTCACTTGTGATCAAGGCGATTAGTGCGAATGGTATGCATTCTTGCATTGGTATTAACCTCTTCGATACGTTGGTATGCCATCCTGCGCTGAATTTCGTTTCGGGCAACTCTACGGATTAGGATTGGTAGAACTCTGTCTGTTGAGCTCCCTTCGTTTACGTTGTAGAAGCTTCGGTGTCCATTAAACGACATAGGTTGATCTTGCTCTTCGCTCCATGTTTCCAAGCATTCTACCCAAGGAGGCGTCGGTCCATTAAAAGCGGGACGAGGGTTAGGATTTAGAAATGGAGCTACCGGGGGTAGGTTCTCAACCTCGGGTTCGGAGTTATCAACATCCGAAAGGTTTTCAGCATGGTGATCATTCAAAGGGATTGGATGATCATTCTCGGGTTCTTCTTCAAACCATCCAACATTGCCTTCGTTCGGAAGGTACGGGTTGTCATGGGGATGGAGTCTAGCCATGTTATCTATGCGATAATTGGGGTAAGGAATATAATTATTAGACAAACTATCTAGATAATTATTAGAAAATCTTCATTAGTTACATCGTTATTTGTAAAGTGCATACCAGCCATATGTAATCAACACCGGATAGGCTTTCGAATAAGTGACCTTAACTCCAAATTCACAAGGAATAGGGGTAAAGCAAAAATTTCACCGATTCTAAGCCTATAACATCCTAGTTACATATAGACTTAGTGTATCCACTTAGCAACTATCAACTTAGTAAATGAAGATCCCTTTTAGTTCTCAAGTAAGTAGTTATGGTAAACCAAAACACCCATAGAGTATTTTAGCCTTAGGTTCTGCTATAATGTTCTCATTGTGGTAATGTTGGAAAGTTTTTAGACTTGTTGCCATATCACAACCATTCTTGGGCATATGCTAATCACTCCTCGGACTAGCATAGTTGATCAGGCTATGCCACTCCCAAGACTGACTATACATCCCCATGCTTACTTGTAATATTCAACAATCGTAATACTTTTGTTCTTGTCGTCGTGACATCGATTTTTGTATGAACGCAGGCACGTATACTTACTTAAATATTTTATTATTTAGACGTATAAACTCCAAGTCAGAGTATTTTTAATCCCATTGTATTTATAGTTAGTATATCTTTTATGGGTTGATATACTCAATTCACTATAAACAATGCTCTGATACCAATCTGTCACACCCCAAAACCGAGAACGGTGGAAACGTTCTGGGGCAGAGGACGTCATGTAATGTATCACAACAAATGTGAAGTAGTAAAAAAGCAACAAGATCATCCATTGCATTAATAGTATAATTTTGATTACAATTGTGTTCTTTCATAGTATAAGACAACAGGATAACTAATCAAAATAAAAGTGGAGTCTTGATTTCTCCGTCTTCACAAAACCTGGTCGTCGTACCTGTTTATTTGTGACCTGAGAATACAAGTTATTTTGAAAGCGAGTATCAGCAATAAAGCTGGTGAATTCATAAGTATTTTAATGTTATTGCTTTGAAAAGTTGTTATGAAAGACTGGTGAATGTTTGATGAAACATTTAGTATAAGTATGAAAACCCTAGAAAATCCCATATTTCCTACTAGTATAAAAAGTAGTCTTCTACCAAGACCCGAATGTTTTGAAAGTAGGTTTCTACTAAGACCTGACCGTTTTGAAAGTAGTCTTCTACCAAGACCTGAATGTTTTGAAAGCAGTCTTCTACCAAGACCTGACCGTTTCAAAAGTAAGCATCACTTTAGATGTGACGATTTTTCCCTTGTTTAACTATTTTTATAAAAGTTAAAGTCTACCTCGACGTTTATGTGTATGAGTCACAATATAAGTAATAAGGAAAATAGTTTATCTACATCGAATATGTTTTTAATACTCCCTATGAGTCTTTTGTTCAAGTAAAACTGGTTAAAAGGGTGTTTATCCCGAATTGTGAACATGCTAATAGTATCCCATGGTATAGTCATTACCCCCCGAGCATGATTTAGTTAAATGTATATTACTACGTACAAGATTTGTTGTTTCCGTTGTTGGTAAGTTTCTCATAACCATACTAGACGTGGTACTAATGTCGACATTTGTCACCCCAGACCTGCCGGCCTAACTAGAGCTTACAGTTTAGGTGCGGGTTCGTCAAACCCATATAGATCTATACAGAAATTCGCGCTCTCCCTCCAGGAGACTCTGGTTACAGATGGGGACTTTTGTTTTGGTACTAACAAAGCCATTGTCTCACATGTTTGCTAACAACAAGTTCACGAGTAATATAATGAAATACCTTTTTGTATGAAAAGATTATCCTTGTTATGAAAATGCATACTTGTAAATAAAACGTTGGTATAGACTCATGAATGAACTGACTCTTGTGTGATTCCTTGTAATAGGAATAATGTTTTGTATCCCCTAAACTATTCCTATAATAGTTTAGTAGAATGTAATTGATGAGTGTCCAAGTAGGTTTATACACCCTTGCTACCCAAGAGTGTCGGAACTGAACTAATTGGTGGAACCTTTATGTCTATATAGGTATACCTGATCTATATAACTAATATTTAGATGACATTCGGACGAATAAATGATACCCTAAGGCCACATCCCAACGAGAACAGAAAAAGAAATAAGGTGTGCTAGTCATTCCAAGTCTTTTAAACCTTTCTTATTTAACTATACAAATATAGGCAAGCATTTAACAATACAAAAGTATAAAAGAGGTTTTGTAAAACCTTTGAAGAGTTTAAGAAATAAGAATTTATGACTTGATGTCAGTTTGTAAAACAATTCGAAAACAGTTGACAAGATAGTTTTAAGTGTAAGAAAACCTTTGTGTGAAGCACAACTATAACAGATTCAAAAAAGAAACATACAGTTCATAAGACAGTTTATAAAAGTGTTTTAACATGTAAAAACGTTTGATAAAGCTATTTGAAGTATTCTGTTTGGTGAAACGGATAAAAGTGTAGTAAGTCCAATTGTATGTTACTTATAATCACATGTGATTGATTACATAACCAAAAAGTATAACAAATATTTATGTCTTTCACACGTGGATAACTATGCGTTTACTTGTACTCCCCCCCCCCCCCCCAAAAAAAAAAAGTGTATAAAAAGCATTTATAAAGCATTTGAAAGTGTAGATTATACGGGTATGAACTCACATGATTGAAGTGGTTGATTTGAAGTAGTCGAGAGAAGAATCTAGTAGAACTTCGACATGAAGAGTTGAAAAACACGTGAAAATCTCGGGATTCTCGGGAATCTCGGGAACACAAAACCTTCCTTTGGGACTTGAAGGTGAAAACTGGGGCTTTGGGAGGGTCTCGGGGGCTTAACGCAGAGTTTCGGTGCGAGAAAGAAGGGAACTGAGCAATGGAACTCGGAGCCCTTGAAATCTATTTATAGGGGAATTTCTGGTGTGCCACGTCGTGGCTAAAGCTGGCCACGTCGTGGGGAGCAAGTCTTATCCTCTTCCATTGATTGGACGCCCTCAGTCACTTGCTGGGTTGCGGAAAAACTGTGCCACGTCGTGGCAAACCTGACAGCCTCGGATTTCGGGCTTCGAACTTGTAAAATCCGTAACTTTCGCATACGAGCTCCGTTTTTGATGTTCTTTATATGCACGCGTAGTTGAAAATATGCTCTACAACTCTCGTTTAGACTTCATCGGTTATTTTTGAATTTATTTTTAATTATTTATTTTTAACGGGCCGGGACACGAAAATTTCGTTAAAAATCCATAACTTCTTCATCCGATGTCCGTTTTCGTCAGGCTTTTCATCGTTGCACTACTATTGTTGAGACCTTCGATTCTCATTTAGGTTGTTTTGGCCAAAATTCTCTCGATCTCTATTTCGAGTTTTTAGCTGTGTACTGCTATATCCGGATCTTGGAAAAATCATAACTTCTTCATACGAAGTCCGATTTGGACGTTCTTTTTATGTACGCTAGCGGTTTAATGTTATCTACAACTTTCATTTAGATATTTAAGGCTAAAAGCTACTGTATTGAAACTTCGCATTTTTCGTTTAATCGGTGTTGCCGGTTTTGTCGGGAATTTTAGAATGGTTATAACTTCTTCGTTATAACTCTGATTTTTGTGTTCTTTGTATGTATGAAAACCTTGTTACGATTCCTACCACTTGATTTAACCCAAATAAGATTTTAGGAAAGTTATATTTTGACCTAAATTTGACTGGTTTTACCTTACATTGTCTCTAAATATCGGGTTGTCACAATTAACCAAAACCGTTAACCGAAAAAAACCATTAACCATAACCAATGTTAACCATACCTAGTGGCTACCAAAATACATTAACGAATCATAATGATTATGGTTCGGTTTTGACCAA